>NC_064638.1:396284129-396968296 GCF_023864345.2 Schistocerca serialis cubense | reverse complement strand
TTTTTGAAGATACATGTAATTGGACAGATAAAAAATCTACTCCCGAAGTGGCAGCGGGAGAACATGTGTAAAAATTGTATTACGTATGCAAACTTTTGGAGCCATTCCCCCTTTCTGGCAGAAGGGTTGAAGGAGAAGGAAAAGGGGCGAAGAAGGAAAAGGACTGGTAAGGTTTAGGAAAAGGGGTAGAGGTCAGAAAAGTCACCCAGAACCCCAGGTCACGGTAGACTTACTGAACGAGGTGAGATCCTTCTGATCCTATCTGGTATGTCTCCATTGATTCCGGGTTCTGGGTGACTTTTCTGAACTCTACCCCTTCTCCTAAATCTCACCAGTCATTTTCCTTCACACTTCTTCTTTCCCCTTCAACCCTTCTGCCAGAAGAATGAGTCACAGACTCTGAAAGCTTGCATACATAATACTTTTTTTTTATATGTGTTCTCCTGCTGCTGCTTGATGAGTAGAATTTTTATCTATTGAATTACATTGTGTTTTTCAAGGTAGATGGATGGATTTGTGATTATAACATTTCATTATGTTGACTCTGTTTTAATTTTGAAACATTTTGCAAATGCATAACTATATTTCTCTCATTATTTTAACCACCAATGTTTTACTATAGAGGAGCAAGAAGTTCCTGAGCCACCTCCTGCGCCAGTCATCAGCACCCCAGGCCTGAGAAATGTGTATGAAGGAGAAGAGGAAGATGAGGAGGAAGAAGAAGAAGAAGAGGAGGAGGAGGAGGAGGAAGAAGAGGAAGAACAAGAACAGGAGAAAAAAATCAAGCCCAAAACTGTAGCCTCTGAACCTCCTGCACAGCAGGCTCAGCAGCCTCAGGCAGAACGACAAAGCAAGAACAAAAGGAAAAAGAAACGAAAGAAAAGAGCAAGACATAGGCAACAGGAACAGCAAAAGCAGAAGGCAGAGGCAAAAAAGCAGCCAGATAAGGAGACTGGTGAAAAAGAGCCTGACGTGGAAATAGAGTGAGTAACTATTTTCTTATTCATCATAGAGGGAAAACAGAAAGAAAATGTAAAATCTTTTCACCTTTATTGCAATGAGAACTATACAAATTGTGTTTCAGAAAGACATAATTAATTACTGTTGAAAAATTGGTAAGGGAAACTTCTGGTGGTTTGTAGATTTGAGCATGTTGTGCTCAGGATGTGTGCCATTGAGTGGCCGACTCTGCTCTTTTTCCAAAGTTTGGTGGTACATTCATTTGAGTGGACAGCTGGTTGGTGGTAATCCCCCTGTAAAATACTGTGCAGAAATAGCAGCAGACTCAGTAAATGGACATGATTGCTTTCCCAGGTGTCACTGCCTCTGATGGGATAGGATAAACCTATAAGGGGACTGGAGTGGATGTATTGGGTGAATGTATCAGATGTTCCACAGAGAGATGACCAATTTGGCAAAAGGGTGGGAGTACATGTGGCATAGTGGTGGACTAGGATGTGGTGTAGATTACATGGTCAATATGACACCTCTTTGGGAGGGGTAGGATAAATTTTGGGTTGAATGTTCCTCATTTCCAGGTACGATGATAATTAGTTAAAAAGTCTGATGAAGGATGCGGTTCAGTTATTACATTCCAGTATGATACTGGGTGATGAGGGAAAGTGGTTATCCTTTGCAGTTGGTTGCTGGGATTGGGCGGAAGATTAGGGATGTGTGAGATTAGAGCATGGGAAATTTGTCTGCGCACTAGGTTAAGGGGATAGTGACTGCCTGTGAAGGCCTTAATGAGACCGTCAGAATATGGATCAAGGAAATTCTCGTCGTTGCAGATGAGCCATCCAGGGTGGTCAGGCTATAAGGGAGCAATTTTTTAGTGTGGAAGGGGTGACAGCTATCAAAATGAAGATACTGTTGATGGTCATTAGGCTTTTAATGGACAGATGTATTGATGGAACAATCAGTAATGTGAAAGTCAATGATGATAGTGTGTCTTGGCCTTGTGTCTGGAACATGAAGATATAATCAATGAACCTGAACAAGGAAAGAGTTTGGGTGGCTAGGAAGGGTTTCCTCTACATGACCCATAAGTAGGATTGGATAGGGCACTGTCATGTAGGTGCCAATGGCTAAGCGATTTATTTGTTTGTATTTCTTCCCTTCAAAAGAGAAGCAGTTGTGTGAGAGCATGTAATTTGTTAATGTGTAATGAATGAGGTGTTGAGTTTGAAATCAGAAGGATATTGGGGAAGGTAGTATTTGAAAAAGATAAAACCAAGAGCATGACAGGTTAATGGTGTATTTCTGGGTCTACAGCCAAGTTGATGTTTCCATTTTATAGCTGGGTCAGTTGTCAAAGTACAGTGCATTAAATGGAAACAACAACACGCCTGTACACCCAGAAGTGTACCGTTAATCAATCATGCTGAGAGAATCTGAGAGATCAGAGAATGGGTGACGATGTTGTATAAGGAGGTGGTATCAAACAGTGACAAGTGGGGACCCAAGTGGTAATGTGGTGAGTATGGTTGAGAGTTGGTGGAGGAAGCATTTCATATCTCTAATACAGGAGACTGGACTGTAAGCAGTTGGTTCGGAGGCATTGGTCAAAGAGAATGAAGATTCAGCAGGACAGTAATCAGTTACTATGTAGTGTTCAAGATTATTGGGTTAATGAATATCGAAAGTGTGTGGAAGGTGAGTGTGTGGGCCATTCATTGAGATGAGGAGGGAGATGAATATGGGGGAGAATAGTCTGGGATGGAACTAAGGATTTGACTTGCAATATGAGGTTATATTGGACCTCTGGGATGGGGCTATTATGATTAGGCTTGTGCGTGCAGGACTCGCACAGTGGCTTCCGTCAGGTGATCACTGTAGATCATTGTGATAAAGGTGGAGCAATTTTCTGCAGGAAGGATGACTAAATAAGGATCTGGCCTGCAGATGCAGATGACTGTTCTGTCTTCTATCGAGAGGTTTGTGGTCCTGAGAAGGGACCTTAGGAGGGAAAGTGAGATCAATTTGGAGGTAAGGAATTCCTGGAAGATAGGAGAGTAGTTTGATGGGAGAGGGGGTGGGGGTCATGGTTGGATAGTCGTACAAACTGGAAGAGTCGAGATTCTCTGATGGGGCTAGGTTGGCTTTGGTTGATAGTATTAGTAGCAAAAAGTGTTACTACTACAGTGAATCAGGAGAATATGAGCAGGTCTTTGAAGAGTCCAACGTGGTTAAGCATGATTGAACTTGGGTGTGGATCTTAAGGTGAAGCCTGTCAGTGGAACTGATCTATCCCATCAAAGACAGAGCCATCTGTGAAAGCAGTCACGTCATATACCAAATCTGCTGCAATTTCTGCATAGCATTTTCCAGCTGTTCACCCAAATGAAAGACCATCCTCTTATCTGTGGCGGAGACCGGAGTTGCCCACACTGTTGCAAAACACACTCCTGACCATAAAATGTTTGATTTTGATGGCTGCTTCACAACCTGTGCTGCCTGAATCCTTCCCTCCAGTGCCAGCTTTGTTTGAACTAAATAGATGAGAGTAGTTCTTGCAACACATCCTTTGTTCCCATAATTTTCCTAGTATTAATCTCCGCTAGTCCCCAGCTCCAAACCCAGCTTCACTCTGTCTGAGCACCTGATGTCACTCATCTCGCAACCACCCTTTGTTCCCCACAGCCTCCCTGCACTAGCAAAACTTTCCCAGTTATGGACAGCCATACTTGCAGCATGGCTCAATATTTCTGCAGTGGTTTCCGTGCCATGTTGAGTTGCTACACTATGCTGGCTCAAAGGAGGCCTGACACAATATTAGGAGATATCCCATGACTTTTGTAACCTCAGGGTACACATGTGATGATCTCTAGTGACAATAACTGCAAACAGAACATAGCAGGCAGTGCAAGATGGAATATCGTTTCTGGATTAATCAGTCAGATTCTTGTTAGGTTATTAGAGTTTTCTAAGGTTTTTAAGGTTTTGTTAAAAGAAGAAAAAAAGGTAAGTCATTAGTTTGTGTTGAGAAGTCAATAACATGAAAGCCAGACAGACATGTTCACACCATGTAAGTGTCAGTACTCATAAGAAGGCATTGGGAAAATTTGTAATTTATGGCCAATGTCAGTTTTATTTTTTCAGATTTCAATGGTAATTTTCAGTGTTATTTGCTGCTGGCTGGTTTATCTTTTCATTTATTTATTTTTGTACTATTTAACTAATTTTGAATGTTACATTAAAAATGAAACTGTACCTAACATTTACATGGTATTTGTTACGCCATGCATATCACATTTATTAACGTTACACTGACTTGAGAAGGAGAAAGGAAACATTTTTATCATACTTCACAATTAAGAAAACAATTTTAAGACATGTAAATTTTCAGCCAAACACTGCATACTTTTTTTTTTTTAAATGACTGTTGTCATGATTTTTAATTATTTTCCCAGAGATCGTACCACCAATCTGTCAGTACTTCGCTGTAGTTAGAGAAAAGCTGCACACTGTCTGCATTGGAACACTGGATGCAAATGACATTCAGGGCCAAAACTGCAAACTGCTGGTTATCGACTCCCTATGCATACACAAATTAGATTATGTTAACATTATCTGATTCACTGGAAATTTGCTTTTCTGCAAAATTCTGAAGAGATTTACACCCCTTCAGAGTAGCCGCACTACTGTGACCAGACTGCAGTATCCTTGCCATGTGTGCAATAATGGGGGTCAAGTTTATTTCCCTTGGGATAAAATGTGAATCTGTGACTTAAAATATGGGTTCATTTAGACCTGTGGCCATGAGAGCTAACAACCTTGTCTGAAAATGCAATCCAGTGGGCCTCAATCCCTCCTTAATTTCTCCATGAAACACTTACTTTTTTATGTACTTTTAAAAAATTGTATTTGTTCATCAACAAAAATTCCTTCTTCAACCTGTTTGAAATTAGTGTGAAGTGGGATATGTCAAAGACTAAGAAGACAGTAATATTAGTTAACTCATTCTTTCGAAAACATGGCCTTCACAAAAATCCATTTCACTTCCTCATGCTACTGGGAATTGACATACTCTTGCCTGCATTAGACAGCTCCCATATGTCGTCACTGTGGAAAAATACAACCATTTCTTCAAAATATTCTGCTATGTAAGTGGCTGTGAGTCACGAGTTCCAGTGTGTAAAAACTTGATGAGGAAAAAAATGTGCATTCCTTTCCTTCAGAAACTCCAAATAAAAATGTATCCTCTTCCTGGTGTTCAAAAGTTCACTTTATAAATGGCTTTTCGTAGTGTTTGACTTGCTAAGTTCCTTAAAAACAGTTGGCAGTCGGATTCAGTTTGTGAGTCCAGCACTGAACTGGATTAAAAGATCATGTACAATTTTCTTCAAAGAGTCAACACATTTGTTCACGTATCTAGCACTATCAATCACTATTGCCTCTATTGGCCTCTATATTATCATGTTGTGTATTGTATTTCTAAAGAGCCCGTAAAACTGCACAAGTACATCGTGTTGAGATTGCATGTATACATGGAACAAAAATTTCTGCTAATTCCACACTTCAATGATTCTCAACAATACAGTAGTCTCATTGGCTAATATCGTGACATCTGTTCCAGCTTTTTGTTCCATCACGTCATTTTTCATTGTATTAGAAGCTTGATAGTCTCCTTCATTGTTTTTACATGCGGAATGTTAGTATCACCTAAAAAGGAACACTTATTCTATTAGTTATTCGATTTTTAAAAAAATAATTTGGGATCACTCCAGCCTTGCTCTGTCGCCTTCGCAAGGAACTTCATGGTAGTAGCTTTGTGTACACCGATGGCTCTCGGACGACTGTGTTGTTGGGTGTGCCTTCGTCATTGATGCTGACATTTTATGGTATTGACTTCCGGCACACTGCTCAGTATTTACAGCAGAGCTTTTCACACTGTATCAGCCTATGGAGTACATCCAGCGACACAGGCTACTCAATTGGTCATCCGCTCAGACACTTTCAGTGCCCTTCAACGCTGCCTCTGTGCATGCCTTAGTGCAACAGGTCCAGGAAAACTGTCACTTGCTCACTCGTGATGGAGCCACTGTGATGTTTTTGTGGGTTCCCGGTCATGTCGGTCCGACAGGAAACGAGGCTGCTGGCGTTGCTGCCAAGGCTGCAGTCTTCGTACCTAAGTCCCATAGTTCGTATATTCGCTCTGATGATCTCTGTGTTGCCGTCTGTCAGGAAGTGGTGTCACTTTTTCATCACAACTGGTCCTCACTTCATGGGAATAAACTCCAGTTTATTAAGCTTCTCCCAGCAGCATGGATGATCTCCACTCGGCCTTCCTGCTGTGAGGAGGTCATTTTAACTAGGTTGCCTATTGGGCACTGCCTTTTTAGCCATCGCTATTTGTTAAGTGGTGCTCCCCCACCAATTTGTGCACATTGTGCCCAACTTTTAACTGTCTGACATTTCCTGATGGAATGTCCCTTTTTAACTTTTTACATTCCCGTTTGGGTGTGCCGTCTATGTTATTGGCTGTTATAGTGACTGTCAACTGCATTTTACTTTTTATCCCTCATAGCAATATGGCAAAGACCATTTAATTTTTAGTTCTTGACCTCCATTTCTCTATTGCATATTTTATAGACCTTCCTCCATGTCCCTATTTTTATCTGTCTCGTCTTCTATCAATTGGGATTGACGTATAGTCATTTTTAACTCCTCCCACTGTCTTTGTGTTCCACAGTTTGACATGGGTGTGTATGAACGTAGTTGTTTTTGTGCCCTAAAACAAAACAAACACTCCTAACGATGGACCTCCACAGACAACGACCCATGCATCTGTCATTGTTAACACCATGACATTCGGTAACTATAGCTGAAATGGGCACATGAACATAGGCACTGGACACTGGCGCAGTGGCAGAGTGTTGCCTAGTCTGACGAATCTCGACACCTCCTTCATCATGCTGATGGGAGGGTGTGAATCTGTTGCCTTCCAGAGGAACACCTGCTTGACATCTGTGCTGGCAGAGGCTCCATTATGTTCTGGGAACCTTCATATGGGCATCTATGGGTCCAGTGAGGTCGTGCAAGGATGGCCAAGGGCATTGCCATTTTTCAACAAGATAATGCATCATGTCTTAAGACCAGGAGTGTGATGGTGCGAGTAACCGAGTGGCAAGTTCCAATTGATGTGCTGTTCCCCCATCTGACCTGACCTGAACCCAGTCAAACACATCTGGGATGTGATTGAAAGTGTTATCAGAGCTCATTGCCCTACCCCGCAGAATTTACGGGAATTAGGTGACTTGTATGCGCAGATTTGGTGGGCCAGTTCCCTTCAGTAACCTACCAAGGTCTCACTGGTTCCATGCCACGATGCTTCATCATTGTTATCTGTGCCAGAGATGGATATACCAGCTGTTAAATAGGTGGTCATAATGTTCTGCCTGATCAGTGTAAACCTTTGGGAAGAGCGGCTGGAGATAGCCGTCATGTTGTGTGTGAGACATCTGCTTGCTTGTGTGAATGTGTGTGCATTTTTCTTTTCTGAAGAAGGCATTGGCTGAAAATTTATATGAACTGTCGTTTCATTGTGCCTGTCTACAACTCAATGTGTCATCTTCATGATGAGTAGCAATCTGTCCTTTCCATAATATTGTTGATCCTGTTTTATATAACGGAATGATATGGGTAATTGGATAGATAAAAGGCCTACTCACCAAGTGGTGGCAGGAGAACACATATATAAAAGGTATCAAAGGTTGCAAGCTTTTGGAGACAGTGGCTCCTACTTCTGGCAGAAGGTTGAAGGGGAAGAAAGAGGAGTGAAGGAAAAGGACTGGTGAATGTTAGGAAAAGGGGCAGACTTCAGAAAAGTTACCCAGAAACCTGCGTCAGGTGCGACTTACCAGATGGGATGAGAAGGAAAGACTGATTGTTGGGGACTGCAACAGATGAGATACAGTTTTCTGAACTTCACCTCTTTTCCTAAAACTCATCAGTGCTTTTCCTTCACCCCTCTTCCTTCCCCTTCAACCCTTCTTCCTGAAGTAGGAGCAACTGGCTCCGAAAGCTTGCAAACATGTGTTTTCTCCTGCCACCACTTGGTGAGTAAATTTTTTAACCATCACATTACATAATATTTTGAAAAATTAATTATTTTCATTGATGACACAGCAAGTTATCTGTAACAGTTATAGAGTTTTTCATTAAGTCTTCAAACCTTTTCATAAAAGTGTTGTGGTTCATCTCTTCATAGTAATCAGAGATTTTATTTGAACTGAATGACAGCAGACCAGACAGTTGGGCTTGCTGGTCTAGCGGTAAAGTGCTTGGCTGGCAACCAAGAGGTTGCGGGATTGAATCCCAGTCAGACCTAGGATCTGTCAGTCTGCATTTTAACTTAGCCTTAACCTCTCAATGATGCGAGAAGTTGCCAGAAATGAGATGTAGTTCAGATTCCACATTAAACTCTGGCCCCCTTTCTTTGTTTGGATAACTGGAGTAGATTAGTGTCCAAAGTGACATCAAATTGAAAAACTTGCACCGGGACAGTGAGCCACATAAAATTTATTTATTTTACAGCAGCTTTTGGAATTTCTAGCATGTACTACATTACTCTCTTATGTCTGCTAATCGTGGCTGCCATACTACCACTGTGATATCATCTGTGTAACCTTTTTTAATCTGTGTCCCATATTCTCCCACGTTTCATCAATCTGAACAGTATCCTCCTTATTTGTTCCTATTAATTCTCTAAGAAAATGGCAGCACCTAACAGTTATAAGTTATATCTTGGTATTTCATTAGTTACTTGTGAGCACAAGTAGATTTATAGCGAAATCCTAAATTTTTCTCAACTCGTAACAAGGGTGGCATGTAGCTTTTCTAGTGTCGAATGCACCTTTCGCAAATTATTTGTGTATGTTTCACTAAAAATAACAGCTACTTGGAAAGAGTAGAGTTTTGTAGATTACCTCTCAAGGTGTGTGTTCTTGCCAAGTGTCGCCAGTTTAGATTTGCCTAATTCCTTTTTCGTGAATTTCTCCTTGCTAATTCTTATTATGGATATTCACTGAGTTACAGAGCAGCTGCAGTCCACTCACCACTTCATCAAAAGGAACGAAAGGCACCCCTCACCCCATCTCCACTCCATATCTACATCTCCATACCTCTATCTCTCATCGCCCTCAAATAATTCCCTCAGGGAACATGCACATTTTTTCAAAATGTCCTAGGAGTGTGCAGCTTCAATCTGACCCTCTTTTGACTACTTTCATCATAAATTGTAAGGCACACGAAGATAAAAGTCACACAGATCTCTTCCTGCAGAGGCTCACTGAGGAAAGGCCTTGCACAGAGCTTTAGCTAGTGTAGTAGAAGTGGCAACACAGAGGGAGCTGACAGTGCCAGGCTCCTGCCTGGTGTATTGGTGGTGGGAGCAGTCCAGCCCAATAACTGTGAAGTGACAACTACTTTCAGTCAGACAAGCAATTCTGAAATGTTTCAGCTAAATGAAATTTAAATCATGAAATGAATTTAGACATTCGTAATAGTACTTTTGTTGTAAATGATGCGTTAGAGGTAGTGAAACACTGCATTCAACCATGACTAACACAGTGCTATTGTGCACAGTATTGTTTAGTTGCTAATGCTCACTGTGACTGGATACAAAACACCTCCAGTCCATTTCTTAATGTGGGAAAGGAACTGTTACTTTAAACTGTGTTGAACCACGATCAGCCATGATGAATAAGTATCTAATTTCAACATTAAATAGCAATTGGTTGTCACTGCTGGCCTCAGATTTATGGCATTTTCTACCTGGGAATGGGGAAAACTGCCGTTTTCCACGACATTAAAAACCCACTGACTAAAATTCAAAAATTTCAAACTATTTCATAACAAACAGCTGATTTCATGTTGTTTGCTGTGTTATTGTTTAGACAAAATTTTCCTCTCCCTAACAAGGTAACAACTCTAGTAGAATGATTTATGGATAGCCAAATGTGGACACGGTTGTCGCCAATTGTCACTTTACACAGAATGATGAGTCCAGCCTCAGTGGCTAGAGAGAGTGGTCATGTGTATGAGTTGTGCATGTGCCTTTTTTGTGTGTGTGTGTGTGTGTGTGTGTGTGTGTGTGTGTGTGTGTGTGTGTGGGGGTGTGTGTGTGTCTTCTATTTTAGAAGAAGTCTTTTTGGCGGAAGCTCAAATATACAGTAGTCCTTTTGTTGTGCCTGTCTGCGACTCTACATCTCCTCTATATGGAGAGTAGCAGTTCATACTCTTCATAATATTGTCATTATTGTATCACAGATTTTCTGTTTTACAATAAAATAATTTTATTATAATGCCCTAGTCAGATATTTTTATTCAAGTGCAGCTATTTATTTCTTTGCTAAATTGTTAATATATTCAGTTTTGTTTTCAAATTATTCATTTATTGCAAATTTCTTTTACTTTCTTTTGATTGAATTCAAATTATTTCCAGCTAGATTTACAGAATAAAATAATGTGGTTGAAGTAAAATACATTCAGTGTCTCAGAATTTTCTTCCAATGATATCTACAAGAGTCATTCAAAAAGAAATGAACTGGAGGTTGCAAAATGAACACAGCTGAAGGGATCGTAATGCCATTTCCTATGGAAGAAGGTGTAGTCCCGATCAGTGCACTGAGGTCCCAAAGTAACCACTAAGAGGACATGCACATGCATCCATGTGCCCATTACACTTAGTTATTCTGAAAATGATGAATTGAGGTTTTAAAAGAAGAGCAAAGGGGTGTGGTGCATTTCGTGACAGCGGAAGGAGTGTGGAGATGGAAATTCATTGAAGAATGGCACAAGTGTCAGGAGCACACTGCATATCCATTGCAATTTCAGTGCTGAATCGGACCTCTGCAGCTGCCATCATAACATGCAGGTCTTCAGTAATGAGGGCATCCACCTGCTGGACAATGTTATTGACAAGAAATATGGCGTTCCAGATCATATGTGTTGATCCAACGATCAACCCTTCATTGAATTGCTTGACTCTTGTACGGACATGCAGTACACTTTGTACTCATGTTCTGTTCTTTGATGAATTTCCGTTCCCCGTACTTCTCCCACTATGTTTCACACTGCACCCCCTGACTCTTCTTCGAAAGCCTCCATGTCTCCATTTTCACCAGAACTGAATGCAATGAATGGTTGTTTCATTAGGTGGGTGTGCTCACACCTGTCCCTCTGGTGGAGGGTTTTGGGCTTCAGCACTCTTGTAGGGACCGTATGTTCTTCTCTAAGCAGTAGCATCATGATCCTTTCAGTGGTTCTAATTTTATAGCCTCTGGTTCCTCTCTTTTTGAATGTCCCTATTTTATTTATTATTTCAACAAAGTGCATTGAGGCCTCACAGCAAGGTGGCTACCAACTTGCAGTCGCTGCCTGTCGTGTAATATTTTGCTATGACAGGCAGTGCAAAGATCCATGTCAAATGGAAAAAGACAATACTGCATCGACACAATTCCCATTAACTCTATGTGAAACAAAGAAAGAAACACATTTCTGTGAATATATTAAAATATAAAAAATTATCGATCAAACTCAAGTTGGAAAAAACAGCATTGTTAGTGGCAGTGTTTGTGACACTGTAGTCTCTCTCTCTTGTGGTATTGGACACTCCAAATCCAATTATTAATTAGTGTTCACCCTTCTCACACTGAAAGAATATATATATGGTAACTTTCTTGGTGTACTCCCTCTTCTGGTCAGTTTATTTCTTCCTCCAAAATTCTCACATTACCAGTGATCAGACGTTCTAATAGCCATGTAACTTTTTTTTGAATTTCTGCGTTATGCTTGAAACATTTTCTTTGCCAGGATCGTCATCAGTATTTTTACATCCTGAGCCTGAGACTTGTTGATGCTTTACAACCTTTCAGATTTTCCAAGATGTGGGCTTGGCTTCATGTCCAACATGTGACTTGGAGAACCAGGTAATTTTAATCAAAGGTTTTCTTCTCTAGCCTTTGGTGACACACACCTGGCTTCACATTGCTAGTTTTGGCCCACTTTAAGTATTTTATTCCCGGGTGTCCAACATGCCTCTTAATGCTACCTGGGGAGACATTCAGTGGGAGACTAGCATTCCATACTGGAGACAGTTACAAGGAAACTGATTTACTGCTTAAGAATCTGTTGTTTGTATCCACAGAAGATGTTCATAGCATAAAGTAAACTAACACTGGAAGAACATTAATTTGATTTACCCTTATAAGGTGAAAATAGGTCCAACTAAAATACTAAATTCTACCTTTTGCCTACTTATTTGTTCTCTTTGTGCTTGTTCTTTTTGTTTCAAATGGGCCGATTTCTTTATTGCCAGACATGCTCTTACATTTTGTCTTTTAGTTTACCACCTGGCAAACAAAGATAATGCGGTGTTTCTCATTGCTTCTTTGTTTTTTCATTTATTTTAATATAATAAAGTGGAGTGAGGATACCATCTACTCCTGGTTGTGGCTGTCTGCTAACAGACCATGGTGAGTAGCATTACAGTACTCCACTTCCCTTGAAGAGGATGATACCATGTTGTCACAGTCTTGTAAACTCTATATGAAACAGAAAAACATGTGAATATATTGAAATAAAACCAATGCAAATACAGTGAAATCCTCTTTTCTTTTTCTTTTGCCTTTGTCCCACATCAGTGCAGGGTCGGCATGATTATTAATGAATTTGGTATGGTTAATTTTAGCGGTTGCAGGATGCTGTTCCCATTGCTACCCTATTACCCCTCCCCCCCCCCCCCCCCTTTCTCTTTTTCCCTCCAGCCCTCCACAGGACAGAATATGTGTACTCCAATTGTCTGCATGAAATGTTATTCGACTGAAAGTTAACGAAACTTTTCTAAAGTTTGTGAATTGTGTAATTGATGTGGGACTTGGGTACCATCCTGATATTCACCTAGTGGGATCTGCGAAACAGGCTAAAAACCACGTGCAGTCTATCCAGCACCCCCACCCCCATTGTTAGTCTGCCAGGTGAATTCGATCTGACGCTGGCGGAACACTCACGGCTGTCTGGGTGGATAATGCAAATACATTGAAATATAAATCTATTGATCTTTATGGACGTCACTGGGGCGAGAAAGACTTCAGTGTTAATGAAAGCCACTTGCAGAGGCTTCAAAGGTATTCACCGTAGGTTTAATGTTTGTCAGTATCATGCTTCTGTTTATTTGTTAATACCTGTAGAAATATTGTCAAATGTAAGAGCAACAGAATTGAATACCTTCTACTCCGGGATGATATAGACATATTCACTTTTTAGTGGCTTAATTACATCTGAATAGAATAATTTGAATTTATTTCCCTTCTTTCAGATACATACAGGAAACTTTAGGGCTGAATGAACTTGATCCAATGTATCGTCAGTTTGCTCGCATTTTTGAAACATTCCGCATATCAGAACCTGAGAAAGTGGAAGAGATGCCACAACAGGTGCAGAAAGAACCAGTAAAGGAACCCGATTTGAAAAAAGTGCCAAAATTAGAAGAAGACTTTGATGATGATGCAGAAGAGGAAGAAGAGGTAACTGCTACATCTCATATTACTTTATATTGTAAATAGTGTCATGAATGTAATTTAGCTGGCAGTGTCATTTAGTGTTGAAGGAGACATAGTTATATGCTGAGTCAGTATTGCAGTGGTAAATTCATGAATAAAAAGTTCTCGCTTTACTTGCCACATCAGACTCGGATAAAATTCCAAGCTTTTGACAATTTCCTCCATCATCGTTAGGGGCTAAGTCTGACTGTCATGAAAATAGTGAGGCTCCCACATTCATGTCAGAGCGTGCTATATGTTTGGCTGGATTATGCCACAGAGTTAGTGCATGCTGAGGTAATGCGCTTTGTGTCCAAAGATTATGTTTACACTTGTAGTCCAGTTTCACCTGTAGCACCATCTTTTACATTAGGTGGTAAACTGTGAGAAATCTTCCTCTGTGTTCTCTCTCTATCAGGTGCAAGCATTGATAAGTGCATAGCCAGTGTCTCTCTTAAAGTTGATATCGGTTATTCTAAGTTCAACTATTTCCCTGATCACAGAGCCGCGATAGTTCAATGCACGAGCAAGACTCCTCATTTGTCGAAACAGAATGTGGTGTTTATTTAACAGACGGTGCTCAGCCACTGTTGCTTTTTCGAAATTCCTATATTTAAGGTGACACCGATGCTCTAATCATTGATTGGCAACAGTCCTTATAGACTGCTCCACGTAACTGCAACTATAGAGTCCTAAACAGCTAAAGAAACAGATCTGTCCTTTGGTGTGAGAATACCAGTGATTTATAATATTTCTTGCAAATGTGGAAACAGCTACGTGGGGCAGTCTGTAAAGACTGTTGCTGATTGCTCTGTAGAGTATAAATGTCAACTTCAAGAAGGGAATTTCAAAAAATCAGCACTACCCAAGCACAGCTTGTTAAATATAGACCACATTTTGTTTGAACAAATGAGAATTCTTGCTCACACATTGAACTGTCGGGACTCTGTGATCAAGGAAGTAGTAGAAATCAGACTAAACTATGAAAAGGACAGGTTGCTACTCACCATATAGTGGAGACGTTTAGTAGCAGGCAGGCACAACAAAAAGACTGCTAAACCAGTAAGCTTTTGGCCGAAATGCCTTCTTCTGAAATAGTTCACACACACACACACACACACACACACACACACACACACACACACAAAAGTTCACTTTCATGCAAACACAGCTGACGCACATTTGAACACTGTCTCTGGCCACTGAGGCAAAAGCGCATGATTGGAGAGGCAGTCTGGATGGAGGGGGTAAGGAGGACACTGAGGTGGGGAGGGGGAGGGATAACAGGGTAGCTTGTAGAGCATACAGGGACTTAGTGAGGAGAGAGTAGGGAAACTAGGTGCAGGCTGGAGGTTGGGTGAGGGAGTGGATCAGAAAAGGAAACAAGCAAAATGACTGCAGCTGTTTTGGTGGAATAGAAGGCTGTGTAGTGCTGGAACAAGGACAGGTGGGTGAAGGACAATGAGTAACAAAGGTTGGGGTTGGGGCCAGGATGGTTATTGGAACATATATTATACTGCAGGAAGCGTTCCCACCTGCATGATTTACAAACGTTGGTGCCGACTGTGGAGCAGTCATTGTAGTGAATAGCATTGTGTTGGGCAGCAAACTCAACTACTGGGTCGTCCAGCTGTTTCTTGGCAACGGTTTCTCGGTGGCCATTCATGTGGACAGCCAGCTTGTTGGTTGTCATGCCGATGTAGAACACAGCACAGTGGTAGCAGCTTAGCTTGTAGATTACATGACTGCTTTCACTGGTAGCCCTGCCTTTGATGGGATTGGTGATGCTTGTGACCAGACTCGAGCAGGTGGTGGTGCGAAGATGTATGGTACAGATCTTGCATCTAGCTCTATTACAGGGGTATGAGCCATTAGGCAAGGGGCTGGGAGCAGGGTTGGAGTAGGGATGGGCGAGTATATTGTATAGTTTTGATGGGCAGTGGAACACCACTGTGGAGGGGTAGGAAGAATGGTGGGTAGGACATTAGTCATTTCAGACCACGATGAGAGATAGTTGAAATGCTGGCGGAGAATGTGATTCAGTTGCTCCAGTACTGGGTGGTACTGAGCACGAGGGAAATGCTCTTCGTGACCAGACAGTAAGACTTTTGGAGGTGGTGGGTGACTGGAAAGATTGGAGAGATAAGGCACAGGAGAGCTGTTTCTGTTCAGGGTTGGGAGGGCGATTTCTGTCTGTGAAGTCCTCAGTAAGACCTGTGGAATATTACAAGAGGGACTGCTTGTCACTGAGGATGTGACAGCCATGGGTGGCTGTGTTGTATGGAAGTTACTTCTTGGTGTGGAATGGGTGGTAGCTGCTGAAGTGCAGGTATTCTAGGTTTGATGTGGATGGAGGTACTGATCTAGCTATTTTTGAGGTGAAGGTACACTTTGAGGAAGGTGGCTAGTTGGGTTGAGGACGACCAAATGAAGCGAATGAGAGAGAAGTTGTTGAAGTCATTAGGAATGTGGATAGGGTGTCATCAATAAATGTAAACCAGGTTTGGGATTCTGAGTGGTTAGGAAGGATTCCTCTAGATGGCCCATGAATAGGTTGGCATAAGATGGTGCCATGTGGGTGCCCATTGCTGTACCACGGATTTTTTTTGCAGGTGATTCCTTCAAAGGTGTCATAATAATCAGGAAGGAGGTTGTATGTTTGGAATTTGTCAGACATTTGGACAGGTAGTGTTCGACAGTGGCAAGGGCTTGGGTGTTAGGGATGTTAGTGGAAAAAGAGAGGTGGCATCAATAATGAACATGACAAGCAGGGCACCATGTGGTAAAGGAACTGTGGAGAGCTACTGTAGGAAATGATTGGCAAATTTGTTGGGTCTGTGAGAGCAGAGATTCTCTTGGTGGGGGCACAGTAACCGGCCACTTTGACAAGTCTGGGTGGATGGGTAGGAGTGCAGGAATGGTAGGCGTGAGGAGAGGTATAGACTCAGGGAAGAGGTTCTGGGATGGGCCTAAGAATTTGACGAGAGACTGGAGATCCTGCTGGATTTCTGGAATGGTGTCACAGTGGTAGGGTTTGTAGATTGACAAATCTGACAACTGGCAAAGTCCTTCTGCCAAGTAATCCTTGCAGTTCAAAACCACAGTGGTGGAGCCTTTGTCAGCAGATAGTACCTTATAATCTTACTAATTGATGACAAAGGCTCCATTTTGATGCATATTATACACATATAGCACACGCAAACTACAGAATATGCAAGCAGGTGTCCAATGTGTAACTTTTACCAAATTTCATTATATTTCGCATTTATTTATTATCCCTTTTAAATCACATAGTAACTTGAATGACACTATTCTAGTACTCGTTTTGCACACTTGTGTTATCAGTTATAGTTCTTGTATTCTGTGAGTTCTTAAAGAGTGGTCTTCAGAATCTTCACGGTTATCTGTCCTACATGTGCCAGTAATCAAACTGGGAACTGCCTCTGGAAAGTCAAAATAATTATTGAAACTTTTCTATTGTCTCTAATTACTAAAAATATAATTCAAAGTGTACAACTGCTAATACTTACGGTAATGAAAGCAATTTAGTTGGGGAGGTTTCACACTTGGTAATAAATTATCTCACTAAGTTCATTCCTAAACTTCTGAACTAGTCTTTCTTCTGACAAAGACAGGCAGAAGCTGCTGTGGCAGCTTCTGCATTTCTGTCGTCAATGAAATTTTGAATTACCACTGTATCGAGGGACTGAAATGTGGTTCAGTTACCTGTGAACATAACAAAGCAGTTAGAATCCATAATCTAAAGATGAACTCTCACTGTATGGCAATTTATGTTATTACAATGAAAAGAATACCTCTAACTGCATTCGGGCATCGATATAAGTCAACGGGGACAGTTGAAAATGTGTGCCCCGACCGGGACTCGAACCTGGGATCTCCTGCTTACATGGCAGATGCTCTATCCATCTGAGCCACCGAGGACACAGAGGATAGTGTGACTGCAGGGCCTTATCTCTGGCACGCCTCCCGTGAGACCCACATTCCCAATTTATTGTCCCGCACTATATTCATAGTGCCCCTGCCCGTTATACTCATTACTGGCGGCTTTTTGCTGATTCCCGTAAGAGTTCGGGCACTGTTTGTGCATCCGCACAGAAGAAGATGATCAAATGGCCGGTGAGCCTTAATTATATATATGAAGATGGTATCTGTTCTTTCGGACATGTCCGAAAGAACAGATACCATCTTCATAAATATAATTTATGTTATGATTCTCACTTTTCACAGTTGTTCTATAAATCCAATATTAAAGCCAAAGGAAGAACAAATGTGAACAGGGTGTATACGGCCTGAGAGATCTGGGAAAAACCCAGGAATTTTTTCATCCGGAAGAACACCGGGAAAAAATCAGAAATTTTTTAGAATTCTGGGAATTTTTCATTGTTGTAGTTTCCAGTTAAATTTTCGTAATTTTGACTGGTAACAACAGATACTTTAACAAAGGATATTACTATATCCCGCTACTGCAGAATAATACTGCAGCAATAAAAGATGAACAAGAGAAAAAAACGAAAATAGAACTTAAATTGCAAAGGAAATGTGCCATATATAATAACAAAACACAGTACTCATACAAGTGTCTGCCAGCAGCAAAATGTGTCAAAGACTTTAGGAAGACTGTGCAATGCTTCATAATAACAAATTGCCTCCAATGAACGTGACGTCACAACTGTTTACAATAGATGCATTATAGCAGTTACGAGCAAGCTCATGCACATGCGCAGTTGAGTCGCGTATCTTCTCCCGCTACAAAAATGTGGCTGTTGGCTGTATTAGCAGTCGCAGTAAGAACCTAGATGCTATTGGGAAAAATTTTACTGGCGCACCCAAGCTGCCAGCCTCAAACATGTATGCGCAGAATCTAGGGTGGCAAGTGGCAATTTGGGGGGGGGGGGGGGGGGAAGCAGGGGTGCATATTCATATTCTTGGAGAAAAAAAACCGTGTGTCACAAAGTGCCTAGCATCCAGTACACGTTGGTCTATCGGTTATTCCGGTTATTCGTATGATTTTCAATGCATCCATGTTGGTTTTTTAACATTCTTTAACACCTTCTAAGTTGATTTCTGAATGAATCATAAGTTGATTTTTGAATGCATGCATAGTATACGTGATGTCTGTCGGGGGAATTCTCATCGTATCTAGAAATAAACTTTCCTGCAGACAAAGGGAGATGGGGCTATGCAAGCTGAGCGGAATAAAGCTGAACAGATAAATGTCAATCGCAGTCTGATTACGTGGTTGATTGGGTTTGCGAATGATCAGAGTTGTTATATTTACTAGCAAAATCCATAGATTCAGACTACAAGAGTGGAAATAAACGACTAACAGGAATAATAGGTAAGAAAGATTATGTATTATCTTCTCGGTGTATACAAGAAAATGAAATTTTGATAGAAAATTTTTGGCCAGATCGCTACACTAATAAGGACCAGTTGTACGGTCCCAGGCTAGCAGCCGTTTAAGTTCTGTTCCTGAAGTAGCACGGAAAATGCGTTGTATGAACATGTAACAACGCCTAGCCGGAGAATACTCGCGGGATAACGAAACCAATGATTCTGACAGGGTTAGTGAAATTAACCGGCAAATAAGTTTTGACAATGGCAGGAATAGTTGTAGAATTAGTGATAAGATTGTTTGTTAGAATGAGGAAGGAGAAAAAACGGGATGGGGACATCACACAAATTATGGAAGAATATAACAATTCCAAATGTATATTTGTGCTTAAAAAGAATAAATAGTGGCAAGTAAAATGGTGCCCTGTCTAATTGTGAACTGCTGAAATTTGACGAGTTCTGTGCAATTGAAGTACCCTACGAAAAGACAATTCCTAATGTTTCATGAAACGGGCAACTCAGTTGTGGCTTCTTTGAAATTTGCGATTTTCTGCTGTCGAGCAACTTCATGTTCTTTAACTTCAATCATTTCTGCACTGACGGGTAAACACTTTGTTGCTACTCCCTAATGAAATCATCCAGCCCAACTTCTAACCTGTAATAGTGCCCACATTTTGGTATAGAAAATGTTTCTGTGTTGCAGGAACAAGTTAAAAGTTGTTCCTTTTGCTGTCTTCCCTGTCTCACATTGCTCTTGTTTATCCTGTATTGTTGACCTGCAGCATGATTTGATGTTTTCTCAGCAAGAGAAACCACTCATCTTTTAAACTTCGTGGTATAGTGAACACACTTCGTCATTGTAGACTAAAACCTAGCACTTAAGAAAAATGCTAAAATAGACTGAAACAAAGGGTGAAAACATTGTTGTTGTTGTGGTCTTCAGTCCTGAGACTGGTTTGATGCAGCTCTCCATGCTACTCTATCCTGTGCAAGCTTCTTCATCTCCCAGTACCTAATGCAACCTACATCCTTCTGAATCTGCTTAGTGTATTGATCTCTTGGTCTCCCTCTACGATTTTTACCCTCCACGCTGCCCTCCAATGCTAAATTTGTGATCCCTTGATGCCTCAAAACATGTCCTACCAACCGATCCCTTCTTCTAGTCAAGTTTCCCAATCCTATTCAATACCTCCTCATTAGTTACGTGATCTACCCACCTTATCTTCAGCATTCTTCTGTAGCACCACATTTCGAAAGCTTCTATTCTCTTCTTGTCCAAACTGGTTATCGTCCATGTTTCACTTCCATACATGGCTACACTCCATACAAATAATTTCAGAAATGACTTACTGACACTTAAATCTATACTCGATGTTAACAAATTTCTCTTCTTCAGAAACGATTTCCTTACCGTTGCCAGTCTACATTTTATATCCTCTCTACTTCGACCATCATCAGTTATTTTACTCCCTAAATAGCAAAACTCCTTTACTACTTTAAGTGTCTCATTTCCTAATCTAATCCCCTCAGCATCACCCGATTTAATTTGACTACATTCCATTATCCTCGTTTTGCTTTTGTTGATGTTCATCTTATATCCTCCTTTCAAGACACTGTCCATTCCGTTCAACTGCTCTTCCAAGTCCTTTGCTGTCTCTGACAGAATTACAATGTCATCGGCGAACCTCAAAGTTTTTATTTCTTCTCCATGGATTTTAATACATACTCCGAATTTTTCTTTTGTTTCCTGTACTGCTTGCTCAATATACAGATTGAATAACATCGGGGAGAGGCTACAACCCTGTCTCACTCCTTTCCCAACCACTGCTTCCCTTTCATGCCCCTCGACTCTTATAACTGCCATCTGGTTTCTGTACAAATTGTAAATAGCCTTTCGCTCCCTGTATTTTACCCCTGCCACCTTTAGAATTTGAAAGAGAGCATTCCAGACATCATTGTCAAAAGCTTTCTACAAATGCCAGGAACATAGGTTTGCCTTTCCTTAATCTTTCTTCTAAGGTGAGTCATAAGGTCAGTATTGCCTCACTGTTCCAATATTTATACGGAATCCAAACTGATCTTCCCCAAGGTCCGCTTCTACCAGCTTTTCTATTTGTCTGTAAAGAATTCGCGTTAGTATTTTGCAGCTGTGACTTATTAAACTGATAGTTTGGTAATTTTCACATCTTTCAACACCTGCTTTCTTTGGGATTGGAATTATTATATTCTTCTTGAAGTCTGATGGTATTTCGCCTGTCTCATACATCTTGCTCACCATATGGTAGAGTTTTGTCATGACTGGCTCTCCCAAGGCCATCAGTAGTTCTAATGGAATGTTGTCTACTCCCGGGGCCTTGTTTCGACTCAGGTCTTTCAGTGCTCTGTCAAACTCTTCACGCAGTATCTTATCTCCCATTTCATCTTCATCTACATCCTCTTCGATTTCCATAATATTGTCCTCAAGTACATCGCCCTTGTATAAATCCTCTATATACTCCTTCCACCTTTCTGCCTTCCTTTCTTTGCTTAGAACTGGGTTGCCATCTGAGCTCTTGATATTCATACAAGTGGTTCTCTTCTCTCCAAAGGTCTCTTTAATTTTCCTGTAGGCAGTATCTATCTTACCCCTAGTGAGACAAGCCTCTACATCCTTACATTTGTCCTCTAGCCATCTCTGCTTAGCCATTTTGCACTTTCTGTCGATCTCATTTTTGAGACGTTTGTATTCCTTTTTGCCTGCTTCATTTACTGCATTTTTATATTTTCTCCTTTCATCAATTAAATTCAATATTTCTTCTGTTACCCAAGGATTTCTATTAGCCCTCGTCTTTTTACCTACTTGATCCTCTGCTGCCTTCACTACTTCATCCCTCAGAGCTACCCATTCTTCTTCTACTGTATTTCTTTCCCCCATTCCTGTCAATTGTTCCCTTATGCTCTCCCTGAAACTCTGTACCACCTCTGGTTCTTTCAGTTTATCCAGGTCCCATCTCCTTAAATTCCCGCCTTTTTGCAGTTTCTTCAGTTTCAATCTGCAGTTCATAACCAATAGATTGTGGTCAGAATCCACATCTGCCCCTGGAAATGTCTTACAATTTAAAACTTGGTTCCTAAATCTCATTATGTAATCTATCTGATACCTTTTAGTATCTCCAGGATTCTTCCAGGTATACAACCTTCTTTCGTGATTCTTGAACCAAGTGTTAGCTATGATTAAGTTATGCTCTGTGCAAAATTCTACAAGGCGGCTTCCTCTTTCATTTCTTCCCCCCAATCCATATTCACCTACAATGTTTCCTTCTCTCCCTTTTCCTACTGACAAATTCCAGTCACCCATGACTATCAAATTTTCGTCTCCCTTCACTACCTGAATAATTTCTTTTATCTCATCATACATTTCATCAATTTCTTCATCATCTGCAGAGCTAGTTGGCATATAAACTTGTACTACTGTAGTAGGCATGGGCTTTGTGTCTATCTTGGCCACAATAATGCGTTCACTATGCTGTTTGTAGTAGCTAACCCGCACTCCTATTTTTTTTATTCATTGTTAAACCTACTCCTGCATTACCCCTATTTGATTTTGTATTTATAAACCTGTAATCACCTGACCAAAAGTCTTGCTCCTCCTGCCACCGAACTTCACTAATTCCCTCTATATCTAACTTTAACCTATCCATTTCCCTTTTTAAATTTTCTAACCTATCCGCCCGATTAAGGGATCTGACATTCCACACTCCGATCCGTAGAATGCCAGTTTTCTTTCTCCTGATAAGACGTCCTCTTGAGTAGTCCCTGCCCGGAGATCCGAATGGGGGACTATTTTACCTCCGGAATATTTTACCCAAGAGGACGCCATCATCATTTAATCATACAGTAAAGCTGCATGTCCTCGGGAAAAATTACGGCTGTAGTTTCCCCTTGCTTTCAGCCGTTCGCAGTACCAGCACAGCAAGGCCGTTTTGGTTAATGTTACAAGGCCAGATCAGTCAATCATCCAGACTGTTGCCCCTGCAACTACTGAAAAGGCTGCTGCCCCTCTTCAGGAACCACATGTTTGTCTGGCCTCTCAACAGATACCCCTCCGTTATGGTTGCACCTACGGTACGGCCATCTGTATCGCTGAGCCATGCAAGCCTCCCCACCAACGGCAAGGTCCATGGTTCATGGGGGAGGGGGGGGGGGGGGGGGTGAAAACATAATGTACTCTAATGTTTCTGACTTAAAGCGTGAGTGTGAATCTTGGTTCTTTCAGATTATTCGCCCCAAACCACATTCCACTTCTTTATGAGGTGACTTGCTTGGAATTTGCAGCCACTCTTCTTTACTGGATAGCTGGCTGCTGGGAACCCTCTTGACTTCTTCTCCGTCCAATAACGCTAGGTACAGGAATTTTTAGACTCTGTCTACTTATGAAATAAGTAGACATACAAACATTGCTTTTCGTCAGTTAACGATGTATTTGACTTTCATACACAATAAAACTCTCACTTTCAACATAAATATATCACTTCCGGTAATTATCTCGTATGGTCGAACATCAGAAACAAATTGAAATACAGTTAAAAGGAAGTTGGCTGTGATACCATAACTTTTCTTAACATAAATCAGAAAATAAGTCTTGCCTATAGCAAGGTCACATCAAGAGTTTCCAAGACTTCTTTTTCAACTGTCTTTGTTTTAATAACAATAGTCAATGATCCAATAAGCACAGAGCTGCATATAAACTCCATGGTTCTTCCTTACGCACTCACTAAAACATCTATGGATTGCCTGACAGGTACTTCTCGGTGCCGTTCGTCCGCCACACCTACTTTCTTCCCGCGACTGATGTTAAACCTGCACACACAAACGTGATGCGTAGTAGGTAGGATTCTACCATCCCACTCTCGTATCCAGAATATCGTGTGTTCGAGATGGTAGAAGTCTGAGTGGTTCTAGAATTTACACAGAAATTCTTGAATCACTACAGTACCACCCACAAACATCATAGAAAGCACTACTCTCATTGACCCAGAGATCGCTGGATGAAACACAAATGAAGCGGGGTGAGGTATTTGCAGTGGAAAAGTTTCACCCATTGCAGGCAGCATAGATAACATGTGATTCGTATTGAGAGTCTGTTGTAGTAGAAATCTCTCGTGGGTGTAACAATACTTCATAAAAGTTCATTTATAAGGACCCTCATATTCAAATGTGGAACTTATTGTACTCATAAATATGAAATTAAATGAATGCATTGAAACACTTATTGTTAAGTCACGAATATTCGCAACATAGAGAAATGGCTTGATGTATATGGGTATGTGCCGACAGCATCTGAATGGAGTTGGAGCTGTCGATATGTAAACTGTACACCCCATGCTTGCCAACATCTGCAAGTTTCTTAAAAATGTCCATTTTGGTGACACGTATGTAAAGAGATTTATTTTATTGGCCATGAGTATTCAAAAAAACTACTAAATGCAAATATGAGCAATATTAAATTTGAATTTAACCCTGTGGCGCATAGTGTCCACTATAGTGGACAGCTGTTAATGGTGGCTTCTTTGGCATTTTCAATCAGTCCTGAGGCTGCAAATGCACACAGTTCACTGCAGTGGGGACTCCCTACTGGTGTTGTGTCCTGCATGCATTTGCAGCCTCATGACTGATTGAAAATGCCAGAGAATTGACCATTAAAAGTTGTCCACTGCAGTGAAATTCATGCACCACAGGGTTAATTAATATTTAGTACTTGAAACACTAACACAATGGCTTCTCTGGCAAAATAACTTCTATTACGATTTCTAGTGGCATTTTTCAGAACTTCCTCAGGTTTTGTCTCAGAACCTAAGCTGCAGGTGCATTTTTGGACCACAAAAATTGGAAAAAAAGGTCACCTAATGTTTGTGTAAATATGGTACTCTACATGCCACTGCGAAATGCATGACAGATAGAAGATCAGACATTTATGTTAATAAGCTTCTGTATTCACCTGAACTACAAGAATGGTTTCAGCATTTTTCTTCAGACATTTGAAATGAGTGAGTGTTTCAATCATAAGCTGTTTTGAAACAATTTGTCATGAAAATACAATCTGTGCTGAATCAGAAATAAGTTTTCTGTCTCATTTTAATCATTTTTGTAAGTACTGAAAATTTCCTGGAGTACAAACCATACATCAGGAAGCTTGGCATTGCATTTTGCTTCTGTGAAAGATCAAACAGTCAGTGTGTTTTGGCATTTGAGCAGATGTAATTTACAGTTTTTAGAACTAACTGCATAACCTGTAACATTATAAATAACTCCTATGTACAATGTATAAAAATTGCTTGTGTACAGCATTGACAAGTCTACGATATCTGCACTAGAAATTGACAAGGGCCACATACAGCTTATGAGCCTGAATTAATTTCCTGTTATTACAGCATTACTTTGTTTTGTGTACATTAAGAGTCTATATCAAGGTCAGATGTCGACTGGTAGTTCACTCTTGTAATGTCTCATACTGGGCTATGATTTTACCTGATGGTAAAAATATTGAACGATATTAGTTAAAATGGGGGAGACAGAAGTGTACGCACAAACCAAACTAGACCTTTGGAATGAAGGAATCATAAAAATTGGTCCTAAAATCAGCAACATCATGAGGGTTGATTTGGTGTCAAGTAGGACCTCTCCGACAATCCATCCAAGAACAACAGGGAGGAGATAGATATGTTCAACAATCTCTAATGCTTGGGTAGCATCATTTCTGTAGTCAGTACCATACATCAAGAGAATGGAAACAGAATTTTCAAAAAGTTTCCAAATTCTATACTTGGAAACAGAATATTTTGATATACTTTCTAAGTTCAGCCTATACAAGACTTGTCTCCTATCAATATTACCACACGGAGGACTAGAAGCCATAACTGTACCAAATAAGAACTGTCTCCAGACAACAAAAATGAAATTCCACCCTACAGAAAACAATATTAGATAAAATAAGCAATGAAAAATCCAGCAACAGGTTCTGTTTGACAGAAGTTTCTTGGAGAACCTTGAATTGAAGTGATCGCAGTTTTACTGTCTATCATGCAAGGAAGATGGGACGTCACAGAACTCCAAAGGTTTACTTTGATCAAAATTTTCCAGGGAAGAGACAAAGGAGGTGGTCTTAGTACAGCTGAGAGAAGTGGTTCTCATGAGCCTCAAGTATCCCATATAGTATGGCGTGATTAACAGTGAACAATGTTCCAAATCCTTGTGTATGTTTTTCTGGACATAAGTAAGAGAGATTCTGTCACATTTGACAGATTCATATTTGCGCTAATAGTATAGTTAAGTTTGTATTATATTGCCATTAACCATACTGGTTTCTCTAGATTTCTCTCTCCCAGATTTGAAATATTTCCTGATTTTAACAATAATTTACTGTTTTGCATTTTTTAGAAGAAGGAAGAGGAGAAAACAAAGCTTTCAAAGCGTAAAATGAAGAAACTGACAAGGCTCAGTGTTGCAGAGTTGAAACAACTTGTCAGTAGACCAGATGTTGTTGAAATGCATGATGTTACTGCCAGAGATCCCAAACTACTTGTTCAGTTAAAAGCTCACCGTAATACTGTTCCTGTTCCAAGACATTGGTGCTTTAAGAGGAAGGTAAACACAACAGCTTTAGGTCTGTCATTGCAGACAAATTGGCTTTGTATTTCTCTGTTTGCTACAGGTATGTTGTTGTTGTTATTATTGTTGTCATTATTTTTATTAATAATATCATCATCATCATCATCATCATCGTCATTGTCATCGTCATCACCACCACCTTCACAAACATTTTGCTCCTTGTAAGTCTGACCTTTTTGCCAAAATCATTTTCAGTATTTACAAGGTAAAAGAGGGATAGAAAAGCCACCTTTTGATTTGCCAGACTTCATAAAAAAGACAGGAATTATGGAGATGCGTGCAGCGTTACAGGAGAAGGAAGACCAACGAACACTGAAAGCAAAAATGAGAGAACGTGCCCGTCCAAAGCTTGGAAAAATTGATATTGACTACCAAAAACTCCATGATGCATTTTTTAAGTAAGTAGTAGTCCTATCTTGTTTTCATTAGTGTGCGCTGTTGACATTTCTGAACTTTGAGTACAGTATTTAACAAAATAAAGCCTGATAAAAGGGGTGAAGATGAATTGGAAATAACATTGGTTTGTAGCCTATTTCAAATTGGAGAACGTATTTCTTAGCCATCCCCTGAACTAACAGCTCATGCAGAGGTTATTTATTGAAATAAATGCTTTTGTAGTCATTGTAATTTAAATCCATAAGATGTCATCCTAACTTTGCTGTTGCACACTTGCTAGTGACTTAAGTTTATTGACTCCAGTGTTGGACTCCATTCCAAACATGCGGTTATTATAGTACATTTGCTAATGACTTGTATTAACCTTGGGGCACTCTGGACAGTTTTCTTCAGTGCTGATATGAATCAGTCAACTCATAAAAATATTGGGAGTAACAAATTGTCGGGATCAGCATATCTTGACCTTATAATCTTACCTGCTGACCAATGCGTACCACTGTGGTTATGAACCACAGATTACCTGGCAAAAGGGCTCTGCCAGCTGTTGGACATGTCTGCCTGCAAGCACTGCTACAGTGATCCCATTCTAGAAATCCAGCTGGATCTACAATCTTTCCTCAAATCTATAAGTCCATCCCGTAACCCCTCCCTTGAACCTATCCCCCACCTCACCAAAGTCACTCCTCACATTCTATCTTATGCATGATTCCTAAAGTACATAAAACCTGTCACACAGCACACACCATTGTGGCTGAATATAATGCATCCAGAGAGAGAATCTGTGCCCTTGTGGACCAACACCTTCAGCTTATTAACTGCTCCTTTACCACGCCATATGCTGTTCATCACTGTTGATACCAGTCCTCTCTTAACCAACGTCCCCAATGCCTATAGCCTTGCCACCATTGAACACTATCTTTCTAACACCCACCTTATTCCAAACCTACTACGTACCTGGTCATGATGACCAACTATATCCTGAGCAAAAATTACTTCACTGAAAGTATCACCTACAAACAAACACATGGTATAGCAACGTGCACTCCATTGCACCATCCTGTACCAACCTACTCATGGGCCATCAAAAGGAATCGCAGACCCCTCACCTGGTTGAGATTCATTGATGACATCTTCCTGATCTGGATGGTCCTCAGACCAACAAGCCACTTTCCTTTATGTCAACCTCAGCCTCATGAATGGCTCCATGAGTATATGCATCCACATCAGACCTACATACCACCAACAATACCTCTACTTTGATAAGTGCCACCCACTCCACACCAAGCAGTCCCTGCTGTACAGCCTAGCAACCTGTGGTTGTCACACATGTAGTCCTTCTCAAAATATGCCAAGGATCTCACTGAGACCTTTTGCAGGTGGAATCACCCTCCCAATCTTCTCCAGAAACAAATCTCTTCCCAAGCTTTGACTCCCCAGTCACCTACCAGCCCCCACATACCTATTGATCAGCTACAAATGAGCACCCGCCCCTCCAACCTCCACATGACTCATTAACACCCAGGGCTGGAGCAACTGTAGTATGTTTTCCATCAAGGTTGCAGTTACCTCTCATCATTACCCTAAATGGGAAATATCATCCCCATTCCCCCCCCACAATGGTACCCCGCCATCCACCCTGCGTACACAGCATCCTCGTCCATCCCTATTCCACCCCTGCTGTTAACCCCTTGCCCAATAACTCATATTCCTGTAATAGATCTAGATACAAGATTTGTCCCCTACATGCTCTCGCTACCACCTATTCCAGTCCTGTCAAAGGCACCTCCTACCCTATCAAAGGCAGGACCACCTCTGAAAACAGCCATCTACTATCTTAGCCTCAAACACTATGCGGCATTCTACATGGTGATGTCCACTACAAGCTCTCTGTCTATATGAATGGCCACTGCCAAGGTGTGGCCAAGAGACAGCTGGACCACCCAGTTGCTAAGCATGCTGCCCGACTTGATGTGCTTGACATTGACAACTGCCTCACAATCTCTACCCTTTGAATTCTTCCCACCACTACTAGCTTCTCTGCACTGCAAAGATGGGAACTGTACATGCGACATAGCCTGCTCTCACATAACCCCCCTCCCGGCCTCAACCTATGCTAGCCACTGACCTCCATGATCTTCACCTGCCTCTATACCCTTCCCTACTCTCACGGCAGCCTCAAACGTGTCTTCTATCACATCAGCACACCTGCATAGTCCTATCACCTGCTCTACTTCTCCCCTTCTCCATTCCCCCCCTTTTGCACACGCAGCACAGCTGCACCTAGCAACTTGTCTCCACCACATCCCTGAACACTCCCACAGGCTGCGCTGTAGCACCTTCCCTCTTTCCTACCCTTCTATCCCTCAGCCTCCCTGCCTCGCATGTTTTCTGTGCTCCCACTACCTACACCACCCCAGCTTAGATGGCTGCTTACCACATTTGCAGTCATGCTTTAGTGCCCAGAGATGACAGTGACTGTGTGTGTGTGTGTGTGTGTGTGTGTGTGTGTGTGTGTGTGTGCGCGCGCACATCAGATGAAGTATTTAGTCCAGTAGATAAGACAAATATCAAGAAGACTTCTTTCATTGTGCTCATCTGCCACTCAGTGCCTCATCTGCCACTCAGTGCTACCTCATCTGGCAAGTAACAATCTCTGGTTGTTCAATTCTATTTGAGTTTTATCCATCTATGGCTATATATTAGGTTGGTGCATATGTTCATAGGTAGGGTGTACACGACCCGGGAGATCCGAGAAAAACCCACAAATTTTTTCATCCGAGAGAAAACTGGGAAAAACCCGAGAATTGTTTAGAATTCCTGGAATTTTTCATTGTTTTTGTTTTCAGTTAAATTTTTGTAATGTTGACTTGTAAGAACCAATATTTTAACAAAGGATATTACTGTATTCCCGCTGCCTCAGAATAATACTGGATCAATAAAACATGAACGAGAGAAAAAATGAAAATAAAACTTAAATTGCAAAGGAAATGCACCATATACAACAACAAAAAAACAGTGTGCATACAAGCGTCTGCCAACAGCAAAATGTGTCAAAGGCTTTAGGAAGACAATGCAATGCTTTGTAACAACAAATTGCCTCCGATGGGCATGAAGTCACAACTGTTTACATCAGGTTTGTTTTAGCAGTTACGAGCGGGATCATGTGCATGTGCAGTTGTGTAGTACCTTCTCCTGCTTGTGGCTACAGAAATGTGGCTGTTGGCTGTGTAAGCAGTTGCAGATGCTACCAGGAAAAAATTTGCTGGTGCGCCCGAGTTGCCAGATTCATGCATGCACAGCAGGCCTGGATCTAGAAGGGGAGGGGGGAGAGGAGGGGGGGCAGATTCATTTTCTTCAGGAAAAAAACCTTGTTTCGCAAAGCACCTAGCATCCAGTGCACGTTGGTCTATCAATTATTCATATGACTTTCAAACTCATTCCTGTCGATTTTTGAACACATTATAAGTTGATTTCTGAATGAATCATAAGTTGATTTGTGAATGCGTGCATAGTGCACGTGACGTCTCTGTCAAGGGAATCCTCGTCGCATCTAGAAACTAACTTCCCTGCAGACAAAAGGGGCTATACGAACTGAGCGGAGTAAAGCTGAACGAATAAATGACAACTGCTGTCTCATTATGCGGTTGACTGGGTTTTGCGAATGATGGGTGTTGTTATAATTACTAGTGAAATCCATAGATTCAGACTACCAGAGTGGAAATAAACGACTAACAGGGATAACAAGTAAGAGCGATTACGTATTATCTTCTCGGTGTATCCAAGAAAATGAAATTTTGACAGAATAGTTTTGGCCAGATCACTATACTAGTAAGGGCCAGTTGCATGGTTCCCAGCTAGCAGCCACTTTAAGTTCTGTTCTGGAAGTAGCGCGGAAAATGCGTTGTATGAACATGTAACAATACCTAGCCGGAGAATACTAGCGGGACAACTAAACCGGTGATTCTGGCAGAGTTAGTGAAGTTAAGCGGCGAATAAGTTTTGACATTGGCAGAAATAGTTATAGAATTAGTGATGACAAGGCTATTTGTTAGAACGAGGAAGGACAAGACACGGAGACATCACACAAATTGTGGAAGAATATGATGGTTCCAAATCTGTATAAAAATTTCATACTACTACTTTTTTATCTCATACTTGAGAAACTGGAGCGTATGAATTAATTGTGAAACTATTTCCTAACGTTAAACTTTTTGCTTGTAGTGGGCCTGATATTGGTACTTCGTGAATTATATTCTGTCATGTTATAAAAATGACCATTTGTGCCAAAACAGTCTCGTTTATGTGGTGTTTTTTACAATTGCTGCAGTATTAGAAAGACCAATTTAGTCTTATCTAGTAGACAGTGACAAAATAGACGTAATCAGATCGAGATACCACACCAGTCTTGGGTCCTATTTCTATTAACAGCTTTTTCTGTATTACGCAACAACATTTCAATTTTTCATGTAGCAAAACGTTTGACAATTTTTGATGAGGTAATAGGTTCTTTCACAGAAAGGAAAGCATGCTATGTAAAGCTGTAGGAAGATTAGAGAAAAAAAATTATAGGAGCTAAGGATTGAAGAATTGTGTACTGTCTTGCTTGTCTTTTGTCTTTACTGGTTTTATGTATCCTATGTTTAATTTTATGCCGCCCAAAGCACCAAGCTGTTAGCTAATAGGGAATAAAGAGTGAAAATTTCCTGCATAGGGGGGAAGGATGTCAAACCGACCGACTGGAAGCAGGAGAGACACCACAGGACATTTTAATTTCCACTGTCCTGAATATACACTCCTGGAAATGGAAAAAAGAACACATTGACACCGGTGTGTCAGACCCACCATACTTGCTCCGGACACTGCGAGAGGGCTGTACAAGCAATGATCACACGCACGGCACAGCGGACACACCAGGAACCGCGGTGTTGGCCGTCGAATGGCGCTAGCTGCGCAGCATTTGTGCACCGCCGCCGTCAGTGTCAGCCAGTTTGCCGTGGCATACGGAGCTCCATCGCAGTCTTTAACACTGGTAGCATGCCGCGACAGCGTGGACGTGAACCGTATGTGCAGTTGACGGACTTTGAGCGAGGGCGTATAGTGGGCATGCGGGAGGCCGGGTGGACGTACCGCCGAATTGCTCAACACGTGGGGCGTGAGGGCTCCACAGTACATCGATGTTGTCGCCAGTGGTTGGCGGAAGGTGCACGTGCCCGTCGACCTGGGATCGGACCGCAGCGACGCACGGATGCACGCCAAGACCGTAGGATCCTACGCAGTGCCGTAGGGGACCGCACCGCCACTTCCCAGCAAATTAGGGACACTGTTGCTCCTGGGGTATCGGCGAGGACCATTCGCAACCGTCTCCATGAAGCTGGGCTACGGTCCCACACACCGTTAGGCCGTCTTCCGCTAACGCCCCAACATCGTGCAGCCCGCCTCCAGTGGTGTCGCGACAGGCGTGAATGGAGGGACGAATGGAGACGTGTCGTCTTCAGCGATGAGAGTCGCTTCTGCCTTGGTGCCAGTGATGGTCGTATGCGTGTTTGGCGCCGTGCAGGTGAGCGCCACAATCAGGACTGCATACGACCGAGGCACACAGGGCCAACACCCGGCATCATGGTGTGGGGAGCGATCTCCTACACTGGCCGTACACCACTGGTGATCTTCGAGGGGACACTGAATAGTGCACGGTACATCCAAACCGTCATCGAACCCATCGTTCTACCATTCCTAGACCGGCAAGGGAACTTGCTGTTCCAACGGGACAATGCACGTCCGCATGTATCCCGTGCCACCCAACGTGCTCTAGAAGGTGTAAGTCAACTACCCTGGCCAGCAAGATCTCCGGATCTGTCCCCCATTAAGCATGTTTGGGACTGGATGAAGCGTCGTCTCACTCGGTCTGCACGTCCAGCACGAACGCTGGTCCAACTGAGGCGCCAGGTGGAAATGGCATGGCAAGCCGTTCCACAGGACTACATATAGCATCTCTACGATCGTCTCCATGGGAGAATAGCAGCCTGCATTGCTTCGAAAGGTGGATATACACTGTACTAGTGCCGACATTGTGCATGCTCTGTTGCCTGTGTCTATGTGCCTGTGGTTCTGTCAGTGTGATCATGTGATGTATCTGACCCCAGGAATGTGTCAATAAAGTTTCCCCTTCCTGGGACAATGAATTCACGGTGTTCTTATTTCAATTTCCAGGAGTGTAGTTTGATGACATCCATTACAAGATATACACGTTTCAATTCCACAGAGCGACGTGCGATAGAAGAGACATGGCACTGCACTTTGGCACACTTAAGACCAAATAACATGTCTTACATTTTCTTGAATACATATGTTTCATGCATGAGACTCTTCAGAAAGATATGCACTACAAAATGAATATGTTTTTTTTTTTTTTTTTTTTTTTCCCTGTCCTATCTCAAATGCTCGAGGAAGGGAAGGGAAGGGGAAGGGGAGGGGGGGGGGGGGGGGGGGTTGCGCCACTATTTAGTATTGCCCCCGGTCGGAAATGTTGCAGATCTGGGGCTGATGTGCAGAGCAGTCTGAGTTATAATGGGGAAGTGGGTAGCCTCCGCGTGACCCGTGTTTACATTTAGTGATTTTACTGTGTCCTCTTTGTTTACTGCTCTTACGTGAAATGAAAACAAAACGATTTCTGTGGCCGGGAGCTATCAGTTGAATACATTCACATAATTACAGAAGGTTAAGATATGTTATTAGTTTCAGATTTTATTTTATTTGCATCTTTCTGACAGTCAAGCATTAATTGCCTTGCAGAACAATGAAGTTATTTTTGTCGGTTTACTAAAGAAACTTTCTTTTATTAATCTTTTCCACTGGGGCAGTCAATATGTTTGAAACGAAGTGTTTAATTCTGCACTATTGGCTAGTTTAAACTGTTCGCTGCATTTCAAGTGCATGTTTACATCTTCTAGCACGTGTGGCTTTAGGCCATAATAAAGAACCAAACATGAGATAACACAGTATTTGTACGCCAAGAAAATTTACATCCCGAAAACCACATTGAAAAGCATAATATCAGGTCGAGGCCTTCACTGGGAGCTGGACATACGAATGTGCACTTTAAATGTGCACATTTTAGTATGGGTCATGAAATTCAGATGCTCTTGGGGTATCCTCTGATGTCTTGTTTCTTTTGACATTATGTAAGATCTTTTAATGCTTTACATGTACGAACATACAGGCCTCCTACGTCATCGTTGCTGTGCAAGCACGGTGGCGCCTGTCATCTTGCGCTCTCTGCAACTGCTGAAACGAACCTATTTCTAACAGGTCGCGGGAAAATATTTGCGAATAATGGTTTGAAAAGCGTTACTTTCAAAGTAAATCTCCTTTTACGCAAGTTGAACTATGTGCGAGAATGTATGATGAATTTCTTAAATCACAGAGCCTTTGACTCTCATTTATAAATCAACTCATTGATGACGAGCCATTTAGGTGAATTTCGAGCCCAGAAGATCAGACATTCATGTCGTTATTAATTATGTGATATATCTTAAAAGTATAATATGCCCATAAAAGACCAACATTATATGTGAAAGCTTAGGTTCTCTTGCAGCGTGTTAACCTTAGAGTCCAATATTATATGTGAAAGCTTTGCTTTTTTTGTGGCAACTCTATATATAATAATTAAACCATTAACTTTTCCTGTTTGTGTGCTCGTGCTACTTAACAGTGATATTGCTACTCGCTGACTACATCAAGTGTCCTAAGCTCTGAATATCCGCTGTCATCGGCTGGCGAGATCACGTGACATGAGCTATGACTCCTTCCAAAAGCGCAAGTAATATGCCGTGTTTGGTGGAATTCGAATATATAGTTTCGTAATACGAAAATATGTCGTGTACATGTTGCTGTAAATTAAAGATCTTTCCAAAGAGTGGTTTTTCCCTGAGTTTCTTTTTCTAAAGCACCAGGAAATTCAACACCCGTGTACAAAACCATAACTATTCAAAGGACTGATAAATTACACAGTTCCGAGAGAAAATATACTGTCACTTAACAGGGAAAAAGTAATTTTCACCAGGGAGAAAGTGTGTTTTTTAATCAGGGAATCTGGGAGAAATCCAGGAATTTTTTTTTACTTGTCCACGTATAGAACCTGATAGGGTTTTTGTTTTGCATGTTGGTGTACCAGTTGCTATGGTTTTATTTATCCAATGACCATTTTTCATTTGTTGTTCATGGTTGCTATTTGAGTGTACATGTTTTCATTTTCATTTGGAGATGTGAGTGTAGCTGTGGATGCTAGAAAATGGAGTGTCAGGTGGAGAAATTATAACAGTTCCGACGCATACTTCTGTTTGAGTTCAGCAGAGGGGTGATAGCAGCAGAGGCAGCCAGAAACATTTGCACCATCTATAGGCATAATGCCACTGACTGAGTATGGCAAGAAAATAGTTTTCTTTTTTAGGGAGGATTGTTTTGACGGTACTGCCTCTCCACTTTCGGAAAGACCTTCGGGATTTGATGATCATTTAAACACATTAACCCATGATGATCTATGTAACTCGAGAACTGGCAAATGTGATGAATTGTGATCATTCCACCATCATGCGACATTTGCATGCAATGGGGAAGGTTCAGAAATTGGGTGTATGGATATTGCAAGCCCTAAGCCAAAATCACAAAAATTAGCAAGTGGTTTTTGAGCATCTCTGCATACTCTTCACCAATTGCCTTGTGAACAACACCAACTATTCCTATACTCTATTGCTACTGGTGACAAGAAATGGTGTTGTTATGCTGCCATAAGAAAAAGAAAAAAAAATTGTTGAGCCTAAACAAAGCAGCAAATCCCCCTCCAAAGACATGCATGCATCAACAAAAGATAATGTTGTGCATCAGTGGAACAGTGATGGTGTGGCGCACTACAAATCACTTCCTGGAGGTGTAACTATGACTGATGACATTGCCAACAACTGAGACATCGTATAGATGCAATCCAAGAACAACGAAGGCTGTATGGAGTGATGTTACTCCACAATAAAGCCCACTTGCATTCTGCTAGTCAACAAAAAAACACTATGTGGGAGTTGGTTTCACAAGTCATTATGTACCCACTTTATTCACCTGATCTTGCCTCCTCAGATTTTCACCTTTTCCCCTCTCTCTCAAACATCCTTCAAGGAACTTCCTTTTTGGATGAAAATGCACTCCGAACATGGTTTGACAAGTTCTTTGTCTCAAAACCATGCAATTTCTACAGTTACATAATCAAAAAAGTTATGTTAGCATTGGTAAATTGTTGTAAATAGTGAAGGAGACTGTCTCTGTTATGTGTATCTCTTGTCTTCATCAAACTAATGGAAAAATGCTACAAAGTTATGCACCAACCCAATATTTCATCTTAATTATCCAACTTTTCTCCTTTTGGTTTCATTACTTCAGTTGTTAATTTTAACTTACAATAGCCCCATTTGACAGTTAACTTCACCACCCAATTACTTGATTCCAAACCCGGTATCTGCTTAGTAATATTACTCAACAAACCCTCAAAGTTATCTACTTTCATATTGAGGTCTTTGATGTTTTCATAAAAAATACGTAATGTTTTAATTGTGATATCTAAGGGTGATACACAATTCTACTGCCATGTGCCAGGAATTCATATTAGTATGGGACAACTGCACTTAACTGTATAATTTAATGCAGTCACAAGTCACACACATTAGACCAGCTGTAAGTGGCAGAATACCAACTGCCACAGATCCTGGCAGCATCAGAATTCACCATTTCAACTGACTTACCCACAGATGCCTCTCCAAAATAGTGGAAATTGTACTTCTTGCTTTCTACAGGCTGTTAGTAAATGCTTTTCACCACCAAATTGCGCTGATTCCTATTTTCTAATTATTAGCAGTGCAAATTACTCCAATATTGCCTTGGCTCACTGTAAGTTCCAAGTGGCAGGCATTGGACTTCATTGTGATGTACAAGTTCTTTACTTTACAGGTTCATGAGTTAGTTTCTCATTAATTCGTAATTTTGTCTAAATGTTGGAAAATCCACACCTTAATAAAATATTTTTGTCTACATGGCAGCATGAAGTTGGGATGTGAGTGTTTTCATAAATATTGCTATTGTCACATCATCAAAATCTTATGTCAATTGAAAGTACATCTGTTTATCAGTAGTCCAATACATACTTGAACATTAAAAAGATTTTGTTGTAAAACTATTTCTATGAAGGCCATCCAGAAAGTAACAGACTTTTCATATAAAAAATTAACAATGTGAATAAAATTTTACTAATATAATTTTATAGGTACATTCTTAAGCTGTTTTTCTACGTAATTGCCATTCAGATTGAGGCAACTGTCATACTGTGGCATGAGTTTTTCAGTACCATCTCTGTAGAAATATGCCATCTGCCATTGCAACCACTAGTTTGTACTGCCATGCAGTTCAGCATCAGTATCAAAGCATTGTGTAGTAAGCCATGTCTTTATTGGTGGGAAGAGGTGGTAGTCACTTAGCGGCAAATCCAGTCTGTATGGTGGATGATCAAACGACTCCCATCCAAAACCTCATAGGAGCCCTCAGGTAATATCAGACATTTGCTGTTGTGAAAAACAAAAATTTTTGCACTAAGTTTTCCCCAACACGTGTTTTATGTCATCTGCCTTAACTTTGTCAGTGCTTGACATTTGGTTTGCAGTTTTTTACCAACAAAAAACTAATCTCACACCTTACAAGTGGCAGAATTTTCTATTGCAGTGCACACTTTAACACATCACAGAAACCAAAGCAGCTGAGACACAGACCACACTCTGCTGTCGCTAGATGCATACTGAATGTAGACATTATGGCACCAAGGTGGCAGCTGTAGCCCTGCCCATTGCTGCAATAGATCAAACTGTTTGCTATTTTCTGGCTAGCCCTCGTATTTTGACAACATAATGCATTAACAGAACATATTGTCCATTCAGTATTTCTTGTTTCTTGCTAATTATGAGTGGTAGGTTTCTGGAATGCTTATAGTGGTCAGCTCTGATGCTGCTGTGCTAACTTTAGATGGCCCACTCTCAGTTATATTTGACCGACCATCACCACCCATGCTCATTCATGGTTCACTGGGAGCAACATAAAGTGCAACAGAGTATCTCTTCTTTTGAAAACTGTTAACAGTAACATTACAAAACATCTGATTATCCCATTAAACCTCACCACACTTGTTCAAAGTTGAGGCTAAGAGGGTTGGTCTCTCACAGTACATACAAAAAGGACTAACTTAAGTTCAAACTGACAATGTTTATGTTTAAAAAAAAGAAAACAAATAACTTGACTGTTTAAAAAAAATTTGTAATTAATGACTTAAAACTGTTCTACTTGAAATGATTCAGAATTTTGTGTAATTTCTTTCCTCCTACAGATGGCAAACGAAACCTAGGATGTCAATCCACGGAGACTTATATTATGAGGGTAAGGAGTTTGAAACACGTCTGAAAGAAAAAAAACCAGGTGACTTGAGTGAAGAGCTACGAACAGCATTGGGCATGCCTGTAGGCCCTAACGCTCACAAAGTTCCACCTCCTTGGCTCATTGCTATGCAGAGATATGGACCACCACCATCGTATCCCAACCTCAAGATACCAGGCTTAAATGCTCCTATACCGGATGGATGTTCCTTTGGTTACCACGCAGGTGGTTGGGGAAAACCCCCTGTTGATGAATCGGGAAGGCCTCTTTATGGAGACGTTTTTGGTGTTCAGAGTCAGGATTCGCAGGTACATCAATGACAATATTGTATTTTCTTTCTGTAATGTGCAACTGTTTATTTTACAAATGTAAGTGTATAATAGGCTTTCAAGTAATGATTTTGAATATTGTATACATCATAAGATATAAAAACCAAAGTAAACAATTATTGATAATATAATATAAACAGATAGATAAAAATCTACTCACCAAGTAGTGACAGGGGAACACTCACACAAAAGGACTTAACTATTACAAGCTTTTGGGGGCAGTGGCTCCTTCGTCTGGCGGAAGAGTTGAAGGGGAAGGGAGAGAGGTGAAGGAAAGAGATTGAAGGGGTTTAGGGTAAGGGGTACAATTCAAAAAAGTCTCCCAGAACCCCGGGTCAGGGGAGACTTACTGGACAGGATGAGAAGGAAAGACTGATTGTTGGGGACTGCACTGGGCGAGATTTGAAGACCTGAGAGCTTAGAGGTGGAAGACAGGGTAATATGCAAGACAGGGATTGCTACTAAAACATCATGCACAAGTTAATAAGACTGAGAAGTTAAGTGCATTGTATGTAACAGAGGTGGGGGGAGGGGGGGGGGGGGGGGGGGGAGAGAAGAGTCAGAATATGAAAGATGTAGGGTACTAAAATGAAGTGAAGAAAGGAGTAGTTATTCTGAATAAATGCAGAGACGGAAGAAATTAATGTAAATTAATATCAGGTGGGTGGTGAGAACTAAGGACGTGTTGTAGTGCTAGTTCCCATATGTGGAGTTCTGCGAAACTGTTGTCTGGGAGAAGAATTCAGATGGTGCTTGTGGTGAAACAGGCACCAAGGTCATGAATGTCACATTGTAGAACTCGCGCTGCAACGGGATATTATGTAAATAATGGATTTCAGCTATCAGTCGTCCTTTTTGAATTTTTTTGGCAGATCTAGGTTTCAACTAGAAACTAGCCATTCTCAGTGCACTATCATTTTTGATCAATGCATGTAATGCCTGTTGGTCGGGCTTCATCCACAGTTCAATGAACTGTGGATCAAATCTAGATCTGCCAATAAAATTTAAAAAGGAGGACTGATAGCTGAAATCTATTATTTACAAGTCAATAACGGTCGCTGCATGCAACAGCCTTCTGAATGGAAGGTAACCTGACAAGGGGATATTATGTGTTGCCTGTATACACCCTCTGCCTGTGCCCATTCATCCTGACTGATAACTGGATGGTAGTCATGCCGATGCAAAAGGCCGAACAGTGTTTGCATAACAGCTGATGTATGGCGTGTCATTTCACAGGTGCCTCTCCCTTTGATAGTATATGTTTTGCCAGTTACAAGGCTGGAATAGATGGTGGTAGGAGGGTGCATAGGGTAAGTAATGCAGCTGTAACGGGCACGGGGTAGGTTGTTGCAGAGATTGGGAGGGTGACGAAAAGGTATTCCAAGTGTGGTGTACAAAATCTCAGACAGAATGGATGGGCATGATTTTAGGAAGTAATGGCCTTGTTGAAGTAGCTGATTTGATACATTCAATGCCAGAATAATACTGGGTGACAAGTGATGTGCTCTGAAGTTGCTTTTTGGAGGGATCAGCAGTACCAGAATTGGCTGTTATGGCGTGGGAAATCTGCTTGTGAACCAGGCTGCAGGGATAACTACATCCAGTGAAGGCTGAAATGAGAGTGGTGGTTTATTGCTGTAAAGAGTCTGCATCTAAACAAATATGTTTGCCTCGAATGCCAAGGCTGAATAGGAGGGAACGTATGACATGGAATGGATGAGAACTGTCAAAATGTGAGTATTGTTGTTTCTTAATAGGTTTGGTGTGGATGGAAGTGTGTAGCCGGCCTTCGGTGAGGATGAGATATAAAGATATAAAGAGTAATTTAACTTACTGAAAACTTAGTCATATCATCTTCCATACGACTCTGCCAATGGATAAAAGCTGGCTTCAGAAAGTGGTAATCTCACATACCAACTTAGCTGTAAATTTTGCGCAGCTTTCTATGTGGGTGTGACAACCAATCAGTTTTCAATCAAAAGTATGAAGACTGCCAAATTGTAACCAAGAGCAAAGCTGACTGCCAAGTAGTGCAGCCTACTACAGAGTACAACGTACTTGGCTTCAGTGTTTGCTTCACAACCCATGGTATTCGGATTTTCTCCCCCAGTATCAGCTTCTCCGAATCACATAGACATGCTTTGATCCTACCAGCCATTTGACCATAATCTCCTCTAACTCGTATCGCACACCTATGTCCTCACCTGTCGTCTGTCTTTGTGCCTTCTGTTTGCTGCATCAACCTACTCTCACAGTTTCGTCTTTGTGATCTACCCACTCCGCATCCCAGCACTCTCATTTCATCTCTCTCTCTCTCTCTCTCTCTCTCTGTCTGTCTGTCTGTCTGTCTGTGTGTGTGTGTGTGTGTGTGTGTGTGTGTGTGTGTGTGTGTGTGTGTTATTTGAAATAGCTCCAAAGAAGAGCACTGTTAAAATAAAAATGAAAACCCACAGGTTTCAACCTTTTATGTACCTGTTGATCAATGTGAAGATTTTCATAAGTAGTAAAGTCAGTGTTCCAGAACCTTTGCCTTTTACTGGCACCTAACACATTCGAACAGCTATAGTTCAACAAAATATTAATTTGCTGCCACGCAATTCTTCGACAGATGATTACAAATGCTTTATTCATAGTCCAAAAATGCCGCACATCACTTGCTATTATTAACAACGTTATAATGGCTCTAAAGAACTCACTCATGACAGCTCTACCACAATTTGGATAAATGTTTCTTGGCTTTATGACAAAGTCAAATTTGTTTGTGTAGTCAACTTTTCAACATCTCTGACATAATTTGACCAACTACATATTGCCTGCTGTTTACTGCATCATTAATGTAACAGATAGCTACTGATGATGGCAACAGAGGAAGTCCTTGAAAGCATAAGAGTACTAACAAATCTGACAAGATTAGAAAACTGTGAAACATTTAGCCAAGAATTTGACTGCAAAAAAACTAGATTATCGTACTATTATAACTTGTTTAATGGCTCTATGCATAATTTGAGAGGAGCATATTTATACCAGTATTTCAAAAATTATTTAAATAGGCTTTTTTCTTGCAGTTTATGCTAATAAGGGTAATTAGAGAATATTTAACATACATTTCATTATAATTAGTAGTAATCTATATGTAATTTTAACGTTAATGAAGCAGGTCATTCTTCATTGGAGTGGTATTTTAGTAGTATTTGTTATAAATAGTCTTCACGGGTTTGCCGCCGGATCACATTGTGCAAATTCCGCAATATTTCCTCGGAGAAACTGTCCAATATCTTCAGGTGGTTCAACTTTGCTGGTGGCTAGGTACAACTGACGGTCTCTGCATGTCAACACCCCGTTTCTGGAACACGAGCGCGAAGAATGCGCAGCCGCGGAAATCACGCATGCACAGTGATTTGCCATATTCAAACTCCCTCTGCCGAAAATCGCAGAGAGACTCTCCTGTGTGTGCGCTGTACGCTGTGTTTGTCAACAGTGGGGCCAGACGTTATTCACCAACGGTCGTACTAGGCTAATGTTATGACGGGCCTGTTATCGAAGAACCTTGATTTTCGCATTGTGATTTAATAGCAGCCACTGCAGTGTTCCAGGCCTTGCTCAGTTGAAATCCCTTATCCTTGTTGATGAGATTATCAGCTGTACAGGTATGTATTGCTTCCTTAATGACGCAATCCCAGAAAGATGATGCCGGGGATAAAGCTTCCGTGTTTTCATAAATCATATGATGTCCTGTATTCAGACATTGTTCCGCAATTGCCGAATTTTCCGATTGACGAAGGCGTGATTGACGCTGATGTTCATCGCAGCGTTCTTGTACTGTGCGGCATGTCTGACCTATATATGCTGCCCCACACTGACAAGGAATCTTGTACACACCACATTTCCTCTGGCCAGGATCATCCTTAACCGAACCCAGCAGGTTTCTCACTTGTGCAGATTGTTGAAAAACACAGTTCCATATCTTCCGAGGACTCCTCCGATTCTTGACGACAAATTTTACACTTGTCATCTTCAGAATTTGAAAGAGAGTATTCCAATCAACATTGTCGAAAGCTTTCTCTAAGTCTACAAATGCTATAAACATAGGTTTGCCTGTCCTTAACCTATCTTCTAAGACATGTCGTAGGGTCAGTATTGCCTCTTGTGTTCCAACATTTCTCCAGAGTCCAAACTGATCTTCCCCGAGATTGGCTTCTACTAGTTTTTCCATTTGTTTGTAGGGAATTCAAGTTTGTATTTTTCAACTATGACTTATTAAATTGACAGTGCGGTAATTTTCACTCCTATCAACACCAGCTTTATTTGGGATTGGCATTATTATATTCGTGTTGAAGTCTGAGGGTATTTAACCTGTCTCATACATCTTGCTCACCAGATGGAACATTTTTTTATGGCTGGCTTTCCCAATGCTATCAGTAGTTCTAATGGAATGTTGTCTACTCCTGGACCTTGTTTTGACTAAGGTCTTTCAGCGCTGTGTCAAATACTTCACACAGTATCATATCTCCCATTTCATCTTCATCTAGGTCCTCTTCCATTTCCATAATATTGCCCTCAAGTACATTGCCCTTATATAGACCCTCTATATACTCTCTGCTTTACCTTCTTTGCTTAGGACTGGTTTTCCATCTGAGCTCTTGATATTCATACAGGCCATATCTATCTTACCTCTAGTGATATATGCTTCTACATCCTTACATTTGTCCTCTAGCCATCACTGCTTAGCAGCCATTTTGCACTTACTGCAGATCTCACTTTTTAGAGGTCAAATTTGTTTGTATTCTTTTTCACCTGCTTCCTTTACTGCATTTTTATATTTTCTCCTTTCATCAATTAAATTCAGTACCTCTTCTGTTACCCTAGGATTTCTACTAGCCCTCGTCTTTTTACCTACTTGATCCTCTGTTGCCTTCACTATTTCATCTCTCAAAGCTACCCATTTTTCTCCTAGTATATTTCTTTCCCCTGTTCTTTTCAATTGTTCCTTAATGCTTTCTCTGAAACTCTCTACAACCTCTAGTTCTTTCACTTTATCCAGGACCCATCTCCTTAAATTCCTACTGTTTTGCAGTTTTTCTGTTTTAATTTACAGTTAATAAGCAATAAATTGTGGTCAGATTCCACATCTGCTCCTGGCAATGTCTTATAATTTAAAGCCTGGTTCCTAAATCTCTTTCTTACCATTATATAATCTATCAGGAACCTTCCAGTGTCTGCAGGCCTCTTCCAGATATACAACCTTCTTTCATGATTCTTACACCAAGTGATAGCTTTGATTAAGTTATGCTCTGTGCAGAATTGTACCAGGCAGCTTCCTCTTTCATTCCTTACCCCCATTCCATATTCACCTACTTCTTTTCCTTCCCTCCATTTTCGTACAATCGAATTCCAGTCCCCTATGACTACTAAATTTTCATCTCCCTTAACTATCTGAATAATTTCTTTTATTGCATCATACATTTCTTCAATCTCTTCACCATCTGCAGAGCTAGTTGGCATATGAACTTGTACTACTGTGGTAGGCGTGGGCTTTGCATTTATTTTGACTACAATAATATGTTCATTATTATTATTATTATTATTATTATTATTATTATTATTTACCTACTCTTGCATTGCCCTTATTTGATTTTGTATTTATAACCCTGTATTCATCTGACCAGAAGTCTTGTTCCTCCTGCCAGTGAACTTAACTAATTCCCACTAATTCTAACTTTAACCTACCCATTTTGCTTTTTAAATTTTCTGCTCTACCTGCCCAATTAAGGGATCTGACATTCCATGCTGCGATCCGTAGGATGCCAGTTTTGTTTCTCCTGATAACGACGTCCTTGTGCGCAGTCCCCACCCAGAGATCTGGATGGGGGACTATTTTATCTCTGGAATACTTTACCGAAGGGGACACCATCATCATTTAACCATACAGTAAAGCTGCATGCCCTTGGGAAAGATTATGGCCATGATTCCCCTTGCATTCAGTCGTTTGCAGTACCAACACAACAAGGCTGTATTGATAGATGTTACAAAGCATATCAGTTATCCAGGCTGTTGCCCCTTGCAACTACTGAAGCTACTGTGGTTGTACTTACGGTATGGCTATCTGTTTCGCTGAGGCATGCGAGCCTCCCCACCAATGGCAAGGTTCATGGGGAGACAGAAGTCTAAAGAAACAAAAAATTATTGTGCGATTTATTTACATTTTCAGGTGTGTTCTGGGTTTATTGAATGGATACTACTTTTGATTCTATCTGTATGTTTCCATTTAATTTTGATTTTGTATATAGGCTGTGTTGCTTCTTCAATGGAGGATGATACACGCTGAATGCATAAAGATAGTGATATACTTTCTCCCACTGTTGCACTGCATTAGTAATTGCGTACGGCAGATAGTTAGTATTTCTGGATAGAAAATCATTCATGAAAATATCTTTTGCCAAATTTGTCTCAACTTCTGAACATAGCAATTCTTCAGGATTAGTTTATAGAAACATTTATATAATATTACTGGAGGTCAGGAGATTTTTAATGTCATTGGATAGCAAAGCAGGAAACTTAGTGCCCTTCATCTGTTTGGATCCGTGGTCCATCTTTCTCCCCCAGTTCAGAAAAGTATCCCTTTCCCTGGCTAAAGCCTAGTCCCACATCCCATTTCTGAAATGCTGCCTGAACTATGGAACCCCCCCAAGCGGCCTAACCATAAAGATTCCTTTCTCTGGATCCCACCTCTCCTTTCGCAATGACCTGTATCTTTTCAGATTCTGCCAATTGCTGGCCCTCACAAACCTGGTACTGCAAAAACACGTCTTTATGGCACTGGCATCTGAAAACCACCTCTGCTCCTCCCGCTACATACTACTGCTGTGCAATCTGTACTCCATACATCACATTTCAGAAATTGAGTCCCTTGCTCTCCAGCGCCTGGAGAAGCATTCCAGACACCACCTCCATAAGTTATCCAACCTGCTGACATCCTACTGTTGTCTCGATGCACCACTATACAATCCCTACCCTGCCCACAGTTTCCTCCATGTCCCCCCCTATGTAGCAATGCAAGGGGCACCAAATTTGTTGTAAAAGTCAGTAAATTACTCAATGGACAGTATTTTTCAGTTCAGGTATTTCGTTCATTCCAAGCAAGTGTCGATTCGTGATGTCATCATCCAGACTCGAGTTGACTGTAATCTGAATCCATTTTAGCAAACTAATAATTTCTCTCAGGTGATAAAATTTTATTGATTATGAAATACAGGTTCTTGAAGTTTATTCAGAATTGGAAATGTTAATTAGTAATTACATGCCATAATTTATTTGTTTAATGTAAAGGTATTTTGAATTTTGTATGCATAAAAAAAGTGTGAATTTATGTACAGCTTTTACTCTGACACAAGTTATCACTTAGAGTGCTAAAAGTGCATGTGTACAGTTCACTGACCTATTTGGTGAATTTTATTTTGTGATCTTGACCTGAATGGAGAGTAAATCCAGTAAACATTATTACGAAAGAGTCATTTAGCCCATTAGGGAAAACTGAAACTTGTGCGCTCGATTAGAAATACATTACATGCCAGTGCATGATTGAGCTGTCCAGTAAACCGCGTACAATAGTTACAAATACGTTTGGACTTAATGCACGAAGTTGGAAATTAATTTTGAGACAAGTGCTGATTTTGACAAAAAATGAACCAAAAATTTATTCAAAATATCAAGGTCAAGTTTTAATTGAGACACATATCACCTTGTTGATTACATTCCCTAGCAACACTGTAAAGCAGCTTAATTAATTCATTAGAACAATTTGTGATGTAGTAAGGCCCATTACACACACAAAATGTTACATGAAGTTTGCTGACTGTATGAGAGTGTTTTTCTTTCCATCTTTCTTTTCTTTTGCTTGTGCCTTTTTCCCGCAATGACGCAGAGTCGGCATGGTTAATCGGATTTGGCGAGGTTAATTGAAGGGCTGGCCAGATGCCCTTCCTACCGCCACCCCATACCCCCCGGGACGGAAGTAGTGTATCCCAACTGTCGGTGTCTAGTGTAATACATGGAATAGTGCGAATGTGTTCAGATGTCTGTGAGCCATGTAACTGAGGCGAGATGTGGGGACCAAGCCGGTATTCACCTAGTGGGATGTGGAAGACCGCCTAAAAACCACATCCAGGCTGGCAGGCACACTGGCCTCCGTCGTTACGCCGCCGGGCGGATTCGATCTGGGGCCGGCGCACCTACCCGAGTCCAGGAAGCAGTGCATTAGTACTCTTGGCTATTCTGGTGGGTTGTGTTTTTCTTTCCATAAATGCCAATAAACTGGCAGTTTCAAAAGTTAAATTATTAACTGTTGTGTAACTTCATTGATTGTCCTACACCACTACGGAACTTGTTGTATCGTGTCTCTTCACAAGAGAGCTCATGAAGCTGGGATAAATAAGAAGAAGAAAAAGACTGTAAAGAAGAGGCATCAGTATACCTAAACCATGCCTAGCTGACCTTTCCAACATGCCAAAACTTCCTATCAGCTCTCCATCAAATCTAGAGCCAAAACATTCCTGTAATACTGTTAACCTTTCCATCAAAACCCTCACTCCAAAGAAGTTTGAGTCCTATCCAAAGGCTGCAGCTTTAGTTGTACATCCAAATTTAACCATGCTGTACTTGTCATAGACCTGCTCTCATCCTCCCATTCCCTGCAATGGAAGTACTTCTTTGCTGCCAATCTCTCCAACCAAAACCAACATAATTCCATCATTGAACCCTGCCTCTTACAGTTGATACCACCATCCGGCAGTATCCCCCCCCCCCCCCCCCCTCCCACACACACACACACACTTAACCACCTGCTGGACACCTTCCAGGAATTCCTTCCCTCCGTCTTAGCCTCACATCCTTCTCCAGGTCCCTTCCTTAGAACACCAACCATTCGGTAGAAGAAAGAATAGCCATACGCAACCTCAAAACTAATCCTGACGTAATTATCCTACATGCAGACGAAGGTTCCACCACTGCTGTTATGAATCACAGTGACTACCTGGCAGAAGGCCACTGCCAATTATCTGACTTCTCCACCTAAGACTCTGCCAGAGTGATCCCATCCCAGAAGTCCACCACAGCTTCCAATCCCTGCTTAAAGCCTTAGACCCTTGCCGGAACATCTCCCCAGAATCCATTTCCCTTCTCACCCCTATGACACCCCACAAACCCACCTTATACATGCTCCTCAAAATCCACAAACCCAACGATCCTGAACGCCCCATTGTGGTTGGTTATTGTTTCCCCACTGAAAGAATTTCGGCCTTCATTGACCAGCACCTCCAACTGATTGCCCATAATGTACCCTCCCATGTCAGACGCACCAGCCATTTCCTTCGCCGACTTTCCAGCATCTCCACCCCTTTACCTCCTGGATCCCTACTTGTCAATGTTGCCACCAGCTCTCTATACACTGACTTCCCTCATGTCCATGGTCTTACTTCTATTGAAAACTGCCCATCCCAAAGTCCCTCGGACTCCAAACCCACTGCCTCATTCCTTATACACCTTGCTAACTTTGCCCTCACCCACAACTACTTATCCTTTGAAGGAGAGGAATGCAAACAAATCGGTGGTAGTCATGGGCACCAACACTGTACTCTCCTACACCAACCTGTTACTCTCTGATGGCTCCATCCGCACCTCTGTCCACATTAAACCACCAACCACTGGAAGTACCTGCAAGTTGACAACTGTCATCCCTTTCACACCAGAAGATCCCTTCCATGCAGCCTGGCCACCTGGGGACAGTGTATATGCAGTGACAAGAATGCCCTCGCTGAGTATGCTGTGGGTCTCTCCAAGACCTTCACAGGCAGGCACTATCCCCCCAGACCTAGTCTGCAAACAGATCTCCCATGCCATTTATTTTATTTATTTTTTCTATCCATCCGTAGACAATATAGATTGTATGGATGTTGTCAACAAATACATATACAGGGTGTTACAAAAAGGTACAGCCAAACTTCCAGAAAACATTCCTCACACACAAATAAAGAAAAGATGTTATGTGGACATGTGTCCGGAAACACTTAATTTCCATGTTAGAGCTCATTTTAGTTTCATCAGTATGTACTGTACTTCCTCGATTCACCGCCAGTTGGCCCAATTGAAGGAAGGTAATGTTGACTTCGGTGCTTGTGTTGACATGCGACTCATTGCTCTACAGTACTAGCATCAAGCACATCAGTACTTAGCATCAACAGGTTAGTGTTCATCACGAATGTGGTTTTGCAGTCAGTGCAATGTTTACAAATGTGGAGTTGGTAGATGCCCATTTGATGTATGGATTAGCATGGGGCAATAGCCGTGGTGCGGTACATTTGTATCGAGACAGATTTCCAGAACGAAGGTGTCCCAACAGGAAGACGTTCGAAGCAATTGATCGGCGTCTTAGGGAGCACGGAACATTCCAGCCTATGACTCGTGACTGGGGAAGACCTAGAACGACGAGGACACCTGCAATGGACGAGGCAATTCTTCGTGCAGTTGACGATAACCCTAATGTCAGCGTCAGAGGAGTTGCTGCTGTACAAGGTAACGTTGACCATGTCACTGTATGGAGAGTGCCATGGGAGAACCAGTTGTTTCCGTACCATGTACAGCGTGTGTAGGCACTATCAGCAGCTGATTGGCCTCCATGGGTACACTTCTGTGAATGGTTCATCCAACAATGTGTCAATCCTCATTTCAGTGCAAATGTTCTCTTTACGGATGAGGCTTCATTCCAACGTGATCAAATTGTAAATTTTCACAATCAACATGTGTGGGCTGACGAGAATCCTCACACAATTGTGCAATCACGTCATCAACACAGATTTTCTGTGAACGTTGGGCAGGCATTGTTGGTGATGTCTTGATTGGGCCCCATGTTCTTCCACCTACGCTCAATGGAGCACGTTATCATGATTTCATACGGGATACTCTACCTGTGCTGCTAGAACATGTGCCTTTACAAGTACGACACAACATGTGGTTCATGCACAATGGAGCTCCTGCACATTTCAGTTGAAGTGTTCGTACGCTTCTCAACAACAGATTCGGTAACCGATGGATTGGTAGAGGCGGACCAATTCCATGGCCTCCACGCTCTCCTGACCTCAACCCTCTTGACTTTCATTTATGGGGGCATTTGAAAGCTCTTGTCTATGCAACCCTGGTACCAAATGTAGAGATTCTTTGTGCTCGTATTGTGGACGGCTGTGATACAATACGCCATTCTCCAGGGCTGCATCAGCGCTTCAGGGATTCCATGCGATGGAGGGTGGATGCATGTATCCTCGCTAACGGAGGACATTTTGAACATTTCCTGTAACAAAGTGTTTGAAGTCACGCTGGTATGTTCTGTTGCTGTGTGTTTCCAATCCATGATTAACGTGATTTAGAGAGAAGTAATAAAATGAGCTCTAACATGGAAAGTAAGTGTTTCCTGACACATGTCCACATAACATATTTTCTTTCTTTGTGTGTGAGGAATGTTTCCTGAAAGTTCGGCCGTACCTTTTTGTAACACCATGTATAAATGATACAGACACAAGGGTATATAAAAGTACAGTTGCATTTCCTAAATATAAACTACAATTATTTGTTTTACTGTGTTTCATGATTATACATCATGTACCACTCTGTTATTGAACATACCAAAGAAAGCCCCTGGTTACAGTACTTAATCAGTCACATTGTTAACATGTCAACAAATACATTGTCAACATTGTCAATAAATACTTATATATGATACAGTGACAAGGGTATATAAAAGTACAATTGCATCACCTAAATATAAACTTCTATTATTTGTCTTACTGTGTTTCATGATTATACCTGATGTACCACTCTGGTATTGAATGTACGAAAGAAAGCCCCTAGCTACAGTACTTAATCAGTCACATTGTTGACAAAATTTTACCCACTTTCCAGGTAATCTTTGACAGAATAAAAACACTTTTCTAACAAATAACTTTTTAGGCTATGTCTGAAGGCATGTATTTCGCTTCTGTCTTTTATGTTCTGTGGAAGTTTGTTGAATAGTTTAAGTCCATTGTATAGTACACTATTCTGTGTTTTCGTTTTGTTTTTTTCTGCTCAGATGTAGGCGGTGACTTGATCTGGTTTCATGTTCGTGTAGAGAACTGTTTGTTGGGTACTGATTGATGTTTTTCTTTATGTGAATCACTGTTAGAAAAATGTATTCATCGGGAACAGTCAGGATTCCCATAGATTTAAACAACTCGGTGCAGTGCATTCTCTTGTTATTATTTGTCATAATTTGGGTGGCCCTTTTTTGTAGTTTGAAGATTGTTTGCATATTCTGAGTATTTGTTTCCCAAAAGATTACTCCGTAACAAATGATTGAGTGCACACATGCAAAGTAAGTTGCTCTGGTGGATGAGTTACTACACACCGATTTTATTATTCTAAGGGCATAGCATGCTGATGCTATTGGCTTTCCAAGGGCATTAATATGTTCAGTCCATTTTAGTTGAGCATCAATATACATCCCAGAAATTTGTTTTTAAGACACATTCTATGTTTTCATCTTTCACTTTTATAGAGTTACCATTGGATTTTTTATTGGTGTGGAAGCTGATACTTTTGGTTTTGTTTACATTTAAAGTAAGTTTGTTGTTATCTATCCAGTTGCACACTTGCTCAAGTGTTTCTTCAGCTTTATTGTTTAGTATGTTTTGTGATGCAAAATCATTGAGTAGGATGTTACTGTCGTCAGCAAACAGCACCATTTCACCAAGTTTAATACTCTTCGGTAAATCATGGATACACGAAGGTCACTCCAAAAGAAATGCACACAATTTTTGTAAAAATAGAGTTTTCACTCTGCATGTGTGAAAGTTTTACAGTGTGTAAATAAATCCTTCCCACTTGTTTTCAAACTTAGTTCATCCTGTTGCCGTGAGTGGCACCGTCACAACATGTCTTCAAGATGGCTGCTACACTTGACATTCGTCAGAAGCAACGTGCTGTCATAGAATTCATGTGCTGTGAAAACGAGACAGTGGGAAACATGCACAAGAGGTTGAAAAATGTGTATGGAGATGCTGCTGTCAATCGCAGTACAGTTAGTTGGTGGGCAAGCAGGTTATGTGGTGAAAGCGGGCAACATTGAGGATTGTCCTCACAGCGGCAGGCCTCGTACTGCACGCACTCCAGACAATGTGCAGAGAGTTAACGAATTGGTGACTGCTTACAGATGCATCACAGTGAACGAATTGTCATGCTACGTTGGGATAGGGAAAGGAAGTGTTTGCAGAATACTGAAAGTGTTGGCGTTAAAAAAGATTTGTGCCAGGTGGGTTCCCAGGATGTTGACAGTGGCTCACAAAGAAACAAGAAAAACAGTATGGAGCGAACTTTTGGAACAGTACGAGAATGGTGGAGATGAATTTCTTGGAAGAATTGTGACAGGTGATGAAACATGACTCCATCATTTTTCACCAGAGCCGAAGAGGCAATCAACGGAGTGGCATCATGAAAATTCACCCAAGAAAAAAAAAAAAAAAAAATTCAAAACTACGCCTTCTGCTGGAAAAGTTTTTCAATTCTCAAGGACTCTTGCTTGTGGACATGATGCCAAGTGGAACCACCATAAATTCTGATGCATATGTGACGACACTAAAGAAAGTTCAAGCTCGACTGAGTCGTGTTCGACCACATCGGCAAAAGCAGGATGTTTTGCAGTTGCACAACAATGCACGGCCACATATCAGTCAAAAAACCATGGAAGCGATCACAAAACTCGGATGGACAACAGTGAAACCACCCGCCTTACAGTCCTGACCTGGCACCATGTGACTATCATCTCTTAGGGAAACTGAAAGACTCTATTCACGGAACAAGGTTTGAAGATGATGACTCCCTTGTGCACACTGCCAAACAGTGGCTCCAACAGGTTGATCCAGAATTTTACTGTGCGGGTATACAGGCTCTGGTTCCAAGATGGCGTAAGGCAGTTGAGAGGGATGAAAATTATGTGGAGAAATGAAAATATTGTTCCTAAAGGATGTATCTATGCACTGTAAAACTCTCAAACATGTAGAATAAAAGATGGATTTAAAAAAAAATAGTGTGCATTTCTTTTGGAGTGACGTTCGTATTTCAGAAAGAGTATCGAACCAAGCACACTTCCTTGAGGGACTCCAATGTTAATATACTCTGGATCGGAGAGGTATTTTATAGTGTGATTGTTGTTAGTTTGAGAGATTTCTACCTGTTGCACCCTGTTTTTCAGGTACGAGTGAAACCATCTGTTTGCTACTCCTCTTATGCCGAGTGCATCCAGTTTGTTTAGCAGGATTGTGTGGTCGACTGTATCAAAAGCTTTGGTGAAGTCTAGGAAGATGCCTGTTACCTCGTTCCCTTTATCTAGTTCTTGAAGAACAACGTTTGTAAATTGAGCTATAGTTGTCTGTGTACTTTTGTTAGGCCTGAAACCAAACTGCTCTCTGCACAGAAGATTGTGCTTTGTTAGATATCCCCCACCCGTAGACCTTCAATCTTCCCACCATCCCCCAAGAACCAACCACAAAGGAATGCCCTCTTTGTCACCCAGTAACACCCCGGGCTGAAATAACTGAAACACATCCTTTTCCAGCGCTTTGATACCTGTCACCATGCCCTGAAGTGAGGGACATCGTATCTGACATACTTGCCATTCCTCAGTGGTGTTCCGTTGCCTACTCAACTCCCACAACATTAGAGTCTGTCCATGTGCCACTCTCATCCCAACTTCTTGCCACAAGTATCATATCCTTGTGGAAGACACAGGTGCATGACTTGTCCAGTCCACCCAGCCAGCACTTCCTATTCCAGTCCTATCGGAAGCGTAACCTACACCATCAGGGACCAGACCACCTGTGAAAGCAGCCATGTCCTTTACCAGCTCTCCTCCAGTTATTGCACATCTTTTTATATTGGTATGATTACCAGCCAGCTGTCTACCAGGATGAAAAGACACCACCAAACTGCAGCCAAGAGCAAAGTAGACCAGTGTGTTACATAACATGCAGCTGAACATAATGTGCTTCATTTCAATGGCTGCTTCACTACCCGAGCCATCTGGATCCTCCCCTCCACCACCAGCTTTTCTGAATTGTGCAGATGGGAGTTATCCTTACAACACATTCTCCACTCCTGTAATTTTCCCGGCCTCAACCTACGGTAACATACTGCCCCCACTGTCCTTCATCTCCTCCTGATTCTTGTCTCCCACACTCTCTGTTGGCCGATTCCTGCCAATTCACTCCCCCATCTTTCCCCAATCATCTCCTGTTTTCCTCATCTCCCTGCCCTACCACCTCCTGACTCTGCACCTGTTGGCCCTGCACATTCCACCAGACAGTGTTCACCCCCCCCCCCCCCCCCAGTCGTACACTACTATTCCTTTCCCTTCCCCGCCCCCTCCATATTGCTGCTTGCATCCCACATGATAGTTGCATTCCAGCCCAAGATACTGGAGTTGGGGGTCATGTGTACATGAGATGTGCTTGCTTGTGTGTATGAATGGTGTGTGTTTTGTTTTTATTTACGAAGGCTGTAGTTTAAAACTTTATATAAGTATCTTTTAATGTGCCATTGGGCCCTTAAAAGTATTGTAAATGCATAAAAAATCTCTAATCAGAAGATGAGGTTCCATTATTCATTCATCAAGTATATTTATTGCAAGATGTCATTCTATATATTATTTGCTAGTATTTCTGCACTATCTCAAGCTGACATGCCTCTTTTTTTTTTTTTTTTTTTTAAAAAAAAAAAAAAAAAAAAGAATAGCTTTCTCTGTTACCAACAAAAATGTGTGTGAGCAAAATCACGGTTTACTATTAGTATAATTAACCAATGAAAAAATAATCTTGCATTATGTGAGGTAAATCACTATTCCATGCACTAATAATAATAAAATAAATATTCATTTTGTCACTCTGTTGCTGCATATACAGGTGTTACCCCGCAGTAATAACCCACTCAAAGCATTATACTGCGCAGTTGCATCAGATCCCAGCCAACCGCTTAATCAGTTGCTGATTATCTTGCCAACACCTGCCACATTGTGGGATTGCACTGCTAGCTTGGAATCTGGGTCATTTTCTTGCCCGGATCATAAATTTTTTCTCACCTAGCTAACTGTTTATGTTACTGCTGCTCACTCGGATATATGACAGCAAAACATATCACTATGTTAGCTGAAGCGATAATGAAGGAATAGGTACAGGCTCGCAATTGTGTAACAACAGTGGGCCACGCAGGATTAGCCGAGCTGTCTAAGGTGCTGCAGTCATGGACTGTGCGGCTGATCCAGCCGGGGCTTCGAGTCCTCCCTCAGGCATGGGTGTGTGTGTTTGTCCTTAGGATAATTTAGATTAAGTAGTGTGTAAGCTTAGGGACTGACGACCTTAGCAGTTAAGTCCCATAAGATGTCAAACACATTTGAACATTTGTAACAACAGTGGAACGGTACAAGACAATGTTATTTGTGATTTGTTGAACTTTATATATAGGCGCACCAACTAGAGTGTTGATAAATTTCTCATTGCAGGCAAATAATAAAGAATACCTATCATTTTGCAGGCAAATAATGATGAAGAAGAAATTGATCGAACAACATGGGGAGAATTGGAATCTGAATCTGAGGAAGAAAGTGAAGACGAAGACGAAGATGAAGACGAGGAAGAACGGCAGAAAGAAGATGAAACTGGGCTTGTTACACCAGCTGAAGGTCTTATCACTCCTTCTGGCATAACATCAATACCTGCTGGCCTTGAAACACCTGAGATCATTGAACTCAGGAAAAGAAAAATAGAAAGTGAAATGGAAGGGTAATATACAGAATTCTTTAAACTGCATGCTACATAAAATTTTCATATGCTTCCTGTCGTAAAAGTAATAGACATAGACAGTACTGAAACTTCTGGGAGGAGTACCATGCTTCATCAGCTACTTTGCAGTGAAATGTACTCTGTTTCAAGGCCCAGTGTGCCATTATGAAATTTTAAAAAGTCCCAACCTAAATGTTATAATGAAGATGAGTGACATCATCAAAATACATGAGAAAAAGCTACATAGAATCATTTATGTTGACATCAGTTTGTCTCTAAAACAGTTTGTATCGTTGCATATATGAAGAGGACATTGTGCACATAAGGTGCACCAAATGATGTGATGATCGTCATCCACCACTGGGTGCACTGCGTGCTACCACAATTTTTGTTCCAAAATACAATTTTTGTCCCAAAATCAGATTTAGTAGCCATATAAAACATGTATACAAGACAAATTAACACTGCAGGCTACAGTTCATTCCAGTATACTTAGTAAATTCCATTTTTGGATTTTTCACCAATGTTGATTGCTCCTTCAATAATGAAATACGGAGTAATGTTTTCAGGAAAGAGAATCAGCCAAAAAGAGATTAAGTCATTATGTAAGAGAAGCATTGAACAGTCAATAAATCCAGAAACAGAGAGCTGAAGATTGTGGCTCAGCTTTTGAACTCTGTTTCTTGTTACAGATCCAACTATGTACAGTTGTGAGACAGAATGACTGGCCATTACATTCTTCAGGAGGTGAAATTCTTAGTACTATGGATAACATACTTAAAAGTACAAGAAACTGTCCTAGCTTTTGCAACTGTTGGTCCCTTCCATGGGGGTAAATGAGATATAGATTGGGGAAGGTTAAAAACAAAATTTAGATCACTTGGAGTCAGGGCTGAGAGCCTTCCATCCGTTGTGAGGATTCGAGTGACTTGCACTTCCTTTTTAATTTTCCTCAACATCTCTCTTTCCTCCCTGAGAAAGTAAATAATTGTTCTGAAAGCTAGGATAGTTTCTTATATTATTGTATGTCTGTCGCACGTTTTACAAATTTCACTGCCTGAAGGTAGGTACTAGCAAGCCATTCTGTTTCGTAATTTTGTAGTTACCTCAAATGAATTTTCTTTTAATGCGCAGAGCAACCTATGTGACATATATTCCCTGTCCTTGTCTCTGAAAGTGATACATATAATGCTGAGGCACTACACTTTTTTTTTATCATTTAACAATGTCAATTTGCTTTAAAAATGTTTGATATAATATTTGTATGTATTGGAGCAGTAAACTGCTGTAAAAGTGGAGACATACAGGAGCCTAGCATTGCATGATTTTCTGTTCATTGATCATTTATACAAAAAAAAATTGGAGGAAGGCATATTATGATATATTGTCCCATTGATAATGAAGCCATTAGACAGTGAAGTCTAGCTCATGTTGAACAACAGTAGAGAGAAGACTGACTATGTCCCTTTCAAATTAACCATCTTCATTTGCTTGAAGGGACCAAGCAAGGTGGCACAGTGGTTAGCCTACTGCACTCTCATTGGGAGGACAGTGGTTCAAACTTGTGTCCGGCCATTCGATTTAGGTTTTCCATGATTTCCATAAATCACTCCAGGCAAATTCCGGGAGTGTCAGCCAATTTCGTTCCCCATCCTTGACACAATCCAAGCTTGTGCTCAATCTCTCATGTCCTCGATATCAAAGGAGCATAACCCAATCTTCATTCTTCTTCTTGCTTAAAATATTTTGGAAAAACTGGGAAATGGAAATCTAATCAGTCAGGTAAGATTTGAACTCTTACACCTCCTGAACGAAGACCTGTGTCATGACCTCATCTCCTCACACAGCTGCTATAACTGTTAACTGGCATCAAATAGACCTCAGATTTTTTGTGTGCATCTCAGCAACATTGGTTTTCCCAGGATATATGTACCAACAGATTAAAAGCTTTGACTTTGGTTGTGAATCATTTGTAAATAACTTAGTAATTAAGAGCATTGTCTACAAAAAGCAAGAGTGTGTGCTAAAGTTCCAGACCAACACACAATTTTAGTCTTGCATGAAGTTTTACAGCATTAGATTCTGTATTTCATATTTGTGCCTTTATTATCATATTAGTCAAGTTACCTGTAGGAACCACAATCTCAGGTCTTAAGACATTGTGAATGGCAACAGTTATTTGCAGTGAGCTATCACTTTAGCTAAAAACCATCATAAGACTCAGTTTAGGCTGTTAGAATAAGTAGATCCATATTTGAAATTACAGATTCAAAACTTCAAAAAATTAATAGATGCAGCCTGAGATAATGGTCCAACAAAACCAACCTTACAGAAGTACTTGTAACTGCCTGTAGCAACTTGAGGCAGTTGCTGATTTTTTTGATAGTTATGGTTATAAAATAGTCACTGTGGGTTGCAAAACCTTGCTGATTTTGGCCAGTGTGATAGTGTAAAGGCTTAATCATTGACAATCCATATAACAGATTACATACGAAACTTTAAAAAGAAGTTGTTAAAATTTTTATTAAATATGAGCATAGAAATCTGTGAAAAGTAAAATAATTGAGATACCTTTATAACTGTAGTTTCTATAGAACATACAGATGTTCATTGATTTGTTATTCTTCAGTGTCACCATTCTCCATGGCAGCAACTGTTCTCTCTCACAGTTGCTAAATCTACTCACTTGCCAATTATTGGGGAATACAGATAAATAAATAATGAAATTGAAGCAGATTGCAGTAACCAATAAGTATAAAATAGCAGAAAACAATACTATGAACAATAAATTGAAATGGGAACTGTCATGAGGGTACAGAGCAAAGTTAAAGACATAAAAAAATACATTTATATTACTGTGACATGAGTAAAAGTTTGATAAAATATGTAAGGGTGTTCCAAAAAAGTTTTCCAAATATTACGTCCAATACAAACAATTTCACCGTGCTGAAAATGAGCTACATTGGCAAGAGAACTTGCTGTTGTCATGGTAAATGACACTACTGCGGAATAAAGCACCAAAACACATTTGTGCTTGAACAGTTAGTGTTGCTGAGAAGTCAGCTGCTTTTGTTATGTATAATAGCAATGAGGAATAATGCATCAAAGATCATCTGTTTCTCTTTGAAAACAGATGTGGAGGGTGCACATATCACTTAAATTTCCACAAGTTTCTCCAGTTAATGTCTTTGCTCATATTTTAAAAATGCGAAGACTTAAAAAAAAAAATCATGTGTAAACTCTTACATTAGTTGTCAGTGAATAACACTGTACACAATTAAATTACAGTCTCTCAAGTACTCCATATTATCTTTCAGTTTATGAATAATGTTTAGTATCTGATATATAATTCATGGGCTCACACCTAATACTGCATCAATTCATAGTGACAGCCCCACTACATACAACAAATTCACACTTTTTGGTTTGAAATCAACATCTAGAATTTCAGAATTACTCACTTCTTTTGCACACAGCCTCACATCCATAGTGATTGATGTATAATAGTATAATTACAGTTTTACTTAAATATGCAAATATTTTCAGTGATCTACTACAATTTTGACAGAACTTTTTTAAAATGTACAGATTAATATTGTTTTCCTGCAGTGTATCTGATGGACTCAATGCAAACCTATGATTTTACACACTTGCAGAAATTCCAGAAACGCAAACTCTGAGCACTGTTACATTTGCTTTGTAACAGTTACAGGTAATATTAATGTTTTTGTGTGCTCAGATATTCCATTGAAACTTCTTTACACTGGAATACAGTGGGCTGTAATATTCTTTCAAGTGTCGGATTGGAGGCATTATTAAAAATGAAAATAATGCAAACCTAGAATCTTGCTCCCTCACAATTTTGCTAGTCAGAGTGAATGTGGCCTTCAAGCATTTGGCAACAATTTATACCCTTGACTTCTACCAGATCAACAGTTGCCTCAATCCACATCAGGCAGTGACAGTTACCTCTGCTAAAACTTGTACATGCAGTTTTAGATTCACTGGATCAAAATGTAATGCTCATTCATGTTTTATACATTTTTACATTCGAGGTGATTATAATTAAACTCTCATTATTTGTGTCAGTGTAGCTGGAAAACTTTTCCGTATGCGTACCCAACTTAATCGGAATGATGTTCAGATTGTGTGCTGAGAGATTTGTGTTGTTAATAGTGTTAATGTCATGACTTGACCATTACACTGCAGTACTGGTGCGACAACATAGTGTTGAAACTTGTGCATCATTCTGCATAACAGTCTCAGACAGTCAACACGAGTCTGGACAAGGTGTTGTTTTATCAGTACAACAGCAATAGTGCTGTTGCTCTCTGCAAGTACCAACACATTAAAGGTATATGGAGAGGTTCTCTTTTTCTGTCCTGGCATTGAAGGACATGATCTGTGGTTAAAATTAATTGGCAGTTTGAGAACTGCTCCTGAGAGAGGCAGATGGCCAGTAGCACCAAAAATTATTGTAACCTGGAATGTAAACATGGTACGCAGTTAATAAGTGTTACCCTCTTGTGTGGAAATTAAAATGTACTTGTATCAGTGGTTTAGTCTTCATTTCTGTTCCACATGTCCTTACAAATGTTTCCATAATATTTCATTGTCATACAATCACTCATTTTTCATGGGGTCCCTTTCAAATAGTGAAAGCATTATTATAACCACGCTGTAGCTCTTGAAGTTTTGAGTCTGGAAATCAAATTTAGTTTTGGGCATTTCCCCCTTTTTGGTGTTTTTGAACAACCTAAACCCAGTCTGTTAACTGAAATAACTTGATTACATATAATTACAATTTGAACTGTTTCTAATAAACCTTTTTCAGTGTTAATTATTATTTAGTGCCCATTATTTAATTTTATTTTTCAATGTTAACTTACACTTTATTATATCGTACCCGTGTACTCTACTTGATGTCCAATTTCTCTCTTCATCTTTGCCTCCCTTTGCCCTCGCAGCAGTTGGGGTCCCCTCAATAGACTTTCTACTTTTACGTCTTTCTATCAGCAAGTACTTAGAATTTCACTTCATAAAGATAAGCAATGTTATGGTTTGTTTCTTATTCAGGGGTGAAACACCTGTGCTATACCAGGTGCTTCCTGAGAAACGTGTGGAGCGTGTAGGTGGAGCAATGATGGCCTCAACACATATCTATGACATGACTGGTGCCGGTGCTCAACCACCTCCTGGAGGACAAGCACCAAGACGCCATGAAGGTCCTGGCACAGTGGAATTGGCTTTGGATCCCTCTGAGCTTGACTTGGTGGATACTGAAGCTATGGCTGTGCGGTATGAACAGCAAATCAGAGAGCAGCAGTCGCAGCTGCAAAAGGAAGATCTTTCAGACATGCTTGCCGACCATGTTGCGAGGCAGAAGGTATATTTTATTTGCTTTTATTCTGCTGAATTGTTTTTATGTGCACGGTTCGCTATATAACCGAAACAGGCTGTTTATTTTCATATTGTTTGCGATTCGTCTGTTCACGTACTGACTTGGTGATTACATTGGCAATAAAGCATTTTGTACAAGTGTTGTATTTTATATGTATGTATAATGTTCGTATGTTTCATATTTTCAGAATAAGCGGAAACAAAGACAGCAACATCAGGACAATAAACAAGCCAAGAAATATAAAGAATTCAAGTTTTAATAGTGTGAGTGTAAAAAGCTGTTATAGAAATCTATGGACTAGTTCACATTACACGAGCAGATATTGGGATTCTATACTGTGATCATTATTAACTTTCATGCAGTGTTGTGTATATGACAGTAAGTGGCAGTGAAAGCATTATGCAGATTGAGTAAATTTCTCTTTGTAAGTTCACTTGTGAGTTGTACCATGCTATGTGGCATTGTTTTGTGGAAGAATAATAAGAGGATGCTTCTTCATATTAACTGTCGTACTATAGATGGCTTATTGAGTTTCTAATGTGATGCACATGTCATTGCTGATGGAATTTCTTTAGTGAGAAATTATCTGTTTTAAAAGGAACAGTAAACTGTTAAACTAATTATAGCTAATTCAGCACTGATGGAGAGAATAGTGTTTTCCACAAAATAATCGTTCTCTTTTCTTTCACAAAAAATGTTTATGTTAGTTGTAAATGTTAGTATTGCTGAGTAATCAACTTCATTGTGTCGATGTAGAGATGTGACATTGTGATAAAGCTGGAAAAAAAGAAACAAATGTCTTTGTGGAAAAAAATTAGACATAAAAAACATCACTAGTAACATGCATTGTTACACTAATTAGTAGAGTCCTTGTAAAATATTGGTTTAAACGTGCTGTGTCCATTAATGTCTTCTGATCATTGTGTCATTGCATATGCCCCGTGTGCCACTTTGTTGTGTTTAAAAATTGAACAATGGGAAATTCATGATGAAATGGAACAGTATTATTAAAAGGAAACTTGCTACTCACCATGTAGTGGAGATGCTGAATCGCAGATAGGCACAACAAAAATACTGTCACAAATAAAGTTTTCGGCCACTAAGGTCTCCATCAAAAATTGACCACACACACACACACACACACACACACACACACACACACAGACCCGTGCGCAAGCACAGCTCACCCACACATGACAGCAGTCACATCTGGGTGAGTTGCATTTGCATGAGTGTGCCTTACTGGTCGAAAGCTTTATTTGTTACAGTCTTTTTGCTGTGCCTATCTGCAATTCAGCATCTCCACTGTATGGTGAGTAGCAAATTTCCTTTTCATAATATTATTAAAAATTGAATAGTATGATACCTGTGACTGAACAGGAGAAGCTTGTGACAAGTTGTTTCCAGTTAGTCGTTGAGGCATTCTTGGATTGACAGTTGGTAGAGCACTACTTGCAAAGGGCAGAAATGATAATTAGTAGATATTTCTTGAGATTGTTAAAAAATAGAGCCAAAACCTGCTGGAGTTAGCCCCCCTTTACAACCGTCCTTCATTTAATTTTTGGGGAGTGGTGACTTTTATCTTGAGAAGTGTTGTTTGTTTGTTATGAAATTTGGTTTACACATTAATCTAAATTCTGACCATGTCTAGTAAAATAATTTCTCTTGCTGTTGTTAGTGTCCTGCTATGATTTTTTTTAACTTCATGCACACATTATTCAGTTATTGTTTGTTACATTGAATTTCTTCATTTACACAAGACCAGCTCTCCGGATCATATCTCGTGAGCAGATTAATAATATAATACCACAAAAGTTTTGTTCATGCTTACATTCATATTCCTACAGAAAACACAATCATGGGTAATGTGTACTGCTAATGTATTGGAATTTAAGGTTTTAATTGTATTGTAAATGAATTTTTTTCACAGTTGCACGTCTTAAGCACACTAAAGAGGTGGTTATGACTAATTCCATCATGCATCAAATATATATTTTCCCTGTCAATATGAAGGATCTGTTAATTTATCCTTGGTTCTCTTGGGAGGCATGGGAAAAAGTTCAGTTAGCTCCATTGTACAGTCTGTAGCTTTCACGAAAAAATATAATCACATTAGGAAAAAAGGACTGTATTCTTTACATACCAGTGCTGAAAACAAATAAACATCGATATTGTAGTTATATACTGATAAACAAATTAGTTGCCTTTTCTCGAAACTGAGAAGAAATCCAAGAGGAAGAAATTTTATGACTTACATTGGCAGTGTTAGTAGTTGTGGGTAATGAGTAGTTTCTCAAGAAGTATGCTGCCCCCATCACAGTAATGTGCGAAGTTTTGGTGGAACTTTACAGCATTACAGAAGAGTATGTGTAGATTTTGTCAAAACTTATAGAATACCTATAAATTGGGCTAATTTCTGTTGTTTATTACATCACAATTTATTCACACTATTACCTGAATGCAAGCAGTTTTCAAAAACAAGATTACAAGTTTCAAAGAACATCACAAATCGCACAGCTATTTCAGTAATAAAAATATAATAAATAACATACATAGTTAAATTATTTAACAGTCACATGGGTTAATACAGGAATAATCACAGAATACTACATGCAAGACTCTTTATGCAATATTGTACAACTGTTTATGAATATGACAAACTAACAGAGTTTATTAACAATGGCAGTATTACAAAAAGGATTGATTGCTACTCACCTTAAAGATGACATGTTGATTTACAGACAGGCACACAAATAGATGATTGCACATTTAGCTTTTAGCCAACACCATCTTCAGAAAAGAAAACATACGTACGTACAATGTAGCACACATGATTGCCGTCTCTGGCACCTCAGACTGGAATGCATATATCTCGTGTGGTAAAGTGTAACTATGGTAATGTGATAAAGTGCCAAAACCTATTCTTGACTGAATTATTTTCTCAAAGAAGTTACAAAAAGAAGCTCTCATAACATATTTACATTACCTACAAGGACTTTAAATATAACCTCACAGCAGTTCCAAATTCTCGTCACAAAACATATTTCTAGACAGTAATGTTACATTGTATTTATTATTACTTCTTCAGTAAATTGCTATATGATAAGAAAATTGTTTGGTATACTGTAGACATTACAACTCCCCTCACCTTTTCTACATCAAAAATAGTTTTTTAGTTTCATAACAGATTGAATACCAATCCAATTCCTCCTTAAGCATTACTCTCTCTAAATGTTCAGACTTGCTACAAAAATTATTCAGTTTAAACATTACTGTATCTCAGACAGTTTCCAAAACTTACAGTTCTGCTACTCTCTCTCTCTCTCTCTCTCTCTCTCTGAAGACATGTTCTATTATAAGCTCGTGAAATGTTAGTATCCTCTTTCATATTCATATTCCTATCAGACTCACAGTAAATACAGCACAAACCTCCATTTTATTGCTAGGTATAAACATTTACTATGTGACATAACTGATCATCATACACAATAGTACAGAAAAAGTTCCCTAACACATGGCAATGTAATTATAATCATTATCTTCAAAATAATATACATATCCAATACCTCCTTAGAGCACAAAGAAAATCCCTGTGTATCATCATCACAGGATATACATAATCCTACCTCATCATATCATCATAATACTCGTAAATATTTTTCATTATTTCATCAAAAATGTGCAACTTATTGTCTCCTTATTATAAAATACTCTAAGCATAGTGGATCAATTCTCAGATCATTATCATCCAGCACATGTTCAATACCTGCTAAAATGACAAAACTTACATACTTATGAAAAGCTACTCGTCATATAGTGGAGACGCTGAGTTGCAAATGGGCACAACAAAAAGACTGTCACAAATCAATAAAGCTTTTGGCCATTAAGGCCTTCATCAGCAATAGATGTAGACACACACACACACACACACACACACACACACACACACACACACAACCACTGTCTCAGGCAACTGAAACCACACTGTGAGCAGCAGCACCAGTGCATAATGGGAGTGGCAACTGGTTGGGGGTAAGGAGGAGGCTGGGACAGGGAGGAGGAGGAGGAGGAGAAGAAGGGATAGTATGGTGGGGATGTTGGTCAGTGAAGTGCTGCAGTGTGTGTGTGTGTGTGTGTGTGTGTGTGTGTGTGTGTGTGTGTGTGTGTGTGTTTTCACTCCATTTTGATCACAAACGTCACCTATCCCATCAAAGGCAGGGCTACCTGTGAAACAAGTTGTGATCTACAAGCTAAGCTGCAACCACTGTGCTGCATTCTGTGTGGGCATGACAACCAACAAGCTGTCTGTCTGCATAAATGGCCACCGACAGACTGTGGCCAAGAAACAAGTGGACCACCCTGTTGCTGAACACACTGCCAAACATAACATCCATCATTTCAATGACTGCTTCACAGCCTGTGCCATATGGGTCCTTCCCACCAACACCAGCTTTTCTGAATTGCACAGGTGGGAACTCTCCCTGCAATTCAGTAGTCACTGGAATAGGTCTGAACATTAAATATACAATTAACAATAACTTTACAGTAAAGTTTTTACAATTTAATTCCATTTCTTTTAGGAATATTCTTTTATACTAATGTCAATGATTATTTCAAAATATTCTGTTAACTTATAAAATGGGTGTTTGAGTTACCAGTCATAAATCTTACATTTGAAAATATTACTGGTCAGTGACCGAGCAGATGCTGGAAGTTTATTGAAGAGTTTTTGTTGTGGCGTAACAAGCTTGCTACGCCACACTGGGAAGGGAGCCGAAAGAAAAGCACGCGTACACACACGCCGACTGGCGTCAAGTCTGGAACAGGATAACTATTGAATGGTAGCAAGAAAAGTACGTAGCTGCTTTATACTTAACTTTTATTCTTTGATGAATACAGCGTTCTTCTTGAGACATTTATACGATAACTCTCAAACTAGGTAAGGCTAATGGCACCTTGCTAGGTCGTAGCCATGGACTTAGCAGAAGGCTATTCTAACTGTCTCTCGGCAAATGAGAGGAAGGCTTCGTCCGTATTGTCGCTAGCAATGTCGTCCGTACAACTGGGGCGAGTGCTCTATCGTATATCGAGACCTGCCTTGTGGTGGCGCTCGGTCTGCGATCACACAGTGGCGACACGCGGGTCCGACATGTACTAAATGGACCGCGGCCGATTTAAGCTACCACCTAGCAAGTGTGGTGTCTGGCGGTGACACCACAGTTTTCAACTCATTATTTTGTGTGAGTTTGCAGTCTTGGAGAGTCTGTGTCTTGGTATGTTGTTTGCCTCTGATGTTGTGGGGATGTATGTTCTCTCTGGTTTCAAACTCATTTAAGTTGCTCTTGACATAAAGCAGTGCTGTGTAGATGTATAGATTCACAACAGTTAATATCATGTGCTTGATAAAGAGGGGGCAGCAGTGTTCCTCAAGCTTATTGCTTGATAAAGAGGGGGCGGCAGTGTTCCTCGAGCTTAACTTTGCTCATTATTCTGACTACTTTTTTTGAATTTTCAGAATTTCACTGACAAAGCAAGAATGTCCCCATAACAATATGCCATAGGAAATGTGTGATGAAACAGGCCAAAATATGCCACCTTTAGATACTCATCAGTGACTACATCTGTCAGTCTCCAGATGAGATTACACACTCTTACTGTTCTCTTGCAGATATGGCTAATATGATCCTCCCAGTCTAATTTTGAATCAATGTGGAATCCTAACAATTATACTGATTTGCTTTCAACAGCTGTAGTTAAACACAGAATTAGCTCTTGTATTTTATCAGGATTACATAGGAGTTCATTAGAAGAAAACAAATTCATTACAAGTTCTAGTTTTTCCTGTGTTGCCTGATGCAGTTTTTTTGTGTCATGGTGTGTGCTGAGCAGTCTTGTGTCATCTGCATAACACACAATTGAATTTGCTCCTACATTGTAAGTTAAGTCATTAACTGCAATGATGAACAGAAAAGGACCTAAGACCAAGCCCTGAGGCACTCCAGTCCGAACTTACTTCAGCGAGGAGCATCTATTTTTAATTGATACAAACTGTCTCATGTTACTTAAGTATGATTCAATTACATCTAAAGATGGTTTGTGTATGCCATAAAATTCCAGTTTTGCAAGTAGGGTGTTAAATGGTATGCAGTCATAGGCTTTGCTAAGATCACAAAGTACAACCTAAAATAGATCCTTATTTTCGAATGCAGTTAACACCTGGTTAACAACTTCAGTGACAGCAGTATTGGTATTTTTACCATCTTGATATGCAAACTGTCTGTTGGAGAGGAGATCATGCTTTTGAGGAGATCATGCTTTTCAAAATAGTTATTTAGTTGGCTGTACATTAGATATTCAGAAACTTTAGAGAAAATTGGAACAATAGAAACTGGTCGATAGTTTTGGGGCAGATTCTTATCTCTCTTATTAAAGACTGGTATCACTTTAGCAGTTTTGAGTGCATCTGGGAAAACTCCAGATTCTAAATACATATAAAAAATGAAAGGAAGAGATTGACAGATAAAGTGTATTATTTTTTTTGTTACATAATTAGAGGACCAATAACAGTCCATACTTTTGGAGTTGGTGAACCTTGCCACAGCTTTTACAATATCCTCTGGGGTGACAAAATTCCAGTGTAAAGTATACCACCTAGGGGGCACAGCACCAAGACGATCTAGTGCACAAGTGCCATTTTGCTTGTTTTTATTTTTCAGCTCACTCACTGAGGTGAGGAAGTAATTATTTACTTCTTCTGGGACCAGCATTTCACCTTGTGTGTGGGTTTGTGAATTGTATTGGTTGACGATGTCCCATGCTGCTTTACATTTGTTGGGAGCACTTTCAATGTAATGTTCGCATGCATGGTTTTTTTATAGTATTCTGTGCATTTAGTTTTATACAGCTAAATTCTCCATATAGTTCAGCACAGTAAGAGCTAACATCTATTTTGGTAAACATAGTATCTTTAGCAAATATTAAAACACCTCCATTCTTTCTTTCACTTTTACACATAATGTCTCCAACAGCATACCCTTGAGTAACAAAATATTGTACTTGATCTTCTGTCAGCCATTGTTCTGAGACACAAACAACATCAACGTTTTCAATACTGCAAAAATGTTCTAATTGTAATACTTTGTTCGTAATGCAGTGAATGTTCGTTTACATCACAGTAACAGATTTATGTTTATTGTTTATTATCTGTGAACACACTCTCATTCGAATGTTGCTTTTAGCACCTAGTTCAAGTAAAGGAGGTTTATTACACGCCGATTCACTGACTTTAATGCTAAAAAATTACATACATTCCAGGTATTACTCAAACCGCTACTTTCGTAGATTGTTTTATTCCGTGTGATTCTTTCTTTAATTATTTCATCGACACATTCCCACACAAACTTTTTCCCTTCATAGTTTAGGTGGTACTCATTGCTGGTGCGAAGGTTACGTTGCAATTTACTTATATCGACCACAGCGCAATTTGTGTATTCAGAGCACAGTTTCTTTATTTTAATATTTGTTCTTCGAATTTCTTAATTAATGCATGGACTATAGATTAAATTGTGTCTATGAGGCACTGTAGCAACAACTGTATTCCTTGATTTATTTTTTTCTAGAAAGTTCTGAAGCACTTTTACACAAACATCTGCTTCATTTTTCGCAACATCATTTGATCTCATTATGCATACGACAAAGTCATTTTCTTGCGTGGATTTTGTTTGAACGCTAGTGCCTAAAACGTGTTTAGTTCCTGCTCCAGGTTTGACAACACTGGTCACTGCTATGTCTCAATTTATTTCTTGAAACATACTAGATATATTCCTGTCATGACTCTCTGTTAGAAAAAGCACACTGTTCTTTTTACCTGATGTTCCCCGTTTATCATCATTTTTCTCAAAGTGATTATTCGTTTTCAGTGCATTGTCTTTTGCAAGGTCTGGATCATTTACACTGTCTTCAACACCGTCACTGGAGTGCAGAACACTGTATTTGTTTTTGTCCATAAATGTAACTGCTGTTGCAAAGTTCATTGTTATTTTTCCAGCTAAAGTCCTACCTTTGTGTTTTACTTCTTTCCACTCGGACGATTTGTACCTTTCGTCAGGTGCCACTTCACTTGATTTGTTCTTCGACTGTAGTTCCCGATTTTCATTCTTGAGTGTGGTGATTTCGCTTCTTAAAGTATTGACTAAGAATTGTAGAACTGAAACTCGTTCTCTTAAATTGGTTATTTCGACGTTACAATTCTCGCAAACTCCCTTTTTTAGCACATAAATGTAACTTTTTCTCTTATTAGAGTTACACACTTCTACACTCGCGACCATCTTGAACAAATCGTAATACATCCTACGTGCCCGCTGCCCTCCTGACCTCAACCTTTGTTAGTGACTGTCCTCACACATCGAGCCCCTTCCCTGTTCCCATTCCAGCACTATAAAGCCTTCATTCCACCACCATATTCAGTCTTTTTACTTCTCTCCTTTTCCTCTTCTTCCCCTCCCCCTACCCCCTCCAACCCCTCCCCACCTCTCACCTGCCCTCAGTCTAACCTGCAGCACTTCACTCTCCGCCACCGCCACCATACTATCCCTCTGACTCCCCATCCCAGCCTCCTCCTTACCCCACCCATCATGCACTGGTCTGCTGCTCACAGTGTGGTTTCAGTTGCCTGAGACTGCAGTGGAGTGTGTGAGTTGCATTTGCACATCTACATCTGTTTTTGATGAAGGCCTTAATGGCCGAAAGCTTTATTTATTTGGGACAGTCTTTTTGTTGCGCCTGTCAGCGACTCCGCATCTCTGCCATATGGGGAGTAGAAACTTTTCTTTTCATATGTTGTTACATTCCATCCTGGATTTTCCGTTGTTTGAAACTATTTCAAATGTTACTCCAGTTGAGACAGAAGTTGCTCAGATGAGGGGGAGCTTGCGCTCACAGACTGTCAACAGACAATTGATCAATGGTCAGAGATTAGTGGGTTATCTTGGAGCTCGCTTCAGCAAATTTTAAAGGAAGATTTCTTCCACCACGACAATGCACCTGCACACAGAGCCATCTCTGTTAGACAGTTTTTGGCTAAAATGCATGGTCCCACTGCCCCACATATCTTACTCACCTGACCTGATTCTGTGCGGCTTTTCCTTATTTCCATGAATGAAAAGGGACGTGAAAGAACACTGATTTGACAGCATTGAAGAAGTCAAGAAAAAAAAGGAGGGAGGAGCTGTGAGCCATTTCTAAAGATGACTACAAAAAATGTTTCGAACAGTGAAAGCACTGATGGAACAAATGTATTAGTTATAATGGTGAGTATTTTAAAGAGAACAAGGTTGTTTTGTAAACAATTTGAAAAAAAAAATATAGCTTTTTTTTTAAAAAAATGTGTTTTTTCTTAATTCTCTCCTCAAAACAAATCTTTCAGTGCTCATGATATATTAGTTACATTCAGTTGTTGCCCAGTGATCTTTAAAATGACAATAATAAACAAACAGATCTATCTGACTTCCTTCCCAGTTACTAATAAAGTACAAATATTCCACAAGTAATGCAAGAATTACATATGTATAGTATGTCCATAACTAAAATCCAGTTTCAAAATGCTTTTGAAAGAGAACCACTGCTCAGAATGATGTCAAATTTGAACAGTTTGTTATTGATGCGGGGGTGGGGGGGGGGGGGGGGGGGTTGTCATGGAATAAAAATTGACCAGTAGATGTTACTGTGTCAGAATATGCACACCAACAGATGCACTGCACACCACTGTTCTATGGTTGGTGTCTGAGACATCTAACATTAAACAGTACTGTCTCCATCAAGGATGGTGCTCTGCTGGTAAAACACTTTTCGACTGCGCCAGTAGCCATGGAGTAATTCTGGACACGTAGCGGTGTGAGAAAAGTCACTGGTCTCATAGTTGCGAAAGGAATGGAGAAAATGATTATAAAATTTGAAAAGACAGGTTCTCTTGAAGTGAGGCAAAGGGAGGAAAGCAGTTGATCCAACGTCTGCTGATGATGTGGTCACAGCACTGCAGGAGGGATCAAGCAGTGGTGTGCACACATGCAGAGCACAGTGTAATCTTACCCTCCCACACATCACTATTAAAATTCTGTTTGTGTACAAATTTGAAAGCTTCTTGAGACACAAGATATACAAAAGAAAAAAACCTTTTTACTTATCTTCATTTTCTCTTGTTGTTGGTTCCAGTTCTTGTGTCTAGGGGTACATTCTCTCAGCTGGAATTTTGATTTAACATTGTTGGTTCCTGATGACTAAATAACTGATGAAGATTTGCGTGTACTACTATTGAATTTTATTCTTTGTCACAGTTTTCAATAATCACACCGTTTTTACAATTTCCACTTAATACTCTAAATGACATTGTTAGTGTCAATCATATAAATACATCTGTCCCCATCAGAGGCGTACCCACTACTACTTACATTCTGTGGTACTCACAATATTCTAAAGAGTTTACAAAGCAACAGAGTTTATTTTCTTGACAAAAGAAACATCTTTACCAAGCCACATCATTATTTTATAAATGAATCCAGAAATAAGTTTAATAATTAGTTCCAGATTGTGCAATTAATAATATGAATTTTAAGTATGCCAATATTTCTAATTTCAAGTATTTCTAAAAGAAGAATAATGTTAACTGTACGCACAGTGTGGAACAAACTAATTTCTTTTTATACATTTTAGTCTGAAATTTAATCATTGTATACAAAACCAAATGAAATTCTTTCAGTGAAACAGCTGAGAATATTCATCTGTACCAGACTCAGGAAAGATCCTGGTATTGTCTACTTCTACAAATAAATTAAAAATAGGTTATATTAGAAATGGATGTCTCATTACAACATCCCCCTCACAAAATTTGGGAACAGGGTGTTTACAATATTTTGTGATAGACTACAAGGTTTGTCAAATGGTGTACATAATGATGACTAGGATAGCAGATAGATGTATAGAAGTATCTGATACATAACATATTACAGATAACACATGAAAAATATCTACTGTACAAATCATAATCTATACATATATCAGGACATGGTATTCAGATTTTCTGATCTCTGGAACATACTGTCACAAGACAAATAATACAAGGTCAAAACTACCGTATTATACCATTAAACTATAGAAATAAATACAGAGAGAATGCAAATTACTAGAATTATAAATTGTATATTAACATCCATACAATTAAACCTTCAAGATCTTCAAAAGGGAGGAGAGAAAATTTCAGAGCCGAAGTGAATGACAAGCGGGCGGAGTCGAAAAACTCATCACAACGGGTACAGACAAGAAGAATGTACTCCATCATCAGTAGGAATCAATCAGCCTCATAAACCAGAGTACTCAAGGATATGTTGACTCATGAAAGAACAAAATAATGGAAAAATATTAGGGCCTAAGTTTGCGTTGTGGGGATCGTCCCAAGAATCCAAACCACACCAGGTACAAACCAGCAAAAAATGTTTCCACACAACAAAATGAATAAAGTTCACAATCATATCAATAAGTTTAATCATATGCTGAGAGTAACTATGAGTGTGTCCACAACTTAAGTTCCAATCAGATACAATATTGTAATATTCAGGATAAATACGAGTACATGTAAAGAGTCCTAGTTAGCTGTGAATGAAGACACAATCCAGTAACTTGAAAACCAAAATCAATCTATGAAAGCAGATATGTATACATCTTGTTATATTGTCCATACTAGTAAATGTCTTCCACACTATTTGCCAATCGTCCATGCAAACTAACCTAGGTGCACCAAACACCTAGAACATTAGTTTACAATTGATAAAAAAATATATAGTGATTTAAAGTTACATAATGCATTGGAAAGTCTATCACCTTACTTGAAAAAACATACATTTATGCTGAATAACACTGTCTTTAGCAGTTTTGGCTAACGTTTCACAAATATCAGTCACAACACAGATCCAGTCGACAGATGCTTGAGTATGTTACCCAGCATCCACAATCTCTTGCAAGTTGACTGGGTCCAGCAGAGTATAGCCATACAGCAGAGTGGGGAGTGGATCTGCCCACACTCCAACAGATAGGTAACTTCCTGTCTAGCATTCACATCAAATTCTTAAACATTGGTTTGTGTACTAAATTTGCTGTTCAATACCTCCTTCACATCACACGACATATGTTCTTCTTAGTAACTTCTCAAAGTCGATTATATGGGATTTATGTCAGGTGAAATTAAAAAGTGTTCACATATTAAACATTAATAAGCAGAGTTAAATGCAATAAAAGAATGGACTGATAAGGTACACACAGATATGCCCAGATGCTATTACTAATTTTTGAAGTACAAATTGTGATTGTCCCATTTCAAAATTGCAAAAGGATCTACTCATTTAGTCTCATGACATATATGTATCATATTCTAAAGCACATATGTATTACAGAACACGACTATATAATGTATCATACATTCAATCCAGTCAACAGGTAAGACAGAACTTTAGGAATCACATTATCTTACTAACTAAATTAAAGACAAACAAAACACAGTTATATAGTTTTACAAATCTACAGGCATAGCAAATATTTTCTTCTAGACTAAAGATCATTATGCATCCATGTCCATAGGTCTTGTCCTCTATACTAAACGTTAAAAGTACCTGAGATTTTAACTGTTTGCTTTGCTTACCTGTAGCTCCTCTTATCTTTACACCTACAATGGGCATTTCCACGAAATTTTTACTATATTTAATCTTGTCTGTAAATTGTACAGATATACCACAAACCAGGTTACCTGTATCAAACAAACAGTTCCCTTTCCACTGATCAATCTTAATGTAAGAACACCCAAAACCTGAATTATCGTCTCTGCTATTAGACACTTTATGTAAAATATAACTTTCAATTTCATCAAATGCTACATCCACACTGTTTTTGCAGGGTTTTATCAACTTAACTGGTATCACAGCATTACCTTGGTTACTCATGTTGTCAGGTAAAGATTGCACACAGCGAAATGGTTACATAGCACAACCAACATTACTTATTACAGAAGAAACGCAAAATATATTACTGTCAAAATCACACTTCCTACTTAGATCTTGTTTCACTTCATTCCACCAATCTGGATACAAATTTTGACTAACCACAGCTAACTTACTCCAGAATGCAAATTTATGTACATTATTGTCTATTTGGTCCCAAACAAATTTCAAAAAGTTTTCAACTTTGTTCTGTAGGTTTACAGATAACTCACCTTTACTGTCTGGATCATTTCACAGCATGACATTAATGAAAAACTGCATCGACTGGACTGGTATTCCTTGACTCTCACTTACATCGTCACATACATCACTTACCTTAGCTGTATTTACAAATAACTCTGAAACTTAATTATTCTTAAACTCCACAAACACCTGATAATCATCATCATCATATTCTTCTAAAATTACTTCATCAACATCAGTAACAACACAAGTCTCATCACCATCAAAGTCACACACCCCACCTACATTCATTTGCAATATGCTACCAGTCTCAGACTTGCCAATCTCATTTATTTCACAGCTCTCATTCACGTCTACATAAAAATATCACCTAATTCAGATCCAGAACAGCCATCGCCTGTTTTACACACGTCAATAACACTGTTTTCTGACCAAGAGAAGAAATCATTGTACACACTACATCAAAATTCTCATTACTCTCACGTTCTGGTTTGTGATTAGCACCTGCATCACCATAATTAAACAAAGTATCCCAAAACTTTTGATCAAGACATAAATGAGAAATCTGATGTTCCTTCTGCTCAACTTAAGATGCCTGTACCACATTATTAATACTGTTATTATTTTCTAATTGCAAGTGTAAATTGGGGGTCCTGTACTTGGTGTTTCCTCACCCAAAAACTGTGGACCTTCATTGAGATGGACTGCCGTTTCCTGAGTGGCCACCTCTATGATTATTTCTTCTATTAAATTGACAATGGTTATCCCCACTATTCCTATTCTGCTGAGGTTCAAAATTTCTGTCTGTGTTACCATTTTGACCCTGGTAGAAATTACCATTATCTCTGTTTCTGTAATTATTACCATTGTGATCTCTATCATTTCAATTATTATGGTACATGCTTCTCTCAACTGCCCTACCTACCCTGTCAACATACCATAAAAATTGTTCAAGGCAATCGCCAGGTCCATGTAATAAATCTCACTGCAACCTTCCTGATAATCTCCTTTATAGTACATCAGTCAATGTCATTACATCGAATGGTTTGTAAAGGCGTGTTAATTTCTTAAGTTGATTCTTACAGAACTCTTTCAGGGTACTGTCCCTATTCCTATAATTTGGAACATTCAGAAATTCAAAAAATTGTTCAAATGGCTCTGAGCACTATGTGACTTAACGTCTGAGGTCATCAGTCCCCTAGACACTGAACTACGTAAACCTAACTAACCTAAGGACATCACACACATCCATGCCCGAGGCAGGATTCGAACCTGCAACTGTAGCAGCAGCACTGTTCCGGACTGAAGCACCTAAAACCACTCATCCACAGCGGCCGGCTCAGAAACTCACTTTTAATTCTCCCTCGTTCAGCTCCTGACTAACATTTATTTAAAAAAACATTTTTTTAAACTTTGGTATCTTTCCCACTGACTTAAATTTAAATTTACCCATGACAGAGCTTAGACTTCAAGACATCTTTTAACAAATTTAATTTTTTGATTGTCACTCGTGTCTGACACAAAACTATCTCTACGGTGGTATAGAAAATCCACTGGATGTAAATTGTCTGATGGAAAACTTTTGATCGGAATGTTAAGACCACGCAATAGCATTATTTGAATACAGATTGTTGTGAATGCAATTTTCCTGAACTACTGAAATTGTTTGATCTAAAACATTTACATTAGTTAGCATACGGTATTCAACATTTAAAATCTTTTGATCTAACCTGCTACAGTTCTGTTCCATTTTTTCCTCTACGACCTTCTGTTGAACTCTGACATCATTAACATTCTTCTCCTGATTTGCAGATTGTGTAACTCACTCATTTTCCAAAACAATAAATTTGTTTTCTAATACACTGACTTTTTCATTCACACTTCTTAATCCATCTGACAACCCATGTATTAGCTCGGAAACCTGGTGCATTTGGTATTTTACCCTGTCCATTTTACAATTGTTTTCAGTTTTTAGGTCGTTTTAATTGTCCTTGTTGTGAAGTAAATTTTTTATCATTATCCGTCCTTATTTCAGTTAACTGCACTAAATTTGCTACTGGTATCCGTTTTTATTTTGGTTAGCTGATCATTAACTGCACTAAATTTGGTAATGTTATCCATCTTCATTTCCTGTAATTTTGCTAATATCAACTGCAAAATATCAGTTTTCACTGTTTCTTTGCTAAGTACACTTTCACGTGGTTCAAACATGTTCTGGCTGGATCCTACGGCTTTCATATCTACATCACCACCCTCTATTCATTTTCTTAGCAATCACATGAGTCAATGAAAAAAAAAATTAATTTCACAAATAGTTTGTACTTGTCTTTTCTCTTACTGATGTCCCTCATCGTAGTTCTAAAGTTCTCTTTCAATTCATCCGGTCCATCATTGTTGATATTATCTCATCACTGTTGATCTGGCTTTGTTGTGCAGCTCTTAGGGTCTTCTTTCATCGAGTGATTGGAATTACGTATGAACTGCAAATGATACGAATGTGTTTTTCCTTCTTCTGCAACAGACAAAACTTCACTATCAGTCAACAGATCCTGGTGTATACCCACACTTGTAATCTTACCCTCCCACACATCACTTTTAAAATTTTCTGTCTCTGTACAAATTATGAAAGCTTCTTGAGGCTTAAGACATTCCAAAGAAAAAATTTTTTACTTGTCTTCATTTTCTCTTGTTGTTGGCTCCAGTTCTTGTGTCTAGGGGTACATTCTTGCGATTTAACGTTGTTGGTTCCTGATGACTAAATAACTGATGAAGATTTGCTTGTACTACTCTTGAATTTTATTCTTTGTCACATTTTTCAATATCACACCGTTTTTGCAATTTCCACTTAGTATTCCAAATGACAGTTACTGTCGATCATATGCGAGGCGTGCTTTTTAAGTAAAGTATTGTTTTGGCACAGCACTGCAGTCGGCGTTCTGCACATGTGCACTGGGTACCTACATCTGTTGTCTACACACTGACACCATTACAGTCTGATTATTTGTTTACATTGTGTACTGAGTGTTTAAGATGCTTCCGATGATTGTGAGCCCCGCCGACTGTGAAGTACGAGCTGTTATAAGATTTCCTAGTGCTAAAGGCCTAAAAGCGATCGATATTTATCGTGAAATCTGTGCAGTTTACGGAGACAACATTATGAGTGATGGAATGGTAAGAAAGTGGGTGAGAGCATTTAAAGATAGCCGCACAAATGTCCATGATGAACAATGGAGTGGGCGTCCTTTGGTCGCTAATGAAAGTTTGGTGCAGGAAGTGGACAATAAAGTGAGAGAAAACAGACACTTTATGATTTCCTCCTTGCAGGATGACCTTCCTAATGTTCCTCATAGTATTTTGTATGGTATTGTGATCAAGCACTTGAATTACCGAAAATTGTGTGCACGTTGGGTACCGAAAATGTTGACGGATGTGCACAAAACCAAACATTTAGACAGTGCATCGACTTTCCTTGAGCGGTCCCACGATGACGGTGATGATTTCTTAAGCCAACTTGTTACGGGCGATAAAACGTGGGTGGCCTATGTCACACCAGAATCAAAGCAACAGTCCATGGAATGGCGGCATTCAGATTCACCCAGAGAAGTGAAGTTTAAGCAAACAATTTCTGCCCAGAAAATCATGTGCACAGCTTTATGGCATAGAAAAGGAGTATTGCTTGTGGAAATTCTGCTTCGTAATGAGACAATCAATCCAGCAGCTTACTGTAAGACACTGCACAATCTGCACCATTCAATTAAGAACAAAAGACATGGCAAGCTGAAAAGGGCATCATTTTGCTGCAAGAGAATGCCCGTCCACATGTGGCGAATCAGACCAAAGATCTCATCACATCTTTTTGATGTGACACTCTGGATCATCCTCCATACAGCCACAATCTTGCACCCAGTAACAACCTTCTGTTCCTGCACTTGAAGAAACACCTGGGTGGTCAGCGTCTTCAAGACAATGAACGAAGCCAAAACAGTGGTGATGCAGTGGTTACCAAGTCAGGCGGCAGACCTCAAAAACTGGTACAATGTTATGACAAGTGCCTCAATATTGACAGAAATTATGTAGAAAAGTAGAGTAAGGTACCGGCTTTCATGTAAAAATAAAATTATTGAGATATCTTAGCACATCTTTTCTTTTTAATTTCAAAACGGTACTTACTTAAAAACACGCCTCATATTTGTAAATACATCTGTCTCCATCATAGGCATACCCACTACTACTAACATTCTGTAGTACTCACAATATTCCAAAGAGTTTACAAAGCAACAGAGTTTACATACTTCCTTGACAAAAGAAGAATATTTACTAAGCCACATTATTATTTTATAAATGAATCCATAAATACATTTAATAATTAATGCCTGATTGTGCAATTAATAATATGAATTTTAAGTATGCCAGAATTTCTAATTTGAAATATTTTTAAAAGAAGAATAATTTTAACCATCCATACAGAGTGTAACAAATTAATTTCTTTTTATACATTTTAGTCTGAAATTTAATACATCATACACAAAATCAAATGAAATGCTTTCAGTGAAACAGCCGTGAATGTTTACCTATACCGGATTCGGGATTAATCCTGGTATCAGCTACTTCTATAAAAAAGAAATAGGTTATGTTAGAAAAGGGTGTCCCATTACAACAGGGAATTGCCCACACATTGGACATGCTTGCAAGCATGGTGCATAAAATCCTGCAAAACATCCTGCATTGCTGTCTAAGCAAAATCATCTATGTTCAGGTGTTGCTTCCTGCTGACCTGCCAGGCAGACAGATTTGCAGTTTGGAATTTCTTGCTCATGTGGAAGTGGACAATGAATGGCCCTGGAACAGTCTGTGGACAGAAGTAGCCCATTTCCAAGAATTTATCAATAAACAGAATTGCAGGATATTGGCAACAGAAAATCCATTCTCCAGAGGTGACTGTGTGGTATGGATTGACAACAGTGTTTGTCATAGGGCTGTATTTTTTCGAGGTGATCAGTGCTGCGGATCCTGTTACCTGTAGTATAACTGGTAGATGCTATGAGAGTCATTTGTGGATGAATGCCATTCCAGCTGTTCAACAGTGTGAATGTGTGGGCAAGATAATTTTTTGCAAAATTATACATTGTGCACATTGCACAATCAGTGAAGCGGCTGCTGCAGAGGCATTTTGGAAATCCTAGAAGTATCGGTCATCATTTCACTTCAGCCTAGCCATCCAAATCGCGTGATCTTAATTTGTGTGTGTTCTGGCTGTGGCGTTATGTGAAAGATTTCTTCAGTGCTCCAATTACAGACTTATAGACAAAATTGAATTGGAGGCATGTCTTGCGCAATGCAATCTGAACATGACCCACAAGACATTCTCTCGATTTCAGCTTGTGGTAGAAAACATTGGCCAGCATATTGAACATGTCGTATGCCAATCTCATGACAATTAGAAATCAGTGTCATTTGTTTTTTCTGTGGTTTTTGGTCTCTGGATAGTTACAAAATCAATTTTTTCCAACTGGTGTTGTACAACATTACCGTAGTGGATGGGCATACCCAACTAACCGTGCCATAACTGTTGACTGTCAAATGTGTGCAGTCATGCACACTGAACAGTACATGTGGTGTGATGTACAACTCAAACCACAGGTGGCGTATTGCGATTCATCTGTCATTTGTAGCTGACCCCCTTTAAGGTAAGGTGCTTACAGTGCCATCTATTGGTTAAATTTTCATTAATTGTTTTTATTCTGTGATGTTTCCACCTGCATCAATAATATGCTGTTCAATCATTGTCCCAAGCATTGATTCTCTATCTACAGTCTTTTGAAAGTGGAACTTTGATTATGGACACCATGTGCATGACTTTTGGGCACTTCACAGTGTAACTGCTATGTAACTAAACTTGAAATATCATACTACATGTAACCCTAATACCTATTGAAGAAGGAGTGCATGACAGTAGATGATAACTTGAAAGATTCACAGGATAGTTAGAGGATGGATGTGGCTCTGAAAATAGAAATTTTGGTTGTAAGATCCACATCAACTTGGGACTCTGTGCTCTCCAGACGTATCGTACACAATTGAATGTATACACCCTGGAGTCTTTAACCCTTTCACTGCTGAGTGTGCCATAACAGTGTGCAAATGCATGTTTGGTCTGGCTGAGCCATCCATCAGTGATTGCGAGGCTGGGCACAATGTGGTGCTGAGGACTGCAGTGCCTGCTTCTCTGAGTCGATATCAGTGCTGGTTTATTCTCGCAAATAAGTTCTTAAAATGCAATGTACTTTGAATGTTATTTATTGGTGAAGTTGCTAAAATTAGACAACATTACAAAGAAGCACATTTCAATAAGTATTTTTGTGCAATATATTTCAAAACAAGACACAATGTACAGTCTCATATCGTATTGTTTACAATAGTAACACAATTACTTTTGTTTATTATTCTTGCTCCATATGATGCATCTCCTTAACATGTCCCATGTTGCTTTACTGACGATTCCACTTTACTTAGAAACTGCAGCAACAGAGTTTGCCCTTCTGTTTGATGACATACTGGTTCTTTCTTTTCTTGGTGGTATATCTCTGAAATCTCACGAACAATGCTGTGATGAAATTCAGTGATTGAATTATTCTTTTTGGTATCAACATTTCTTTCATGCTGCTAGTGGAAGAGAGATGGGCTCGTGAACCAAGTGCCCACATATAGTGGTGTTTTATTTACTAAGAAAACCTCAAAACATATATATCCGACTGTAGCACTGCTGGCATGCTCAGACCCTGTTGTACATATGGGTCGTTACTACTGGAGATGTGATGGCTGTGCATGTAAATTTTTGTTGCTAGCAAGTAAAGGTATGATGTACACAAATCATCATTATTTAAAAAAACCTTCCATTTCTACCTCTAACATAAACTGGACACCCCCTTCTTAGTCCGATGATAAAATCTTGATTCTCACTTTTTTATTTCATTGCTTACCAGTGAAACTGTTTCTTGATGATTTGATTTTACAACCTAAACTGTTACTTAGATCACTTGTCAGTCCATTGATTTTAATCGCCCCCTTTTTTCTGGATAATTCTTTTGTTTGTTTATTAAGTAGTCCAGAACAAAACTTTTTATCTACTCAAAAATATTGTTGTAATAATTACATAAAAATGTGGTAGCCGCTTTTCTCTGCCTTTCCATGGAACGATTTTGCATAACACTGTCAAAATAATAATAATAAAAATAATGATAATAGTAACAATATAACAATTAATATTATTATTATCATCATTATTATTATGATGCACAATTCACATGACTAAAAATACTGTCTTTCACTACTGCACAAAAAATACTCAACTTCCTTTTCACATCTTTCACGATGATGTCCCTTGTAATTTATTTCCAGTGAGTTGGTTCGTCACTTTATTTGTCCAGCACCTTAGTGCGCATTCATAATTAACATCTTTGCCACCTCTTCTGGTCGATCGGTGTTTCATTTTTTTGTTTTTAATTAAATATTAATTTTATGATATCCTGGGGTCTTTCATCATATACCTACACAATTGCCCCCACACTGTACATTGACACAGTATGGAGTCATACAATGTATTTTATATATATATATATATATATATATATATATATATATATATATAATGGAAGGAAACATTCCACGTGGGAAAAATTGAAATATGTCTGCTTGTGTCTGTATGTGTGGATGGATATGTGCGTGTGTGCGAGTGTATACCTGTCCTTTTTTCCCCCTAAGGTAAGTCTTTCCGCTCCCGGGATTGGAAAGACTCCTTACCCTCTCCTTTAAAACCCACTTCCTTTCGTCTTCCCCTCTCCGTCCCTCTTTCCTGATGAGGCAACAGTTTGTTGCGAAAGCTTGAATTTTGTGTGTATGTTTGTGTCTATCGACCTGCCAGCGCTTTTGTTCGGTAAGTCACCTCATCTTTGTTTTTATATATATATATATATAACATTGTATGACTCATATATAGGGGTTGATGCCCTTTATTGTCGGCTTCTTTTTTATTTAATGGAATGGATTATCTCGTGTATGTTAGAATTCTACAAGAAATTAAAAGATTATATACATAATATAATAGTCTATTACATATTTGAATTTAGTGCACTAACAATAATGTTCAGTTTGCTTCATTCTCATTGCCAGATTTTGCACTGGTGCACTGGCCGATTTTGGCGACTAAGAGCTAGATGCTAACAGTCAATGTGCTAGATGCTACCGTCACACATGCATGCACTTGCTTTCTTAGTGTTGGTTTCACACTGAGTGTCACACTTTCACCTGAGTGTCACAATTGCCGTGTCATTTGTCTTCATTCTGGGTGCAGTGGGAGTGCGGTTATTGTTCAAAATCCAATGCTGTGGTAGAAGATCTCCATTTTTATTTCCCAGGTGTCATTATACCCATCATCCTTGCATTTTCAGTGGAGAAAACCCCGTCCAACAACATCCATCGATGAGTTAAGTACCGGCTTGAACAACTATAGTTCACTTGTCGATGTGCCAAGCATCATGAGCCACAATATTCAGAAGTTACTTCATTGCACATCCATGTTCATGTCACCACACTTGACCATCCACTTGTTAAAGGACTCATATAGTCGTCCAAAACATTGTATAAATTGCTTGTCTTTAAAATTCATTTCTTCATATAGAGGTTTGTTTCCAATGAAAATTCATACAAGTATTGAGTTACAACACTATACATAACATGATAGCTTATACCTATGGCTGACATTCCATCTATTGCTTATACTATGAACATAAATTTCTTAAGTTTTAAAACATCATAAAATTCTCATTAACTGGTTTCTGTTACAACAGTTTGTTTGTTAGCTTCAACTTATCTTCATTCACATTACATATACAAATTAATTACGTATACATTATCATAATACGTTACAATCATATGATACATTTATGTTTCATTTTATAGATAGGCTTTTATCAGTTGACAGTAGCGTGTTCAGTCATCTTCAGTGACTGACATAAGGGAATCATCTGCAAGTTTAAGGAGATTTTCTGCAGACATGTCTCCAGTGACATTTTGTTCCTTAAACACTCTCTTTACTTTTGCCCACACAAGTTCGAATGCACTTAGATCACAGTTATAGGATGGCAAGTGTATCACTCTGTGACTTTTGCTTGTGGCCAACATGTCGACAGCACAGCATTTATCCACAGGCTTATGTAGCTGAATTAACAAGCAGAGAGCCTCCTTTCTCATGCTTGTGATGGACTCCATGTTTTTTTCCTCAGCCATCCAAGCATTTCCACCTTGGAATCGTAGTATGTGGGAGGTTTTTCCAGCTGCCTACTGTGATAGGGCACACTGTCTAACACAATAACTGAGTTAGGGGGAAGATTGGGTAAAATTATTTCTTCAAACACTTTTTGAAGTTATTAGAGTTGATCTGCCCATGGTAATCTTCTTGGCTGTTTCTGGAAAAGAACTTGAGCTCAGCTGCCCTCACAAAACCATTCTTAGAACCAACAGTTGCTACTATTAATCTGTTAGAAGCTCTTCCCCAAGCTGTCACACCAACCACATCTTTGCTTTGTCACCATTTGCTGCAAGTAAGATTGTTATCAAGCCAAATTTGCCTAGGTAGAAAATTTTGCTTCCTGCCTCCCTAACGGCTTTCATCTCTACAAGAAAACGAGATCTCCAGTCCACAATGTCCTCATGTTTGAGTAACAATGTCCTCTTGTTTTGAGACGTTTTCCACGTGAGAACCATTGAATTCAAAATTGTTCTAAGTAAATTACCACACCAGTTCCATCCTGTCTTGGATCTCAGAACTGGCAACAGTTTCGTTATGCTGGGAACAACTTTCTGCATTGTATAAAAGTCTCTTATCATGTCACGAATGACACGCTTGTCAAATTAATCCAGTTCCTCTTGAATGTTACTATGTCTCCTATTAAGGAAAGAAAGGAACACCTCTTCAAAACTTTGATCACATTGTACAGTTATTATATCAAAATACAATACAGTACTTATACACAAAGTCATTGAAGTGTAATCAACGACACACGAAAAGAAAAATTAGTATCCAATAGAGGACAGTGGAACAGCAGACTACCAAATTAAACTAACCTTTTCTTTTTTGGCGTTTCTGGAGACTCGCCAGGAATAGTTTTCGTAAATTTTACCATTCTCTTCATACTAGACACACTTCATCCTGTGTACTTACAGCTCTCTTCCCTGCCTGTGAAAGGGGGTAGAACAATTTCTTCTGCTTTTTTCCTTCTTTTCAGCACTTTATGGCATTAAGCACAATTTTACATGCTTGGCTACGCAACATTTTACTCCCATTCCAATTTAGGAGTGGAAGGAGTTAATAACTCCTCAGAAGGACCAGCATCACGCATTAGGAATCAATTTTATAAACAGTATTTACCCACAACATAAAACTCAACACACTGAAGGCAACACAGATTCACAACAACAATACCAGTAGGCAGTATTGCACAGCACCTATATTAGAACAAAGGTTGGCAGGCATCCAAAACAAGTGAATATCGGATCAGAGTCATACACTGTCTTTCGACTTTGGTTGATTCTGCTCTCCCCCCCCCCCCCCCTCCCCCCGCCCAACTACAGCACCATGGCTCAACATTGTTTGTACGACTAATACCTGCTACTCTCGTCGTAATTCTCTTTTTCTGCGCCGTGACGTTGCACTGTTCATTGAAAGAAAAGTACTTAAAACTAACTGCATGATGTAGCTCAGTGGCCATTGGCCATTGCATCTGTCGGCAGATATTTCCATACTCAATTGAAATTCATAGATTACTACTGTGATGTAGTTCAACACGGCACAAATAGTGAAAATTCGAGATGCCTCGAGCTAGTGATGAATGCTTGCATTAGATACATATGCAATATACGGTTGTATGATCATATCAGTCCTTCATACTCCCAGCTAGGTTGGATACACCCACATAAGGCACGCGATCTCCACACGATGTGCTTACTTCATCGATTTCTTAGCCACTGGTGTCCCCAATACTTATCTTCTCACATTAAACACCTATCATCATTCCACAACCACAATACCAGATCGGATACATCTAGCATCTTGGCTGTACCTTTACATAACAAAAAATCTTTCTCTGTGTCATTCTCCATCTCAGCCATACGACTATGGAACGCACTCCCCTGTGATCTGCGTCTTATCCAGAACCACTCAACATTCAAGAGGGAACTCAAGACTTACATATTAGGGACGGTATAGCCACCATTGTTGTGCCCCTCTCATCTCTTTCTTTCTCCTCTCCATCATAGCTTTGAATTTTACCATTCTATTTCTCTTCCTCTAACCTATCTACCTCTTCTATATCTCTTTCACCCCATTCTACGGTCTTATGTCTCTGTCTGATGAGAATAACTCACAAGCTGCAAGAATATAATGAGAAAATTCCCAACTAGCAATAGGACTGACATTCATAAAAGAAAAATATGTTTACTTTCATATACATAGTCATTACTATTGTTATTATTATTATTATTATTATTCTTGATTGTTATAATTATTTTTTGATTGTTATAATTATCATTGTACTACTTTTATAATCTCTATTTTTTTCTTTAACATTAATACTGTATAACATGTTATATGTCCTTAATGTTCTGTAGAAACTGAAATTTGTTGAATCTGAGTATGCCTGCTTAGGTGTAAGAGAGGGCCTGAAGGCCCTAATCTTGCCAGGTAAAATAAATAAATGATCATATACCCTGCAAAGAAAATTATTTGACATTTCTCATGGTATTTAGTCATAAATCCTTAGCTTACACGTCTCTTATATTTAGCTTCGTATTTAATTAAATTTCTGTATACATATATCAGCAGGTTCCTTAATTCTTAGACAGCAGATGTATTTGTGTAGTATTTCCATTTACTTTGTAGTTAGGTTAGGTACATATTGCATTCCTATTTTGGTTGTGCGCTTATTGTTGAGTGTGCTACAACTGAGCCATACGCTAATTTTGTTTATACTTTCGCTTCACATGAAGCTGTGTATTACTTCTCATTACTGTTAATTTTTATGCCTATGTGTGCAAATCAAAAGACTTACATATGGCCGGGGTGGCCGAGCAGTTCTAGGTGCTACAGTCTGGAACCGCGCAACCGCTATGGTCGCAGGTTCGAATCCTACCTCGGGCATGGATGTGTGTGATGTCCTTAGGTTAGTTAGGTTTAAGTAGTTCTAAGTTCTAGGGGACTGATGACCTCAGAAGTTAAGGCCCATAGTGCTCAGAGCCATTTGAACTTACATATGCCAATACACATTAATTTATCTTAAAATACACTCCAGAAGAAAAATTACACTTAGAATTATGTTCACTATGTCCAATTATCTTGTGATAAAAAGAAATGTTACCACTCTTCATCATTCTATAAAGGCTTTTATATCTTTGTGAGGGTGGAGACCCTTGTCTCTCCCTGTTTTCTCATAGGCTAATATGTACATCCCAGGGTATGGCATTTTGGAAATTACATATGGTCCTGAGTAGAGTAATTGCCACTCCTTAATGAGTTTGCGAAATTTTGTCGATTTAGGGTGTGTCCTTAAGAGGACTTGCTGCCCTTCAAGAAATTGTGTTACCCCGTTTCGGTTTCTTGTTATAAATTTTTCTTCTATACTCGTGCCTGTTTTCTAGTGTAACCATGGCTTGTTTGATTTTGTCTTGTAGTGTCATTTCTGAAGTTGGTTCCTTTGGTATCGGCGACTCCCACTCATTCATTCATTTGTTTTGCCTGGAACACCAATTCATTAGGTGTGAAATCTGTTGAAGAATGTGGAAGGTTGTTGACAACTTGCATCAGGCTGGTTTGTGAGGGGTGTATGTACTAATAAACCAGTTAAATTCTTTAAAGACTCAGACTACTGTGCTTGCTTCTGGGTGAAAAAGGCTTACAAATATGTGCTTTATGCCCTGTGAGGTCATAGATTGTTTACACTTTTGCCCAACGAAATATGAAGCATTATCAGTTAGTAGTACCTTTGGTTTACCTAATCTTCTCAAATAGTCTCCCTCGGTTCTTTTTCTTATATTTGTGGCTGTTGCATTTTTGATGGCATACATTTTGATATGTTTCGAGAAAATATTGTATAGTGCTACTGCATATCTAATTCCTCCTTTACTTCTTAGATATGGACCAGCTATGCACAGGGATACTAAATCTAGAGGATTTTTTGTGAGTATTGGGTGCAGCTCAGTATATTTTGACACTTTGGACTGTTTTGACTGTTGAGATGCTGCACATTTTCTGAATACCTGTAGGACCCGCCTTCTCAAATTTGGAAATAACAAAGTGTTGCAATTTTTTCAGTTCATTTACCGACTCCATAATTTCCCCGTACTTCATGTGTGTGTGTCTTAGAAATATGTTGGTATGATCTTCAGGAATACACAAACCCCGTTGATCAGATTTTTCATGTTTCCTATGAAACAAAACGCCCTTGTACTCCTGACACAATTTACTTACCTTTCCACATTCATCTCGCTTAAGGTTGTGCATGACTTAACTCCATCTGCAATCTAGCTGTTGTATAATTTTCATTTGCTTGCAAAACTTATGGTAATCAGACTGTTGCCTTAATAATGTTCTGAGTTCTGCATCCTGCTCTGTTAATTCACCAAATTCCTCTAAACCTTGTGGTAACCTGGACAAGGCATCTGCAATAACATTTTGACATCCTTTAATGTAACTTACTTCGAAATCAAATTCTTATAAATATAGACATCATCTAGCTAATCTACGGTGCAATAGTTTACACGTAAAAGAAACAACCAAGACTGATGGTCACAGTAAACTTTGGTATTCTTGCCCCACAAAAATTTTCAAACTTTTTAAATGCCCATAAACTTTCTGCTTCTGATAATGTGCAACTAGCAAAACTGGGTACTTCCTTATCTTCTTCCTCTTGCATCTGGAACAAGCTTGCCCCCAGCCCTGTGCATCTGTGCACAGACGAAAATCCTCGGACATATCAGGGTGGCTAAGGATGTTTGCATTGACTAATACCTGCTTAGTGTTATTACAGACCTCTTGACACTTATCATCCCATAACTAAAGCCTATTTTTTCATAACAAGTTGAGCAATCCATCACTGTTCATCAGTTGTTGTGGTACAAACTTACGAAAAAATGAAGCTAAGAAAGACTTTTAGTTGTTCTTTATTTGTTGGAACTGGACAATTGCGTATGGCATCAAGTTTTTTCAGATCATGTAATATACTTTGTTCTGATACAACATGTCCTAAAAATTTGACTCACTTCTTTCCAGAACTAGACTTTTTTAAATTGGCTGTTACTCCATAATCTGCAAATCGTTGAAACACCTGTTCAATGAGCCTGATATGTTCTAACTAAGTGGGTGTGGCTATTAGCATGTCGTCTACATAAACAGTGATTTGCTAAGCAATTCATGTCCCAAAACCTTGTCCAATGCAGATATAAACACTACTGCACTAATGTTCAGTGCAAAAGATAGAACACGGAATTCATAACTTCTGCCCCCACAAACAAATGCTGTGTCTTTTCGACTTTCTTTGTGGAGCTTTATTTGCCAGTAGGGCTTCTTGAAATTGAGTATACTGAAATATTTTGTATTGTAAAACTTTTAGCTGTTCGTCCAAGTTGTCTGGTCTTATGTGTACTGGTACTACACTCCTGGAAATTGAAATAAGAACACCGTGAATTCATTGTCCCAGGAAGGGGAAACTTTATTGACACATTCCTGGGGTCAGATACATCACATGATCACACTGACAGAACCACAGGCACATAGACACAGGCAACAGAGCATGCACAATGTCGGCACTAGTACAGTGTATATCCACCTTTCGCAGCAATGCAGGCTGCTATTCTCCCATGGAGACGATCGTAGAGATGCTGGATGTAGTCCTGTGGAACGGCTTGCCATGCCATTTCCACCTGGCGCCTCAGTTGGACCAGCGTTCGTGCTGGACGTGCAGACCGCGTGAGACGACGCTTCATCCAGTCTCAAACATGCTCAATGGGGGACAGATCCGGAGATCTTGCTGGCCAGGGTAGTTGACTTACACCTTCTAGAGCACGTTGGGTGGCACGGGATACATGCGGACGTGCATTGTCCTGTTGGAACAGCAAGTTCCCTTGCCGGTCTAGGAATGGTAGAACGATGGGTTCGATGACGGTTTGGATGTACCGTGCACTATTCAGTGTCCCCTCGACGATCACCAGTGGTGTACGGCCAGTGTAGGAGATCGCTCCCCACACCATGATGCCGGGTGTTGGCCCTGTGTGCCTCGGAAGTATGCAGTCCTGATTGTGGCGCTCAGCTGCACGGCGCCAAACACGCATACGACCATCATTGGCACCAAGGCAGAAGCGACTCTCATCGCTGAAGACGACACGTCTCCATTCGTCCCTCCATTCACGCCTGTCGCGACACCACTGGAGGCGGGCTGCACGATGTTGGGGCGTGAGCGGAAGACGGCCTAACGGTGTGCGGGACCGTAGCCCAGCTTCATGGAGACGGTTGCGAATGGTCCTCGCCGATACCCCAGGAGCAACAGTGTCCCTAATTTGCTGGGAAGTGGCGGTGCGGTCCCCTACGGCATTGCATAGGATCGTACGGTCTTGGCGTGCATCCGTGCGTCGCTGTGGTCCGGTCCCAGGTCGACGGGCACGTGCACCTTCCGCCGACCACTGGCGACAACATCGATGTACTGTGGAGACCTCACGCCCCACGTGTTGAGCAATTCGGCGGTATGTCCACCCGGCCTCCCGCATGCCCACTATACGCCCTCGCTCAAAGTCCGTCAACTGCACATGCGGTTCACGTCCACGCTGTCGCGGCATGCTACCAGTGTTAAAGACTGCGATGGAGCTCCGTATGCCACGACAAGCTGGCTGACACTGACGGCGGCGGTGCACAAATGCTGCGCAGCTAGTGCCATTCGACGGCCAACACCGCGGTTCCTGGTGTGTCCGCTGTGCCGTGCGTGTGATCATTGCTTGTACAGCCCTCTCGCAGTGTCCGGAGCAAGTATGGTGGGTCTGACACACCGGTGTCAATGTGTTCTTTTTTCCATTTCCAGGAGTGTATAATCTTATTGGTACCTCTAGCATCGAGAAATTTTCTTACAGAACTGTCTAGTTTACTTACTGGTAATATTGGACTACAATAGGGTGAAAATGAAACTTGTATAATTCCCCATTTAATCACACGATTGATCTCTTCCCTTGCTGCCTCTCGTTTTGCCCATGGGACATTACACACAATGTCTCATGAGGATAAACTTCAAATGTATACTCATGGTCTTTGATTACTCCTGGCTCCTTACTGAAAACATTTGCATACTTAAATAACAAGTTAGAAAGTTTGTGTTGTTGCATCCCATTTAGTACCTGTGATTCACTTAGTTTCTACTCTACCATTTCGTAACTAACCACAGTGTTTGCTTCTTGTTCAGAATCAAATTTATTTGTGAAATGTACTGCTGGAAAGCAATATTGTACTACTACATTTGACTCTGGTTTGTTTTTGTTACTTTTGTTAGGTGTTTTGACTAAATATAGAAAAAATCTGATCCTTTAGAAAAAAAATTGTCATTTACCATAACCTATGCCAATCTGTGTTTTGTATGTTCTAAACGTGTCCATGCCAATAAGGCAATTAACTATAAGTTTGTCAATTACAAGAAAGTTGCACTTCACTGTAAAATGTTCAATTTGTAATAGAATAAGTGCCTGATGTTTAACCAATTTAATCTTACTGCCTGTAGCAGTTTGCACCTCGCAATTTCGGACAGGAAATGTTGGGAATTTGCTTCTCTTCTTCAATTCACACACACACACACAAAAAAAAAAAAAAAAAAAAAAAATGAAACTGTATCTAAGATTAACTGTGTGTCTATATTAAATATTTTCACCTTAATGATTGCTTGTACTTGTTCTTCCTTGACTTTATCCACTGTATCTAACTCATGCTGATACAATTCATCCATGATGTTACCTTGTTTGTCAAACCTTATGAAACATGTTTGTAGTTTTGCTTTGCTCCCACTCCCTGAGAGATCAATAGCCTGGGGCTTAACTACGACTGGTTGGTGTTTTCCGGTAGCTTGGTGTGACTTAATTCAATACCTGGAGAAATTTTTGTTTGTTGCACTGTGTGGGTACTTCACCAATTTGTGTCGTTAACTGCTGTGCCATTATTTTGCTGCCCAAAGGTTGGCTGCAGTACAGTGTATGCTCTGAAAGAATTACAATGTCATCGGCAAACCTCAAAGTTTTTATTTCTTCTCCATGGATTTTAATTCCTACTCCAAATTTTTCTTTTGTTTCCTTTATTGCTTGCTCAATATACAGATTGAATAACATCGGGGATAGACTACAACCCTGTCTCACTCCCTTCCCAACCACTGCTTCCCTTTCATGCCCCTCGACTCTTATAACTGCCATCTGGTTTCTGTACAAATTGTAAATAGCCTTTCGCTCCCTGTATTTTACCCCTGCCACCTTTAGAATTTGAAAGAGAGCATTCCAGTCATCATTGTCAAAAGCTTTCTACAAATGCCAGGAACATAGGTTTGCCTTTCCTTAATCTTTCTTCTAAGGTGAGTCATAAGGTCAGTATTGCCTCACTGTTCCAATATTTATACGGAATCCAAACTGATCTTCCCCAAGGTCCGCTTCTACCAGCTTTTCTATTTGTCTGTAAAGAATTCGCGTTAGTATTTTGCAGCTGTGACTTATTAAACTGATAGTTTGGTAATTTTCACATCTTTCAACACCTGCTTTCTTTGGGATCGGAATTATTATATTCTTCTTGAAGTCTGATGGTATTTCGCCTGTCTCATACATCTTGCTCACCAGATGGTAGAGTTTTGTCAGGGCTGGCTCTCCCAAGGCTATCAATAGTTCTAATGGAATGTTGTCTACTCCAGGGCCCTTGTTTCGACGCAGGTCTTTCAGTGCTCTGTCAAACTCTTCACACAGTATCGTATCTTCCATTTCATCTTCATCTACATCCTCTTCTATTTCCATAATATTATCCTCAAGTACATCGCCCTTGTATAGACCCTCTATATACTCCTTCCACCTTTCTGCTTTCCCTTCTTTGCTTAGAACTGGGTTTCCATCTGAGCTCTTGATATTCCTACAAGTGGTTCTCTTTTCTCTAAAGGTCTCTTTAATTTTCCTGTAGGCAGTATCTATCTTACCCCTAGTGAGATAAGCCTCTACATCCTTACATTTGTCCTCTAGCCATCCCTGCTTAGCCATTTTGCACTTCCTGTCGATCTCATTTTTGAGACATTTGTATTCCTTTTTGCCTGCTTCATTTACTGCATTTTTATATTTTCTCCTTTCATCAATTAAATTCAATATTTCTTCTGTTACCCAAGGATTCCTACTAGCCCTCATCATTTTACCTACTTGATCCTCTGCTGTCTTCACTACTTCATCCCTCAAAGCTACCCATTCTTCTTCTACTGTATTTCTTTCCCCCATTCCTGTCAATTGTTCCCTTATGCTCTCCCTGAAACTCTGTACAACCTCTGGTTTAGTCAGTTTATCCAGGTCCCATCTCCTTAAATTCCCACTTTTTTGCAGTTTCTTCAGTTTTAATCTACCGTTCATAACCAATAGGTTGTGGTCAGAGTCCACATCTGCCGCTGGAAATGTCTTACAATTTAAAACCTGGTTCCTTAATGTCTGTCTTACCGTTATATAATCTACCTGAAACCTGTCAGTATCTCCAGGCTTCTTCCATGTATACAGCCTTCTTTTATGATTCTTGAACCAAGTGTTAGCTATGATTAAGTTGTGCTCTGTGCAAAATTCTACCAGGCGGCTTCCTCTTTCATTTCTTAGCCCCAATCCATATTCACCTTCTACGTTTCCTTCTCTCCCTTTTCCTATACTCGAATTCCAGTCACCCATGACTATTAAATTTTCATCTCCCTTCACTATCTGAATAATTTCTTTGATTTCATCATACATTTCTTCAATTTTTTCGTCATCTGCAGAGCTAGTTGGCATATAAACTTGTAGTACTGTATTAGGCGTGGGCTTCGTGTCTATCTTGGCCACAATAATGCATTCACTATGCTGTTTGTAGTAGCTTACCCGCACTCCTATTTTTTTAATCATTATTAATCATACTCCTGCATTACCCCTATTTGATTTTGTATTTATAATCCTGTATTTGCCTGACCAAAAATCTTGTTCCTCCTGCCACCGAACTTCACTAATTCCCACTATATCTAACTTTAACCTATCCATTTCCCTTTTTAAATTTGCTAACCTACTTGCCCGATTAAGTGATCTGACATTCCACGCTCCGATCTGTGGAACGCGAGTTTTCTTTCTCCTGATAAGACGTCCTCTTGAGTAGTCCCCACCCGGAGATCCAAATGGGGGACTATTTTACCTCTGGAATATTTTACCCAAGAGGACGCCATCATCATCTAATCTAACAGTCAAGCTGCATGCCCTCGGGAAAAATTACGGCTGTAGTTTCCCCATGCTTTCAGCCATTTGCAGTACCAGCATGGCAAGGCCGTTTTGGTTAGTGTTACAAGGCCAGATCAGTCAATCATCAAGCCTGTTGCCACTGCAACTACTGAAAAGGCTGCTGCCCCTCTTCAGGAACCACACGTTTGTCTGGCCTCTCAACAGATACCCCTCCGTTGTGGCTGCACCTACGGTACAGCCACCTGTATCCCTGAGGCACACAAGCCTCCCCACCAAGTGCAAGGTCCATGGTTCATGTATTTCATATTTTCATCTGGTGGGACAATGGAAAATGAATCAGTGTGTGAAAAATAGAAAACAGAAGAAAGTGATGAGGATACGGGATTGGAAACTGAAGGAGAGTGTGTGTGCTGAGAAGTACAGAGAATTAATCACACAAAAATTTCCAAAAAAAGTTTTCTGCAGTGTAGGAAAGAGAATGGAGTTTATTCAAAGACACTTTAGTCGAAGCAGCACAAAAAGTATGTGGCAGAACATCTGGAAAGGAAAAAATAAGACAGACAAGTGGGATGATACCACAATCCAAGCAGTTAGAAGAAAAAATGGAGCATAGAGAAAGTGGTGGAAAACTAAAAATGACGAAGACCATGAAAGATATATAGAGGAAAAGAAGAACTGCAAAGAAATAGTTGAAACAGCAAAGAAAAAGGCATGGGAAGAGTTCACAAAAAAACTTGAAGAAGATGTGAAGAGCAATAAGAAAATGTTCTATAAAATGATGAAAAATAAAAGGAAGGCTTCTGAAGTACCAGTAAAGATGGAAACAGAGGACAGTACCATTATTGAAGATCCAGGGAATATAAAAGATCTCTGGAAAAAACATTTTAAGAAGCTGTTAAATGCTGAGGAGCAGGTACACGAGGAAACAACAAATAATGGAGAAATTGAGAGAAGTTGGGAACCAGAATTAGGACAAATTACACGAGAAGAAATGGAAAAAGCTGTGAAGAAGATGAATGGGGGAAAGCCCCAGGACCTGATGAAGTATCAGTGGACATGATAAGAGCAGCAGGTCCAGTGGGAATGCAGTGGCTGTACAGAGTACTATCAAGCATGTGGAGAAATACCTGACGACTGAAGAACAGCAGACCTCGTTCCCATCTTCAAGAAAGGCAATAAAAGACTTTGTAAAAACTACAGAGGAATAACCCTTATGAATCATACAGCGAAGATTTTTGAAAGAATTTTACTAAATTGAATAAGTGAAAAGATAGAAAAGGAGCTGAGTGAAGAACAGCATGGGTTTAGGAAAGAAAGAAGCATGGTCGACCTGATATTTTCTATCCGTCAACTGATGGAAAAAAGTTGGGAGTATAACAAAAGGGTAATAATGGTTTTTATGGACATAGAAAAGGCATATGACTCAGTTGACAGGGAAAGACTCTGGGAAGAAATGAAGAAGATAGATATAGAAGATGGATACATTAATGTTATAAAGACAATGTACAGAGGACACAATTGTAGAATTAGAACACCATTGGGGAACTCTGAATACTTTGAAATAAGACAAGGACTTAAGCAAGGAATTATTCTATCTCCTGCACTTTTTAATGTTGTGATGGAGGGAATGAATAGGGTAGTTAAAGATATAGTAAAAGAAAAAGACAAAAAGATGATTTTTGCAGATGATATGGTAATATGGGGTGATAAAGAGGTAGATGTACAGTTACAGCTTGATGCGTGGAAGGAAATAATGAAAAGGTATGGATTAAAAATAAATAAAGATAAGAGTGAAGTAATGGTATTTGGAAGAAGAGAGAAAGGAATCAACCTTGAATGGAGAATCCCTCAAAGTGGTAGAAAGTTTTACTTATTTAGGGAGTGAAATATCTAGGGATGGAAGAATAACTAACGAAATTAATAGGAGGTTACAGAAGGGAGGCAATTTCTACCAAACAATAAAACACCTGATTTGGAATAATGAAGTTTCAGAAAGAGCAAAACTCCTTATGTATAAGAATTATTACATCCCTATTGTCACCTATGGTGGAGAAACATGGACAATGACAGAAAGGGACTGGAGCAGACTGCAAGCAGGGGTAATGAAATTTCTCAGAGCATTTAAGGGAAAAACAAGAATGGACAGTGTAAGGAATGTAGATATTAGAAAGGACCTCAAACAAGAAAGTATGAGAGAGGAAATTGAAGGAAAGAGATTAAGATGGTATGGGCATATTAAGAGGATGCATGGGCAGAGACTCCCCAAAATTATGGAAGAACTAAAGATGGATGGGAAAAGACCTAGAGGGCGCCAAAGAACACGGTAGAAAATGGGAGTGAGAATATCTGTAGAAAGGAGAGGTGTGACCTGGCAGCAAGTGGAGGAAGAAAAGTGGTGGGAGGGCCAAGCCAAATGGAGAGGACTCATCAGCACCCAGACCTGGCAGTAGCTGGAGCGGGATTCGGATATAGATAGATAGATCTGTTGATTGACATTTTTACTGACATTTGCTTGTTAACGAGCAGATATGGGTATCATGCTGATGTAGTTTCAGGTTACCCCTGTTACCTTTAGGCTAGTGTGTCGCATTGAATTTATGAGTTACTTCTTATCGGTGGATTCACCTACAGGTTACAAGGTATCTGCATACATAATACCTAATGTGCTTCCCTTTACTTAAAGCTGGTTCACAGTTTTACACTCCCTTGCTCTAATTGTATTCTGATGGCTTGTAGCACTATGTGTATTTGATTGAATTATTCATATTATGTAGTACTGACAGCTTTGCTATACAATTGAATATCATAAAAAAGATCCTTGTCACTTGTACTCACAAATAGTTGCAGATAATGACTATGTAGGACTACTGGTTACATTACATTGACACTACTGTTTTATACTTATTTCTGTTAGGTGACTGATATTTTTCCTTTGTGTATGCATATCATGTTGTATGTTTGTAGTAATCTTTCATCATAAACTGAATATTTTATTTCATTACTGGTTTCTTTTACTTACGTACATTGATATCTATCATTTGTTTCATTTATGTAATATTATGAGTGATTTCCTATAATGTGTTTATCTGTTGTCTTGTAACTTTGCAATACAGGCCTGAAGATGCCATGATTGGAATATCAAAATTGGTACAGTATTATTACATTTCATTGACCAGTGGCAGTCCTGCACTCTTGCCCCAAGATGGAGTTACACTTATTCATGGTCAGGGTTCACTGTAGACTAGGCGAATGTCACTTTTAGTCTCTGACAGATGAGGTAGGTTTGTTGTGTGTTGTACCACTTCTATAAAAATTCTCTTAAATATGGAACGGAGCAGAAAGATGAATTGTACAAAGCGTATCTTGAATGTAAGAGAATCTACAGAACTAAACTTAGAATGGCAAAAAGAACAGCATACGAAAGATACATTGAAGGGGCTCCTAATAAGTGAAAAGCTGCATGGAATGTTGTTGCACAAGAGCATTGCAGGAATGATGAACATAGCATATCTCTTGACCCCAATAAAGTTAATCGTTTTTTCATGGACTCTGTAAGTGATATTAGGAACAAAATTGAAGCAACAAACACTAATACAAGTGATATACTTAAGCAACAAAAACCTGCAAACAATACCTTTAAATGGAGGACAATCACACCCACTGAGATTACAAAGATAGTGGCAAAGTTCTCAAACTCCAAGAGCATGGACTACTCTTGGTTGTCCAATTACATAATTAAAAAAATAATGCATATAATTAGTGAACCATTGGCCTTTCTGTGTAATGGCTGTCTAGAGTTTGGAGTCTATCCTACAACTCTAAAAATATCGAAAGTTATCCCAGCGTATAAAAAAGTGGACAAACATGATCTCAAAAATTACCAACCACTTTCAATAGTTCCCATTTTCTCGAAAATATTTGACTCCCTTATTTATAACCAACTAGACTACTACTTTGAGTCATATAACTTACTCTCTAATAGTCAATTTGGCTTCTGCAAGGGAAGGAATACCACCACTGCTGTTCTTTCAATTGTGAATCAAGTAATAACAACCTTCAAGGATAAAAATAAAGCCTCACTTATTTTATGTGATTTAAGTAAGGCATTTGACTGCATTTCTCATGATATTTTACTTGCTAAACTCAAATTCTATGGTGTATAAGGCTCTGCAATGGCAGCAATTGAATCACACATAAACAACAGGAAGCAGTTTGCATCTGTCAGAGACAAAGACTCACAATTGCTAGAAGTTAAGACAGGAGTCCCACAAGATTCTGTCCTTGGGCCCATCTTTTTTATAATTGCAGTCAATGATTTACCCCATTGTATCCCCAATACTGTTATTTGTTGTGCTGATGACACAACTTTGCTTGCTCAGCATGAAAACATATCAGTTCTGCAAGATGGCCTGGAGCAGCACTAAATTGGTTCTCATAAAATACACTGCTTTGCAATCCTGAGAAAAACCAACAGATTATACTAAAATTGTCAAAAGAGGTAGAGGCGAAAGCAGTTAAAATTCTAGGAATTCATGTAGACTCTAAGTTAACGTGGGAAACACACATCAACCATACCTGCACAAAATTGTCTCGAGTTACGTAGTTAACGTGGAAACTGAGAAACCTGGTGACAAAAGAATATTTAAGAATTATTTATTTTGGACTCTTTCAGTCACATATAGATTATGGACTGCTGATATGGGGACACTCTCTTCACGTCACTGGAGTTCTAATAATTCAGAAGAAAGTGATACAGAAACAGTTATTAATCTTTATGTATACGCCTCAGCATTGTATGCAAAAGACCAATACAGCAGATTTTGAAATGAAGGAAAACATACACCACCATAATACCAAAGGTAAAACAAAATTAGACATACCTAGGCACAAGCTGACAAGAACAGGGAATTCCCATCTAATCAATAGTCTAAAAATATTTAATAAGCACCTTCAGGAGCAAGCTACTAAACTGGTTACTAATCAATCCTTTTTGCAATATAACAGAATTTATGAATATAAAATCAACTGACATTAATTTTAAGGATTTCATTATGTGATGTTGCTGAATGTATTTATCTTATATTATGGTGTATGTTATCATCTATGGGCACCATTTGCAATGCTCATTTAGCTTTAAGGTACTATTCAAGGAAAATGCTATATGATATCCATGTAAATTGCCTATTCCACCTCAGGTGGTCAATGGTGAATAAAGAATCGGAATCTGAAGTTTGCAACTTCTGCTGTCAGTTTCTCTGAGCAAGTTATTGGTTATGACATGCAATAATATTGTTGCCCTGAGGTATCCATAGAAAGTGATACAGGCAATGTGAATATAATTCACATAATCCCCTCCATCCATCTCATCTCTAAATACTGCACCTTCATAAAATAATGTGCACCCCACAATACTACCCTACAACCTTCCTGTCTCACATGCTACACCTGATTCAACTTATCATCAAGATCTTGAATGTTGCTTCAAATCCTTATTTCTTCTATCAATGTCCATCTCCTATTATTATTTTGGTAAATTACTCATCGGTTATGGCACACTGATTACTCTGCAACATACCAGAAAACACATAACCAATATCAACAGCACTCAACACTGCATTACCAAGAAGAAACTTTTTCATAAATTACATTAGTTCTTGAACATTTCAGCATTACCACCTTCTTACCTTAGGTTGAACTTTTAACCTTCTGTCACGTCTTGGAGTGTTTCTTTGTTGCTGGCCGCGGTGGTCTAGCGGTTCTAGGCGCGCAGTCCGGAACCGCGCGACTGCTACGGTCGCAGGTTCGAATCCTGCCTCGGGCATGGATGTGTGTGATGTCCTTAGGTTAGTTAGGTTTAAGTAGTTCTAAGTTCTAGGGGACTGATGACCACAGATGTTAAGTCCCATAGTGCTCAGAGCCATTTGAACCATTTTGTTTCTTTGTTGGTCAACGTGCTTTTCAGGTTGGCATACATTATAAACAAGATGCTCGCTTGTTGTAGCTTAAAGCTTTGAATTTCACATATCATCCTCCTTTATTTCATTGCTGAATGGGGTTCCTCTACCATGCAGGTACTCTTCCCGTCAACAGCATGGTCAGACACATATCCAAATTCACATCATTTCACAATTGGGCTCATAGATCTCTTAGTTCTATGTTCATATTGGTATAACAATATAAATACGTCACTAAATCTCTGGTTGGCTTACAAATTAATTGTATTATTATTCATGTCATGCGAATTTCGTCATTTGAGGCACCTACAGAGATCATCCACAACTGCCATCCACCCACCCACCCTCCCCAGGCAGATTAAGAAGTAAATAATCTCATCCTTAATTGATATTTTCAGTTAAATTGTTGCACTTTTTGCACATTTTTTTTTCGAGGTAATGACATCTCTGTTCGAAGTACAATGTTAACCAATGATGAAGTGCTTCATTTAACAACAAACACACTCTTCTAGAGGCTTTAAATGTTAAACAAATATTACAGCGCAATATATAAGCAAATTGCCAATGACATTGCTGCAGTGGTAACACTAGTTCCCATAGATCACTTAAGTTAAGCACTGGAGGTCTTGGCTAGCACTTGAATCACGAAAACTGACAACTGCCGCAAAAGCGGTGTGCTCAGCACACACCCCTCCATATCTGCATCGAGCGATGCCTTTCAATTGAGGATGATATGGTGGTCAGTTGGTACCTTTGGGCCTTCTGAAGCCTATTTGGCGAGAGAGAAGGAAGAGGAACATATAAACAAATTACCACAGGGCATAATACAACAACAACTACACTCTCACAAATAATCTACATGTTATAGGCATAACATAGTGTGATAATCCGGGTAAGCCAGAAGTTATGCAAATTCAAAGTAAAAAAATTCACATCTTTATTAACATACTGATACTCATAAGTATGCACTGACAATATATATTTTCTCAAAATAGGTGTTGTAAATGACCACAATGTGCTGCAACACATGCTTCAACACATTTCTTCATTTTAGATGATATTTTTTGGGCGGTGGCTACACTTTTGTAGGATACTCCTCGTGCATTTGTAAATAAATTAATGGGAAGAGTAAGCAAACAGACAGAGGAAGTATTCAAGGAATTTCCGTATGCGAACTTAATAAATCTAAACAAATTAGATAGATCCATACATACTAGCCATAGTCTTCATTGAAATTGCAGTACGAAAACAGGTTTTTTGCTTACGAAATCTGTCATTTAGTACACTTGAGTCACAATAAGAGGCATAATATAGAAGCAGTTCAAGTACTTTGGACAAATAAAGAAAGATGTGATGTCAGATAAAAAGAGTGATTGACATTTTTCAGGAAGTAGACTGTGTAACAAAAAAAATGTGATGCAGAACTAAACTGTAAATACACACTAAAGATTGTACAACAAAATGTGTAGTCATTGATTAAAAAAAAGAAGATTGGCAACAAGACGAGTATTTTTATCACTTAAAAATAATAGATTTTAAGTTTGCAAACTGCTTTTGTAGAATGGGGTCAAACGGGGAGGAACTTGTATATATGCAAAAGAAAATGTAGATCATAAGTCTATAGCCTCTGTATGCAAACTAGATTGTGAAAGGGACTTTGAAATTTCTACTGTTGAATTAGTGTTCGGAAAACTATTATTTATGTGCATATAGATCTCCTGTTAACAATATAAGTGTGTTTTTTTCCAAACAACTGGACCTTGCTTAAGATTACTGGAAAATGGAAATGCCATGTGGCTAGGGCCTCCTGGTGGGTAGACTGTTCGCCTGATGCAAATCTTTCGACTTGACGCCACCTCAACAACTTGCGTGTCGATGGGGATGAAATTACGATGGTATGGACAACAAAACACCCTGTCCGTGAGCAGAGGAAATCTCCGACCCAGCCGGCAATCGAACCTGGGCCATTAGGCACGATAATCTGTCATGCTTACCACTGAGCTACCAGAGGCAGACAATACTGGGAAAACAAACCTATTTTCTTGCAATATTTAACTTTTTATTACAATTTAATACATTAAAGTGGCAAACCTTACAATAATGTTGCATACACTTTTCACTCATATTTTAGGTTCTGAAATTATTTACATACTACATTATACTCATATTTACATTTTTCTCTCAGTATTCATGTTTTCAAGTTATTTACATACAATAGGTTCAATTAGTTACAGTACCTCTATAACAGGAATAGCAGCATTTTTCATTCATTGATACATATACTCTTCTGCACTACAAAATTCTTTTTCCATTAAATAATCCTTTAAAAGTTTTTTGGAATGCCGTTTTGCTCACATTGTCATGTGAGTTCTTTGGAAGGCACTTTATGAGTTTGACACCCGAGTATCGAGGTTCTTTTTCAGTAACTCTGTGTCAGTGTCGTAAACTTCTCAGCTGGCCTTTATTTCTTGTTTCATATGTATGAACGTCTGCATTTCTTTCTAGTACTGCATTTCCTTTTATTAATGATATTATTGCTTTGTAATTGTATAGAGATGGAAATGTCAGTATTTTTAGACTGTGGAAAACAGTTCTGAATGATTGTTTTTGTTTCTTGTTCAAGATGGCCGAAACAGCTTTTTTTTTGCAATGTAAATATTCTTTTTGTATTTTTGTTGCTGGAATTTCCCCAAATAGTAATTCCACATCATAGGAATGGCTCAAATAGAGCATGGTACACTGTACATAGGAGCTCCTTGTTGACATAATGTGCAAGTTGTTTCATAACAAATATTCCAGTGCTTAATTTACAGCAAACTTCATCTACATGTCGTCTATATGTTGACTCCACTGGAGCTTATTGTCAACTGTAATCCGCAGTTAACAGTTATGAACTTATGGGCCACAAATTATTTAACAAACTTCCACAAGTTATACAAAATTTACCAGAGCAACAATACAAACAAACACTTTATGACTGGTTAGTTGTAAACCCATTCTACAATATAAAGGATTTCATGACCTGTGATATTAAACTGTAACGTTAATAACAATTCTGTTCTGTATTGTATTATGTGTATGACTTGGTCTATTGCTGAATTGGCTTAAAGACAAATAATAATAATAATTATTATTATTATTGTTATTACTATTATTATTATTAGTAGTAGTAGTAGTAGTATTACCATAGCTTTCAAGTTTTTCAATAAGTGTAGTATGGGTAATTGCATCACACGCTTTAGACAAATCCAGAAAGATAACAAACACACAGTTTCTTTTGTCCACAGCATCTGTAACATATTCTGTGAGGACTGAGATGGTGCTTTCTGCATATTTCCCTTTTTGGAAACCATGTTGTGCTGGAATCACAATACTGTGTTTCTCCAGGAATGTGGTCAACCTACTATGCCTGAGTATCTCTAGTATTTTTGAGAAACCAGACACTGGTCTGTAGTTATTTTGATCCTTTTTGTCTCCTTTCTTAAATATTGGTACTACTTTGCTTACTATTAATTTTTCTGGAAATACTCCTTCTCCAAATGTCCAGTTTGCAATGTCCAGAAGAGGTTTGATTATTCCTTCATTGACATGTTTTATTAAGTAATTTGATAGTTTATCATCTCGGATTTAATTTCTGGATTATTTTTATGAGTTCTGTTTTTGTCACTGGTTCCTGGAAAATTGAGAGGGATGATTGGCAAGTGTTTTAGCATGCTTCGATCACTGATGATTTGTTTTCCCTTTTTAATATTGTACAACATCTATAAAGTTGCTGATTGCATATTAGGAGTTTTTGTCTCATCTGCAACTATGTTGTCATCAATTCTCATTGATTTAATAAAATCGTTTTTTTACACTTTTTTGGCTATATCTTTCACTGTTGATTATATCCCGTGTTGTTTTACTTTTTTGCTTCTCTTATTAATTGCCTGTACTTCTTCAGATACTGTTTATATGTCTCCATACTCTGTGCTTGTCTGAGTTCCTTCACTCTAGTCCTGAGTTCAATTATTTCTTTTGTAATCCATTTCTTACTGTAACCCTGCTTTTTTTAATAGGCTACTTTGGGGAAGATTACATGAAAGTGATGCATTAGTGTGGTAAGAAATGTATCGTACTTCTCATTTGTACCTTGTACTTGTATTGTTTCCATTCTTCTTTCCCCAGTATTGTTTTGAAAATGTTCATGTTTTGTGCATTGATAAACCTGACATCTTTCTTATCTTGCATTTCTTCGGTTTTCGAGCTCCTATTTATGTGGATGTGAATTATTAACCCATGATGGTCAAAGATTGCTGTCTGTAGAACTTTTGCTTCGCATTTACTGTTTTCAGTATTTGTGATTATGTTGTCAATGATGGTCTGATTGGTCAATCATTCCTGTACGTTCATCGATTATTGTTTTCATCTACATCTACATCGATACTCCTCAAATCACATTTAAGTGCCTGGCAGAGGGTTCATCGAACCACCTTCATAATCCTCTATTATTCCAATCTCGTATAGCGCACAGAAAGAATGAACACCTATATCTTTCCGTATGAGCTCTGATTTCCCTTATTTTATCGTGGTGATCATTCCTCCCTATGTAGGTCGATGTCAACAAAATATTTTCGCATTCGGAGGAGGAAGTTGGTGATTGGAATTTCGTGAGAAGATTCCGTTGCAACGAAAAATGCCTTTCTCTTAATGGTGTCCAGCCCAAACCCTGTACCTTTTCTGTGACACGACTGTGGTGACACTCTCTCCCATATTTCGCGATAATACAAAACGTGCTGCCTATCTTTGAACTTTTTCGATGTACTCCGTCAGTCCTATCTGGTAAGTATCCCACACCGCGTAGCGATATTCTAAAAGACGACGGACAAGCGTAGTGTAGGCAGTCTCCTTAGTAAGTCTGTTACATTTTCTCAGTGTCCTATCAATAAAACGCTGTCTTTGGTTAGCCTTCCCCACAACATTTTCTGTGTGTTCCTTCCAATTTAAGTTGTTCGTAATTGTAATACCCAGTTATTTAGATGAATTTACGGCTTTTAGATTAGACTGATTTATCGTGTAACCGAAGTTTAACGAGTTCCTTTTAGGACTCACGTGGATGACCTCACACTGTTCGTTATTTAGGGTTAGCTGCCGCTTTTTGCACCATTCATATATCTTTTCTAAATCGTTTTGCAGTTTGTTTTGATCTTCTGATGGATGACTTTATGAGTCGATAAACGACAGCGTCATCTGCAAACAACCGAAGAGGGCTGCTAGATTGTCTCCCAAATAGTTTTATAGATAAGGAACAGCAAAGGGCCTATAACACTACCTTGGGAAACGCCGGAAATCACTTCTGTTTTACTCGATGACTTTCTGTCAATTACTACAACTGTGACCTCTCTGACAGGAAATCACAAATCCAGTCACATAATTGATACGATATTCCATAAGCACGTAATTTCACTACAAGCTGCTAGTGTGGTACCGTTTCAAAATCCTTCTGGAAATTCAGAAGTACGGAATCAATCTGACATCACTTCTCAATAGCACTCAACACTTCATATGAATAAAGAGCTAGTTGTGTTTCACAGGAACGATATTTTCTAAACCCATGTTGACTGCGTGTCAGTAGACAGTTTTCTTCGAGGTAATTCATAATGCTCTAACGCAATATATGTTGCAGAATCCTGCTGCATATCGACGTTAGCGATCTGGGCCTGTAATTTAGCGGATTACTCCTACTACCTTTCTTGAATATTGGTGTGACCTGTGCAACTTTCCAGTCTTTGAGCACGGATCTTTCGCCGAGCAAACGGTTATATGTGATTGTTAAGTATGGAGCTAATGCATCAGCATACTAATTGGTTTACAGTCTGGACAGAAAGACTTGGTTTTATTAAGTGATTTAAGTTGCTTCACTACTCCGAGGACATTTACTTCTACGTTACTCAAGTTGACAGCTGTTCTCGATTCGAGTTCTGGAATATTTACTTCGTCTTTTTTTGTGATGGCATTTTGGAAGGCTGTGATTAGTAACTCTGCTTTGGCAGCACTGTCTTCGACAGTATCTCCATTTCTATCGCGCAGAGAAGGCATTGATTGTTTCTTGCCACTAACATACAACTTCACATACGACCAGAATCTCTTTGGATTTTCTGCCAGGTTTCCAGACAAAGTTTAGTTATGGAAACTATTATGAGCATCTCGCATTGAAGTCCACGATAAATTTCGAGCTTCTGTAAAAGATCGCCAATCTCGGGGATTTTGCGTCTGTTTAAATTTGGCATGTTTGTTTCGTTGTTTCTGCAACAGTGTTCTAACCATTTTGCGTACCAAGGAGGAACAACTCCGTCGTTTGTTAATTTATTCGGTATGAATCTCTCAATTGCTGCCGATACTATTTCTTTGAATTTAAGCCACATCTGGTCTACACTTTGGAATGAGTGGAGATTGTCTCTCAGGAAGGCATCAAATGAATTTTTATCTGCTTTTTTGAATAGGTATATTTTTCGAGTATTTGGGGATTACAATATTCAATCTCGCTACGACAACCCTGTGTTCACTAATCCCTGAATCGGTTTTGATGCTTGTTATTAACTTAAGATTATTTGTTGCTAACAGGTCAAGTGTGTTTTCACAACCGTTTAGTATTCGCATGGGCTCATGAACTAACTGCTCGAAATAATTTTCAGAGAATGCATTTAGCACAATTTCAGATGATATTTTATGCATACCCCCGGAATTGAACATGTATTTTCGCCAACATACCGAGGGTAAATTAAAGTCACCACCAACTATTATCGAATGGGTCAGATACGTGTTTGAAAATCAAACTCAATTTTCCTTTGAACCTTTCAGCAACTGTTCCATCTGAATTGGAAGGTTGGTGAAAGGGTCCAATTATTATTTTATTCCAGTTGCCAACCACGTCCTCTGCCCATACTAACTCGCAGGAAATATCTACTTCAATTTCACGACAAGTTAAACTACTTCTGACAGCAACAAACACGCCAGCGTCAACCATGTTTCGCCTATCCTTTCGGAACACCATTAGGTTATTCGCAAAAATTTCGGCTGAGCTTATATCCGGCTTTAGCCAGGATTCAGTACCTATAACGATTTAAGCATCAGTGTTTTCTATTAGTGCTTGGAGCTCTGGTACCTTCTCAACACAGCTACGACAATTTACAAGTGTTATACCAATGGGTCCTGTATCTACTTTCTTCCTATGTTCAGCCTGCACCCTTTCTGACTGAAGCCCTTCTTGTGTTTTCCCAAGACCCTCTAACCTACAAAACCGCCCATTCCATGCCACACAGCCCCTGCTACCCGTGTACCCGCCTGCTGCGTATAGTGGACACCTGACCTATTCAGTGGAACCTGAAACCCAACCACCCTTTGACACAAGTCGAGGAATGTGCAGCCCACACGGTTGCAGAACCGTCTGAACCTCTGTACCAGAGGTCCGCAGTCGGTCCTGTCGACTACGCTGCAAATGGTTAGCTCTGCTTTCATCTTGCAAGCAAGACTGGCAGCCTTTACCATTTCTGTTAGCCGCTCAAAACCAGAGAGAATCTCTTCTGATCCAAAGTGACACGAATCATTGGGACTGACGTGAGCAACCACCTGCAGTTGGCTGCACTCTCTGCTCTTCATGGCATCCGGGAAGATCCTTTCCACATCTGAAATGACTCCACCCAATATGCGCATGGAGTGCACATTGATTTTCTTACCCTTCTTGTCAGCCAAGTCCATAAGGGGCCCCATAATGCGCATAATGTGGAGCTCCCAACTACCAATAATCCCACCCCCTGCAATTGTCAAGATCTTGTAGGCAGAGAGGTTTCCTCTGAAACAGGACAGGCGACAACATCTGGCTCAGTGACAGTATAATAATAAGAATGTCGTGTATGAGGGTCTCCCATCAGGTAGACTGCTCGCCTGGTGCAAGTCCTTCGATTTGACGCCACTTCGGCGACTTGCGTGTCGATGGGGATGAAATGATGATGATTAGGACAACAAAACACCCAGTCTCTGAGCGGAGAAAATCTCTGACCCAGCTGGGAATCGAACCCGGTCCCTTAGGATTGACAGTCTGTCGCGCTGACCACTCAGCTACCGGGGCCAGATTCAGTGACAGTCTTAGCCACAGACAGCACCTGGAACCTGTTTGTCAGACAAACCGCCTGGGAAGTCTTTCGCCGCCTGCTTCGCCCTGAGGCGACTTCCCACTCGACCACAGGTGAGGGATCAGCCTCAGTGCGAGCAGCAACTGAGTTGGCCACCGGTGAGGACCGACTGGAGGACTCGGACATGCTGGATGTCCGTTGGATCCCCACAGCTGGTCCACAACAGTGGTTCCGATCTGCTGCAACCTCAAGCTGTGTAACCGAAACCATCACAGCCTGAAGCTGAGAGCAAAGTTTCACCAACTCGGCTCGCATCCGCACACAGCAATCGTAGTCCCTGTCCATACTGAATACAGTGGAAAACTAAACTATGCAGATAAACGGACTATCGGCATGTGCTGAGCAACTCTACTGTAGACCTGACGTTTAATAGTATGCTGATATTCAAAAACCTAACTACTGAAGCACACTAAATAATTCGTCCCTGATTATGAACTTGTAATATGTCACAAAATCGGTTTACTTTCCGACGCCAATGAAAACGCCAGTGGCTATTAGATATTGAATTTACACGCAGAAACTCAAGAAACTAAACTATTAAGGCATACAGATGATATAATGAAATTCGCTCCTGGATAGGACCTCGTAAATGTTCAAATGGCTCTGAGCACTATGCGACTTAACTTCTGAGGTCATCAATCGCCTAGAACTTAGAACTAATTAAACCTAACTAACCTAAGGACATCACACACATCCATGCCTGATGCAGTATTCGAACCTGCGACTGTAGCAGTCGCTCGGCTCCAGACTGTAGCGCCTAGAACCGCACGACCACTCTGGCCGGTCCTCGTAAATGTCACAAAAACGGTTACTTTCCTGTTGCTGCGTCTGTCTAGGTTGGCTGCTACTGCCTGTCTTACACTGTAATAATGTCTCTATCAGTTTTTGGTTTGGTTTTGATTCTGTACCCATACCTATGTTATAGTCTTCACACATTACATCTTTCATTTTAATCTCCAGTAATAAATTTTCTAGTTTTTTCAGAAATGTTGCAATATTACCACTTGGGGACCAGTATTCACAGATAATTCTGAGCTCTTCACTCATTACGCCAGTAATTTCAAAATATTTTTCAGAGCAAGTTGGAAGGTTTACATATTTACAGTATTCAGTATCTTGCAGACTTCCAATTTTCTTCTTGTATATAGCAACACCTCCTCCTTTATGTTTTGATCTACAGGAATAGTCAATCAAATCATAGTCTTTTATTATTCGGCTGCTAAGTCCTGGTTCTGTGTGGAGATTTTAATGTTGATTTTCTGAGCCATAGCCCTCACAGAGAAAAGTTCTTAAATATTGCAGCCTAATAATAACTGTCTAACTGTTATCTCTCCAACACATGTAACAAAAACTAGTGGCACTCTCCTGGATCAAGTATGTGTAAACATGGACATGCAAACAGTTGCAGTGACCACCTTTCGTAATTACTAACAATACCTGTAAATCACATTTCAAACAGTATGCAAAATATTATCCATAAAAGGGGTTATAGTTAGAGAAATATTGAACTCTTCAAGTATCTAAAAACTGAACAATCTTGCAGAGAAGTATATGACACCTTTATTACCAATGATGAGGATGATGGCGATGATGTTTGGTTTGTGGGGGCTCAACTGCGCGCATCAGCTCCTGTACATATTTCCAATCTGTACACAGCTCAATCTGGCCACTTTTAGTAAATGGTGATGCAATGGTGAGGGCAACACATACAGCCAATCCTGGGGCAGAGAAAATCCCCAACCTAGCTGGGAATCGAACATGGTGCCCCATGATCCTGAGGTAGCAACACTAGCTGCTAGACCATGAGCTGCAGACGTATTGCCAATGAGAAGATGGAAACATTTTTGAACATTTTCAAGGATAATTTTGGTATAGCTGGTCCAAAAAGGAAAGTGGTTCCTAGAGGGACAGACAGATTTAAAATGTGGATTACATCAGGCATTAGAGTGTCTTGCAATAGGAAGTGGGAACTTTTTCTACTCTGAAAAACTGACAGCAATCCAGAATTTCTTAGTTATTTAGAAGAATACAAGTTAGTTTTGAAACGTGTCATAAAAAGGCAGAATTAAGGAGAAAGACAAGCGAAATCATCCATGAAAACTAAGTTGATGATTTTTAAATGATGCTTCAATTCATAGCACTTTACCACACAATATTGATCAACAATAAACATTATGAAGTCTAATTTAGCCACTAATACACTTTATCTGTGTTAGTTCCTCAGTTCCGATAGTACACTGAGATTTTTTGTGTCATGGGTGTTATCTCATAATCTCGCTTACACCGTTCAGTACCTGGGTGTAGACTACATGACGTGATGTAACGTCCAGTACGACGTTGACGTTACTTGACGGCTCGTTGACGGCTAGTGTCGTAAAAGGTGATTCCGGGTAAAGTGTCTTGTTAATCGGTATAGTAAGAGGAGATTATTATTTTTGGACATATTTTCAGTTCTTATGAGAACACTTATCCCAAACAGATCGTCAGGTATCGTACGGAAAGAAATTAACGGCTGTCTGGATCCAAGAGGTCGGGGAAGAAAGGAATGTTTCTCAGAAGACTTTCACACAAGAAGAATGTACAATTCCACTCACTGGAGTAAGTGAAAAGACATAAATTTCATCGAAACCTGTCGGCTTCGTGGGTAAAGTGGCAACATCGGTGGAAGGAATGGGTCAACTCACAGACTTCGACCATAGATATTAATCTATGGTCGAAGCTAATAGACCTTATATAACGATGGTCTATGGGCAGGGATCTCCATAATATAGAGAACACTATCTATGAGACAAGTATTCGAACCTCCTTGGAAGTGTAGCAAAAATATCTCTGCTCTGCTGTGTTTTGTATACAATACACTCTCAAAAGAGCATGTTTAACGTGAGACTGTTGTTGACTTGTCGTAAAGTGTGTTCTGATTGCAGTTCTGTTGGGGCGAGATGGAGGAAGCAGAGGAGGAAAATACAAGGGTGATTTGCTTTATTCGTATATCCTACATATATATATATATATATATATAAAAATCCGATCGCTCACAATCTTAAGAAAAAAAAGGCAGAATGTAGTTCACAAACAGGTGATATGTTAGCTGAATAAAGTTTTTATTTACGCCCAAGAACCCAAATAACAGCAGTTGTATAAATGTAACGAAACGGTCATTTTAGTGTCTCATGTTAAGATACAGAATTGTAAAGTAATCGTGGGTTTGATTTTATTTGCTCTATAAATTACACTTTGTGCAGTTGTGTATTGGTAACATACGACCAGTCATTATGCTTATACATTATAGGATTCAGACATATAATAGTATGCACGTATATGACATCGAATGTCCGTCAACACTTTTGATGATTTACTGTACATATGAAGGTTTTGTAGGCTCTGATGATATTGCCAACGCATGATGATATTTTTCGCAGTTGTAGCAAAATTATATATTCATGATTCGCATGCCAGACATCTAACATCACCGCGTTGATTGCACATATACTCTTAGTTGGAGCTTCAGTATATTCGTTTTACATCCTAAATTTGTTCAATTTTGCAGGGCAAATCCTTCCCACTGTTGATTCGTTATAGATTTCTTGACAGTTGTTGTATTGATTCCTAAGTACTGATTTTTATTTTCATAAATGTGCAATATATATGAAAGACGCCACGATTATTTACTGTTTCTTGAGTTGTCTGTGTGAAATGGTCGCATTGGTTTTAGTTTTGTGGGGTCTTTGAAGGCAGTCACAAAGATTTAAAATTATAGTCATGGGAAATTCTTTGTGGCAGTTGCTAGAGTGGCTGTGAAAAAATTGGACTGTGTAACAATTAGGACTTTGTACAGTATTATTTTTGTCCCTGTTACCATAAAAATCGAAGTGAATTTTTAAATAGAAATTAGAAAACTCTTTTTGTCCTTTGGTGGTGGAATTTCCTCCACACTGTGACTCTATGTTGCTTGTATACAGGGTGTTCTAGGAGGATGGTCACTATTCAGGAGGATAATAGGAACGCTCATTTGATCCAAAACATTCTAGTAAACATGGGGTCAAAAATGGATACCTAAAGAGCTATGAAGATGTCTTCATCTTTGATACTGTGAAACACATCCCTTCTGCTGCAAGATATTTGCTTTACATATTTTGAGAGGTGGTAGTATGAACAAAACGAGGAAAAAAATGTGTCTAGTATTTATGCACTCTAAAGTGCATAGCTCAAGGGCTGTGAGCACTTGTCTATCTTTGCTACTGTGAACCGTTTCTTCACTGAACAACTGCTCATACTTCTTAGGTAGGCATTTTGCAGCCTATGTTTACTAGAAAATTTCTTCTTATTTTGGTCCATATTACATCCTCCAAAAACATTTCACCTCATAATGTTAGACATGTCTTCAGATGCAATCATTACTTGATTTTAAAATCTTAAAAAATAACTCAGCAAGCTAAGCTGTTTGTAAAATATTAGGACATGGAAATTAAGCATGGAAATGTGCCTTGGATCACTACCTGATGCCTGTATATCTCTCTTTATGTTGTATCCCAGAATCTTACAACAGGTGGGTAGCAGCTATATTGGATGGTGGTTTTGTGGATCACTTCTACTACTCTTCTTGTAGACGATGTTACACGTGGGTCCTTCTAACCCATGGGCACAGTTTATTGTTTGATGGATCGAAAAGTGCTAACACAGATACAAGTTTTTTATACAGTTTGATTGGAATTCCTTCAAGATCTGGAGCTTTGCCCAAATTTAGCTGTTTCACTATATCCCCGAGTGTCTATGTCATTTATCTTTTCAATTGTATGAAGAATAAAGAGGGGCAGTATTCTCGAATTTTGCATTGTAAAGGAACATTTTAAAGTGAAGATAGGCATTTCTACTTTTGCTTTTCAACTCTCAATTTCATTTACTTGACACAACATTTGATCCCACTGACAGCTTTTGTATATGAGCAGAATTTCTTTGTCTTCTGTGAGAGATCGTTCCGATAAGATGCAGCTACAGTGCCCATTGAATGTTTCACGTATTGCTGTTTTGACAGTTAAATTTGTTTTATTTTGCATCTCTCCGTTTACAGCCTCTTGCTTTGTTTTACACCTATTGTGCAGTATTGTGTTGACTGCACACGATGAGATTGAATTCAGCCTTGTGGCACTGCATGCTTATAACATGCTAAGAAAAGTCCGCAGCTGGAACAGAGATTAATGGAGAAACATTTTAGTGATGATGTGAGCTGCAAGGAAGGAAAATCCATTGATCTAAATGACTTTGACATATGGCAGATTTGTATGGCCCAGCACCTCGACCAACTATCTTGAAAACTGTAAGGCTACATGGTTGTTTGCATGCTACTATTGTGAACGTTTGTGGAAAGTGGTTAAAGGATGGTGAAACCGCAAGTAGGAAGCAAGATGTTGGAGGTTCCTGCCTCATAACGTGGAGGCTTAAAAACTCCGTGTGCCAGATGTGACGAAAACGTACAGTTCTGATGCATGGGCAGGTATTTTAGAGTACACCGTTCAGTGGAGATTATTGAACATGGTCTCTGCAGAAGATGACTGCTGTTTGCTCATATGCTAATGACATCATTATTTATAATTACAGTTAGCTCAGGATCATCGAGATTAGACTCTGGGTCAATGGAAACATTTCACCAGGTCGTGTGAATCATCTTTTTTGCTACACCAGGTTGGTGAACATCCAAGCAAATGGCTGCATGAAATGTGTGCCGTGTCAGAGTTGCACGTCAGTGGGGGAAGTATTATGTTATGGGGGACATTTGCCTGGGCTTCCATAGGACCTGTGGTAGTGACTGAAGGCACCATGAGAGATGTGGACTACATGAACAGCTGTTTGAAGTTCCTCCTTTACATGTACATCTCTACCAGTTCACTGTAACTGAAATTTTTATTTTTGTTTTTATTGCTCTTGATTGGCTAAAAATAACAAATGCATGTAACTTCACGGTGCTTGTGTTGTTGAAAAATGGGACTGTGAAGGTCATACTGCATCACTAATTTTTCTGTTGCATTTGTCTGCATGTAACTAGCAGGCGATTGAAATGGGCAGAGTTAGTGCATCTCCCACCAATTGTGCGATGTGGTCCATCATTCGGTCTGACAACGGATTACATGGGATAAATGTATGAGAATGGTGTGGTATCAAAAATTTGTTGTGAGGCTCGTATGAAACACCAAAGGTCAGTCCAAAACAAACAGTGCCCCCCCCCCCCCCCCCTCCCTGGTGGGGCTCGCCACTCTTTGGTGGGTTCATGCTTGGCTACCATGGGGCCCCAGGCTTTGCAACATTTTTTCCGTTCCGTACTGGATGTCTATCCTCTTGCTATTCTTTCTCCCCTCCCGTGGGGAACATGTCTGGGGTGTTATTGGGAATGTTCTGCAGTCTGTCGCTGACATAAGACCAATATCACCTTTGTTATTTGCTCCCTTTTCCTTTCTTTGTTTCCCTTCTCATCTCATTCCTCCGCTTTGGTGTTTGAGGTTTCTCTTTTTCTCCATCCTCCCTGTGCTCTCCTGAAGGCCGGCTCACGCATCTGTCGCATAACAGGTGACTGGGTAACATGTAATTCCCGACCCCGGGTCAACAGGTAGGGTTGACACATACCCCCTGGTACAGGCCAGGCCCAGGGAGGGGTGATGGCCTGAGCTGCAACCTTCCCAAATTGCCAATTGGCCCCTCTGTTAGGTGTTCAGGAGGTGTGACCTGAGGTGTTAACTATCACCTAAGGCAGGTGCGCCCCATTGCGAAGAGGGCCGCCGCAGCTGGAAGGGGCGAGCCATCAGAGATGCTGGTAATCGTGGGGGATTTCCTCATAAAGAGTCAATCAACGTCTACAAAACGTAAATGTAATGAGGCTAATGATTCAAAGAGCCTTCCCGCTGCACCACAGTTCCTTGTGGTCACACATACTGAAGACGGACAGTCCTTCGCCACGGTAAAGCTGTTTATTATATTCAGAAAGCTGTTAATGCAATTCCGGGCCCTGTGAAATCCTGCTCTCATTTACGGAATGGCACTTTGCTTTTGGAGACTACTCCTGATTCTCAAGCACAACAATTGCTTGCTGCCTCACTTCTCCACAGCTACCCTGTTTGTGTCGAGGCCCATAGACCTTTGAATTCTTCGTGTAGTGTAATCTACACGAGGCTGCTCGGTGCTCTAACCGAGGCCGAAATCCAGTCTTACCTCTCTGATCGGGGTGTCGTTGCCATCCATTGTGTAATGAAAAAGGTATATTCCTCCTTAGTGCCCACCCGCACTCTTTTGCTCACTTTTGATGGAGTGGTGCTGCCGTCCATGATCAAAGCTGGCTATGAAATTATCACAGTCCAGCTGTACATTCCGAACCTGATGCGCTGCTACCAGTGTCATTGTTTCAACCACACTAGAACGTCATGTCAACACCCAGCCAAATTTGTAACTTGTTGTAGGGATGTACATGAGGGCTATTGTCCACCTCCTTCTCCCCTCTGTATCAACTGCAATGGTGGCCATGCCGCCTCCTTTCGGGATTGTCCCGTGTATCTTGATGAGTGGACTGTCCGAGACCTGGATAAAGGAAAGTGTGCTTTACCCAGTTGCTCGCAAGTTACTGACTAGTTGCAAACCCTGTGTTCTTCCATATGCACCTATAGTTCTGTTCGTGTTACATCTTGCTTCCGGAAGGACCTGGTCACACAGATATGCGACCTCAAATTCAGCTCTAAGGTTGTGAAATCACCCAGTGTCAAGGTAGCATCGCCGTCCTCTGTCCAGCTGTGCAACAAACCATCAAATTCTCGCCTCAAGGTGTGAAGCCACCAGCTACACAACTGGTAGGCCGGAAAGGACAGACGGAGTACTCCTGCGTAGACTTTCTCCGTCTCTCCAGCCTAACAACACCCGAGTCTTCCTCTAATCTGATAGCCTCGTAGAAGTCCACCAAAGTCAAACGGTCTTCTCCTTCGCCAACTAGAAGATCCTCTTTGACGGTGTCGCCACGTCATATCTTTGCCCAGCTGGCCTCCATGTCACCGGTGCATGCAACCAACCATTTTTTTGCATTGGACTCTGCGCACGAACAGCAGAAGAAAGCTGATACTTCTGTGGATTCCATGGAGCAGGATCCTCCTGCCTTTGTGCCCTGCAGCAGCAAGTCTTTGCAAGCTGGCGCTTGGCAGCCACAGAGATGACATCTCTTCATTTTTTCCCCATCGTGACTCTCGTTCTGTGGAATGTTTGCAGCCTTCTATCCAACAAGGAGTATTTACGGCTGGTTTTACAATCACAGGGTCCACTTTTACTCTGCCTTCAGGAAACAAAATTGTGTCCTCATGACTGCCTTGTGCTCTTGCATTTCTTCCCGGTCTGTTTTGACCTTTCACTGTCGCCACCCCCTCCCCCCTCCCCCACCCATCTCATGGGGGAGTCATGTTGCTCATACAGGATGACGTTCACAGTCAACCCATCTCCCTGACTACCCATCCTCAAGCTGTTGCAGTTTGCCTTTTCCTTCCTCACTTAATGTTTTCCCTTTGTACCATTTACACCCCTCTGTCATTCGACATCACAAGGGTAAACTTCATTCAGCTTATTGGGCAGCGACCTCCCCCATTTTTGCTACTCGGTGTCTTTAATGCGCATCATCCCCTTTGGGATTCTCCCAGGACCTTTCAGAGAGTTGCCCTCTTGGCTGACTTTCTTAACCAACTTAACCTCTTCTGCCTTAATTCTGAAGCACCCACTTTCCTTTCCGACTCCTCGCACACCTATTCCCATTTGGACCTATCCTTGTGCACTGGCCAACTTGCCTATCGTATTGTGTGGTCCGTTCTTTCTGACACCTACTCAGGTGACCATTTCCTGTGTGCTATCCGTTTGTTGACTCCTACCACATCTGTGTGCATGCCCAATGGCAGCTTTACTCCTCCCTGGGGACCTTCAAAGAACAAGATTTCTCCATTTGTGATGACCAGGTGGAATATCTCACAAACATTATCCTTACTGCTGCAGAATGTTCTCCCATTCCTCACACTTCCTCTTTACCATGAAGTGTCCCATTCCTGTGGTGCACTAAGGCATGCCGTGATGCAATTCACACACGGAGATGTGCTCTCTGCATTTTTAATGGCTATCCTGCGATAGCAAACTGCATTCATTATAAACAGATGCATGCAAAGCGCCATCGTGCTCTTCGGCATACCAAAGAGCTAGCTGGATTTCATTCACTAGTTCATTTAACAGTTCCACCCCTTCCCTGCCATATGGGCCAACCTCCTATGACTCTCTGGGACCAAGATCCATTCCGAATTTCTGGCCTGACGATGTTATTGTGGACCATATTGGTATCTCCAACACCTTGGGCCACCATTTTGCGGAAATTTTGAGCTCATCTCACTATCACCCTGCCTTCCTCCATTGGAAACGAGTGGAGAAGGCAAGGGCGATACCTTTCTCTTCTCCAAATCGTGAGTGCTTCAATGCCGCCTTTACTATGAGGAAGCTAGATCATGCTCTGAGTTCATTCCGATCCTCCTCCCCAGGGCCAGATGCAATCCGCATTCAGATGTTGCACCACCTTCCTCTTGTGGGCAGGCGCTTTCTTATTACCACATATAACTGCGTATGGCCAGAGGGCACATTTCCCAGATGCTGGCATGAAGCCACCGCCATACCCACACCTAAGCCTGGTAAGGACAGAAACCTTCCTTCTAGCTACTGCCCCATCTCTCTTACCAGCTGCGTTTGAAAGGTGACAGGATGTATGATTCATGTCCTGCTGGTATGATGGCCTGAGTCTCGCACTTTACTGACACAGCTCAGCGTTCTGCAATTGAGCATCTTGTTACTTTGTTCACCCATATCCTGACTGGTTTTCTGTGGATATCCTAGACTGTGGCCATGTTTTTCAATTTGGAGAAGGCCTACGACACCTGCTGGAGAACTGGTATCCTCCGTACCCTTTACTCATGGGGCTTCCGTGGCCGCCTGCCCTGTTTCCTTCAGGCATTTTTAAAAGATCAAGTTTTCAAGGTGCATGTGGATTCTTCCTTGTTGGACACCTTTATTCAGGAAAACGGTGTGCTTCAGGGTTGTGTCCTGAATGTCGTCCTCTTTGCTGTCGCCATTAACCCTATAATGGCCTGTCTCCCTGCCGGGCATCTCCGGCTCCCTTTTTGTTGATCATTTTGCCATCTACTGCAGTTCTCCACGGACCTGTCTCACTGAGCGGCGTCTTCAGCAATGTGTTGATTGTCTTTACTCCTGGAGCTTCAACAGTAGCTTTCACTTTGCCACTGACAAAACTGTTTTTATGAATTTCTGGTGACGCAAGTGGTTTCTCCGACCATCTTTACATCTTGGGCCTGTTGCCCTTCCGTTTGTTGAAAATACAAAATTCCTGGGGCTCATGCTCAATAGGAAACACTCTTGGTCCTCCCATGTGTCTTGCCTAGCAGCCTGCTGTGTGCGGTTCCTCAATGTCCTACGTGTCCTTGGCGGTACTTCCTGGGGCCTGGGGTGCTGATCGAACCACCCTCCTCCGTTTGTACCAGTCCCATGTCCACTCAAAACTCGACCATGGGTGCTTTGTTTATGCGTCTGCACGCCATCCCTCTTACGCCATTTCAACGCTATCCACCATCATTGCGTCCATTTTTGTATGGGTGCCTTTTACAATAGCCTCTTTGAGTGTCTGTATACTGAAGCTGATGAACTACCACTGTCCTACTACTGTGACTTTCTCCTCAGCAGGTATGCATGCCATTTGTCTGCCATGTGTGGCCACACATCCTATGCCTCCTTCTCTGATGATGATGCCTTTGACTGTCAGTACGGGGTGCGTCCCTCTTCTCTGTTACCTCCTGGAGTCTGCTTTCAGCACTTGCTACGGTGGCTTAACTTCACACTACCTGAAACTTTCCCAGTGGATGTGAACCCTTCACCACCTTGGCTTCGTGGTGCGGCCCATGTTAATCTTGGCCTTCATTTGCTTCCTAAGGACACTTCTCCAGCCTTGCTCTCCTTGCTCTATCGCCTTCAGTTTTACGACCTTCGCATGGAACTTCACGATAGTATCTTTGTGCACACTGATGGCTCTTGGACTGACCATGGGGATGGGTGTGCCTTCATCATTGGAACCCATGTCTTTCAATATCGGCTTCTGGCACACTGCTCAGTATTTACAGCCGAGCTCTTCGTCTTGTATCAGGTCATGGAATACATCCGGTGACACAGCCTTTTCAATTGTGTCCTCTGCTCAGACCTTCAAAGTCTATGTATGCTGTACACTGCCCATCCCTTAGTGCAGCGGGTCCAGGAAAACTGTCACTTGCTCACTCTTGCTGGAGCCAGTGTGGTGTTTCTGTGGGTTCCTGGTCATGTCGGTCTGCCAGGAAACGAGGCTGCTGTACTGTTGCCAAGGCTGCAGTCCTCATACCTCAGCCTGTGAGTACCTATATTCCCTCTGATAATCTCTGTGTTGCCGTCTGTCAAAAGGTGGTGTCCCTTTGGCATGGCCAATGGTCCTTCCTTCATAGGAATAAGCTCCGGCTTATTAAGCCTCTCCCAGCAGCTTCGACAACCACCTCTTGGCCCTCCTGCCAGGAGGAGGTCATTTTAACTAGGCTGCATATTGGGCACTGCCTTTTTAACCATCGTCATTTGTTAAGTGGCGCTATCCCACCAATTTGTACAAATTGTGCCCAAGTTTTAACTGTCCCCAACTTCCTGATGGAATGCGCATTTTTTAACCGTTTACGTTCCCACTTGGGCTTGCCGTTTGATTTATTGGCCGTTTTAACAAATGACATGCGGGCTGTGGACTGCGTTTTACTTTTTCTCCACCAAAGCAGTATGGCAAAGGCCATTTAATGTTTAGTTTTGGAACTCCGTTTCTGTATGGTGCCTTTTGAGCCCTTTTTCCATGTGCCTGTTTTTAGCTGTCTGCTATTATGTCAGTTGGGGCTGACATATAGTCATTTTTTGACTCCTCTCTGTTTTTGTGTTCTGTAGCTTTGACTTGGACATGCATGACTCTGGTTGTTTTTTGCACCCATAAAGCAAAACAAAACAAAACCAAACACACACACACACACACACACACACACACACACACACACACACACACACACTTATGCAAACACAACTCACATGACTGCAGTCTCAGGCAACTGAAACCACTCTGCGACCAGCAGAACCAGAGCATGATGGGAGTGGCGACTCGGTGGTGGTAAGTAGGCTGGGGTGGAGAGGGGGAGCCACAGTATGGTGGGGATGGTGGAGGTGCTGCAGGTTAAGCAATGGGCAGGGGAGATGTGTGGATGGGACCGGGGGGGGGGGGGGGGTAGTGGAAAAGGGTTGAAATAGAGAGAAATAAAAAGATTGGATGTGGTGGTGGAATGACAGCTGTGTAGTGCTGGAATGGGAACAGGGGCTGGATGCGTGAAAACAGCGACTAACGAAGGTTGAGGTTGGGAGGGTTATGAGAATATAGGATGTATTGCAGGGAAAGATCCCACCTGTGCCAGTTCAGAAAAGCTGGTGTTGGTGGGAAGGATCCATATGGCACAGGCTGTGAAGCAGTCATTGAAATAAAGGATATCATGTTTGGCAGCGTGTCCAGCAACAAGGTGGTCCACTTGTTTCTTGGCCATAGTTTGTTGGTAGCCATTCATGTGGACAGACAGCTTTTTGGTTGTCATGCATACATAGAATGCAGCACAGTGGTTGCAGCTTAGCTTGTAGACCACATGACTGGTTTCACAGGTAGCCCTGACTTTGATGGGATAGGTGATGTTAGTGACCGGAATGGAGTAGGTGGTGGTGGGAGGATGTATGGGACAGGTCTTGCATCTAGGTCTATTGCAGGGGTACAGGGGTATGAGCCACGAGGTAAGGGATTGGGAGCAGGATTCTGGGTTTTTAGGAAGGATTCCTCTAGATGGCCCATCAATAGTGTGGCAAGAATGGTGCCATGTGCGTGCCCATAGCCGTACCCTGGATTTGTTTGTAGGTAAGCCTTCAAAGGAGAAGGTATTGTGGGTGAGGGTATAGATGGTCATGGCGAGTAGGAAGGAGGTTGTTGACTTGGAATCTATCGGGTGTTGGAAAAGGTAGTGTTCAATAGTGGTAAGGCCATGGACATTAGGAATGTTAGTGTACAGGCAGGTGGCATCAAGAGTGACGAGCAGGGCACTGTGTGGTAAAGGGACAGGAACTGTGGAGAGTTGGTGGAGGAAATTGTTATCTTTTGTATAGGTGGGTAGGTTTTGGGTAATAGGTTTAAGGTGCTTGTCTACAAGAGCAGAGTGTCTCTCAGTGGGAGCACAGTAACTGGCCACAATGGAGCATCTTGGGTAGTTATTCCCCTACGGGTCCGGGGATTAGAAGAAGTCTCACACATTTTGGCCTTATGTGATGTTCCCCTGTAGGGTTTGACCTCCATTCTTCAAAATTTTACCAGAAGAGCGAGCCAATTGGGGAAGGGCGCCTTACATGGTGCATTGTGTCCAGCCTGCATTGACATCTTTAGAACACTTTCTCGTTGTCGCATTGCTGTCCTGGGAGCGTTTTCCACCAAGCACTGTGCAGTGTTGCTTTCTGCGTCGACGATGATCATGGGCTTCGTTGCACCTGATATCCAGCATGGCAGCCAGTCCGTTGTGGTGTGGCCACCATGTACCCTGTTGGTCGTACAGGGTGTATACGACCCGGGACATCCGGGAAAAACCCGGGAATTTTTTCGTCCGGGAGAAAACCGGGAAAAACCCGGGAATTTTTCATTGTTTTAGTTACCAGTTAAATTTTTGTGATTTTGACTGTTAAGAACCAGTATTCTAACGAAGGATATTACTGTATCCCGCTTATGCAGAATAATACTGCAGCAACAAAACATGAACGAGAGAAAAAAAGAACAAAAATAAAACTTAAGCCGCGAAGGAAATGCGCCATATACAACAACAAAACACAGTTCACATACAAGCGTCTGCGAACCAAAGTGTGTCAGAGGCTTTAGGAAGAATATGCAGTGCTTCCTAACAGCAAATTGCCTCCGATGAGCGGGACGTGACAGCTGTTTACATTAGATTCATTTGAGCAGTTGCGGGCCGGCTCTTGTACATGCGCAGTTGAGTCGCGTATGAGTAGTACCTTCTCCCGCTTCTGGCTACAGATCTAAATTGCTCCGGTTCGGAAACATCGTAGATCCAGGGCTGATGCACAGAGCAGTCTGAGTTGTAGTGGGGAGGTGGGTAGTCTCCACGTGACCTGTGTTTACGTTTAGTGATTTTGCTATTTCCTCTTCGTTTATTGCTCTCACATTAAATGAAAACAAAACGAATTTCTGTGGCTGAGAGCTACCAAATGAATTAAAATACGTTCGCATGATTGCAGAAGTTTCAGGTTTTATTTTCTCCTTTCTGACAGTCAAGCATCAATCGCCTTGCAGAACAATGAAATTATTTTTGTCGGTTTTCTAAAGAGATTTGGCTTTTATTAATCTTTTGCGCTGAGGCAGTCAGTTTATTTGAAACGAAGTGTTTAATTTCACACTGTTGGCTGGTTTCAACTGTTCGCTGCATTTCAAGTGCACGTTTTCCATCTTCTAGCTCGTATGGCATTATACCATATAAATAACCAAACAGGAGATGATAAGAGTATTCGTACTCCAGAAAATTTACATCCGAATCTGGACATACGATTGTGCACTTTAAGCCGAATTATGCATTTTAGTATGGTTCACGAAATTCCGATGCTCTTGACGTATCCTTTGATGTCTTGTTTCTTTTATGACATCATGCAAGATCTTTTATTGTTATATACGTACGAACATGGGAGCTTCCTGCGTCATCGTAGCTGCGCAGGCGCAGTGACGCCTGTTATCTGGCGCTCTCTGGCAACTGCTGAAACGAACCTATTTCTAACGGGTCACGGGAAAATTATGCGCATGGTAGTTTGAAAAGTGTTACTTTCAAAGTAAATTTTCTTTAATGCAAGATGAATTATGTGCGAGAATGTACCATGAATTTCTTAAATCACAGAGCGTTTGACTCTAATTTAAAAATCAACTCTTTGAGGACGGCCATCTAGAAGAATTTCGAGCCCAGAAGATCAGACATTTACGTCGTTATTAAAAATATTACTGGCGCATTTGTGTGATGTATCTTAAAGTGTAACACGCGCAAAAAGTTCAGCATTATATGTGGGAGTTTAGCTTCTCTTGCAGCTTATTAATCTTCGAAACCAATATTATTCTTGAAAGCTTTGTTTTTCTTGTAGCAACACTATGTATATTGATTTAAACCATTAAGTTTTATTTTTTGTGTATTCGCGCTACTGAAGATTGATCTTTGCTATTGGTTGACTACGTCACGTGTCCTATGGGTGTCATCAGCTGGCGAGATCACGTGACATGAGCTGTGACTGGCTTACAAAAGCGCGTCGTAATCTCGATTTCATTGCTTCGGAAAGTAACATACTGTGTTTGGTGGACTTAGAATTTGTACCTCAGTAACACGAAAAAATGGAGAGTACATGTTGCTGCACATCAAAGATCTTTCCAAAATGTGTCGCCCCCCCCCCCCCCCCAGGGTTTGGTTTTGAAAAGTGCCGGCAAATTCAATGTCTATGTAGAAAACCATAAACATTCTAAGGATTGATAAGTTTTACAGTGCCGAGGAAAAGTATACTGTCACTTAACAGGGGAAAATGTGTTTTCACCCGGGAGAAAATGTATTTTCAACGGGGAAAAATCAGGGAATTTTTTTTCCTTGTCCATGTATACACCCTGTTTTAGCCCCCTGACCACACAGGGATCGCTCTGCTGATGCCTGCGCTGTTAACTCCCCACATATGCTGAGGAGTAGATGCCCGTCACTCTGGGACATCGGAACTCCCAGCAATGGCCACCCTGCCAAGTGGCCTTTGCTGTGGCTGGGTGGCACCCGTGGGGGGGGGGGGGTTCCCTGATAGGAGTGGGTGTGGCATAAGGGCGGATGACACGCAATGAAGTGTAGTCCATAATTACTTGCTGGTGGTGAAAAACCAGCAGTCTCTAAGCATTCATGAATTCAGTTCAATGCACAGAAGTACAACCCCAAATCGTTCCCCTCCCTGGCCACACCAGACTCAGGCTAAGGATGGCGGCAGATCTTATTCGCCCCGGTACCTTGTATGTTCAAGAGCTGATGGGGAATCTTTCATGACAACAAAGCCTCAGTTTTTTGTTGGGCATTTAGAGGACAAGTTTGGGAAGTTGGAGGACTTGTCCAAAATGGGATCTGGATGAGTCTTGATCAAAACAGCATCCTCTGACCAGTCACGGGCGTTACTCACTTGTGACAAGCTGGGGGTGTTTCTGTAACCATCGTGCCCCATAAGAGCTTAAATATGGTCCAGGACCTTCTTTTACAGTCTGACAATGAGCTGTGCGCCAATTTAGAGTGACGAGGTGTACAATTCATCCGACGTGGCCACCGGGGTCCGAGGGATAATCAGGTTGCCACCAGTGCCTTCATCTTGGCCTTTGAGGGTGATACATTGCCTGACAAGGTCAAGGTGATGGTCTACCGCTGTGATGTAAAGCCCTATATCCCTCCCCCGATGCAGTGCTTTAAGTGCTGGAAGTTCGGCCATATGTCTTCCCGCTGTACTTCCGGCATCGCAGGTCTAGTTGTGGATGCCCATCACATCCCAATACTCTATGTGCCCCACCTCCGATCTGTGTCAGGTGCGGAGAGCACCATTCGCCTCGCTCGCCAGACTACGGGATTCTCCAGAAAGAAAGGAAAATCATGGAGTACAAGACCCTGGACCGATGATAACATCATCTTATGCCACTGCTACAGCAGTTCTGGCACCATCAGCTCCACCAACCCCAGTCACCTCTCAGAGCTGGAAGACTACACTTGCTCCCTTGATGCTGGGGGGCATTTCCCTTCCTGTTGCTCCTACACCAACTTCTTTGGGGGCACCCCCCCCCCCCCCCCCCACCCCCCCACCCCAAACCATCAGGGACATCTGTCTCCACTTATAAGCCAGAGAAGCGTAAGTCTTATTCGGCTTCTCTCGCTAGGAAGGGGTCTCTTGGGTCACTCCCTTCCCAGGTTTCTGGTAGTTGGAAAAATAACACCCGCCAGTGGCTGAGGAGCCCAAAAGCAGCTGGTCATAGGGCTTAGCACTCATCCTCAGTTCCGGAGACTGGGCCAGGGAAACCCAAGCAGCAGTAAGAGACAACCAAAAAGAAAGCCTCAACTACCAAGGAAACTGCGGTGACACCCACACCACTGCTACCTACAAGCTCTGCGTCTGAGGAAGGGATGGAGATTTTGGCATCCGCTGAGGGCCTAGATCTCGCTAGACCCTCAGACACAATGGATATAGACTGCTCAGGCAATAAGTCGGATGTAGCAGGTGACCCTGAGGCGTAAACTACTTCATTGAATGTTCCATGCCTTCCTAGTGTCATAATGACATCGTCCTCCAGTGGAATTGTGGCGGTTTTTTCCACCACCTGGCTGAGCTATGGCAACTTTTAAGCTTTAGACCTGTTATCTGCTTTGCCCTCCAGGAAATGTGGTTCCTGGCAATGCGGACCTCTGCCCTCTGCGGCTATAAGGGATATTACAGGAACCGTAGCGACTATAATAGAGTGTCGGGCGGAGTTTGCCTTTATGTCCTAAACTCAGCCTGTAGTGACACTGTGCCCCTTCAAACCCCTCTTGAAGCTGTGGCTGTCAGAATGAGGACAACGCAGGAAATAACTGTCTGCAATGTATATCTTCTTCCAGATGGTGCAGTACCCCTGAAGGTATTAGCTGCACTGATTGATCAACTCCCTAAACCTTTTCTAATTTTTGGAGATTTTAACGGCCATAACCTCTTGTGGGGTGGCACTGTGCTTACTGGCTGAGATGTCAAAACTTTTACTGTCTCAGTTTGACCTCTGCCTCTTAAATGCTGGGGCCACCACACATTTCGGTGTGGCTCATGGTAGTTACTCGGCCATTCATTTATCAATTTGCAGCCCAGGACTTCTCCCATCTATCCACTGGAGAGCCCATGATGACGTGTGTGGTAGTGACCACTTCCCCATCTTCCTATCACTGTCCCAGCGTCGGGCCCATGGATGCCTGCCCAGATGGGCTTTGAACAAGATGGACTGGGAAACTATCACCTCTGCTGTCACCATTGAATCTCCCCCATATGATAACATTGATGTGATGGTTGAGCAGGTGACTACAAAAATTGTTTGTGTGCCAGAAAACGTTATCCCTCGCTCTTTAGTGCGCCAGAGGCTTAAGGCAGTCCCTTGTTGGTCGCCGGAAGTCACTGAAGCAATTAAGGAACATGGGCAAGCTCTACAGCAGCACCCTTCCCTGGAGCACCTCATAGACTTGAAACGGCTCCGTGTCCGCATTAGCCAGCTTATCAAACGATGGATGCGGGAGTGTTGTAGAGATACGTCTTGACCATTGGGTGCCGTACGTCAGCTTCCCAAGTCTGGGCAAAGATCAAACGTCTTTTCAGGTACCAGACTGCAACAGGTGTTCCTGGTGTTACCATAGATGGCGTTTTATCTGCCGATGCAAACGCGATTGCCGAGCACATTGCTGAACATTTCGTTCGGCCTCTGTGTCGGAGAATTACCCCCAGCCTTTCGTACTCTAAAAAAGGAAGCTGGAAGGGAACGTCCTCTCTTTCACTACATGCCACAGTGAATCCTATAATTCCCCATTTACAGAGTGGGAGCTCGTCAGTGCCCTTGAACATTACCCCGACACAGTTCCTGGACCAGATCAGATCCACAGTCACATCTCTCATCTGACTACAAGCAACATCTACTCGTTGTCTTCAACTGGATCTGGTGTGATGGCATCTCTCCATCGCAATGGCGGGAGAGCACCATCATTGCGGTGCTCAAACCTGGTAAAACCCTTCTTGATGTGGATAGCTAACGTCCCATCAGCCTCACTAACATTCTTTGTAAGCTGCTGGAACTCATGGTATGTCGGCAGTTGGGTTGGGTCGTGGAGTCATGTGGCCTACTGGCTTCATGTCTGGGTGGCTTCCGCCAGGGTCGCTCTACCACTGATAATCTTGTGTCCGTCGAGTCTGCCATCCGAACAGCCTTTTCCAGTGGGCAACACCTGTTTGCCATCTTTTTTGATGTACGTAAAGCATACGACACGACCTGGTGACATAATATGCTTGCTACATTGTATGAGTGGCGTCTCAGGGGCCCGCCCCCAATTTTTATCCAAAACTTCCTGTCGTTTCTTACTTTCCATGTCCAAGTTGGTGCCTCCCATAGTTCCATCCATATCCAGGAGAGTGGAGTCCCGCAGGGCTCTGTATTGAGTGTCTCTCTATTTTTAGTGGCCCTTAACAGTCTAGCAGCAGCTGTCGGGCTGTCTGTCTATATGGAGACGACTTCTGTGTTTCATATTGCTCCTCCAGTACTGGTGTTGCTGAGCATTGCCTACAGGGAGCCATCCTCAAGGCGCAGTCATGGTCTCTAGCCCACGGCTTCCAGTTTTCAGCTGCGAAGTCTTGTGTCTTGCACTTATGTCAACATCGTGCCATTCATCCAGACCCAGAACATTACCTTCATAATGATCCACTCAATGTAGTGGAGACATATCAATTCTTAGGACTGGTTTTGACTCTCGATTGACTTGGCTCCCTCATCTTCGTCAGCTTAAGCAGAAGTGCTGGCAGCACCTCTGTGCCCTCCATTGCCTGAGCGACACCAATTAAGGTGCAGATTGCTCTGTGCTGCTGTGCCTCTACAGAGCCCTTGTCCAATCCAGAATTGGCTATGGGAGTGTGGTTTCTGGTTTGGCAGTGCCCCAGCATTGCATTTACTTGGCCCTGTGCATCACTGCGGGGTTCGACTAGTGACAGGAGCTATTAGGACGAATCCAGTGACTAGCGTACTGGTGGAGGCTTGGGTCCCTCCATTGCAGGTCAGATGTGCACAACTGCTTGTCAGTTACGTTGCACACATTCGTATTTCTCCTGAGCATCTGAATCACTGTCTCCTTTTCCCACCCACTGCAGTTCGTCTCCCGTATCGGCGACCCAGGTCAGGGCTAAAGATTGCGGTTCGCGTGTGGTCCCTTCTCTCCGAAAGTAAGTCCTTCCTTTTACCACCTCTACTTGTGGTCCGATCACGTACGCCTTCATGGTATACGCCTCGGCTGCAGCTTCGTCTGGACATTTCACGTGGCCCTAAGGACTTCATTAACCCTGCAGCTCTCCACTGTCACTTCCTCTCGATTCTACACATGTTCCACGGCTCTGAAGTGGTTTACACCAAAGCCTCAATAACTGGTGGTCATGTAGGCTTTGCATATGGTCATGGAGGATGTATTGAACAGCACTCCTTGCCAGCAGGCTGCAGCGTTTTCACTGCAGAGCTGGTGGCCATATCTCGTGCTCTTGAGCACATTCGCTCATGCCCTGGCGCGTCATTTCTGCTGTGTACTGACTCATTGAGCAGCCTACAAGCTATCGACCAGTGCTACCCTCACCATCCTCTGCTAGCGTCCATCCAGGAGTCCATCTATGTCCTGGAATGTTCCCGTGGTACAGTGGTGTTTGTCTGGATCCCTGAACATGTCGGAATACCAGGCAATGAACTTGCCGAAAGGCTGGTCAAACAGGCGACGGGGAACCGCTTCTGGAGTTGGGCATCTTCGAAGCTGATCTGTGTTCTGTCTTACACCACGCGTGTTTCAGGCTTTGGGAGACAGAATGGCATAACATTATGCACAACCTATGTATCATTAAGGAGACAACGAATGTGTGGAAGTCTTCCATGCGGTCTTCTCGCAGGGAACCAGTTGTCCTCTGCCGGCTCCGCATTGGCGATACATGGCTAACGCATGGTCACCTACTCTGTCGCGAGGACCCACCTCTGTGTCGCTGTGACTCCCAAACGACAGTCGTCCACCTCTTGCTGGACTGCCCAATTATAGCCACTCTTTGGTGGACTTTTAACTTTCCCAGCTCCCTACCTTCGATGTTGGGCGACGATGCCTCAGCAGCAGCTTTAATTTTAAGTTTTATCCGTGAGAGTGGGTTTTATACTTCTATGTAGGTTTTAGCACATGTCCTTTGTCCCTTTGTGTCCTCCACCCTAATGCTTTTAGGGTGGAAGTTTTAATGTGTTGCAGAGTGGCTGACTTCTCCTTTTTATTCTTGTGGTCGGCCAGCTACTGTAATCTGCTTTCTTGTATTACTCTCTTCTGTTTCTAATGTCTCTTTTGTGTCTCTGTCCAACCTTGGGTGGCTAGATTTATGGACTTGAGTATAGTGATGCAAAAGAAAATAGTAACAAAAGAGTACAGCACTGGGTTAGGACTGAAGAAAAGCTGTCAGACAAAAATCAAACAAAGGAAAATTGTAATAGACCTAGATGCAAGACCTGTCCCATACATCCTCCCACCACCACCTACTCCATTCTGGTCACTAACATCACCTATCCCATCAACGGCAGGGCTACCTGTGAAACCAGTCATGTGGTCTACAAGCTAAGCTCCAACTACTGTGCTGCATTCTATGTAGGCATGACAACCAACAAGATGTCTGTACACAGGAATGGCCACCGACAAACTGTGGCCAAGAAACAAGTGGACCACCCTGTTGCTGAACATGCCGCTAAATGGGATATCCTTCATTTCAATGATTGCTTCACAGTGAGTGCCATATGGATCCTTTCCACCAACACTAGCTTTTCTGAATTGTGCCGGTGGGAACTTTCCCTGCAATTCATCTTATGTCCTACTTTCCAGTAACCATGTCAGCCTCAACCTTCGTTAGTCACTGTCCTCAGCCATACAGCCACTTCCCTGCTCCCATTCCAGCCCTACACAGCCATTATTCCACCGCCACACCCAGTTTTTAAATTTTCTCTAATTATACCCTTTCCTTTTCCACTACTCACCCCCCCCCCCCCCCCTCAACATCACTTCTGCAGGCCCGCGGGTAGGACAGGCCTGAGGTATTCCTGCCTGTTGTAAGAGGTGACTAAAAGGAGCCTCACACCTTTCGGCCTTTATGTGATGGTCCCCTGTAGACCTCCATTTTTCAAAATTTTCTCGAAGAGCGAGCCAGTTGAGGAAAGGCGTCTTAGATGGTGCATCATGTCCGTCGTGTATTGAGATGTTAAGCCCACTTTCTCGTCGCGGTATTGCAGTCCCACTCATCCTCCATCTCTTGAGCGAGGAAGCCTTCCAGGGTGCATTTTCCTCCACTCAATATGCAGTGTCGTTTTCTGCGCCTACGAAGACCGTGGAATTCTTTGTGCCTCATATCCAGCACGGTAGCCAGTCTGGTGTGGTGGGGCCGCCATGTACCCTGTTGGTTGTAGCCCCCTGTAACACCCAGGGATCGCTTTGCTGATGCCTGTGCTGTTAACTCCCCAGGTATGCCAAGAAGTAGATGCCCGTCACCCTGGGGCATTAGGACTGCTGGCAGTGGCCATCCTGCCAGGTGGTCTTTGTTGCGGCTGGGTGGTGCCCATGGGGAGAGCCCGTGGTCGGAGTGGGTGGCATCAGGGCAGATGGCGCTAGATGAAGCGTATCACGTCATCACTTGCTGGTGATCAAATTCCAGCAGTCTCTCAAGTGTTTCAAGTCTCATTTAAATACAAGGAAGTATGATTCTAAATCGTACCCCTCCCTGGCCACAACATGGGAGGAATGCCAGGCTAAGGATGACAACGAACCTTATTCGCACTGGTACCTCATATGTACGAGAGCTGATGGGGACTACTTTGTCTCGATGAAGCCTCATTTTTTGTAGAGCATTTAGAGGACAAGTTTGGGGAGTTGGAGGGCTTGTTCAAAATGCGGTCAGGGTCAGTCTTGTTAAAAATGGCGTCCTCTGCCCAGTCACAGGCATTACTCACTTGTAACAAGCTGGGGGATGTTTCCGTTACCATCAAGCCTCGTAAGAGCTTAAATATGATCCAGGGTATTATATTCCACAGGGACCTTATTTTGCAATCTGACGACAAGCTGTGCACCAACTTAGTGACTAGGAGTTCATTTTGCCTGGTGCATCCATGGGGGTCCAAAGGATAATGAGGTTGCCATCGGTGCCTTCATTTTGGCCTTCGAGGGTGACACATTACCCGAGAATGCATCGCGTGCGATGCATTCTCTCCAAACTGGAGTCCTTCCCGTTACCACCTCTACTTGAGGTCCATTCACGACAACCTCCATGGTGTACACCTCGACCAAAACTTTGGCAGGATCTTTTGCATGGCTCTAAGGACTCCATTGACCCCGCTGCTCTCCGCTGTCACTTCCTCTCGTTTCTTGACGTGTTCCGGGCCTCTGAAGTTGTTTACACCGATGGTTTGATGGCTGATAGTAATGTTGGCTTCGCTTGTGTCCACTGAGGCCATATTGAACAGCATTCCTTGCCCGATGGCTACAGTGTATTCACTGCAGAGCTTGTGGCCATATCTCGTTCAATTCAGTACATCCGTTCCTGTTCTGGTGAGTCGTTTATTCTCTGTTCTGACTCCCTGAGCAGCTTACAAGCTATCGGCCAGTGGTACCCTCGCCATTCTTGGTAGCGAACATCCAGGAGTCCGTCTCTGCCCTGGAACGGTCCAATCATTCAGTGGTGTTTGTGTGGACACCAGGATATGTTGGGATCCCAGGCAACGAACTTGCTGACAGGCTGGCTCAACAGGCTAGGCAGAAACTGCTCCTGGAGATGGGCATCTCTGAAACTGACATGCATTCCGTCTTACACCACAAGGTTTTTCGGCTTTGGGAGATGGAGTGGCATGACAGTATGTGCAACTAATTGCATGTCATTAAGGAGACTGTGAATATGTGGAAGTCTTCTCTGCGTCCTTCTCACACGGAATCAGTTAATCAGTTGTCCTTTGTCGACTCCGCATTGGCCATACGTGGCTCACACATGGTTACCTCCTCCGTCACAAGAACCCACCTTTGTGTCGCTGTGGCTCCCAAATGACAGTTGTCCACCTCTTGCTGCACTGACCACTTTTAGCTGCTCTGTGGCAGACTTTTAACTTTCCCAGCACCCTATCTTCAGTGTTGGCAACAGTGCCTCAACAGCAGCTTTAGTTTTATATTTTATTTGTGAGGGTGGGTTTTATTATTTGATATGAGTTTTAGCGCATGTCCTTTGTCCCTCTGTCTCTTCTACCCTAGGGCTTTTAGGATGGAGGTTTTAATGTGTTGCATAGTGGCTGGCTTCTTTTTTATTCTTGTCATCCGCCAGCCATGTTAATCCGATTTCTTGTTTTTAATCTCCTCTCTCTGTTTCTTGTGTGTCTCTCTGGTTTTCTTGTCCTGTTTTGTCCATTGTAGTGTTTGTCGTCCTTCTGTCGTTCTTCTGGTTCTTTCTTTCTCCTGTTATTGTGCTGTACGTCTTCTTTGTTTTCTTCTTTCCCTTGGGTAATTGTTCTCCTGGGAACAAGGGATCGATGACCTCACAGTTTAGTCTCTCCTCTCTCCCCCCACCCCCCCTTTTAAACCAACCAACCAACCAACTCCCCCCCTCCCCACCTCTCCCCTGCCCTACGCCTAGCCTGCAGCACTTCATTGTCCACCATACCCGCCATACTGTCCCTCTCGCTCCCCACACCAGCCTCCTCCTTACCATCAGGCACTGGTGCTGCTGCTCGCAGTGTGGTTTCAGTTGCCTGAGACTGCAGTCATTTGTGTGTGTGTGTGTGTGTGTGTGTGTGTGCGCGTGTGTGTGTGTGTGTGTGTGTGTGTGTGTATCTATCTATTGTTGATGAAGGCCATTGGCCGAAAGCTTTAAGAGTGAAAGTCTTTTTGTTGTGCCTCTCTGTGACTCAGTGTTTCCACTATATGGTGAGTAACAACTTTCATTCACATAATATTGTCACTGTAGTCAATTTCATACTTCATTATGAATGTTTCAACATTTGATGACAAGGATTTTGATAGTCTCATCTGGGTTGGGGGGCTTCTTTTAGGTCCTACACTAATACTCTTGGTATCCTTGAGGTATAATTATCTAGACAGGATGGAGAGTCCCCTAATCTAAATACACTACTTGTTCACCCCATAAACCCTTAGCTACCTGGGGAGTAGCACCTGTTATGTAGTTAACCACTGCCCCATTTTGGGGGAACCCACACTTCTCAACACTATGGAATAAGCCTGAGAAGTCACAGTAAAAGAACCTTCAAAGCCTTCATTCAAATCTTCCACTTGATTCAGAACTAGAGGTCTATAATGACCTCTAGGGACAATGTTGCAGATTATGGCCTTTATTGAAATTCCATGAGCAAGGGAGTCTTTCAGCCTCTCTGCCAGTCATGGGAATGATCCATTGTAACTTGCTGTCTGTCAGCGTACCTAAAACGTCACAGGAAGTACTACGTCTGGCCTTGTTTCATCAAAAAATATGACAATATGTTCTCTTGTTTGTTCGTTATTGAAACCTGCGTGCGTTGATATTTTCAGCTCTACGGCTATATCATTTTCCATGTACTATATCATTGATATGCTTTTAAGTGTTGTTCTCAATTAAACATCTGTGAACTTTTATATTAAACGAAGAAATATTGCTTTCAAAGCCTTTTCTACTAATGGTTGTGGTTTTATTAACCTTTTGTTTGTAACATTTAATGCACTTTCATCATAGACCTAACAAGCTGCGAACTTTTCTTCTTCACTTATAGCCCAGTCAGCTTCTCCAGTTAAAGGTTTAAATGTGCCTTGGTAAATCCATTGATACATGCAATGTAGTGTAAAAAAAAGTAAAAGACACACTTCATGACTTGACTTCATGCAAACAATTATAACCTCAGACATACTTCTCTTTTTCTATTCTTTGCTTCTTTAAACTTTATTCATTTATTTGTCAGAACTAAATGAAACAAATGGACTACTTATAGTACTAGGCCTACATGTTCACTTTATGCAGAGTTATGGCACAGTGATTGATGGGAGTAGCTGTTACAGGTCACTCAGTCAGTGCTAACAGCTTTCTCAGCACACCTAACCTGGTCAGTCATAGTTAGCAAATGGCGAAGTGTTCAGTGCATCTACAAGCTCGTAAACAAAAGCTGACGTAACACAGAGTTAGAGATCACAGAAACATTTTATGTAATCGAATTTGAAATATTTTAAATTTGCAGTTGCCCAATAAAGATACTCTTCCCACACATTATTGGAAGCTAAGGTTGGTAGTGACCGGGAACAAGTGAATATTGGTCAGAAGTCATACACCTTCAATTGAAAGAGCTAGTCCCATCAGCCACTGTGCTACAGCTGTAGTCTTTCATAAAATGAACTAATGTCAGACGATACCTAATATTTTAGACTACTTGCAAAGAGTTTTTACCAAAGGAAAGTCTAACTTTAATACGAAGCCCGTAAGCCTTAAAATTGTCTAGTACATCAGCACACTTATTTTACTTGCACACAGTATCTTCTTTTCATTTCGGACTGTTAGTGTATTCATTGCAAAAAGAATCCCAGTACCTTCTCAGATTTTTTTTCTGAGGTAGAAAAGTCTGGTACTGGATCCTGCTTATGAATCCTTGTGTGAACTATTTTATTTAAATGTGTTGCAGGTTTATTGACCATTTTAAATTTTATTTTTGTTTTCATCCCTTTGTTGTACTTTCTTGCATTTAACGGAGAACTACTAAATTTATACAGTACCTTCGTTTCTGCGAAAATGTTGTTTACAGCTACTGTTACCTTTTTTTAGGATTTGCAAGAAGAATGCTCAAGTCGCTAAGGCTACAAAGCGTACTCAGTGGCAAGAAACAACATTTTTCAAAACAGAGGTACATACTCATTCCGTGTCAAGATGTAATATGAATATCAATTCTGTCAAAAGCTACTAACATGGAGTTCTCATTAAATGAAAGTAATGGAAAACATACGCAAATGAAGATAAAGTACAATACAAGCAATAAAACTGCAATGCATTTAAATTGAATGATTCACACGCAGACTTGTCAGCAGGAATTAGTATACAAGAGTCCACAGAACACCATGCATCAAAGGTAAATTCTGTTTGATATGAAACAAAAACAAATATGATTCTGTTTGATTTGAAACAAAACAAATATGGAATCATTTACCCAGTATTACCTATTGCAGAATATATATTTACAATACAATTCAAAGAGTGCAATACACACAAGAAGTCTTGGTAAAGAAAACAATGTGACCAGCTTCTGTTTAGTACAAAATGAAAGGATTGATAAACTTGCAGTGCTCAAAGTGACCTGGCAGCAAACTATAGTAGTGTTACGGGAAGTCCCTATATAAGTTTCCCCCCTGGGCCAGAGTGCCAAGCTGTTGTTGAGGCTATGTGTCTACTGATGTGGTATGTTTATGAGATATTAAGCAGAATAATGAAAACCACTTGTGTCTGTTGGTGATATTGGGTTCAGAGTTTGTTGGTGCATGGTCGTCAGAATAATGGTCATATAATATAATTTATTGTTACTGCCTGACGGCTAACAGCGATGCATGTATTGGAAAGTGTGTATACATGTGTATTTATAATGTGAATAAGGGCAAGTTTCAGTTTAATAAGTAGTGTTTCAATACAATTGCTTTGAGTGAAGAAATGTTTATTTCTTACTGACAATAGGCATATTGTATGACATTATAGATGAGTGTTTGGTATTTGCTACTGTCCTTTACCAATGAAGACTTTCAGGCGGCTGCTATGTTCAGACAATCTCCAGTGAAGAATTGTGCAGAGAAGGATAAACTGGGTGAACTGTTAAAATTAAAAACTGATTTTGAGAGAACTAGAGGTACATACCGACAATAGGTGGGACAATACCCATTGCCAAGGGGAGGGGCAGTGCAGTGGACCAGGCAGCCAGAATGGAATTGAATTTTCAAACTGCAAATCGAACAAATACAGTACATTCGCAAATGCGAAACAGTGGAAGAAACTAAACATAAGGGATCAGCCTTCTAAGTCACAGAGCACACCACACTATATGACAGTAGCAGCACAAGATGATCAACAGTAAGTTTGCAGTAAACAGATTATTCAAAGTTAACTATGTAGAACTGTACTTTACGTGTTTGGCCAAATTGTTAAACTTGCTTTATTAAAAAATTATTCATCACAGCTGAAACTGGAGATAATGTTAAATTCAGTGGACATCTTGTTAAGGGCCATGAGAAGGGCAACAAAAGGACTAAATGTAATTAGTGGCTTGAGTTATCCTTCTGTTCCTCCCCCCCTCTTTGTGTTGCACGTCCACTTTTTTCTAGCAGTGTGTTGTTTTCCATTAATGCCACCTCCTTTTTCTCCTGTAACCATAATAAAGGGTGAAATGTGTACAGTGGAAGCTTTAGTACTACCAAATCTGTGTGCACATTGCGTATTACCAGCAGACTGGATGACAAAATGTCAATCTTCTTCTTCCTCCTCCTCCTCTTTTCCCAAGTATACTTTTCCTAAAAATATACATAAAAATCTAATACACTTACTTTCTGAACATGCCTCATACTTCCAACAAATAACAAACAATGCCAGTCAGGATGTCGCATTCCAATGCAGATGGGAATTACCAGTGAGTGTGTGGTTGAACTTTGGGTTTAATAACATCGGAGTGCCACAGCCCCTCTCTTTTCTTTCCGCTCCTGGGCAGCATCCACTATCTTCGGCTTGTAATACAGTGACAGGTCAGAGAATGTGCACTACATGTTTCAGCATTTAAATGTGGAATCCAAAACCTACCTCCTTATTCCTTTTAATAGAATCTACTAACACCCTATTTCCAGGCGGAGTGCATTCCTAATTCCTCCCCAAAAGATTGGAAAGGACCATGTCAACTCAAGTAGTTATTAGAGTGTAAAAGATGTCAGTTACATAGGAAAGACATTGGGACAAATAATTAACAGCCACTTAGGACAGACACTTTGATTCAGAAACTTCTTGGCTTCCTACTTTGTGGTTTCCATAGATAATGCTCCACGCTTGATAATCTAATACTACTGGTGGCAGCAATACAAAAAAACCTTTGCATAGGCAGCACTTGACAGGAATGTTTTTCGATTATAATAAATCTTATGATACGACATGATATAGGCCTCTATACAATATCATCAAACAGCTACATGGATGGGGCTTCCAGGATATTCTCCCCAGTATAATGCAAACCATCAGAGGGTATTATAAGTGTAGAATTGCAACACACTCTCAGACTGGTATACGCAGGGAGAATCTTAAGCGTTGCCCTTTTTGCAGTAACCATTAATGGTATAGTGTGTAATGTCAGGACTCCAGCCAATGGTCTCTTTTTGTGGATGATTTTTCGATCTTTCATTTGTCTTCTAGTCTTGAGGTAGCTGCTCGGTAACTGCAACCAACATTAAGAAGGCTAATATTTTGGGCTAGAACTTCAGATTTCAAAATTACCTCTGATGAATGTGTTAAATAAAGTTTAATTGTGTATATTGTGAGCTACACTTAAATATAGTGCTTGAACAGTATTGCCATTTTAAATTTTATGCAGGTTTCCTTACAATAAACAAGTGTTCTGAATCTTCTACTGATCACGTTTAAACATTTTTCTTCTTACTGCCCTACGTATTGAGTTACAGTGAGACAGCATCAAAGTTCTGGCTCATCAGCTGGTTTCAGAGGCCAGTATTATGCAGGTTACAAAGCAATGAAGATTAGATGCTTTACTGTTTGATGCAGAGTGCTTACCTCTTCTGAAGGTAACAGTAATGCACTTAACAGTTAAATCTCCTTTGACAGCATTTTGTCAAAGCAACATCCCCCCTGCCTATTGTAAGAGGTGACTAAAAGGAGTCTCATACTTTTCGGCCCTATAAGTTCAGGTCCCAATTTATGGTTTGACATGTCACTTTCCAAATTGTACAGTAGTGCGGGCCATATGGGGAAGGACGTCTTATGTGGTGCAGGAGTTATCCATAGTGTCCTTAGATTCAATCTCCTGAACCTCTTGTCACGGTTTCGCAACTCCACTTGCAATTCAACTATTTGGGCGAGGACACTTTCCAGGGTATGTCATCTTCTTTTGTTCTCTCCTGTCCTCTTTCGCCCCCATGACAATATTGGATTTCTCTGCACCCAATATCCAGCATGGTAGCCAGTCCGTTGTGGTGGGGCCATCATGTACCAATTTGGTAATAGCCCCCTGACAACACAGGGATTGCACTGCTGATGCCTGAGCTGTAAACTCCCCATGTATGCCAAGGAGTAGATGCCTGTCTTCCTGGGGCATCAGGACTCCCAGCAACGGCCATTATGCCAGGTTGCCTTTGCTGCGGCTGGGTGGCACCCATGGGGAGAGCCCCTGATCGGAGTGGGTGGCATCAGGCCGGATGACCCACAATGAAGCGGACTAAATCCTCTCTTGCTGGTGACCGTAAGGCACTGTGAATCTCTAAGAAGGGCAAGATTGAATAGAATGCTGACAGATATGACCCTGAATTGTTTCCCTCCCTCGCTACACCATGGGAGGAATGTAGGGCTACAGAAAGAAGAGAGCCATATTCGCCTCGATATTTAGTCTGTAGCAGAATGGGTGGGGACTCCTTTATACCTATGAAGCCTCAATTTTTTGTTGAACATTTTGAAGACAAGTTTGGGGAAGTGACAGCACTGTCCAAGATGAGAAGCGGTGCAGTCTTGATTCAGACAGCATCCCCAGCCCAATCCTGGGCATTACTCGCTTGTGGCCGGCTGGGTGATATTTCTGTTTCCGTCACTCCCCATAAAAGCCTCAATATGGTCCAGGGGATTATTTTCCATCACGACCTCCTCTTGCAATCGGATGACGATCTCCGTACCAACCTAGGATGGCTGGGTGTTCATTTTATCTGGCATCTTTACAATGGGTTGCTACCAGTGCCTTCATCGTGGCCTTTGAGGATGATTCATTGCCTGAAAAGGTCAAGGTGATGGTTTACCGCTGTGACGTTAAACCGTACGTCCCTCCCCTATGTGGTGCCGGAAATTCAGGCACATGTCTCGCCGCTGCATTTCCAGTGCCACGTCGTGACTGTGGGCGTCCACTGCATCCAGATATTCCGTGTGCACCTCCTCCCACTTGTATCATCTGTGGAGAGCAGCATTCCCCCTGTTCGCCAGACTGCACAGCACTCCAAAAGGAGCAGAAAATCGTGGAGTACAAGACTCTGGACTGGTTAATGTACCAAGAGACTAAATGTAAATTTGAACGATTACACTCCATTCGGTTGACGTCCACATATGCTGCAGCTACATTACCGTCACTGTCACAAGTACCTGTCGTACCACATTCTGTGCCACGAACAGTGGGCCCTCCGGGCCTCCAGAATACATCTGCTCCCTTAGTGGTGGGAGGAAAATCTCCTTGTGTTGCTCCCAAAGTACCTACTTCAGGAGCAAGGCCCCTCCAAATGCAGGAGACATTGGTCCTCTTCCCCCAAGCCGGAGAAGCAACAGCCTCCTCCGGCTCCTCTCGTGCCGAAGGGGTCCCTCAGGATCCTCTATCCCAAGTTCTCCACTAATGCCACAGAGGACACTCACCAGTGGCTAATGGAGCCAAAAGCTGCTGGATGAAGAGCTTCACGGTCTTCCTCTGTGCCTGTGCCTCTGTGCATCGAGCCCCTAAAGAGAAGCGAGAGGGCAAGCAAACAAAGAAGACTGCTAAGAAAAAGGGCCCTCCGGTGGCCTCAACACCACCACTCCCTACCAGTTCTGCACCTGAAGATGAGGTAGAGATCTTAGTGTCCCCTGAGGACCGGGATCTCACTGGTGCCTCATCCACAATAGGAATGGATACAAATACTCAGTCGGTGGCAGCAGGTGACCCTGAGGTGTAGCCTGCCTCCTTGTGTGCTTCATGCCTTCCCAATCTCACAATATCATCATCCTCCAATGGAATTGCTGTGGTTTTTTCCACCACCTGGCTGAGCTATGGGAACTGTTAAGCTCTTTACACCTGCTTTCTGCATTGCGCTCCAGGAAACTTGGTTCCTGATAATGTGGACCCCTGCCCTCTGTGGCTATAGGGGATACTACAAGAACTGTAGCGACTATAATAGCATATCAGGTGGAGTTTGTGTCTATGTCCTGAACTCAGTAGGCAGTGAACCTATGCCACTTCAAACCCCTCTAGAAGCCGCGGCTGTCAGGATAAGGTCGACACAGGAAATAACTGTCTGCAACGTATATCTTCCTCCAGATTGTGCAGTACCCCTGAACGCATTGGCTGCACTGATTCATCAACTCCCTAAACCTTTCCTATTTTTGGGAAATTTCAACACCCATAACCCCTTGTGGGGTGACACCATGATTACTGGCCAAGGTAGAGATGTTGAAACTTTCCTGTCTCAGTTCGACCTCTGCGTCTCAAATACTGGGGCTCCCACACATTTCAGTGTGCCTCATGGCACTTACTCGGCCATTGATTTATCCCTCTACAGACCAGGACTTCTTCCAACTATCCACTGGAGAGCCCACAATGACTTGTGTGGTAGTGACCACTTTCCCATTATCCTTTCACTCCCGCAGTGCCATTCCCCCGGACATCTACCAAGATGGGTTTTAAACAAGGCAGAATGGGAAGCTTTCACCTCTGCTGTCACCGTTGAATCTCCCCCACATGGTGCCTTAGATCTGGTAGTTGAGCGGGTCACTAGAACGATCGTTTCTGCAGCGGAAAACACGATCCCTTGTTCTTTAGGGTGCCCCCAGCGGAAGTCAGTACCTTGATGGTTGCCGGAAGAGGCCATTAAGAGTCTCGGCGAATCCTACAGTGACATAAGTGGCACCCTTCCCTAGAGCACCTAATAGCTTTTAAATGGGTCCATGTCCGCGTTCACCATCTTATAAAAAGACGGAAACAGGAACGTTGGGAAAGGTACGTCTCGACCGTGGGGTGCCAAACATCACCTTCCCAAGTGTGGACGAACATCATATGTGTTTGTGGGTACCAGACCCCGGCAGGTGTCACTGGCATTAACATCAATGGCGTGTTATCTACCGATGCAAACGCAATTGCCAAGCACTTTGCTGAGCACTATGCTTGAGCCTCCACATTGGATAATTAGCCCCCAGCATTTTGCAACCTCAAACAGCAGATGGAAAGGAAACCACTCTCATTCACTGAACATCACAGTGAACCCTATAATGCTTCATTTACAGAGTGGGAGTTCCTCAGCATCCTTGCACATTGCCCCGATACAGCTCCTGGGCCAGATCGGATCCACAGTCAGATGATCAAACATCTCTCGTCTGATTACTAGCGATATCTCCTTGTCATCTTCACTTGGATCTGGTGCGATGGGGTCTTTGCATTGCAATGGCGGAGAGCACCATCACTCCAATGCTCAAACCTGGCAAATACCCGCTTGATGTGGATAGCTATTGGTCCATCAGCCTCACCAACATTCTTTGTAAGCTGTTAGAACATATGGTAAGTCGGCGGTTGTGTTGGGTCCTGGAGTTACGTGGCCTACTGGCTCCATGCCAGGGCAGTTTCTGCCAGGGTTGCTCTACCACTGACAATCTAGTTTCCCTCAAGTCTGCCATCCAAACAGCTTTTACCAGACGCCAACACATGGTTGCCGTCTTTCTTGATTCACGAAAAGCTTAGGAACATGAACTGGTAACATCATATCTTTGCCACATTATATGAGTGGGGTCTCCGGGGCCCCCTCCCAATTTTTATCAAAAATTTCCTGTCGGTTCGTACTTTCGATGTCCAAGTTAGTTGCCTCCCATAGTTCCCCCCCATATCCAGGAGAATGGGGTCCTGCAGGGCTCTGTATCGAGTGTATCTCTATTTTTAATGGCCATTAACAGTATAGCAGCAGCTGTCGGTCTGTCTGCCTGTATGCAGACAACTTCTGCATTTCGTATTGCTCCTCCAGTACTGGTGTTGGTAAGCGGTGCCCACAGGGAGCCATCCACAAGACACAGTCATGGGCTGTAGCCCACAGCTTCCAGTTATCTGCTGCAAAGTCATGTGTCATGCAGTTCTGTCAGCATCGTACTGTTCATCCGGAACCAGAACATTACCTTCATGACGATCCATTTACTGTAGTAGAGACATATTGATTCTTGGGACTGGTTTTCGATGCCTGATTGACTTGGCTTCCTCATCTTCGTCAGCTTAAGCGGATGTGCTGGCAGCACTTCAATGGCCTCCGCTGCCTGAGCAACACCAACTGGAGTGCAGATCGCTCTACACTGCTGTTCAATCCCAACTTTACTATGGGAGTTTGGTTTATGGTTCGGTAGCACCCTCAGTGTTGCATTTACTCGACGCAGTGCACCACTGTGATGTTAGATTGGGAACGGGAGCTTTTAGGATGAGTTCGGTGACCAGCACCCTCGTGGAGGCCGAGTCCGTCCATTGAAGGTTAGGCGTGCAAAACTGCTCACCAGTTACGTTGCACCAATTCGTAGTTCTCCTGAGCATCTGAATTACTGTATCCTTTTCCCACCCACGGTGGTTCATCTCACGCATCGGAGGCCCAGGTCAGGGCTTAAGATTGCGGTTCGCGTCTGATCTCTTTTGTCTGAAGTGGAGTCCTTACCACCTATACTTGTGGACCATTCATGTACACCTCCATGGTGTACACCTAGGCCGAAGCTTCGCCTGGACCTTTCATATGGTCCTAAGGACTCAGTTAACCTCGCAGCACTCTGCTGTCACTTTCTCTCTCTTCTTGACATGTACCGGGACCATGAAGTGGTTTACACCAATTGCTTGATGGCTGATGGTCACGTTGTCTTTGCATATGTCCATGGAGGACATATTGAATAGCACTCCTTGCCAGATGGCTGCAGTGTTTGCACTGCAGAGCTAGCAGCCATTTCTTGTGCTGTTGAGCACATCCGTTCATGCCCTGGCGTGTCATTTCTTCTCTGTACTGACTCCTTGAGCAGCCTACAAGTTATTGACCAGTGCTATCCCCGCCATCCTTTGGTACCGACCATCCAAGAGTCCATCTATGCCCTGGAATGGTCCAGTTGTTCCATAATGTTTGTGTGGACCCTAGGCCATGTCGGAATCCCAGGAAATGAACTTGCTGACAGGCTGCCCAAACAGGCTACATGGAAACTGCTTCTGGTAATCAGCATCCCCGTAACTGACCTCGTTCATTATTATGCCGCAAGGTTTTTCAGCTTTTGGCGACAGAATGGCATAATCTCAGTATGCACAACTAACTGCATGCCATTAAGGAGACTACGAACATGTATAAGCCCTCCATGTGGGCCTCTTGAAGGGACTCTGTGGTTCTCTGCCAGCTCTGCATTGGCCATACATGGCTAACACATGGCTACCTCCTCCGTAGCAAGGACCCACCTTTGTGTCACTGTGGCTCACACATGACTGTCATCCACATCTTGCTGAACTGCTCACTTTTATCAGTAAACTCTTCTGGGCTAAGTTGCCGTGGTCGATCTGTAGAACTTCTTCTCCCTGACGTTTCGTTCTCAACTACGGAGAACATCTTCGGAGGTGAGTCGACTACTGGCTGCTAGGAGCTGGGGCTGCCGCTTATATAGAGATCATGGGGGGCGCCACCACACGTCACTTGGCGTCGATGTGCAGCTATCTCTGGCTATCGTCTGTTCTCTCGATTGCAGGCAATCGATTGTCACGTGATTGAAGCAACGCCGACCGCCATATCTTATCCAATTTTAATCCTTCTTCTTTACGATTAAAATTGTATTGTGGCAATCGATTGCCTGCAATCGAGAGAACAGATGATAGCCAGAGATAGCTGCACATCGACGCCACGTGACGTGTGGTGGCGCCCCCTATGATCTCTATATAAGCGGCGGCCCCAGCTCCTAGCAGCCAGTCGTCGACTCACCTCGGAAGATGTTCTCCGTAGTTGAGAACGAAACGTCAGGGAGAAAAAGTTCTACAGATCGACCACGGCAACTTAGCCCGGAAGAGTTTACTGATAAAGACGCCGGCCGTGAAAGCCTACATGGAATGCTCACTTTTAGCTCCTGTGCGGCAGACTTTTAACCTTCCTAGCACCCTACCTGCGGTGTTGGGCGACATTGTGTCAACAGCAGATTTAGTTTTACTCTTCATTCATGAGGGGGGTTTTATCGTACCATCTAAGGGTGGGCTTTTAATCTTCTCTCCGAGGTCGCCACCCTCCCTCCATTTTAACTCTGTCACACTTCCTTTGCATTTGTTTGTCATGGTGGTTGTCTTTTCCTGACATGTTTTCATCCCGTCTTGTCTTTTTGGGGTGGACAATCAATGTGTTGCACAGTGGCTGGCTCATCCTCTTTTATTATTGTGATCAGCCACCCCAGACCATCTGGTATATTGTTTTAATACTTTCTTCTATTTTTCTTTGTGGTGTATGTTTTCCCCGTATTTTTGTTTGTTCTATTCATTTTCTTTTTAGATGTGGTTCCCCATTCCTTTTTCCCCTTTAACTTTCTCAAACATACTTTGGGTATTGTTGTACCTTGAGCCTTGCTTGCATCAGCAAAAAGGGACTGCCTTTATACCCCAAACCAACTAAACAACCAATCAGAGCAACATCGCCATCAAAGCATAAATCACCACCACCACCACCACCACCACCACCACAATGTCTTCAAATTAACTTCTTTTAGGTTTTTTAAGTTTGAATGTAGAATGATATTGATTTCTGTATGTCAGTTTTTTACTCTGTTATATGTCACTATGTTGACTGTTAATATGTAACAGAGATACTACTTGTATAGCTGGCCATCAGAGAGGAACTTGCATCTATGAGTTTTGAAGAAATCCTAAAACTGAAGGAAGAGCTAGGAGCTAAAGTGTACAGTGAAGCTGTGTTTGGTGCCAAACGTGTCCCTAAAACTGACTTCAAAAGAGCTAATAAAAACAGGTGGGTTAAAAGGTTAGTTGTAAGATGAAAGATGAGATTTACGATATGAATGTATGATAGTCATTTATATTTGTATGTGACTATACAGTTGTCGGTATTTTTGTAGTGATTAGTATATTTTTTATTTTCTTTATTTTACTTTGTCTCTCACTGCAATTCCTGAAAGTGATGTTATGTAATGTCACATTTTTATTTTTTTATTTCGTTTGATGTTCAGAACAAATCAAATAATACACTTATTATTTACTCTGATGCGAACAAGATAATTACATTTTTTCTGTCTGCAGGCCACGTGAAATGTCATCCAAGATACCAGTTCACAATACAAAAAAGTTGAGAAATAATGTGGGAAGGGATCCCAGGTTTGATCCACTTTGTGGTACTTTTAATGATGAGGTTAGAATATGCTGCCTTATGCAATGAAATTAGTATATTTATATCTAAAATGCAAATCTGGCAATAGTTTTACTGAAAGTCCTGTAGAACAAGAGTAAGAAACCACTAATCACTGAATTTAATCTACAAAATTAGACTGAGAAAATTTGAGTGCATGCCAGTAAAGAATGATAAAATTTTTTCCCCTCATGTGTGGTACACACGTTTCATTGGAAGAGCTATCAGGGCTCGTGCACTGGCAATGATAGAACAATGTTTCGTGTCAGTTCTGCTTGAACATAAAAAATTTATGAAAAATTTCTAGTTGTCCTGTTTTTTGTGAAGTCATCTTTCTAAGTTTTCTTACCCTCCTTTATTTTTCTTCTACAGTGACGTATTTCTTGGTCCTTCACACTTTCTCCTTCAAACTACAATCCACCCCAGCATGACCTCAACAACATTATTTTTACTGAAAGTCCCAACTACACCAACTTTTTTATTTTTAGTCCTTTTTTATTTTTAGTCCTTTTTTATTTTTAGTCCTTTTTTATTTTTAGTACTTTGTTATTTTTAGTACTTTGTTATTTTTAGTACTTGGTTATTTTTACCACTTTGTTATTTTTACCACTTTGTTATTTTTACCACTTTGTTATTTTTACCACTTTGTTATTTTTACCACTTTGTTATTTTTACCACTTTGTTATTTTTACCACTTTGTTATTTTTACCACTTTGTTATTTTTACCACTTTGTTATTTTTACCACTTTGTTATTTTTACCACTTTGTTATTTTTACCACTTTGTTATTTTTACCGCCAAACAATTTTTCTTACTTTATTTTTATTACTAAATCTTCAATAGCTGTACATTTGAAATCAGACCTGGACATGAAGGATATCTATATTTGTTATCATTAATGTTTCACTTTCTTAGTAAAGAGATTTAACATTGCTATTGAATATTTTGATCATAGCTTTTGTGAAAATATTACCATTTAAAAAATTCTCTAGCCATATTCAGTACTCAAATTTTAAAACCTGCCTCCCCATTTGTTTTTGTAACTGAACTCTTGAACTAGAAATGTATTTTTAACTACATTTCTAGTAACACAGAGGTTATGTTTTAAGCTGATGTTAACTCTCATCTCCTTAGTTTAATTGATGTTGATGCTTAGTCCCACAGCTTCTGATGTATCCTTTAACTAACATGAGTAAGCGAGAAAATGAAACACTTTTCTTCTGTACTCCAGAGCTACTCTTAAGGGCTATATTTTTAGCTTTTCCTCATGGACAATATGGTGTTCTAGTTAACTGGGTTGGAATTTTATTTTTATTTAGTCCTCCACATAATGTCTTGTTTCAAGAATCAGATGGCTGTAGAGTCTCTGAATTCCAGATGTAAACTTTTCTATTTACATACTCATGTTTGTAAGTTAACGGATCTCACGTTTCTGTGAACAACAAATGGCATTGTGATAACGAGTGGACAAAAAGTGCTCTGGCAACGTAGGGATATTAAATATGACTAGATCATTGGCCAGCCACAGTCAAGTATGCTCTGGCAACATAGGGATATTAAATATGATTAGATCATTGGCCAGCCACAGTCAAGTATGAGCTAGTCATTTATACCACTTATCCTGAGTGATGTTTGTGTGCTGATGCCATACAGAAAATCAATATGAATGCCCTCCCAATTCAGTAAGTTTACTAGATGCCTTCTTATTCTGTAGATTAGTATTTCCTGAATGGCTCGTGACAATGCCTTCCATCACCGGACAAGTGCTCTCTGGAGGTGAGCAGTGATCCTTAGGGATCGTGTTATGACTACAATCATTTGTCCGGGAGCATGCTATGCGTGTTAAGTATTGTCTGTCAGATGAAACCTGAGTCCATATCCACTACGAAGAAAGCATATTATCCCGATGCTCTTAGAGCCCATTCATGTTTGACAAGACAACACATCAACTGTGATATGTGTTATCACTTTCTGAGAAGATTGCAACTGAGCATGTTGCCAAGAATACAGATCAACCTCTCAAATCCATCAATATGGCCTTACAGGAGGTGTATAGAGTATCTATCCAGAGAAGATGCTGTGTTAGTATTGTGTTTTTGGATAATGATCAACATGGGTGTAGTCCGTGCTCAAATTTTCTAATGCCACTGTTGAATGTTCTCTCTTCCTGGAAACTCCTCCATAGCCATGAAATTATACTATGGGCAACATTCAGCTCCCAGCAAAACTCACACTTGTGGCCGGGCAGTGATCTACCCATATTTAATGTCTTTGAAATGTATTCTCTGTGTCATCCTGTTTCTCTGCAACTCAAATACTATATGCCAAATGCACACAACACTCAGTCAGAACCACTACACCCAAAACCACTGCAAACACTGACTGTTTGAAGGTGCATAAACTGTCTCCTCCTTGGATGCATATATGTCACTTGTTTCTATGTTGTTCCACCACAGTTTAGCCTGTAAGCTACAACAAGAAAATACAAGATGAAAATAGCATGCAGTCGGGATGCCACTGTTCACCAGAAGCAACTCATTTGCAGAAAAACTGTGCTCATACATTGATGTAGTTTTCTTTTATGATGGGCATTCAATAAGTAATGCAACACATTTTTTTCTTAAGGCAGATTGCTTTTATTCGGGATTCCAGTACACCATATCATTCCCCAGTGTAGGCTACAACACACTATTTTCATCGTAATCTTCATTCAGCGTTGTGGCCTTACACCACTACACTTGGAAGGACTGTATGCCTGCATTGTACCACTCCACTGGTTGATGTGGGAACCATCATCATCCTGCATCAATAACCTTACCATCATCTATATACTGCTTCCCATGGAGTGCATCTTCCATTGGGCCAAATTGATGGAAGGTAGGAGATCGGGGCTGTAGGGTGGAGGAGGAAGAGGAGTCCAATAAAGTTCTGTGAGCTCCCCTTGGGTATGCAGACTTGGCAGCAGTATCAACAGAGATGTCCAATTGTGGAATGCACCTCAAATACGAATACTGTCTTGAAGACTGTGTATAGTACCGCCACCTGTCGGAACATCATGAAACTGTGTGGGGTGAAGCGGAAATATCTGATGAACATCTGTAACAAATTCCGCATTTTTTTTTCAACTAAAATTGACTGAGAAAAAAATGTGTTGCAGTGCTTATTCAATGCCCCTCATAACACTGTTTTTATTATTTGTCATTTTCAGTTGTCATTTTCTATTTCTTAATTATTCTCCTTTTTAGCAACTATATTTTGATGTTAGTTGTCATCAAATGAATTGAATTGCATTTGTTATAAGCATTAGTTTCCTGATACAATTGGTAAATTACATATAAATTTACATTCTATGGATTTGTCATCAAAACAGCATTTATGTTTTAATGTTACAGACTTTCAAAAATGCGTATTCATTTGTTAATGAAATTCGTGACAAAGAGAAAGAACAACTTAAAAATGAGCTAGAAAAGGAGACAAATACTGCCAAGAAGGAGAAGATCAAGTACATTTTACAAAGAATGGTTTGTGCTTATAAAACTACTTCTTAATTTTAACAGTTAAATAGGTTTAGAATTACTGACTTGCCTGGTCTCATACAATATATCTTTCTCAACTGCACAGTGTGAAAAAAGTAACTCTTCTGCTCAGTATGGACCTATATTGTGTTGATTATGTGTAACCAGTATAAGTGTTCCTGAGTGGGGCTCAATGTGAAATGCTTGCATATTGTAGGCAGCTGTTACAATTTGCAGTACCAACTCTCAACATTCTTAATTTTGGATTGTTGCAGCTAGTGACTTGCTTTTTAGGATATCTTACAATTTTTTGGTGTAAGTGTTACATGATTTTTCTTTCTTACTTTACAACCACGCTCTTGTTTTATATCCCTCAACTGAACCACTCCCAAAATTTGAAATCTATTTGGATATTCTTACAGTGCTAACTCTGAAGATAGCCTATCTTCATTCATCAAGTACAAAGTAAAAACGGAATTCCTGCACGGGAACTTTCCAAATAGCACCAAAACCTTCACAAAATTTCACAAAACTAATAAAATGCAAGAAACATGTAGAATATCTCAGTATGGTTGAAATGCATAGACACAGTGAATATCAGCAACGATGCTGTATTGTGGAGAGCGTGATACAAAAAATTAGAATTTTTAAAGCAATAATAGATGGCTACAATTTTGGAAGCTAAAGAAATATTGTAAAGGAAATAAATAGTGAGTCAGAGGAAACATTTAACAAATGATACTCCATCCTAAGCTAGGCTTACCTACCTAAATATAAATTCTTGTTTTCCGAAACCTATAAATTGCTACAAATGCTACAACACAGTCAGACTGTTAAGACATTGTGGAAAATACAATTTGATTGCACATGAAACTAATAAATATGTAGGGTGATTATAATTATAGTTAAACTAAAAACACTATAGAAATAACACCACTGGCCAGAATGACGTCAAATTGCAATGGAATATTATCGGAGAGATGGGGGATGGTGGGGGGGGGGGAGGGGGGGGGGGGGAATGTATGGCAGAAGAAAAGAAATGGTGTGAAAATTGATCAATAGATGACCCTGTATGTGTCAGAATACGTAAATGAAAATGCCTTTCATGCACTTGACCCATTGAAGTTGGTACAAACATGCCAGGTACATGGCTTTTCCTCCTTTAGCATCCACAACGTTCGCCATGACTGTCTCAATGCAGGATCATGCTCTGCTTGTAAAGCTGTATTACAAGACTGATGACTGCGCACATGTCACTCTACAGAAATTCCGGACACTGAAGGGTTTAAGAAAGGTGTTGGTCCGATTACTGCTGTGGGTCTGGAATAAATGATTTGGAAATTTGAAAAGATGGGTTCTTTTGGTGTGCAACATGGTAGAGGTAGGAAACGAATTGATTCAACATCAGTGGAAGCAGTGGCCACAGCAATGCAGGAGGAGACAGGTGGTGGTGTGCAAACGTGTAGTGCAAGGAGAATTGCCCGAACATTGGACATACCCATGACCAGGGTGTGTAAAATCCTACGAAACATCCTTCTTTGCTATCCATTCAAAATTACCCATGTGCGCAAGTTGCTTCCTGTTGACCTGCCAGCAAGAGAGATCTGTCCTTTAGAATTTCTTGTTTGCATGGAAATGCACAATGATTGGCTGTGGAAGATTTTGTGGACAGACGAAGCCCACTTCCATCTGACAGGATATGTCAATACACAGAATTGTCGAATATGGGCAATTTAAAAACCAAACGCAAATCAACCAGTACCTCTTTTTCCCGAGAAGGTTACTGTGTGGTGCAGGTTTACGGCATCATTTATCATGGGGCTACATTTTTTTTTTTAAGAGGCAGGTGCTTCCGGTTCTGTTACCTGTACCGTCACTGGTAAGTGCTATTAGTGTCTTTTGCACAACCGCGTCATTCCAGCTCTCCAACAGTGTGGATGTGTGGATGGGATCATTTTTATGCAAGATGGCGCACCTCTGCACAATATAAATCCAGTTAAGCAGCTGCTGAAGTCCCATTTGGAAATGCTAGAATTATCAGCCGCCATTTCCCTACAGCCTGGCCTTCTCGATCACCTGATCTTAATCTGTGTGACTTCTAATTGTGGGGCTATCTGAAAGATGTTGTGTTCAGTGTTCAGATTGCAAACTTAGCTGCGTTCAAGGCACACATTGTGCAACACATTCTGAACGTGACCTCAGAAACACGCCAATCAGTTGTGGAACATGCTGTTTCCAGGTTTCAACTTGTTGCAGAAAACGGTGGACAGCATATTGAACATGTTTTGTGCCAGTCACAGAAATTAATAATCCGATTGATGATTTTTATGCATGTTTTGGCCTCAGGACAATTAAAAACCAATGTGAGTGATGCTTTTTATGCAGTTTTTGGCCTCAGGACAATTAAAAACCGATTTCTCCCATCCATGATATTGCCATGGTGGATGGGCTTATGTATCGGACAGTATCACACCTGTACACTGAAACACTGAGTAGTACAGTTTGTTTAACATCTAACATACATATTTGGCATTGTTGTGTGTAATTCATTTGTCATTTGTAGTCGGCTACAATTAAATTATCCTGCTTACAGTGCCATCTATTGTTACATTTTGTAACTATTTCTTTTTCTGTTGCCATACATTTTCCTCCTCCTCCAATAATATTCCGTTGCAGTTTGACGTCATTCTAACCAGTGGTTTTATTTGCACAGCGGATTTAAAGTTTAATTATAATCACCCGGTATACTGTGACAAAGTATCAATTGCTTCACCAACCATTCAATACAGAATAGAGACTGCATACTTTCTCTTGACAAACAGAAACTTCAGGAGCTTTAGTATCCATCTGAATTTTACACAGTGAGGACAGTAGTGTACTTAATTCGATAACGATTACTTAGTTGAAAAAATACAATGAAAACCGCATCGAAACGCACAAAGATAAACAAAAATATTTATGGTGAAGCCAGGGAAGAAATGATACATTACATGCAAATATCAAAGTGGTGGAATGCTTTAGAGAAAGCATGGAAAACATTTCACATAAATTCTCCGATTGTACTGTAGTTACAGGAGATGTCTATTGAGGAGATGCCTATCGAGAGACACACATGCTTAGTAAAATGTAGGGACAAAGACTCCTACATCACCATGCTAAATGTATTTTCTGAAAATTATCTTGAGCAGTTGATGAGACAACCGACCTGTGAAGGAACCATATTGGATCTATTGTTCTCAATCATGACTGGAGAAAGGAATCTTCAATCATTGATGAGCAATGATTAATAAGTTCAATAAGCTATTGATTAGAAACTACCCAAGCAGTAAGCAGCAAACATTCAACTCTGGAGAGGAGAACCTGGACATTCTCTGGTGCATATCGTAGGTCATATCTCAGAGGAGCTTGTGCCTTTGAAGAGAGTAAGTGATGGAAATATCACATTGTAGTTCAAGAAGAGTATCAGAAAGTTACTACAAAATTAGACAGTTGTACAGCAGAGACAAATAAAATGAAATCTTTGCTATCTTGCAGAAGCTGAACAAAGTTAAAAGAAGAATAAGGAAACGTAAGTCAGAAATGTTGAATGAAATCAAAATCGAGGTTTTACCTTCAGAGTCATTTAAAATACCCAACCACGTTTTGCTCCTACATGAAATAAGTAAATGGAACCAAGTTGTACCTGCAGATTCATGTAAAATACTTAACCAAGTTTTGATCCTAGTAATATAAAATAAGTAAATGGAACAAAACATTGGTCCACATTCTTGTCGATCATGATGGCAGCACAATGGAAGATAGTATGACAACTATAGAAATAAATTAACATGAAACTGAAATCAACTCAGATTGTTTGATAGAGGAAATGCTTGATGGTATGTCTGTCAGTTTCCGTATTGGATAAGCAGAAGAAACAGCCCCACATCTAGCAAGTGTTAACAACAGTTTACGGTAGTTGTCTGAAAAAAAGAAAGCATGATTTGTGACTAAAAAGGCACAGGTCATTCCGATATAAGAATGATTGCAGAACTATAGACCTACCTAGCTGATGTCACATGTTGTAAAATTATGGAGCATATTTTACACTTCCGTGTGGTAAAGTTTCTGATGATAGAATAATTATTCTGTGGGAATTATCATGGTTTCTACAAGCACAAATCATGTACAATCCAACTTTTTCTGTTCGTTCTTGCATTAGGGACAGTCATCGATAACAGAATACAGATTCATGCCTTGTTTCTTGACTTTCAGAAATGTTGCGATGTAATTGTTCTTTGTTACCTTATAAACAAAATATGTATGTACAGAATATTCAGACAGATATGCAGTTCGATTGAAGACTTCCTCTCAAACAGAACTCTGTACTTCATAATAGGAAAGCATCATAAAAAGCAAAAGTGGCATTTGGGTATTTCAGTGTATGTTGATAGGATTATTACTGTTCTTAACGTATATAAATGACCTTTCAGGTAATCTCCGTAGCTATCTGGGGTTGGTTGCACATGACAAACTTGTGTATGTGGAGGTGAAATTCCTAGGAAACTATTATGAAATGCAGTGAGAGTTGGAAATGATCAAAAAGTAGTCATGTCATATACAATCTCTGTTGCAATTTCTATGCAAGTGTGACCACTGACCAATTGTCCACTTGAATGAGCTGAGCACTCAGTGGCTGAGCACGACATGCTGGAGTCAATGGCTGCTTCACAACCAGTGGATCCTCACCCCCTTCCCCCAACACCAGCTTGTCTGAACTACATAGAATGGCAGTTTTCCTTGTAACACATTCTTTGTTCTCATAACCCTCCTGCCCTAAATCTCTGCCTGCACCCACACCCTCTTTCCTACAATCTCCTCTTCCTCTGTTCTGTCATGTGTCTCAATCCACTCCCCAAAGTCTTTGTCATTGTGCACTGCAAGAACTCACCATTGCCCTTGTGTCATATTGCTATCCTGTACACCTGCTGCATCTGTCCTCTTGCATTATTATCCTGTATAGCTGCTGCCTCCCACTGAGGTGTCAAGCCACCCTTCCCCAAACCTACCTCCCACTCCCTGCCTCCTTTGTTCCCAATACAACCTCTCATCCCAGGCAACCCATAGAACTGCAGTCCTAGCATTGTGTATTCAGCTGGCACAATGTAATTTTACAAGTTTTGTGTGTGTGTGTGTGTGTGTGTGTGTGTGTGTGTGTGTGTGTGTGTGTATAGTCTAGCACTGTAGCTTGTTTAAAGATTTTTCTGGAAGCAAACAGGTTTTCAGTCTTGTTTATGTGCCTTTTGATGACTCAACATGTCCATTATTTGATTTGCTGCATTGTTACATTTATTCCTGAATGATTGCTCGTAAATTGACAAAAAGACCCAATATTGTTTGACTATGTGACGGTGATCGCTTGCAAAAATTAGATATCCAAGAAAATCTCTGTGGAGTAATTGGAGATAGGATGACCACACAAGTCTAGATGTGGGGGAGCCAGGTGACTTATTGGAAAAATCGTAAGGTGGTGTAATTTGCACACCATAGAGGTCATTTTGAAAACCCCCTTTCAACAATGTTTTGTGTATTCCGTGGACATGACTCTTATCACGTAGGATAAACAGAGAAGATTGAGAAGATTTAAAGAAGAGCTATGTGCTTCACCGGGGGTTTGTTTAGTCAGTGTTAAGGTATCACAGAAATTCTCTACAGATTTCATTCAAAAAGACTATAAGCCAGGCATGTGGATATCAGAGACATGTACCTAGAAAATTCTGAGAGCCCACATTCCAAAACAAGTGAATAAATAATTAATATCACCAACAGACATCTTTCTAACAATTGCAGTGGTAAACTTAAAGGAGAGATTCATGCTGTCACACATCTGTACTAACAGTGTTTCCTCGTACATACCAGTGAAGAATGGAATTGTAAAGAAAATGAATCCATTGTAATATGTACCTTCAAGTGGCTCTGTGGAGTACAGATGAAGATAAAGATGACATTGTTGTTATATATTTTATATTTTACTTACTGGTATTGATGCTAGTCTTTCCATGTTTATTCTATAGGGTGTCCCGGGAGGAATGGAATATCCAGGGATATGATTGAAACAATCATTTGAAATGAGAAGCTTCATGTGGGTATATGCCCTATACTGAATGGTTTCAGAGGTAGAATCCATTTAATGCACAATGCTATTTATTTTCTATATTATTCAATACCGTGTCAGGTTTATAGATGTACACTTGTAAAACAATTAATGAACATTACAACATGCATTTTACAAAGTATCAATTAAAAAATCTGTATATTTAACACATTCATCTCTAAGCATCTCCTACACATTACGTTACAGTTGTTGTACAGTTCACAGTAAGTGTTCAAGTAGCCCACTATCAACTTTAGTGCATTTCTGCACTCGTGGGAGAATGTTTTGTGTTGTGTGTCTCAGTGCCTCTGCACGTTCCCTAATGAGGTCAACAGCAACCATGATGCAACCAAGCAGTTCATCTAACATATTCACTTTTCATTTTTACACCTCAGATTTCATCCAACACCATAAACAAAAATCTAATAGTCTAGTGACCTTACACCATTGTAGTTAATTGTGCTGCCATCACCAATCCACCTATTAGGGTTGTATGGTTGAGATGTCCCTCACATGTCTGGGAAAGTGTGGAGGGGAAATTGGTTTCCACTGGGGCATGTGGATTTTCCTCCGACCGTTGAGGATTATTGCATGTGTTGTTAACTCACTTCCCTGTAAACTTAGCTTCATCGGTGAATGGTAGTAATTAAGCAAATGATGATTGTCATTTAACCAGTGACAAAGTTAGTCATGTGGCATTGTCACCAATGTGAAGATTGTACATACACTGTATGTGAAATGCCCGGAAGTTTTCTGCACGTGTCATGGGACATCGATACACGCAGAAAGTTGCCTTGTGCTGGTAGTTGGACTACACTGTGCTATTTCAACAATGTGTTGCTGTTCCTGTACAGTTTGTTGAACTATGTGTTCAGGGGGAAATGGTAACGTGTAAAAATACCTATTTCATGCAATGTGCTATAAATTAGGGAACATCATTGTATAATCATGAATTTGATGTATCGGAAAGTGCCAGTGGTATTCTTTGACAGCAGCAGAAGTGCCACAATCTCAGAAACCATATACACTGTGTGTTCTTCATTAGTGAAGATGTGTGGCATTTCAACCAGTGCATGTACTAACACAGTTAACCTATGCTTCTCTCTGATACACTCTCATTCCCTCTCACTACGTCACTCTCAACACGCCATGGACTACTGCACATTCAGTGGGCTAGTTTAATAGCAGAAAGATCCTGAGAAAAGAAGTTGAAAGCAGTGAGGTAGGTTGAGCGTGAATAAAATGTCAGAGGTTGTACGTGTAAGACATACAAATGCACGCCACTAGAGAAAGATAAAAAAAAAAAGAAAAAATTAAATGTGTTCTGGGAACTATTCTGAATAGGGAATATATACATATGAATTTTTTTGCTTCAAATGAGCATTCCTGTTGTATCCTTGAATATTGTCCATTTCGCCTGGGACACCCTGTTTACCTGTCTATATTTCATTATTTATTTCTTATAATATGATTATTACTATCATCTTTATTGGGAATACTGCATGTCTCTCATTTGCCTGTCCTGCTTTATAATTTCCTTCTGTAATACTTTAAAAAGCCGTTCTATTGATGGGAATGAACATGTGAAGTATAATTACTTTTTGACTTTCCTCATAAAGATGCCTTTTCTTTAATTTTTTCAGGGCACTGTGATCTTACAATAGTTCTCTCTAGTTAGCACACCACCTTACTTCTGTCTTTTCTTTTTCATTATCTTCACAACCCTTCTGCCTGCCTGATCAATGGCCTGGGTTTTCCCCTTCTCATTTCTCGTGTATGTTTTCTTTTTCTTATAACTATTTCTTATGCAGTGCCTCAATCCTCTTTGCAATAAAACATCAGGAACATGCAATGTTGTTTCTCATGTGGGGTCATTTAGTACCTCCTTGAGGTGTCAGATGTGATGTGAAATTCCCCTTGCCCATTCTGAAGACATCTCATCTCTGTAAAGTGACTTCGCCGGCCAGGGTGGCCGAGTGGTTCTAGGCGCTACAGACTGGAACTACGCAACCGTTACAGTCGCAGGTTCAAATCCTGCCTCGGGCATGGATGTGTGTGATGTCCTTAGGTTAGTTAGGTTTAAGTAGTTCTAAGTTCTAGGGGACTGATGACCTCAGATGTTAAGTCCAATAGTGCTCAGAGCCATCTGTAAAGTGACTTCAGTTTGCCTGTATCCCATACTTCCAAGACCTAGTCTTCCAGTGGCCACCAGCAGTGGAGGGTGAATCTTCAACAATGCCAGTCTCTTTTGTTGGCATAGTGTCAGAAAAAATTTGAAAAAAAAGTAAACCTAAGATCCTGGGAAAAAAACCAACAGGCATTACGTCAGCAAGTGACCAAGAAAGTGGCAACAATTTATCAGGCATTAACTTTCATGGCACTAGAAGGAGCCTCACTAGGCCAAAATGTAGGGGCAAACAGAGCTTTGAACGTAGCCAACAAATAACTAAGGATGTTGCGGTGAGAGAAAGAGGTGATTGTAGGAGGGGAAGTCAAGGTAGGCCACAGACTGTTCTCTCCCCTCCTCCCCTTTTTTCCATAAAAAAAGGGGGTCATGTAAAGATCTTTTCTCACACAGTCATGTACATTATACTCAAGGTTTTTCATTATCTATTATGTTACCTAAATTTTTATCTTGCTGCAACAACCCTCTTTGCTTCCTCCTGTTCCCCTTCAGCTACAACACATTAATTTATTTCTGTTTCTGGGGAGCAAATTGAAATACTTTCCTTCCTCATACAATTGCTTTATGTGCAGGTAAATTAAATTTTTGTGTTAAAATCACTGTTAGTAAAATGTAAGAAGTAAAAATGAAAAAAAAAGTCTACTTATCAAGCATTAGCACAATGGAGACATATCAAATCTATGTGAATCTTCAGGTTTTGGCGGCACAAAGACTGTTCCATTAAGTTTCAGGTGTGCAGCCGCAAGAATTCTCCTTCTTTTTCTTCTAATATTTTGGCTGTATAATGTTCAGCCACCTTCAGAGTGAGCCGCAAGACTGCAGTGCACTGGAGCGGCGGTTTTGCAGCTCACTGAAGATGGCTGAACATTATAGGCCGAAATATTAGATCTTCTTCTAATATTTGAAGGAGAATTCTTGCGGCTGCACACCCGAAACTTAATGGAACATATCAAATCTATATTTTATCATTAGTAACTTATTTCAAATGTGATCAAATAATAATGCAACACACAAAAATCCCAAAGGGAATGTAATTGATTCTCTCTCTCTCTCTCTCTCTCTCTCTCTCTCTCTCTCACACACACACACACACACACACACACACACACACTATTTATTTATAATAGAGGGAAACATTCCACGTAGGAAAAATATATCTAAAAACAAAGATGATGTGACTTACCAAATGAAAGTGCTGGCAGGTCGACAGACACACAAACGAACACAAACATACACACAAAATTCAAGCTTTCGCAACAAACTGTTGCCTCATCAGGAAAGAGGGAAGGAGAGGGAAAGATTTCGTCTTTCCCTCTCCTTCCCTCTTTCCTGATGAGGCAACAGTTTGTTGCGAAAGCTTGAATTTTGTGTGTATGTTTGTGTTCGTTTGTGTGTCTGTCGACCTGCCAGCACTTTCATTTGGTAAGTCACATCATCTTTGTTTATATAATCATCAGTAGAACTAGTGTCCAGTGGTGGCAACAAGATGGTAGACATGGATGATGTGACAGTGTGACATAAACTGTGACAAGGAAGAATCTGTAGGTGATGGTTTAGGAACTATTGTGGGTTAGTGGAGGAGATGGTTGATGACCTTTACATAGAAAGTTAAGTAGGGAGCAATGTGTTGGTTGTATTGGTTAACTAGGATGGAAATCCTGTCTATCGGATCACTACAACCAATTACAATGGGGCATCCAGATGGTTAGGGTTGAGAATTTTTGAAAGCATATGGAAAATGAGTTGTTATAGAGAAAAAGAATATTGATTTGATAGTGTTTATGGTATGAGCCAAGGAATGAGAGCACGAATTGGAAGTCAATCTAGAATTTCTGAATAGGCTCCTTAAAGTTAGGCTTGTAGGTTGTAGAGCGATGTTTCAGAGATGGTTGGCTGAGATCTTCTGCCAAGTATGAGGATCGTTCCAAAAGTAAATCCTCCTATTTTTATTCATGGAAACTACAGGAGATACGTAAATCACAACAGCACAGCTAAATAGAGCAATATTATAGCTACAACTGTCATATTTCCACACAGTCACCACAATTCAATATGCCTTTTGCCAACAATGAACCAGAGCCTGCATGCTGCGCTTGTAAAAATCGGAACTAGCTGAGGCTAACCATTCCCTTACAGCTTTGACAGCAGCATTTGAGTCTTGAAAATGTTCACTGCATAGTCCATCTTTCAGAGGCCCAAAGAGATGGAAGTCTGAAGGTGCTGAATCAGGACTGTACGTTGGATGTGGTAAAACATTCTAGCTGAATTTTGCAGTGAGTTGCATGGTCACAAAATTGGTATGGGGCCTGGCATTGTCGTGTTACAGGTGAAAGTTGATCTTCTTCTCTGGCCTTACCATGGAAATTCCAGCTTTCAGCTTATTCAGTGTCTCCTTGTTGCATGCTGAATTGACAGTTTCTCCAGGCTGCTGGACATCCAAAAGAACCACACCCTGTCTATCCCAGAAGACTGTGCACATCACTTTGCCTGCAGACAGCTGTGTTTTGAGTTTCCTCTTTTGACAGAGAATTCGCATGTCGCTATTCCCTGAACTGTCTTTTGGATTTTGGCTATTCCGAAAATTGTCACCTCTAGCTTTGTAGTGGTCCAGCACATCATGACAAATTTCCATTCAGTGAGTTTTTTATCCTATTGCAAGCAACCACAGGACCCATCCCACACAGACTTTGTGATAACCAAAATGTTCCAACTTTGTTTCCAAGGTTGACATTCAGCTTTCTGTGGTAGTTATCTACCAATCAGCATGGATTAGTTGATCAAGACGCTCTTCATAGCGAGGGATGACAGCTGTGCTGAGTCGACCGTGTCATGGCTTGTTGTACACATCCTTTTCACCACCTTGAAAGTACCATACCCATCACCTAACATTGCTCAGGTCTGTTGTATCACCTCCATGCACCTTAATCAAGCATCAGTGGATTTCAATCGACACAATTTCTTCAGCAGTGAGGAATTCAATCACACATCACTGTTTTATACATGCATCCATAGTAGACTCTGTTTTGGAACACTCCTCTGCTGGCACCAACTACCGCAGAACAATAGAACCACCTGCAAATGAAAGAGGAAGGTTGCATTACATCACAACAGTGCTGCAGTGTTTACCTGCAAAGAGTATGACCAGATTAGGATCTGTTTTAAGACTGTGGTTGGCTGCTGTGTTCTCCAACAAAAGGATTGTATCAGTAGGAAAGGAAACATTGGTTTTGTGTCTGCATTTGTCAGATTTTTATTTCATTGGAGTATAGGTACAGGCGAAGTACAGACACACATTCAAGAATGTAGATGAACAGGTGATTCCAGGTTAATGTATGCAAAGAAGTAAATTGTTTTGTAAAACTATCAGAATGAAGTACACGAAGCAAGGACTAAAAAAGTTCTAAATGGCACTACTGTGCATATAGAATCAGTTGGCATCTGAGAGATTCCAGTTCAACATTTCACTGTGTTATCTATTTAAAATTAATGAGAAAGGGGTGTTGCGAAAGGCTAATGGGGAAAGGCAAGAGGGTGTCTCATGGTGCACATATCTTACAATGGGATCACAGATTTACTTCAAACTTCGTACATCTTTAGTAGGCCATTAAAACATAATGTGCTGGAAGTAAGGTGCACACTCGGACTATTCTAGAAAAATCACAAGAGAAGTTGTATGAATCTGTTGTGTGACTGATGTATCTATGCGTAGGCGCCAGATGCTAGAGTTCATAGTGATTAAGTGGTTAGTGTTAGAGGTAGTAACACGAATGTGTATGAAGCAACACTTAGACTCTCACTAAAACTTAATTTTTAAACTGTGTTTTTTTATCACTGGTCATATTATTTAATTTATATGACATTTGAGAGGTAATAAAATTTAAAAAAAACCATGTGTATTTGTGAATTTCATGTTGTTTGTGGATTTCATGTTATTTGACTACTTAACTTTTTAAAATTAAATTTAATTATTAAAGCAAACATATTTCTAACTATCAAAGAGTAAATGAAGAAACACATAGAGTTCTCTTAAAAATGTATGCCTGTCATGATTTACAAAATCTCTTATACAGGCTGTCTGGTAAGTTACATGGAACTACTCGTACTTGCTGATGTAGCAAGAATGGATAGTGTAGGTGAAAATTTTTTGAATATTAAACAATTTACACTTGTACTTCTAAAAGGAAGGTCTGAATGGAATTCAGACCATCGCCTCATGCACGTTCGTCTAGCGAAGCTCGAATGTTAACCATTTGACCACCATGAACTCTAACGTCTGGCACCCACAAATAGGTACATCAGTTACATAACAAACACACAAAAGTTCTGTTGCAGGTTTCTCAGAATTGCCAGAGTAGAGCACCTTACTACTTGCGGGTTATGTTGTCTTAATGACCTACTAAAGGTGCAAAAAGTGTGAAGTAAATCTGTGAGCCCAACGTCGTGGCTTCCTCTTGTTAGTGTGTGCTTGTATTCCAAAGAAGTTAAGAAGACAGTAGATCAGATAGCTTTTTGATGTGGTGTTTGACTAGTAGAAGAGTGAAAGCGTTCAACTGGCCTGTGGAGTGTAGGAAACTTGGATTGCATAACAGTCATTTGTTATGACAGGAGAAGAGGTTGCTGAGGGTTGCTTTTGTTATGGATGTTTGTTTCTGTTGAACTAGATTTTTGTGAGTGATAGGGAATGATGAAATCTGAGAGTCGTGTGGTCTTTCTGGACGGGCAGGAATTTTTATGGTCCAGCCATTTGAGTGGAGTTCATGGGATAAGCTATATTTCAAAAACAGTCTGTGGGATGAGATTTTGGCCAAAGAAATGAAATGAACACTTCCTTTAGTTGAGATGGTTGCAGCAGGGATGTATTATGAATTGGGTGTAGTTATGGGGAAAGAAATGGTACCTCTGGAAAACAGTGTTGGAAGTAAACAAGGAAGAAAGGGCAACAATGAGGCAAAAGTGATGATTTTTGCCCAAGCCCATGGCCTTGCTGCCATTGATCACTATCTCTGTCAATCAGATTATAGAATCACACACAGCTATAAACCCTTTGTATACGCCAATCTCCTCATTATCCAACATATATCGGTACTAGAAAAATTTGACCATGACCTCCACTAGTGCTCCATCAGGAATCTGAAATTAGGAAATATCCATGCAAACTTCTTTCCCTTGTCACAAAATGCTAGTCTGTAGCTACCCGACTTACTTGTGGCACTCACATTTCCAACTCCTTGCCACATGGATCATATCTGTGATGGAGACCCAGGTATAGTCCATGTCTCGTGGATCCACCCAGCAGATGCTCTTGCAGTCCTGCCACAGGTACACACTTTCTTATCGTAGACACAGAATCCAGTGAAAGTTGCAGTGTGATTTACCTATTCAACCGCACACCTCCCACTTGTAGCTTTTTTCCTCCACCCCTCTTCCTCTTAGGTGCTATACACCTGTCATGTACAAACTAATTCTGTGTATATGTGGGTATCAGTGTGCTCTGAAGAACAACTCAAGTTCGTAAGCCGGTTTACTATCTTACAGTTAATTTTTATATGCCTATCTACTGCTCAGCACTTGTACGTGTTACTTAATGGTTATGTTTATTCATTCTATAATTTCTAGTTAATATGATGGGGGCATCTAGAGGAGATGTTGAGCTGCAGACAGACACAACAAAAAGACTGCTACACACTTGAGCTTTCGACCACAAGGCTTTCTTCCAAAGCAGAAAACACACACACACATTCACAGAAGCACAACTCGCACATACTTGACCATTGTCTCTGACTGCTGAGGCCGAAACTCAAATGTATAGCAGTCTTTTTCTTGTGCTTGCCTTCAACTTAACATCTCCTCTTTATGGTGAGTAGCAGTCTATCCTTTCCATAATTTTGTTATTATTCTATCCTAGATTTTCCATTGCTTAATGGTTGAAAATGTAAATTATGATATATTTCTTCAAATACTATAGTCATTAATTTAAAATAAGCCTATATGTAATGTGATATGATATGTCGTGGTGATATTGTAGGTCCTCTGTAACTGTGACTTGATGTGCTTATTTTACAGTGCTCATTGCAGCACATTGTAACACACTGCTCAGAGATAGAGATTTCCTTCTCAAGAGTATGCCTTTACATCTCTGGCAATCAAATTTTTCAGGAAAATCAAGATAGAGAAGAGCGACGACACAAAGAGAAGTTGGAAAAACTTAAATTGGAACGACAAGAACAGATTGAAATGCTGAAGCAGGGTAAAAAGCCATGGTTTAAAAAGAAATGTGAGTTTATTTTATTTTTTAACCTAAAAATTATTCTGTGGTAGCTTGTGCTCAAAAGAAGAGCTACTTCATTTTCACTCTGAATTACTTGTTAGGTATATTTTTCCAAATCAAGTACATTTGCTGACAAAGCTGTAAGTTTTTAATTATTGTAACACAAACAAATAGCATAATAAAAGTTCATCTATTGGTTTCCCTGTACTAAGATTTAATATCCATATTGTCCTTACCATCCTTCTATCTCCAGCCTCTTGCCAGTAATATGTTGAAAATTAAGTATTTGTTTGTTTTTCAAATCTGGACTGCATTTTTTCTGGCAGCTGAAAGAAGAGTACTCCAGTTAGTGGACCAGTATGAAGAACTGAAGAAAAAAGGCAAGTTGCAGAAACATATTGAGAAACAGAGAAAGAAGTCGGCTCATGTTGCACGAAAGAAACTTCCAGACCTCAGTAATGCTTCACATTGAAATTCTTAAGCATTACCTGGCAGCAGGTAAGGATTTTCCCACACTAATTTTTGGTTCCTTTCATTTATTCACTATTTCTAAGTGAGCTCACTGTGAAACACAATTAAAAATCATAATTAAAGCTATTAAATAAATAAATAAGTTAACTTTACATTCTTTTGGAATATGATTACTGCTTTCTCATGTTTGTAAAACTGGGCATTATTACTTTTCTTTTTATTGTAGTGTAATAGCAAATTTTTCTTCTATCAGATATGGTTGTTTTGTTTTTGTTTTACATTTTTCTGCAATATGGTGAACGTTTTGAGTTTTTCGGAACATACTTTTGGAGAATGTCACTGATTCTGATTGGTGCATCTTATTTATTTCTTGAGCATCATTGATTATGGCTGTTCACATGATGTAATTCTATTTTTTTCCCTATTTCCTGTAGTTCAACTTATTCATAGTTTTTTGCCACATGTTCAGTTTTACTCCACTTGTTACTTGGTTGAGTTGATATTTTTTACCTCTGTTGACTGTGTTGGATACTCTTTCTGTAGTCCTAAGTAAGCTAATGAAATACATTTTTAATGTAGATATTTTAGTTCATTTGTGATCTAGATCTCTTTAAACAGTTCAGTTTATCAAAATGTGTCTGTTAAAATCCATTACAAATTTCTGCTTATCCTTCTTTTTTGGGGTGGGCAGAGAAGTGTATGTATGTGTGTGTGGGAGGGGGGGGGGGGGGGGGATCACCAGTCTTCTAAATGGTTTGATGCAGCCCTCCATGAATTCCTCTCCTGTGCCAACCTCTTCATCTCAGATTAGCACTTGCCTTATTATTTGTTGAATATAATCTAATCTCCATCGGCCTGTACAGTTTTCTCCCTCAATAGCTCCCTCAAGCACCATGGAAATTATTCTTTGATGTCTTAATACATGTCCTGTCATCCTGTTCCTATTTCTGGCCAATGTCTTCCAGTTGCTTCTCTCCTCACCAGTTCAGTGGAAAACCACCACATTATGTATCGATTACCTCATTACGCACTTCAGGTCTCTTCTTTCTTGGTGTTCTTAAACTTTTTTATTTTCTTAGGGACACGCAAATCCCCAAAGTGGTGTCCAATTGAAAGGCTTGAACCAAGCCACTGAACCATATGACATTATTACTATTATATTATTATTTCTGTAATTGCTTCTTCTGTGTAGAGATGAACAGTAGGGTTTAAAGATTACATACCCATCTTAACAACATTTTGTTCTTGGTTTTACATTCTTGTTTCTTGCCTCTTGATTCTTGTACATATTGTGTAGTACCAATATTTCCCTATAGCATTCACTGCTTGTATATTGTTGAACACTTTTTATGGGTTGACAATGCGGCGGGGCGGTGCGGTCGTCTGCATTCTCTCTCCCTGAATTATCGAACATCCACCTACCTTGATATTCCTTCCTTCCAACGTCCCTTCACTCTGTAGTAGCAGATACGTGCTAGGCAGTGTAAAGCAGTGCTGATGAATCCACTACCTAATACCTGTCACAAAGAGGCCATGTAACTCGAAAGTCAGTTCCTGAAAGTTCATATTTAAAAAATCAGGCATTCGGAGGATGCATTCTACTTGCAGAAAGCATTTAAAATTTAGATTGAATCTGCTTTTTATTCATACGGAAACACATGAAATGGCTATCAAGTCCGTATTTAATGTGGTAAACTTTATCCTTCAAAATTCACTGTCAGTACAACACATTTTCACTCGCAAGCAGCCAGAATTTTTGCAAGTCTGACCTGACAAATTTTCATAATCTAACAGTCACAGATCCTCCACTCTTCGCGAGTTAAACATTTGGTCATTTCAGTGGTCTTCTTAGTAAGAAGTGCTCAACAAAGTATTCCGTACAGAGCGCGAAATATGCCACATAGAATTGTTATTAGGACCAGAAAGTTCACTCTCTCATAAATCTCCAACTACGTAATGTAGAAACACCAAACTTTCATTAAAATGTTTGTAACTCCAGTCGCTTCAGTCACAACATGTTCTAACTGAAATGAACTCACTAGTTCATCATCTTAGACTATTTTTGTGGAGCTATCTAACATGGTGTTAGCCATAGACCGGTTAGCAAGTGGCTCTCTCGAGCTCCTCTACTCTCTGCCCATCTCACTATATTTGCATGGGACCAGCTTAGTTCTGCTATGAAATCTTCACGGGTTATCAGTCGAGTGGCGTTGTCTTCTAGTTGCAACGTTTCAATGGATTGTGTGTCCATCATCTTAAGGCAAAATGTCTGGATGCTGTTTGTCGCGCACCTTTGTAGCCACTGGACCGCTATCAGATTCCAGCCACCGACCAATCACATGCCAGCAGAATCACACCGGGTGCTTGGCGCCACTGGTGGTGGGGGGGACGTGCGTGCAGGCATCGATTCCCACTGTCTGTTCATATCAGTGCTGGCTGTGGTCCCCTTAGGACCGGATGGTTCTTGCCGAATTTTCCTAATTGCAGAATCCCAAGCTGTACACTGAGATGGTAACCACTGTCTCGATTAACTAAATTTACGTGCAGACGAATCTCTACTGCTTCTTTTATCACCAAATCCCAAAATCTGATGGCATCGCGTAACTTCTTTGTTTCTTCTAATTTGAAGGTATGCTTTTCGTTGATGCTGTGTTCCATCACCGCGGACTTGTCAACATGCCCAAGATGCACGTTTTTTAATATGTTCTGTACGGTGCTGTGTAATGCAGTGTTGCATCTGCCCTATGCATTCCACATTCACATCCAATTCTATAAATACCCGGTGACATTAGTCGTAGTGGGTCTTTGGTCGATCCAAGAATATCCTTGATTTTCTTTGTTGCCTGAAAGACCGCCTTAACTTGGTGCTTCTTAAGGATTCTTGCGATCTTCGCTGTTGGTGGTCCTCCATATGGCAGGAACGCACAACCTGTTGTGTCGTCCTCTTCTGGTCTCTCTCCTCCTCTCTTCTTACTGTCCCTCAAAGCTCTTCCTATTAGTTTCTCGATATAGCCGTTTCTTCTGAAGGTTTCCTTTAGATCCTGTAATTTGCGCAGTAAGCTCTTCTTGTAGCAAATGGACCTCGCCCTGTGTGCTAAGGTGGTAAGTACAGAGCTGCGTTGCGCTGGATGGTGACAGCTCCTAGCGTTGAGATATAGGTCCGTATGTGTTTCCCTCCTATGTACTGAATGTCCCAGCATGCCTCCTGCATTTCTAGTAACAGTGATGTCCAGGAATGGTAGGCTTCCATTTTTCTCTATCTCCATGGTAAACTTGATGTTTTCATGTATAATGTTGAGGTGCTGCAGGAACTCGAGTAGTTTATCTTTACCATGTGGCCATACCACAAAGGTGTCGTCCAGATATCTGTAAAATGCTTTCGATTTCAGTGGAGCCGTGTCCAATGCTACCTTCTCGAAGTATTCCATGTATAAGTTAGGCACGCTTGGTGCTAAGGGGGAACCCATAGCAACTCCATCTATTTGCTCGTAGAATTTCCCACCACATTTGAAGTAGGTGATGGTTAGTACATGTCGAAAGAGTTTGACTGTGTCCTCATCCAAGTGTCCCTCGAGCAGTGCTAGAGAATCTTCCAGTGATACCCGTGTGAATAATGACGTCACATCGAAGCTGACTAACAGATCTTCTTCAGTCAAGCGCATCTCTTGCAGTACCTTGACGAATTCAGCCGAGTTTTTCACATAGTGGAGACAGTTCCCTACAAGTGGTTTCAACAGCTGTGCCAGATGTTTGGCAATGCTGTATGTCGACGTGTTTATCTTATTTAAAAGCGGCCGTAATGGAACCTCCTCCTTGTGAATTTTTGGTAGGCCGTAGTGGTGCTGGTGCCCTCGGGTACAGTCTTCTGATAGTGTTCTTTTCTAGTTCTGAGTTATCGAGCAACTCGATGGTCTTGCGTGCCACTGAGGGAGTGTCCATTGCAGTTGACACAAATATTGTCTCTATTGAGGCTCAAATTGAGTGTGAGAGTGAAGTTGTTTGGTCACGTATAACAGTCTAGGTGGAACCAAGGTAATTGTTGGGTGTTTTATGGGCCACACAATTCCTTTGTGACAGTTCTAAAGAAAGTCTACAATCTGTAACACACACATACCCAGATCATGCGATATAGTTAAAGGTGACTTTAACCTACTGTGTATAGACTGTGGTGTCTATGGATGTATTGCAGCACGTTTGTTTTCACTACTGTTTACTATTTGAGTCATCTTGTGAACTAACTGCCTGAAATCATTTTCAGAGAATCCATTTAGCACAATTTTGGATGATGTTTTATGCATACCTCTGGATTTAAGCATGTATTTTAGCCAACAGATTGATGGTAATTTGAAGTCGCCATCAACTATAATCGTACGAGTTTGGTACATGTTTGAAATTAGAGTCAAGTTTTGTATGAACCTTTAGGCAGTTGTATCATCTGAGTTGGGAGGTTGGTAAAAGGATCCAATTATTTTATTCTGGTTGCCAAGAATGACCTCTACCCATACTAATTCACAGGAAGTATCTACTTCAATTTTGCTACAAAATAAACACTTCTAAGGCTAAGCGCAAATTGAGACGCATATAGCACGTGAGACGTGACATGAAACATCAGCACGACACGCACATTCCGCACATGTCGCGCGGGTCGCACATATTTGCACACCCCGGTTGACCACGCTCTGTGCTGCTGACGGAAATGAAGCACGTGGACACAGTAATCTTCCTCAAATGATTTTACAGAAACGACCCAGTAAAAATATTTCATTTTTATCTTGCTTGTAACGTTAAATGTCAGCTTCGTGGGGAAATGCCCATCATCTCACTAATGGTCATACTTATTGTGGTGTACACATTTTAGTAAGACGCTATGCAAAATTCAAAAAGTTTGCAATGGAAAATAGGGGTTGCTATGATTTTGCATTTGGTGCATATTACATCATATGTTGCTGCATATGAAATTTAACTAACATGTTGAATTTTTGTTTAGACTTGGGAGGTGGTCTCTGTCTGCCTCCGATTTTGAGAAAATGGATCCTTTGTAGCGTGCTCACTTCCGATCTCACGTCCGCGAGAATGAAATACTCACAACATCTCTCATATCTCCTAAACCGCTCGAGACATCAAAACCAAAGTTTGGCAGATGATAGCACACAAAGAGGACAGTATTTTGCCAATTCGTAAACACACGGAACTTTCTTATCTATGTTGATATATCAGTACTTATACTTCCCTCTGTATTTTTTCACACCAGTGACTGCAATTATTTAAGAGTTGTCGACAGCTTTCGAAACAGAGTTTCCTGCTACCAAAACAAACATGAAATTTCTTCCAGAATGAGATTTTCACTCTGCAGCGGAGTGTGCGCTGATATGAAACTTCCTGGCAGATTAAAACTGTGTGCCCGTCCGAGACTCGAACTCGGGACCTTTGCCTTTGGCGGGCAAGTGCTCTACCATCTGAGCTACCGAAGCACGACTCGCGCCCGGTACTCACAGCTTTACTTCTGCCAGTACCTCGTCTCCTACCTTCCAAACTTTACAGAAGCTCTCCTGCAAACCTTGCAGAACTAGCACTCCTGAAAGAAAGTATATAGCAGAGACATGGCTTAGCCACAGCCTGGGGGATGTTTCCAGAATGAGATTTTCACTCTGCAGCGGAGTGTGCGCTGATATGAAACTCTAGAAGGGGCGTAACTAGGCCCAAGTTGGAAAGTATGCAACTTATCAACAAGAATAATTACTGGAAACAAATGAAGATATTTGGCAAGGAATTCATGAACATTTTCCAAATGGTAAAGCTCAGAAGCAACTCCTTGTGAACTGCTGTTTATTATGAGGGTTGAATGAAAAGTAATGTTTCCACCTTCGTTAATTGGGTTTGGATGGAAATATTTTAATAAATCAAAGGCACAAATAGTCCTTAGAATGTGATCTTTAATTACCAATATTCGCTTTTCCACTTAACCACCAGCCAATTGGATACATTTCTGCCAAAGATGAACAAGTTTTCTGAAGTCGTCACGGATGAAGTAGACACACTGTTTCCGCAACCATGATCTCTCAGTTCTTTCAGCATCTTCATCAGAAGCATAATGATGTCCCCACAGATCGTCTTTCATTATCGGGAACAGACGGAAGTCAGACGGTGCTAAATCTGGACTGTATGGAGGATGCCATACGGTGGTGAGATTCAGTCTCTGAAATTCTGCTGTGGTGGTACATGAATTGTGTGGTTTGGCATTGTCATGCTGCAGGAAAACATTTCCCTTTTCCTTTCGGACCCTATTAGCCGTCATTTCAGAATTTACAGTGTTGTGATTTAATGCTCTGAATTTATTGTAGTTCCACGATCAAGGAAATCGACATGGATAACACCATCTGCGTCCCAGAACACTGTGGCCATGATTTTTCCAGCTGAAGGCTGCATCTTGAATTTCCTTTTGTGGAGTGAGTCTTTGTGTTGATATTCCATAGACTGACATTTCGTCTGTGGGTCGTAATGGTGTTACCCACGTTTCGTCTCCTGTCACAGTTGAGTGGAGAAAGGAGTCACCTTCATTCTTGTAACGCAAGAGGAGTTCCTGGCAAATTTCAAGTCCGTGCGCTTTCATTTCAGGAGTCAGCATCCGGGATACCCATCGTGCACAGATCTTCCAACAGCCAAGCAAAGCAATAATGTGACCCACACGTTCCAGTGAAATGCTGATTGGGCTTGCAATTTCTCTCTGAGTGATACGACGAACATCCTGAATCAGTCTATACACATTTTGCTCATGAAACTCGATGGTTGCTGTCCCAGGATGTCCAACTCTATTTGTCACGCAGGGCAGATGTTCCTGCCTCAACATCTTTAAACTAACTCACCCAACGACACACAGTACTCACACCAACACACCTACCATAAACTGCTTTCATTCTCTGATGAATCTCATTTGGGGTGACACCTTCTGCTGTCAAGAATTCAATAACTGCACGTTGCTTAAATCACATTGACCGACTGTCTGCACAGGGTTCCATACTTTACACTGTAACAACACAACCGTTCGATGCTAGGGCCTCCCGCCAACTGGAGCTGTAGAGAAGAGGCTACGGAACAAGACAGTACCTGCCGCATACCTATGCTGCCAAGTGTTGAAGAGTTACGAAGATGGAGGCATTATTTTTCGGTCAACCCTAGTACTTACAGAGTCTGTAATGTAACATCCTCTGCAACACTATTCTTTAACTACCTTCTAGGTTCCATCAATTAACAACCACTTTCATTGAAGAGAGAGCCATCCGTGAGATTAGTGATATTCCAGCTGACTCATAGCAGGGTTTCTAGTGTTTGGCTCACCATTCTGGTTATTTTGATGATTCCTTCCTGTGCTGGGACATCAAAAGTGAACTTATTGTACATAAGCAGAGAAAAAGTAATCTTATTTCTATTTGAGGCAGTTCTTAATTTAAATCTCACACCATCCATCCTCACTTAAGTGTTTTATAACCATACAATTGCCTAGGTTTTCCTTATACAGGCAGCAACCACAAACTGTAATCTTATCCATCCAATATTGTCATTTCTAATGATCTATGTGTCAGTAAGGCATCTTTGCTATCTTATTTTCTTTGATTTGGTTTCTTTTTCACAATTGGGCCCTTCGTGTTATCTGTGCTTGTAACCCCATTTATTTCCTTTTTTTTATCTGATATTAGGACCGTTTTCTGTGCTGTGGCATATCTGTTGTCTTGTTTGTCACTTCTAATTTGTCAGGTTTTCAGCTTTCATCTATTTCTATCATTTCCGTGTAGATTACAGTTTCCCTTAATTATGCTGGACAATGAATTAGTTCTCAGCCTCACCACTGGAGGTCTGTTTTCTATAATTCATTTTTATCTTGTTTGTAAGGAATCTCTGATACTGCATGCTAGTAGGTCTGTTTTCAAATGTCCATCTGGGCCGAAGGCTTGGCATCGGGCATTAAAATTATTATTATTATTGTCTTTCCAACTACACAGCCCATTGGAGTTGAAAATGCTGAAGCGATAAATGTTCCAGAGAATGCCAGGAGGGTATCAGAAAATGAGCATCTGCTGCAGTACATAGCCAATCCCATGGATCTTGCCAAGAAGATATCAGTGTAGATCAACTCTCAGTAGCAAACATGTCTGCTTGCAGCACACAAAACGGAAATTACCTGATAAGACATTAAAATATCATGTAGAAGAATGGAATCGTCAGCCTGGCTGGACAACCAAAAGTTTGTCTTACAACAATCGCATTGAGAAAACCACAAAAATCCATGAATTCCGATGATTCTCTCTCTCTCTCTCTCTCTCTCTCTCTCTCTCTCTCTCTGTCTCCCCAAATAAAATGTCATTTTTTTGTCATACTTCCATCGCACACACTAATTTGTCAACTGACCATTTATGTATCAATTGGAATTTTATTTACATATTCCACAAGTATCCATACAGGGAAGATCTGTGGCTGTTAAATTGGGAAATTGGGTTCTGCAAGCCTGCTTTGCATTTATACTGTAACAAATCACATAATGCAGTTTTGTTTGTGTTTTAGGGCAACGCTTCATTGTTGCCGCAGTTCTAGAGAAGTATCATTTTCAGCAAGTGCCAATGGTAGCCTACTACAGTTTGCACTTGATAGCTTGTAACAATACTACCATCAAGATTCTCACTGTCGTGAGTGTAGGCACAAGCTCGACTTAGGCAATTTCAGAAGTACTGGGACAATGACAATTGCTTGTCATTTAATTTCAAACACAGTATCTCTGCATAAAAAGAAGTGTGTCCTGTTCTCTCATCATTATACACTGCTGAACCAAAACATTATGACCACCTGCTTAATAGCTTGTTTGTCTGTCTATGGAACAAAATAAATCACTGACTCTGCATATGAGGGATCCAACAGTTTGCTCGTAGGTTTCCAGAGGTATGTGGCATTAGACATTTATGTACAAGTCATGTAATTTGTGCAAATAACAGGCCTCTGATTTGCGTATGTGGTGATGGCGCCCTATAGTGACCCAGCTTGGTTTCATAGGATTTACATCAGGTGAATTTAGTCACCGAGACATCAAAACAAGTTCACTATAATGCTCCTCAAACCACTGTAGCATGGTTCTGGCTCAGACATACAGACAGTTATACTACTGAAAGATGACATTGCCGTTAGGGAAGACATCAAACATGAAGGGATGCAGGTGGTTCGCAGCTGTCTGCATGTCTTTGATTACTACCACAGGTTCCATGCAAGTGCAGGAGAATGTCTGCCATTGCCTGCATCCATGATGCTCTACACGTTTCGAACCATCGTACACTTGGATGACAGTGTTTGTGGAGATGACCGGCGACCAAATGTAGCAAAAATGTGATTCACCAAAAGAGCTGTCATGTTTCCATTGATCGACAGTCGAATTCCAATGGTCCCATGCGCAGTGCAGTCATAATTGTCTGTGCTGTTGGGCCAACATGTGAACATGTAGGGGTGCTCTGCTGAGGAGCTCCATATTCAATAGCGTACGGTAAATGATGTGCTCCAAAACACTTGCATATGCACTAGCTTTTGCTCTTTTGACAGAGATGCCACAGATCATCATCTATCGTACTTTACAGAGCAGACAAGCCTCTGAACCTCACATTCTATTAAGAGCCGTGTATGTCCGATCATTTAGCACCTAATGGTAGTTTCACTGTCCTTCTACCTCTTTCCGTAGATGCTCGTGGCAGAACAGGTGAACATTTGACCAGCTTTGTCATTTTTTATATATTCGTTCACAGGCTCTGTGTAATAATAATCTGCCCTTTGTCAAACTTGCTTATCTCAATGGACTTCCCCATTTGCAACCTGTCTTTGCTAGGTTGATCCCCCGTCCAAGTCTGCACTGCTTAAATATTTCTGTTACCCTGTCACGTACTCACAATACAACCAGGTGGCATCCAACATTACAGTGGGCAGTGGTTATAATGTGTTGGCATATATTTACAAGCAGGAATAAGAGCCTGATATATTTAGGAAGTTCAGAGGATGGATACAGATATAGGGAATCACAACAATGTAGGAAAAGATAGGTTGCTACTTGCCGTAAAGAAGACACATTAAGTTGTAGACAAACACAATTAAGACATTTACATAAAGCTTTCAGCCACAGCCTTCCTCACCAAAAGAGAAACACACACCCTTCATACACTCAAGCAAGCACACTCATGCACACATGACAGCCAGCTCTGGGAGCTCATGCTGGAATGCAAATATCATGTGGGACACAAGCAGCAACCTAGAGGGAGCAGGGAAGGGGAAGAGCCAAAGTGCAGGGAGAGATGAACACTGTCTGGCAGTGTGTGCAGGGACTAGAATGACAGCGGGAACAGAGTTAGGAGTTTGTGGGGTAGAGAGGTGGGGGAAAAAAAGGAGTGAAAAAGAAGAGGAGCAAGGAAAGATGGGCAGGTGCTTTGACAGATGGTGGCAAACAAAGAGTGTGGTAGACAAGAATGAGGAGGTGATAATAGAACAGGGGGTAGAAACTGTTGGGTGAAGGGTGTGGGGATGACACGTTACCGTAGATTGAGGCTGGGTTAATTATGGGAGCAGATACGGTGTTGTAAAGATAACTCCTATCTGCGCAACTCAGAAAAGCTGGTGGTGGAGGGAAGGATCCAGATGGCTCAGGTAGTGAAGCAGCCATTGAAATCAAGCATATTATGTTCAGCTGCATGTTGTGCCATAGGGTAGTCTACGTGGCTCTTGGCCACAGTTTGGCAGTGGCCGTTCATCCTAGTGGACAGCTGATTGGTAGTCATATGAATATAAAAAGCTGTGCAGTGATTGCAGCAGAGCTGGTAAATAACACAGGTGGCCCAACCCATGATGGGGTAGGATAAACCTGTGACAGGACGGGAATAGGAAGTGCTGGGTGGGTGGATTGGGTATGCCTTGTCCCTGGGCATTCCACAGAGGTATGATCCTTGTGGCAAAGGGTTGAGATTGGGCATAGCTTAGGGATGGACCACGATGTTGTGGAAGTCGGATGGGTGATGGAACACCACTTTAGAAGGAGTGAGAAGGATCTCAGGTAGGATGCCCCTCATTTTAGGGCATTATTATAGGTAATTAAAGCCCTGGTGAAGAATATCGTTCAGTTGTTCCAGTCTGGGGTAGTACTAGGTGCTAAAGGGGCACTCCTTTGTTGTCAGTTCTTGGGGGTGGTGGGAGGGTTGAAGGTGTGAGGGGAAATGGTACGAGAGATTTGTTTGTGGACTAGGTCTGGGGGATGGTGCCTGTCTGTGGAGACCTTGTTGAGATCATCACCATATTGAGCAAGGGAGTTCTTGTCACCGCAGATACCCCACTTTCTGGTGAGCAGGCTGTTGGGGAGGGGTTTTTTGGTGTGAAAGGGATGGCATCTGTCAAAATGCAGGTACTGTTGGTGGTTAGAGCCATCAGAGTGGAGGAGGTCAATGTCTAGGAAGGTGGCACACTGGGTTGAGATGGACCAGGTGAGAAGGTGTTGGAGTTGTGAAAGAATGAAGATAGTGTCTTGGCTTTGAGTCCAGATCATGAAGATATCATCAGTGAACCTGAACCTGACTAGGGGTTTGGAATTTTATGAGGTTGGAGGTGTTGGTCAATGAGGGCCAAAATTCTTTCAGTGGGGCTACAATAACCAGCCACAATGGGAGGGGGTGGTCCAGGATTCTTGAGTTTGTGGATTTGGGGGAGCATGTAAAAAGAGAGAGTGCAGGGTGTCATAGGAGTGAATGAACAAGGAAATGGAGTGGGGAAAGGGGGGGGGGGGGGGGAGGTTATGGGAAGGGCCTAAGGCTTTAAGCAGGGATTGGAGATTGTGTTCGACTTTTGGGATGGGATCACTCTGACATAATTTGTAGGTGGAGAAGTCAGATAATTGACGGAGGCCTTCTCCCAGGTAGTTATTGCGATTCATAATAACCGTGATGGAACTTTTAACTGCAAGTAAGATGATTAGGTCATGGTTTGTTTTGAGGTTGTGTAGGGCTGTTATTTCTTTTACTGAAAGGTTGGTGTTGTGAGGAAGGTACCTGGTGAAGGATGAGGAGGCTAAGTTGAATGTAAGAAATTCCGGGAAAATGACCAGCAGGTGCTTAGGTGGGAGGGGGATCATGTTTAGATGGTGGTTTGGACTGGAAGAGACATGGTTAAATGTTGGAATTAGGGTGGTTTTGGTTTGAGGGATTGGCGACAAAGAAGTGCTACCTTCCCATACACCAACATCCTTCATTCCCATGGTCTTACTGCTGTTGAACACTACCTTTCCCAGTGTCCTTCGGACTCTATCCCACAACTATTTCTCCTTTCAAAGGAATGAACACAAACAAATCCACGGCACAGTACCACCCCAGACTGGAACAACTGAACCACATCCTTCACCAGGGCTTTAATTACCTATCATTGTGCCCTGAAATGAGGAACATCCTACCCAAGATATTTCCCACCCTTTCTAAACTGGTGTTCTATCACCCACCCAACTTCCATAACATCCTAGTCCATCCCTATGCCACTCCCAATCCCAACCCCTTGCCCCCTCCCCCAGGGGGCTCACTGTTCTTTGCCAGGTTCATGCTTAGCTACCACAGGGCCCCAGCCTTTGCAGCATCATTTCCCTTCCATGCTGTATGTCTATCCTATTGCTATTGTTTTTCCTCTCCCATGGGGAACATGTCTGGGATGTATTTTGGAAAGTGTTTGGCATTTCCAGTAGCTGGAAGCAGAACACTCTCTCCACTGTTTTTTGTTCCTTTTTTCCTTTCTTCATTTGCTGTCTCCTATCATTCCTCTGTTTTGGTGTTTGAGGCTCCTCTTTTTCTTCTTCCTCCCCGTGTGCTCCTGAAGACCACCCCAAGCATCTGATGCATAACAGGTGACTGGGTAACGCGTAATTCCAAGCCCTGGGTCAACAGGTAGGGTTCGTACATAGCCCCTATTACAGGCCAGGCCCAGAGAGGGGTGATTGCCTGAGCTGCTACCTTCTCAAATTGCCAATTGGTTCCTCTGTCAGGTGTTCGAGAGGCGGGTAAGTTCCACATGGCGGGTGGGGGGGTGCCAGTTGGGAGACGTTGACAGTCATGGGGGATTTTATCATACTGAGCCAGTCATCATCTTCACAGTCCACGTCTACCAAACGTAAATGGAATGAAGCTTCCGATTCAAAGATCCTCCCACTTGCACTGTGGTTCCTCGTGGTTTCACATACTGAAGATGGACAGTCCTTTTCTACAGTATATCCATTTCTTATTTAGAAAGGTGTTATTTACTCAATGTCACTTTGCTTTTGGAGACTACTTCTGATTCTCAAGCACAACAACTGTTTGCCACTTCTCCTGTTCATGTCGAGACCCTTTTAACTCTGGAGTCTTGCTGTGGTGTTATTTACACTAGGCTGCTCGATGATCTGACCGAGGCAGAAAACCATATGTACATCTTTGATCAGGGTGTCATGGCCACCTGTTGGGTGATCCTTAGTGCCCACACACACTCTTTTTCTCACCTTTTATAGAATGGTGTTTCTGTCCAAGATCAAAGCAGACTGTGAAGTTATCACAGTCCAACTGTTCATTCCTATCCTTCTGCACTGCCCAACATGCCCATCGTCTTAATTGGTCCATTCTCTCAGACACATACTCAAGCAACCATTTCCCGTGTGCTATCTGTTTACTGACTTAAACCCCACCTATATGCTCACTCAAATGGCAGCTTACTAAGGCCGATAGGAGGCAACCTTCAACGAACATCATTTCCTCTCTTATGATGACCAGGTAGAATATCTTATAAACGTTATCCTTACTGCTGCAGAACGTTCCATTCCTTGCACTTCCTCTTTACCACACCATGCCCTGGACCCTTGGCGTACTGAGGCATGTCCCGATGCAATTCGCACACGGAGACGTGCTCTCTGCACTTTTAACTGCTACCCTATGATGACAAACTTCATTCATTATAAACAGTTGTGTGCACAGTGTCATTGAATTCTTCAGGATAGTAAAAAAGCTAGCTGGATTTCATGCAATAGTTATTTTAACAGTTCCACTCCCTCTTCTGTAGAGTAAGCCAACCTCCGATGGCTCTCTGGGACCAAGATGTATTCCCCAGTATCCAGCCTGATAGTAGCAGACGATATCATAGGTATTATCTCAAACATCTTGGGCCATCATTTTGCGGAGATTTCGAGCTCCTCTCACTATCCCCCTGCCTTCCTCCATTGGAAAGGAGCGCAGGAGGCTCGGGCGATATTCTTCTCTTCTCAGAATCGTGAGTGCTGCAGTGCCCCTTTACTATGGGGGAGCTAGATCATGCTCTCACTTCATCCTGATCCTCCATTCCAGGGCCAGACAATGTTCACATTCAGATTTTGCAGCACCTTCCTCTTGTGGGCAAACACTTTCTGCTTCATACTTACAACTGCATCTGGGCAGAGAGCATGTTTTGCTAGAGGCTGGCATGAACCCACTGTCACACTCATAATGTAGCCCAGTGAGGACAAACATCTTCCTTCTATCTACTGCCCCATATCTCTCACCAGCTGTGTTTGCGAGGTGATTGAAAATATAATTCGTGCCCGACTGGTACGGTGGCTCGAGTCTCGCAATTTACTAACTGCTTCATCGTGTGGATTTCGAGCACGCTGTTCTGCAGTAGACCATCTCTTCACTTTGTCCACCCATGTCATGATTGGTTTTCTGCAGAAATCCCAGACTGTGGCTGTGTTTTTTTTTTTTTCTATTTAGAGAGAGCCTACGACACCTCCTGGAGGACTGGTATCCTCCATACTCTCTACACGTGGGGCTTCTGTGACCTCCTTCCCCATTTCCTTCAAGAATTTATAAAAAGGCAAGTTTTCAAGGTATCTGTAGGTTCAGCCTTGTTGGACACCGTTATCCAGGAAAACTGTGTGCCTCTGTTTCATTGTGAGCGTTGTCCTCTTTGCCATCGCCATTGACCCTGTAATGGCCTGTCTGCTGACAGGCATCTCCGGCTCCCTTTTTGTTGGTGATTTTGCTATCTACTGCAGTTCTCCACAGACTTGTCTCACTGAGTGGCGTCTTCAGCAGTGTCTCGATCGACAATGGCTTTCGTTTTTCCACTGACAAAACTGTTTGTATGAATTTCTGGTGACACAATTGACATTTTCCTCCATCTTTATACGTTAGACCTGTTGCTTTTTCGTTCATTGTGACTATGAAATTCCTGGGGCTCATGCTCGCTAGGAAACTTTCTTGGTTCTGCCACATGTCTTACTCGGCAGCCCACTATATGTGGTCCCTCAATGTCCTACATGTCCTCAGTAGTACTTCCTGGGGAACAGGTCGAACCACTGTTTGTACCAGTCCGTAGTCCGTCTGAAAGTAGACTGTGTGTGTTTTGTTCATACATCTGCACATCTGTCCCTCTTGCGCTGTCTCAGTACTATCCACCATCGTGGCGCATCCATTTGCCACTGACACCTTTTATACTAGCCCAGTTGAGAATTTGTATGCAGAAGCTGCCAAACTACTGCTGTCCTACTGCTGTGACTTTCTCATCAGCAGAAATGCATGCTATTAGTCTGCCATGCATGGCCACCTGTCCTGTGCCGCCTCCTTCGAAGACTCCTTTGGTCGCCAGTATGAGGCATGTCCCTCTGTTACCTCCCGGAGTTTGCTTTCGGCTCTTGCTCTGGCAGCTTAACTTCACGCTACCTGCCACTTTCCCGGTGGGTGTAAACCCTTCACCACCTTGGCTTCGTGTGGCGGCCCGTTTTCACCTTGGCCTTCATTCATTTCCTAAGGACACTACTGCAGCCTTGGTCTATCACCTTCAGTTTCACGACCTTCGCACGGAACTTCGCGGTACTAGCTTTTTGTACATTGATGGCTCTCAGACTGACCGTGGTGTTTGGTATGCCTTCGTCACGGGTGCCGACGTGTCTCTGTATTGGCTTCTGGAACACTGCTCAGTAATTACAGCAGAGCTCTTCGCCCTCTATCAGGGCACACAGTATATCCATTGACACAGGCTTTTAAATTGCGTCATCTGTACGCTGTACACCATCCGTCCCTTAGTGCAACAGGTCCAGGTAAGCTGTCACTTGCTCACTCTTGACGTAGCCACTGTGATGTTTATGTGGGTTCCTGGTAACATCTGTCTGACAGGAAACGTGATTGCTGACACTGCTGCCAAGGCTGCATTCCTCGTACCTCAGCCCGCTAGTTCTTACAATCCCTCAGATGATTTATTTATTGCTGTTTGGCAGCAGGTGGTGTCACTTTGGTATCACGATTGGTCCTCCCTTCATGGGGAGAAGCTCCAGGTTATTAAGCCTCTCCCAGCAGCTTGGACGACCTTCTCTCGGTCGTCAGACAATGAGGAGATCATTTTAGCTAGGATGCGTATTGGACACTGTCTTTTCAAACGTTGCCATTTGTTAAGTGGTGGTCCCCCACCACTTTGTGCTTATTGCACTCAGCCTTTGATGGTTCACCATTTCCTGGCACAGTGCCCTTTTTTAAACATCTTACGTTCTTGTTTTGTGTTCACTGTCTGAGTTATTGACTGTTTCAGCAGACGACCCTGGGTTGTCAACTGCGTTTTACTTTTTATCCATCATAGCAATGTGGCGAAGGCCATTTAATTTTTAGGTCAGGACATCCGTGTTCCTATGGCATATTTTATAGACCTTTCTCCATGTTCCTGTTTTTAGCTGTCTTCTCTTCCATCGATTGGGACTAACGTATAGTCATTTTTAACTCCTCTCTTTGTCTTCATGTTCTATAGTTACGACATGGAAGCATATGACCGTGGTTGTTTTTGCCCTCTAAAACAAATAAAATAGACCACCCTCTGCCACAAGGACCATATTCTTTGGGAAGACCCAGATGCAAGACGTGCCCAATCCATCCACCCAGCACTTCCTATTCCAATCTTGTCACAGGTTGATCCCACCCCATCAGTGGCCAGGCCACCTGTGAAAGCAGCCATGTCCTTTACCAGCTTTGCTGCAATCATTGCACAGCTTTTTATGTTGGCATGACTACCAACCAGCTGTCCAGGATGTACGGCCTCTGCCAAACTATGGCCAAGAGCAAAGCAGACCACCCTGTGGTACGACATGCAGCTGAACATAATGTGATTGATTTCAGTGGCTGCTTCACTACCCAAGCCACCTGGATTCTATCCTCTATCACCAGCATTTCTGAACTGCACAGACAGGAGTTATACTTACAATGCATTCTCCACACCTGCAATCATCCCAGTCTCAACCTAGAGTAATATACTGCCCCCACACCCTCCAGTCAATGGTTTACATCCACTCTGTCCTATCATTTCCTCCCCCTTCTCGTCTCCCATGCTCTTTGTTTGTGACCCTCTGTCAATGCAACACCCAATCTTTGCCCTGCTCCTCTCCCTTTTCACTCCTTTTCTCCCCACCTCCCTGACCCACAACCTCCTGCCTCCTGATGCTGTGCCTGCTGGCATTCTAGTCACTGCACACTCTGCCAGACAATGTTTGTCTCCTCCACTCCCCCCCCCCCTCCCCCCCCTCCCACACACACTACTATCCCTTGCCCTTCCTGTTCCCATTCCTCTCCCCCAGACCCCTCCTGGTCGCTGCTCGCATCCCACTCAATACACTATGTGATCAAAAGTATCCAGACACCCCGAAAAACATACGTTTTCCATATTAGGTGCATTGTGGTGTCACCTACTGCCAGGTACTCCATTTCAGTGACCTCAGTAGTCATTAGACATTGTGAGAGAGCAGAATGGGCACTCCATGGAACTCGGGACTTCAAACGTGGTCAAGTGATTGGGTGTCACTTGTGTCATACATCTGTATGCGAGATTTCCACACTCCTAAACATCCTAAGGTCCATTGTTTCTGATGTGATAGTGAAGTGGAAATGTGGAGCAACACATACAGCACCAAAGTGTACAGGCCGACCTTGTCTGTTGATTGACAGAGACCACCGACATTTGAAGAGGGTCTTAATGTGTAATAGACAGACATCTATCCAGACCATCACACAGGAATTTCAAACTGCATCAGGATCCACTGCAAGTACTATGACAGTTGGGCAGGAGGTGAGAAAATTTGGATTTCATGGTTGAGCGGCTGCTTATAAGCCAGACATCACACCGGTAAATGCCAAACGACACCTCTCTTAGTGTAAGGAATGTAAACATTGGACAATTGAACAGTGGAAAAATGTTGTGTGGAGTGACGAATTACGGTGCACAATGTGGCAATCTGATGGCAGGGTGTGGGTATGGCGAATGCCTGGTGAATGTCATCAGAAAGCGTGTGTAGTTCCAACAATAAAATTCGGAGGTCGTAATATTATGGTGTGGTCCTGTTTTTCATGGAAGGGGCTTGCGCCCCTTGTTGTTTTAAGCACCATTTTGCTTCTCACTGTTGAAGAGCAATTTTGGGATGACAATTACATCTTTCAACATGATTGAGCATCTGTTTATAATCCACAGCCTGTGGCGGAATGGTTACACGACAATAACATCCCTGTAATGGACTGTCCTGCACAGAGTCCTGACTGGAATCCTGTAGAACACCTTTGGGATGTTTTGGAATGCCGACTTCTTGCCAGGCCTCATCTATCGTGCCCTGTGTTGATATTCCTACCTGGGTATTCCATTGTTTGAAGCTGGGGAGTCTGTAATACAAATAGTGTGAAAATAAGTAGTAGTTTTGTGGTTGTAATTATGTACTGCCTTATTACTTAAAAAAATTTTGCTCTCCTTAGTGCTATATAATTATTTTATATAGGAAAAAGTATCACACATCATTATTAAAAAGCCTTTTTTCTCCACTTTATTCAGATTATACTGTTCTTTGTTTCAGATCCTGGATATTTGTATTGCAAACAAAGTGCGGCATTGTCCTCCATTTTAAGTATAAGTTTGGAAATTTTTATGAAGCACTCTGTTGTTTAAGAAATATTGTAGCAGCTGAGTCAACATATGTGAATCAAAGTAGTATCATATTTTTGTAATTTCAGAGATTGGGTCATCAGCAGAAATATGTAAGGGACATAATACATCAAAACTGCCGTACTCGTGTCCTGATTGGTACAGTTTGTATAACTAAATATTATTAATTAATTGAAAAGAATTCACTACATGAATTTTCAAAGTAGTCTATGAAGTCATGCTAATAAAGGTTGATACATATAAAATCATAATCGTGTGAATATTTGCATGATTTTAACGAGGCAAATTTAGTGGGTAGTAAACACAAGGGAGGAATTCTGTAAATACACTCCTGGAAAATGAAAAAAGAACACCCATGAATCCGTTGAGCCAGCAAATGGAAATTTTATTGACACACACTTGGGAACATATACAACACACAATCACAAAGACAGAGCCATACTCACATAAGAAAAGTCAACAGAGTGCACGCAATGTCGGTGCTAATACTGTGTATACCATCCTTTTGCACTAATGCGGGCCACAATTCTCCCATGAAGGTGATCATAGAGGTGATGAATGTAGTCTTGAGCAATGGCCTGCCATGCAGTGTCCACATGGTGCCTCAGCTGGGCCAGATTCTGTGCCGGTCGTGCAGACCGCGCAAGATGACGTTTCATCCAGTCCCAAACATGCTCAATTGGGGACAGATCTGGGGATCATGTTGGCCAGGGCAGTTGGGGTATACCTTGAAGAGCACGTTGGGTTGCACGGGAGACATGGACGTGTATTGTCTTGTGGGAAAAGCATGTCACCTTGTTGGTGCACGAACTGTAGCAAGACCGGTTGAATGATGGTTTCAATGTACCGTTCACTGTTCAATATCCCTTCTACTATCACCAGTGGAGAACGGCCAGTGTAGGCTATGGCTCCCCACACCATGATTCCAGGAGTTGGTCCTGTGTGCCTCTGTTGTACACACTCCAGATTTTGGCGCTCCCCTGCATGACACCACACACGTTAGACTTTCATTGGCACCAAGGCAGAAGCGACTCTCATCACTGAAGATGACCTGTCTCCATTTGTCATTCCCTTAATGCCTATCGTGATACCACTGGAGGTAGGCTGAGCGATGTTGGGGCATGAGTGGAAGGTGCCCTAACGGCACGTGGGATCATAGCCCTGCTTCACGGAGCCAGTTGCGAATGGTTCTCGATGATACCCCCGGAGCAACAGTGTCCCTAATTTGTTGTGAAGTGATGGTGCTGTCCTGTACGGCACTTCTTAAGATGCGACGGTCGTGGTATGCATCTGTGTGTCGCCGCTGTCCGGACCAAGGTCGACGGGTATATGCTCCTTCTGCTGACCACTGGTTACAACATCAATGCACTGTGGAGATCTCTCACCCCACATGCTGCCCAATTTTGCGCTATGTCCATCCGCCCTCCCGCAGGCCCACTATATTCCCTCACTCAAACTCGATCAGTTGCATAAACAGTTCATATACATGCTGTCACGGCATGCTGACAATGTTGAAGACACACAAGGAGGCCCATATACCGTGGCAAACTGGCTGCCATTGGCTCTGTGGGTGAACAACCGCTGAGAAGCTTACAATATTCCACGGCTGGTAATGCAGTTCCTGGTGTGTCTGCAATGTGGCGCATTTGGTCATCACGTGCACTGCCCTCTCATAGTGTTTCGTGCAAGTATAACAGGTCTTATTCACTTGCGTTAATGTGTTGCTTTTTCATTTTCCAGGAGTGCATAAATGCAATGTATGCTTGAAAAATAGTATTAATCACATGTATAATGCACAAATATAACATAAAAGATGTGTACCGACATGTTATGTAACATATGTACTTGCCTATTCATAATTTGTATTGATAAATCCATTTTTAAGTATGTGTAAAAAGGTTTATTAATAATGTTCCTCACAGATACTTGTTATGGATGTTGACAAATGATTATAAAGCGTGATACCTGAAACAGTCATGTATCCTTACTATCAGTAGAGTGCTTCGCAAATTTTATTTGAGTTGTTATATTGTATGCAATTGTTATGCATTATATACCTAAAAATACAGGATTAAGTTATTAAGAAAGTGATGTGATTATGTTTAACGTCCCACCATGGCTCTACCAGTGAAATCTGCTAAGTTATGATTCCATTATCTAATGCTTGTAGATATACTTGTATGCTGCGCTCATGGGTGCGCGTGCGCGCGCACACACACACACACACACACACACACACACACACACACACACACACACACACACACACACAAAAAAAATATTCTTGTTGTCGTAAAGAAGAAGATGATGATGATACTGGGTAGGAGATTGGGAAAATAAAGCATGGATGTTAGAAACAATAGCTGGCACAGTATGAAATCACGATTAGATGTGGCTACAGATTCTTATGGTGTCCAGACAGGTACTTTGTATAGGGATAATAGAAGGCATGTATTGATGTCATTGCCCCCTGTTGCCTCCAGTTTAGACATAACGTTCTTGGCAGACACACCACCTCTATTTATAAGGACAAATAAGTATCCTTCACATTATTTTCTTTGGAAAATTTGGAGTGCATTAATTTATTAATTATGTTCATAACATTTATTTCATTTTATATGTTCAACAAGTCGATTCACATGTACTCTCCAGCAATTATATCTGTTTGCATGTTCAGCTCTGCACACTTTAGGATTTAGTGTCAGTGGTTTTTTTTTATGTTCTAGTGCTTGTTTTATGTTCTGCGTGTAAGAGAGCAAGGTGAAAAGTTCTTGCTTGGTCTGACACAAAGATGAAATGGTACTGACAACTGTTCTTTTGATTCTGCACAACCATGGTAGCTATTTACGCTGATTTGAATTTGTATGTGTTGCTGAATTCGTATCAGCAAACCAATACATGTTGTTCTTTCAACATTTCTTTGTGGATGATGATATGCTGCAAGCATAATGTAATCTTTGGTGTGACATAGCTTGATAATGGCCGAGGGGGTGAGATTAGCTACTCATTAATAATGAAATAAAGTCTTCATTTAAAATTTTAAAAAAGGACTACCATGTGCAGGAAAATGTCTCCATTCAAAGAGATGGAGGTATTTTAATGTACCAAAAGGTTGTGCACTGTGTTTTCTGGGATGATATACTTTGACAGTGGATGTGTGACATCAAGTACAAATTGTGGGAACATCTGCCCTATTCATCCGACATGGCACCCTCTGACTTTCACAAGTACCCTTACCTGAAACATGTTTGAATACAGCAATGGGATTATGGCAACTTAAGGCATTTATTTGCAGATAAAGACAAAGTTAGTGATGGACAATGTGAGGACCAATATTTTTTGTTTTTCTCAAGAACAGACATTGAGTATACCACATCCAAGAAGAACACTTCTTAAAATTCCATTACAGAGCACCTGGCATTGTCAATACTCAAGACCAGAAGAGTTGGCAGGTGCGCTTATAAAGAGCTCGCTGTTCTAAAATTTATGTTTCGTTTGGCTCCTGCTACATCTTATTGTTGGACTTCAAGCATTGGCTTACGCAAACTTAATTTTTGCAGTGAAAGATGCATAAAGAAAGGAAAGAAAACCCTCATTTACTGAGCTTTCTTATAAGAAGGGTTAAAATACAATTAGCAGATCATGCATACTTTATATTTGTATGATCACAGGTCTGTAGAATTTCACTATGAATTGAACCATTAGTTTTTGAAAAATACTTATGGTAAACTTAAGAGTATGACATTGTTTGAAAAAGTTCGGATTAAAATATTGAATACAATTTGTAAAAATATTTAAGTGCATTGCTCAACAATGGAAAATCCAGCCAGAGACTGCAGTCGTGTGTGTGTGTGTGTGTGTGTGTGTGTGTGTGTGTGTGTGTGTTCCAAGCCCGACTAAGGCCTTTTTGGCCAAAATTCTGATTGTCTTAGTTTTCTTGTTGTGTCTATCTGTGACTCAGTATCTCCGCTATGTGGTGATTAGCAACTATCCTTTTCATAATTTAATTGCACTGTGATAGGTATAATAAGATCACTACAAGTAAACACAGATAAAACAGGAAATTCAATTTTACATTAACTGTAATTGAACCATCTGTAAGCAACTTTACAATTGAAGTCAGTTGTAGCGGTTCGCCTACTTTGTTTCATCGTTTGTTAATTGCCCTCGGTGTCAACATACTGCCTGAAAAATGGGCTGTGGAAGTCAAACACAGACTACTTTAAATGAGGTAGCCGACAGATGCACAGTTATGTTTCACAGTCTCTTACTTTCCCTTTTTACAACCCCCATATACACATTTAATATATGACCAGTGCACTATCGTTCAACTTTCGATAAGCCTCATTACTAGTTTGCAGGCGAACTTCCACATGCTGCTACAATAGTTTACTGTTGAACATCTACGAGCTGTAAAAACCTAACCACAAAGTTCACAGATCTCGAAGAATAGAAAGGTACGTATGGAGCAGACACTGTCACTGTTTTAACACGCAGCCTAATTGTGTAACACTTATTACACTGTTAAGTTAATGCATTGTTGTCGTTCTAACCAACACAGGTTCCTCGTCTGAAACTCTGTCCTGTCCTGTGACCAAAAATGGGGCCCTTATATATCATCATAATAATAGGTGCTGAAACTGCACATTGTTCGAAGTTTGATTTACAGAAATTACAATTAAGACTTAACTCATTAAATTAACTGAATATGTTAAAAAATTTGTTCCTTTTAACAGTTTCTTCTACTACAAAGCTTACGCTGAATTATTTGTTTAAATCATAAAATTAACATGTATATTTATGCAAACAATACTATTGGCAAAACTGTTAATTACTATGGAATTAATTAAGGGTTGGTTTTGCTAACATGTTTCTGACTAGAACCAGATAGATACGTTAAAAATACTAGCATTTCATCTCCCAAATGTTCACAATTATTACAGAATTTATATTTATAATAAAGGGAAACATTCCACGTAGGAAAAATATATCTAAAAACAAAGATGATGTGACTTACCAAATGAAAGTGCTGGCAGGTCGACAGACACACAAACAAACACAAACATACACACAAAATTCAAGCTTCGCAACAAACTGTTGCCTCATCAGGAAAGAGGGAAAGAGAGGGAAAGATGAAAGGATGTGGGTTTTAAGGGAGAGGGTAAGGAGTCATTCCAATCCCGGGAGCGGAAAGACTTACCTTAGGGGGGAAAAAAGGAAAAAAGGACGGGTATACATTCGCGCACACACACATATCCATCCACAAAGTCTGTATATGTGTGGATGGATATGTGTGTGTGCGAGTGTATACCCGTCCTTTTTTCCCCCCTAAGGTAAGTTTTTCCGCTCCCGGGATTGGAATGACTCCTTACCCTCTCCCTTAAAACCCACATCCTTTCGTCTTTCCCTCTTTCCTGATGAGGCAACAGTTTGTTGTGATGCTTGAATTTTGTGTGTATGTTTGTGTTTGTTTGTGTGTCTGTCGACCTGCCAGCACTTTCATTTGGTAAGTCACATCATCTTTGTTTTTAGAATTTATATTTATTTATAAGTCAGCAATAGTATTTAAGTTACCAAACAATTATTGATTTCACCCTATAACAAAAGATACTAATTAGTAATACTCAAAATAAATTTAAAAAATCAATTACATACATAAAACTAGGCACAAAATTAGACCTGGGGTTGTATTCTTTAAAACTGAGGGCCAACCTCTCTCTTTTATGAAATTGCAGATTATACTCATGTATGTTAATGGTAGTTAGTTAAAAATTGAAAAAAAAATGAATTTTAAGGAGGCAGATGGCAAAACAAGAGGGGAAGTAAAAATATCCCAGCTTGCTTCGTCACAAGTTGTTTATAATGCGATGAGATGCAATGATGGAGAGGAGGGGCCTAATTGAAATTTGAAGTCAGCTAAACCTTCATACAGGTATTTTATTCTAGCTAGTGTTCAGGTTTTCCAAATTGCATATTTTCTGTGTTTTTTGGTGGGGGCTGGGGGGGGAGATTCCTAAACTCACTTAAATCAGGGAAAGTGGTTGTGCCTTGTATAGGGCTGCTATATATTTTACTGTATATGTTTCACTAAAAACAATTTGCAACAACTCATACGAAAATCATTTAGTCCCTTGTATTTCATTTTTGTCTCAGGATAAAGATGGTTTTGGTGTTTTGGAAAGCACAGTGTTTAGCAGTGTGTGCATTGGTTCTATAGCAGAGAACATTGTGTTTAGTGCCTTTTACATGTCAATAAATAGTATGATTTCAATCTTAGTTACACATAACATTCAAGCAATTATTAACTCCACATTTCACTTCTGTTTTCAAAGATGATGTAATTTGGCAGACCAAGTTGCATAAAAGGAATCATGCGATACAACATTCCGCTAATTAGATCGGTACCAGGTTTTGCAGACTTTTGCAACATAGATAACATGATTTCATTTTCTAACCAGGCCACGCAGTATAAAACCATGAATAGTTGTAAGTCAGTTTTATACTTAGCTAGCACTGTCAAATTTGAAGTTATCATATAAACAAAAACCTATTTTCACTTTGCATTCCTGGCCCAAGCTGCCAGAGTGGTGGGTCATGTTTGTTTGAGGTTGTGCTTTCTTGTGTGAATGAATGGTGTGTATTTATCTTTTTCTGATGAAGACTGAGGTCAATAGCTTATGTTAATAGCTTGTGCCTGTCTGCAACTTAGTGTGTTGTCCTTACAGGAAGTAGTAATCTGCCTTTTCCTACATTGTTGATATTCCTTCTTGTAGTTTCCGTTGTTCCATATTTGTACCATGTATTTTCAATGTTATGTGAACTTATATTTCACTTTGTGCAAAGAAATAACTGTATTAAATGGCAGAAGAAGTTAATTGCAAGCCTGATGTTGTCTACATCATTTAGAGTACCAAACAATGGCAAATCTAGGATGGATTGTAACAATGTTGTGAAAAGGAAAGTTGCCACTCACCATAGAGAGGAGATGCTGAGTCACAGATAGGCGCAACAAGAAGACTGTCACAAATACAGCTTACAGCCATCAAGACCTTTGTCAAAATTAGACAACACACACACATATACACACTCACACAAACGCAGCTCTCACACACGTGATTGCAGTCTTGGGCAACTGAGGCCACAATTGCCTGAGACTGCAGTGTGTGTGTGTGTGTGTGTGTGTGTGTATGTGTGTGTGTGTGTGTGTGTGTGTGAGACTGAAGTCATGTGTTTGTGTGAGTGTGTATGTGTTTGTTCGTCGTCTAATTTTGACGAAGGCATTTCGGGCTGAAAGCTGTATTTGTGACAGTCTTCTTGTTGTACCTATCTGCGACTCAGCATCTCCTCCATATGGTGAGTGGCAACTTTCCTTTTCACAACATTGTTATATAGAGAACCTGTCCACACCATTGATTATTTAGGCCAGCAATCAGCATATAATCACCCCATATATATGTGGAAGACAACACCAAAAATTAGATGAACATTTTTGAGTTCAAATAAAATGTGTATTCTGCTTTGTCGAAATTTGATACTTCGTGACATACTCGCAAAAGAAGAAAGAAAGAAAGGAGGTTTGTCACTTGTTTTGGCTTGATTATTAGCCTCAGAGCTAAGAGGGATATCACAATGCTTATAATAGACACTATGTTTTCTAAAACAGTTCTATTATACCATTTATTTTTCAGTCCCAGTTGAATATTTGCATATTTCAATCTCTCTGGATCATAATCAGATCTATATAGTTGCGTCAACAACCCATTGTGTCTGTGTCAGACCCACAAATCACCAGGACTATATATGATGTGACTTACCATACGAAAGCGCTGGCAGGTTGATAGAAACACAAACAGACACATACATACACACAAAATTCAAGCTTTCGCAACAAACTGTTGCCTCATCAGGAAAGAGGGAAGGAGAGGGAAAGACGAAAGGAAGTGGGTTTTATGGGAGAGGGTAAGGAGTCACTCCAATCCCGGGAGCGGAAAGACTTACCTTAGGGGGAAAAAGGACGGGTATACACTCGCGCGCGCGCGCGCGCCCACACACACACACACACACACACATATCCATCCACACATATGCAAACACAAGCAGACATATTTAAAGACAAAGAAACTCTTCGCGCTTCATCTTTGCTGACTGGTGTGCTGGTGACAGTTATGCCAGTACATTTCTCCCCCTCAATGTGCTGCACCATTGTCGTCTGGGAGGATGAGAAAGACAAAGGAGGGGGGCTGGGGCAGGATGCTGGATGTAGAGATGAGCCGGGAACCGTGACTGGAGGATGAAATACTACTGATCGAACCCCACCATGTAGCACGCGAGGCAACATGAACATCCTCTGGAAAACTGCTGCCTGGGCATACTTCCAAACCTGAGGGCGTGTCCTTGGTCAATGACGGGTCCACCAGGACAGCGATTGGGGACGGCAGGGGTGAGGGCACATTGTTGATTCGCTTCTCCTGGGCTGCCCTGGTAGCACCAGCAGGTTGTTGCAAAAAAAGGGTGCACGCTCTCGTAAGGCTGTGAATCTGGGGAAAGAAAAGCAGCAGAATCATGGGGCAAATGACATGTAAGTTTGGTTCTGGTGGTGGAACTGCAAATCATTGGGGCATGCAATCAAGTACATAAAAGAGCCAATGCGTTCCTGGATCACGCCTCTTTCCCAGCACCCACAGTTGCCGTAAACCCTGAAAAGAACAAGATCGCATGGAACAAAGCGATACTTGCAGACCATAACTGGCACTGGATGCTGTGGTGGATGTAGCAAGTTTAGCAGCGTCCGATGGCAGCAGCCATGCAGAAGTTCCGCTGGTGATAGTCCATCTCATGGATGGGAGCAATAGTATGTGAGAAAGAGTTGCAGCACCTGTTCCTGTGTGTGGATGGTGCAAAGACTGGCCATCTGTTGTTTACAAGTGCATATCCAAATCATTCTGCTTCTCTGTTGGACTGGGGGTGAAACGGAGCACTTGCTAGATGGTGCCTTTTCATGCACAAAACTGTTGAAAGTCATGTAAAGTGAACTGTGGTTTGTTGTCTGACACAAGTACTTCTGGCAAACCTTCTATGCAAAATGTGGAGGACAATGCTTGAATGGTGCTACATAATGTAGAAGCCATAGGTACCACAAATGAGAACTTGCTAGAAGATTCTACCACTATCGGCCAACGAGTGTTCCAAAATGGTCCTGTCTGTGTGCAATTGTTGCCATGGGGAATGAGTCTTAGGCCAGGCTGAGAATATGGTGGAGCAGACTGGTTTTCCGCGCATGCGTGACACTGTGACATCATCTGTTCAATATGGATGTCCGTACCCTGCCAAGTACAGTGCCATCGCACTAACTGTTTAGTGCAAACAATCCCCCAATATCCTTGATGGAGCAGTCAGAACACATCCTTTTGCAACCCTTTGGGAATAAGCACATGATTGTCCACTGTCATTTTGGACTAGAATGCCATCCTCCTGATCTGAAATGTTATGCCGACGTGCAAAATATTGGCGCACAACTGAGTTCTGGATACTGTTCAATGAACAAGACCAAGATGTGTGAAAGTAATGCAACAAAATCTTGAGATCTAGATCTGATACCGTAGGCTGTGCAATTTTTCTGTAGTGCAAGAGAAAATATTCCAGCAATTCAGAGACATGTGCATCGATTTGGCAACAAAATGCAGCAGATGCATCAAAATCAGAGTCTGGGCGAATTGGAAGGCGAGATAGTGTATCTGCAGTGCCATGTTTTGTCATAGATCTGTACACTATTTTATACTCATTCTGCTAAAGCAACAAAGCCAAATGTTACAATTTTTGGGCAGTGCTTGTAAGAACCGGCTTTGATGGATGAAACTAGGACTGCAAAGGCTTGTGATCTGTCACTAAATAAACTTATGACCAAACAGATAGTAATGGAATTTTGTCACACCATACACAATAGCGAGAGCTTCTTTTTCAATTTGTGAATAATTGCACTGAGTTTGTGTTAACAACTTTGAGGCAAAAGCAATAGATCTGTCTCATGCACCAATTCTGTGCAAGAGCACAGTGCTGATTTTGTAGGAAGAAGCATTGACTTGCAAAACTACTAGCTTGGCAGGGTGAAAATGTACTTAACATCTGTCATGGAGCAAGGCATTTTTAAGTTTCTGAAACACATTGACACTCTTTGATCAACATGAAAGGCACACTTTTCCGACGAAAGTGATGCTATGGAGCTGTGATCTGAGTGGCATTCAGTGTGAACCAAATGTAGTATGTCATCTTGCCTAGTACTGACTGCAGTTCAGACCCATTGTGAGGGACAGGCAGGCCATGAATTGCAAGCAAATGAGATTGGAGGGGGTGCACACCTTGACTGTTAATAACACAATCTAAGCATTGTAGTTCGGTTTGAAAAAAAGTCACTCTTTTAGAGATGACACTCGAGTCCTGCTTCTGACAACACTCGAAAAAGATTACGCAAATTAGCAATGTGTTCTTCTGGTGTATGACCTGAGACGACAATATTGCCAAGGTAGTTTGAACAAAATGGCCCTTTTGCAGTCAGCTGTTCCAAGTAACATTGAAAAATGGTAGGTGTGGAAGCACTGTCGAAGGGCAAATGCAAATACTTGAACAGTCACTTTCTGTGATTCTTCACCCAATGGAGTTTGCAAGTAGGCAGCATCACGCAAATCTGTCTTAGTAACGTCCTGCACCAAGCCTGTCCATGAGTTCCTCAGGGTGTGGTGATTGATTAATGTCAACTACTGTCTGTGGGTTGAGTGTAGACTTGAAATCAAAACAAATGCGAATGTGACCGAAAGGCTTAGGCAACAATGTGAGAGGACTTGCCCATTGACTAGCTTGAATGGGAGCAATTACACCATTATGTTGCAATTCTTTCAATTCACTGGCTACTTTGTCACTTAAATAAAATTGGAACAGGGTGGGCCCGGAAAAACTTAGGCTGTGCATTGTCTTTCTACGTAACATGTGCTACAAAGGGAACCTTCCACTCTGCACACTGGAATAAGGATTACAACCCAGACTTGGTATTTGTGTCCAAAAATCAGCTGAATCAACCACTTACCACCACTCGTACTGTTCTGCCTACTTCCCAAACTGCCAACACCGCCCTTTTATGACAGAAATTGGTTTAAAAAATTCCCCTTGTAAACTCAATGCCTCTACCCAGATGGAATTTTCAATGAGCTAACTGGGATGAATTCTCAAAAGACCTTGACTCCAACTTAGCTGCGAAGAACTTACAGACAACAGCAAACAACTACGATGAATTTGTTAGACTAGTTACCAAAGCTGCTAAGTCAAACATTCCTAGGGGTTACAGAAAGAAATATGTGCTTGGCTGGAACCAAGAAAGTGAGGCTTTATATATCAAGAATACCAAAGTTCTAGAAATCAAACAGTGGGCTCACAGCTACTCCAATCTTTAAACAAGAACAGACGAGAGAAATGGGAAGCAGCACTAGAAGAAATGAACTTTGCCAAGTCAAGTATTAAAGCATGGAGAGTCTTGAATGGGCTAACTGGCAAGCAACATCTCAAAAAGCCGTAACCTAAATTGAACCCCGACCTCATTGTCAACCGGATCGCAGACCTCACAAGGGCAAAGAGAGACAAGAATCATACCAGAACAGTAAAATGTAAACTCTGTAACCTCAAGCGCAGTGCCCCAAGAAACTAGCTGCTTTCCAGGCCCTTCTCCATAGCGGAAGTAGAAAGTGCTGTCAAGCAACTGAAAGTCAGTAAGGCTACTGGCCCTGACAACATCTATAATGAATTTATTAAGAACATGGGCCCACACTGAATACGCTGTCTCACTTCGCTCTTTACTTACATTCTCAAAGAGAACAAACTTGCCAGACAATTCAAACTGTCAAAAGTTATAGCCACTCTCAAACCTGGCAAGCCTGAAGACAGCCCTGAAAGCTACCGCCCTATAGCACTGCTCAGTTGTACATTCAAACTTTTGGAACGAGTCCTTCTAACCAGAATAGCACCATTTGTCGAGGCTGCTACCCCTCTTGAACAAGCTGGCTTCAGACAAGGACACAGCTGCACCGATCAAGTTCTTGCCCTACATACCCATATTGAAGCAGGTTTTCAAGGCCATCTGAAATCAACAGTTGTCTTCATTGACCTGACAGCCACATATGACACTGTCTGGTGACAGGGACTGATCTGCGAGCAGAGGAGGGGCAATCCGGAACCAGTATTGTGATACCAAAGACCGTGCACAATAGCGGTAACAAGAAAAGGATGTACATAAATTTATGAATGTTAAATGCTGAATATATGTATTGAATATTGAACGTCTGTTTGTATGAGAGCCAGTTAAAGTTCACTCAGAAGGCTAAAGCAGAAGCCTTACCGTTTACAATTGCTACAGGCCCTGACACCCGATGACAAAGTCAAACGCTTTGAATTTTCGGCGCGGTTGCAACAGCTCATGGAAGAGGATGCGTTCAGTGCGAAACCCGTTTTCAGTGATGAAGCAACATTTTTTCTTAATGGTGAAGTGAACAGACACAATGTGCGAATCTGGGCGGTAGAGAATCCTCACGCATTCGTGCACCAAATTCACAATTCACCAAAAGTTAACGTGTTTTGTGCAATCTCACGGTGTAAAGTTTACGGCCCCTTTTTCTCCTGCGAAAAAAACGTTACAGGACACGTGTATCTGGACATGATGGAAAATTGGCTCGTGCCACAACTGGAGACCAACAGCGCCGACTACATCTTTCAACAGGATGGTGCTCCACCGCATTTCCATCATGATGTTCGGCATTTCTTAAACAGGAGATTGGAAAACCGATGGATTGGTCGTGGTGGAGATCATGATCAGCAATTCATGTCATGGCCTCCACGCTCTCCCGACTTAACCCCATGCGATTTCTTTCTGTGGGGTTATGTGAAAGATTCAGTGTTTAAACCACCTCTACCAAAAAACGTGCCAGAACTGCGAGCTTGCATCAACGATGCTTTCGAACTCATTGATGGGGACATGCTGCGCCGAGTTTGGGAGGAACTTGATTATCGGCTTGATGTCTGCCGAGTCACTAAAGGGGCACATATCGAACATTTGTGAATGCCTAAAAAAACTTTTTGAGTTTTTGTATGTGTGTGCAAAGCATTGTGAAAATATCTCAAATAATAAAGTTATTGTAGAGCTGTGAAATCGCTTCAATCATTTGTAATAACCCTGTATATATATTACATTTTAGTCCCCCCGCGCCGGCCGTGGTGGTCTCGCGGTTCTAAGCGCGCAGTCCGGAACTGTGCGACTGCTACAGTCGCAGGTTCGAATCCTGCCTCGGGCATGGATGTGTGTGATGTCCTTAGGTTAGTTAGATTTAAGTAGTTCTAAGTTCTAGGGGACTGATGACCACAGCAGTTGAGTCCCATAGTGTTCAGAGCCATTTGAACCATTAGTCCCCCCGCACCTATTCACCTATTTCATTATGATACAAAATGAGCTGCCGTTCTTTGAACGTTTTACGTTTTTCTTGTTGGTTATCAGTCTTCTCTAGTAAGGATCACTTACATACTGCAATACTCTATGAGAGAGCAGGCAAGTGCATGTACTGTAGGCAGTGTCTTTAGTGGATTTGTTGCATCTTCTAAGCATTCTGCCAATAAAACACAGTCTTTGGTTTGCCTTCCCCACAATATTTTCTATGTGGTCATTCCAGTTTTAAGTTGTTTGTAATTGTTATCTCTAGGTATTTAATTGAATTGACAGCATTTAGATTTATTTTATTTATCACGTAACTGAAAGTTAACAATTTCCTTTTAATGCTTATGTGGATGTCTTCACATTTTGCATTACTTAGGGTCAGTTGCCACTTTTCACACAATACAAATATTTTGTCTGAATCATTTTGCAAATGTGTTTAATCTCCTAATGACTTTGCTAGATGTTAAATGACAGCATCATCTGTAGTCAAAGATGGCTGCTCAGATCGTCTCCTAAATCTACATCCACATTCATATCCATACTCTGCAAGCCACCTGACGGTGTGTGGCGGAGGGTACATTGAGTACCTCTATCGGTTCTCCCTTCTATTCCAGTGTCATATTGTTCATGGAAAGAAAGATTGTTGGTATGCCTCTGTGTGGGCTCTAATCTCTCCGATTTTATCCTCATGGTCACTTTGCGAGGTATACGTAGCAGGGAGCAATATACTGCTTGACTCCTCGATGAATTTATGTTCTCGAAACTTCAGCAAAAGCCTGTACCGAGCTACTGAGCGTCTCTCTTGCAGAGTCCTCCACTGTAGTTTATCTATCATCTCTGTAATGCTTTTGCCATTACTAAATAATCCTGTAACGAAGCGCACTGCTCTCCTTTGGATCTTCTCTATCTCTTCTATCATCCCTATCTGGTTCGGATCCTTTCTTTGTTTTCGGACTGCATTTCCTTAGGATTCTTCCAATCAATCTCAGTCTGGCTTCTGGTTTACCGACAATTAATTGTATATGGTCGTTTTAAATCACTCCTAATGCCTACTCCCAGATAATTTACGGAACTAACTGCTTCCAGTTGCTGACCTGCTGTATTGTAGCTAAATGATAAAGGATCTTTCTGTCTATGTATTCGCAGCACATTACACTTGTCTACATTGAGATTCAATTGCCTCCCTGCACCATGTGTCAATTCATTGCAGATCCTCCTGCATGTCAGTACAATTTTCCATTGTTACAATCTCTCGATATACTATAGCATCATCCGCAAAAAGCCTCAGTGAACTTCTGATGTTATCCACAAGGTCATTTATATATATTGTGAATAGCAATGGCCCTAGACACTCCCCTGCAACGCACCTGAATTCACTCTTACTTCGGAAGACTTCTCTCCATCGAGAATGACAGTCTGCGTTCTGTCATCTAGGAACTCCTCAATCCAATCACACAATTGGTCCGACAGTCCATATGCTCTTACTTTGTTCGTTAAACGACTGGGGAACTGTATCAAATGCCTTGTGGAAGTCAAGAAACACGGCATCTACCAGGGAACCCGTGTCTACGGCCCTCTGAGTCTCATGGACAAATAGCGCGAACTGGATTTCACACAATCGTCTTTTTCGAAACCCATGCTGATTCCTACAGAGTAGATTTCTGGTCTCCAGAAAAGTCATTATACTCGAACATAATATGTGTTCCAAAATTCTACAACTGATCATCGCTAGAGATATAGGTCTATAGTTCTGCACATCTGTTCGACGTCCCTTCTTGAAAACAGGGATGACCTGTGCCCATTTTCAATCTTTTGGAATGCTACGCTCTTCTAGAGACCTACGGTACACCGCTGCAAGAAGGGGGGCAAGTTCCTTCGTGTACTCTGCGTAAAATCGAACTGTTATCCCATCAGGTCCAGCGGCCTTTCCTCTTTTGCGTGATTTTAATTGTTTTTCTATCCCTCTGTTATCTATTTCGATATCTACAATTTTGTCATCTGTGCGACAATCTAGAGAAGGAACTAGAGTGCAGTCTTCCTCTGTGAAACAGCTTTGGAAAAAGACATTTAGTATTTCGGCCTTTAGTCTGTCATCCTCTGTTTCAGTACCATTTTGGTCACAGAGTGTCTGGACATTTTGTTTTGATCCACATACCGTTCTGACATAAGACCAAAATTTCTTAGGATTTTCTGCCAAGTCAGTACATAGAACTTTACTTTCGAATTCGTTGAACGCCTCTCGCATAGCCCTCCTGACACTACATTTCACTTCGTGTGATTTTTGTTTGTCTGCAAGGCTTTGGCTATGTTTATGTTTGCTGTGAAGTTCCCTTTGCTTCCGTAGCAGTTTTCTAACTCGGTTGTTGTACCATCTCTTACAATCTTGCTTGGCACATACTCGTCTAATGCATATTGTATGATGGTTTTGAACTTTGTCCACTGATCCTCAACACTATCTGTACTTGAGATAAAGCTTTTGTGTTCATCTGTCGAGTACTCTGAAATCAGCTTTTTGTCACTTTTGCTAAACAGAAAAATCTTCCTACCTTTTTTAATATTTCTATGTACGGCTGAAATCACCGATGCTGTAACCGCTTTATGATCGCTGATTCCCTGTTCTGCGTTAACTGTTTCAAATAGTTCAGGTCTGTTTGTCACCAGAAGGTCTAATATGTTATCACCACGAGTCAGTTCTCTGTTTAACTGCTCAAAGTAGTTTTTAGATAATGCACTGGATTCTTTGTACCTGCCACCCATTATAAACATTTGAGTCCCCCAATCTATATCTGGTAAATTAAAATCTCCACCCAAAACTATAACATGCTCGGGAAATCTACTCGAAATATTTTCCAAATTTTCCTTCAAGTGTTCTGCCACAACAGTTGCTGAGCTAGGGGGCCTATAGAGACATCCAATTACCATGTTTAAGCCTGCTTTAACCGTGACATTTATATACCTCCTTGGGGACCTTTCTGACACGAAATCATAAATCCCATTATACAACTGAGACAGTACTCCACAGGCACACAATTTGATTAGAAGCAGCAGAATAAAGAGATAGTTGTGTTGCCCAAGACCAACATTTCCTGAATTCGTGCTGAGTGGTGGTCAATAAATTGTTTCCTTCAAGGTAATTCATAATGTTCAAACACATTATATGTTCCAAAATCCTACTACAAAGTGTAAACATGGCAGCAAGTCAAAATGTTTCTGTAATCAAGAAATTCTACATCCATCTGACTGCCTTGGTCGAGGGCTTGTAGGTTGTTGTGAGAAAAGTGCGAGTCGGATTTCACATGATCTATGCTGGTTGGCATTGAGGAAGTCATTCTGTTTGAGGTACCACATTATGTTTACTTTAGAATATATTCTAAAATTCTGCAACAAATGGTTATCAAGGATGTCAGATGGATCACTTCCACTATCCTTCTTGTAGATGGGTGTAACCTTAGCATTCTTCCAACTACTAAGTGCAGTGTTTTGTTCAAGGGATCTATGGGACATTTTAGTTAAAAGAGCAGGTGACTCAGCCACATAGTCAGTAAAGAATCTGATAGGTATTCCATTGGGTCCTGGAACTTTGTTCTGTTTAAATGATTTCAGTGGTTTCTCAACACCACTACACTAACCCGTATTTCAGTTGTCTTTTCAATGGTACAAGAATTAAACTGGGGCAGGACTCTTGGGATTTCCTTTCTACAGGAACATTTGAAAAAGGAGTTCAGCATTTCTGCTTTTGCTTTGCAACCCTCAATTTCAGTTCCTATCTCATCCTCGACTGACTGAACACTGACTTTACTGCCACTAACAGCCTATACATCTGACCAAAATTTCTTTGTATTTCATGAAAGATCTTTCCATGACATTCTGCTGCAGTAGTCACTGAAGACTTCACATATTGCTCTCTTGACAGCCAAATGTACTTGATTCATCTCTCTACGTGTACCCCTCTGCTTTGTTTTACACCTGTTTCTTTACAGTCTCTCCCATCATGAACTGTTCTACTGGGTACATATTTATTCAGTGCATTACAACTGTTCGTTTAAAGTTGACCCAACGTTCCTCTAATAGTTTCAAGTTTCTCACTGAGATATGACTCTACTGCTTTTTTGTCTAGTATACTGAACTTGTAAATCTTCCTACATTTTAGTTGCCTTCGTACCTTTGGTAATTGTTGTTGCTACATCTGCCTCATTGTCTCTGATACCAATTTTGATATGGACATCCTCAAAGAGGTCAGGCCTATTTGTCCCCATTAGATCTACAAGGGGATGCTGAAAGTAATATCTTCAATTTCTTTATGTGAAAACTCTTAAAGCTTTATAAGTAAAACAAATATTATTAAAATTCTGTCTTTGTTCATCATGTCTACATATTTATTTCTCAACATAATCACTCTGGCGAAAAACACATTTCTCACAATGAATGACCAGTTTATTGATATTCTTTCTGTAGAATGTTTGACTTTGTTGACAGAGCCACAACCTCACCTGTGCTTGCACCACATCAAAAGTGAAGTCCGCGAAGGTGTTCTTTAAGTTTTGGAAATGATGAAAATTGGATGGGGCCAAGTGAGGATTGTATGGAGGACGAATAGTGACAGTGAACCCAAGGTGTTGGATTGCTGCAGCACTTGCGTGTGGTCTGGCATTGACATGCTGAAGGAAAGGGCGCTCCATGTGCGGACAAACCTTTCGAATTCGAAACTCAATTACAGCATGCTGTTTCTCATACATTGATGAAGTTAAGTTGCACACCACCATGTTACATGCTATAATTTGGAGTCATCTAGCAGCAGAGGGCTGCAAATATGGAGACTTGAAGAATAAAGATGTAGACTGGTAGTAACTTCTGCTTTACTGTAAAAGCTTTGAGAGCTTTCGAGTGGAAAATTTGGAGGCATTACTTTTTAACAGACTGTGATGATGCAAGCTGGGATATTTTTAATTCCCCTCTTGTTTTGCCATCTGCCTCCTTAAATTCTTTTTTTCATTTTTAACTAATTACCATTATCATAAGTGAATCCAATCTGCATTTTCATAAAAGAGAAAGATCAGCCCTCAGTTTTAAAGAATATAACACCATATCTATTTCTGTGCTTAGTTTTATGTATGTAATCAATTTTCTAATTTATTTAGACTATTCCTAGTTGGTATCTTCCATTATACGGTGAAATCAGTAATTGTTTTGTAACTTAAATTCTATTGTTGACTTATAAACAAATATAATTCTGTACTAATTATAAACATTTGGAGGAACAACTAATAGTTTTCTTAAAGGATCTATTTGGCTCTATTCGAAAACAAGTTAGCAAAGCCAACCCTTAATTAATTCCAAAGTAATTAACAGTTTTTTCAAAAGTATTGTTTACATAACGATATATGTTAACTTCATCATTTAAACAAATAATTTGGCCTAACTCTTGTAGTAGAAGAAACTGTTATAAAGAACCAATTTTTTGATGTATTCAGTTAATTTAATGAGTGAAGTTTTAATTGTTATTTCTGTAAATTTAACTTTGAACAATGTGTAAGTTCAACAACTATTATTGTGAGGATATATAAGAGCCCGAATTTTGGTCACGAGACAGTCAGTCCATGGCCGAGTTTCAGACACGGAACCTGTGTTGGTTAGAATGATAACAACACATAAAATTAACAGTGTAATAAGTGTGGTTAAGTTTTTACTGCTCGTAGATGTAGCAGTATGTGGAGGTTTGCCTGCAAACTGTTAATGAGGCTTATGGAAAGTTTAAACAATAGTGCAGTGGCCATACATATATAACTGTGTATTATTGGGAGGTTGTGCAAAGTGAAAGTAAACTATGGTGAAATGCAAATGTGTACCTGTCGGCTACATTATTTATGGTAGACAGTGTCCAAATTACAAACCCCATTTTTCAGCCAGTGTAGCAGTACGTCGACACAAGGGATAATAAACGAAGACATAAATAAAGCAGGTGGAACTGCTGCAAGACCCTCGTAACATACTCTGCTGGGAAAAAGTATATCCTGTTAGAGGTTTCCAGTTGACTTAATATTTACTGTTGCAACAGTGATAATGGAGTACATGAAATGATTGCATTTACAGATAAATACCACTAGCAGTTCTGAGGTACCAGGTATCGACCCATACTGAAACACCCTTATTAGTACCTGTTGTAGTCCCCACAGGCAGCAATGCAATCTCTGATTCTGGCATCCAGTCAGTCACACAGATCACTGGGATCTACTATGCCACACCTGCTCAACTTGTTCACATAGTTCTGTAAGAGTTGCTGGTTGACAAGTTGCACGAGTCACTTCTTGTCTCATCATCTCCCACACTTGCTCATTTGGAGACAAGTCAGGAGATTGTGTTGGCCAGGGAATATGGGGTAAGTTTACCATTTTTCAGTCTGCCTTCTAAGAAATGGAGTCTGAAAAATGGCAAACTTACATTTATGGCATATGTAGATTTAAAGTAAATTTTAGACAATGTTGACTGGAATACACTCTGAAATTTTGAGGGGGTAACAGGGAAGCAAAAGGTTATCTACATTTTGTACAGATCCAGACTGTAGTTACTAAAATTGAAGAACATAAAAGGAAGCAGTAGCTGGGAAGGTAGTGTAGTGGGGTTGTAGTGTACCACCAGGTTATTCAACTTGTACATTGAATGAGCAGTAAAGAAACTAAGAGAAATTTGGAATGGAAATTAAAGTTCAATGAAAAGAAATAAAAACTTCAAGGCTTGCAAAGACACTGTAATTCTGTCATTGATGGCAAAGGATTTGGAACATCAGTTGAACAAAAGAGGTTATAAGATGAATATGTCAATAAAAGTAAAACGAGAGTAAGAAAATAAAGGAAATTGAAATCACGCAGTGCTGAGAGAAATACATAATGAGTGGAATACTGAAAGTTATAAATGAATTTTATTATGTGGATAGCAAAATAAAGTATGTAGCTGAAGTAGAGAAGATATAAAATCTAGACACAGTAGTAAGAAAAGTGTTTTCCAAAAAGATAAATTTGTTAACATAGAACAGAAGTTTAAGTGTTAGTAAGTATTTTCTGTAAGTATTTGTCTTGAGTGTAGCATTATACAGAAGTGAAGTGTGGATGATAAATAATACAGAAAAGAAGAGAGTAACAGCCTTAAAAAACAGTGCTACAGAAGACTGCAAATATTAGTGGTGGGTAGATCAATAACTAATAAAGAGATAATGAATCAAACTGAGAAACAAAATTTATAGCACAACTTGACTAAAAGAAGCAGTTGGTTGTCAGAGCACATACTGAGGCATCAAGGTATAATTCATTTGGTAATTGAGGAAAGTGTAGGTGGTAAAAATTGTAGAGGGAGGCCAAAGTTTGACTGCAGTAAGCAGGTTCAAGTGGATGCATGTTGTAGTAGATAAGCAGAGATGGAGAGCCACATCAAACCACCTCCACAACCAACAACAACAACAACAACAACAATGAGCCACTTTCCAAAAGCCAGTCTTTAACAAAGATACTTACACAGTTGGAACAATCTGGTCAAGATTCTGAATCATTAGTAGGTATTAGGAAAAAATGACCTTGAGCAGCTTGTATTGTGGTTCCCAGCTCTTATTATTGTAAAGGAACTACAATATCATGTCCTATTCATTCCACAGGTTCATTGGTGTCTCATAGCTCCCCCATCCCCCAACATCCTTACTGTCATTGTCTCATTGTAGGAGTTGCAATGTGTGACACATCTATTGACTTCTGCTCATTGGTTTGCCCACCAGTACTTCATGCTACTCACTCATTTTGAACTGTGGACTAATAGACTGTCATGACATTCCTTAAAACCTGTTATGTAGGCTCTCTGGTATAAACAACAATACACATTGCTTTCTCTATGATGTTATAGGAATATTCCAGCAACTTCAAATTTTGGATGTTGTTTCCATGTCTGTCACTGCATGATGGTTGATTGTACATTTGCAATTATGTCTTCTGTGTCAACCATGAGTCGACCTCTGACTTTTCTATTTAATTCATCTGTGTTGTGTAGTTTTGTGGTTTGATGAACTACCTCTAATTGAAATTTTCTCAACAATAAGGCCCAGGTAGCTAATCTGCTGCTAGGAGTAAATGAGAGCACTCACTGAAAGGTAGAACATTGGGTGATCAACAGGCACACACAAAAAAAAGAAAGAAAACTTGCTAGCTTTTGGAGTATGCCTGTCGTGGCTTCATGCTTCTGTCTTTTGGTGTCTGGGCTGCTTTTCTTCTAAAGTATTTACATTCTACTAAAACATTACTACAAGATCAGTCTGCTACTAGGATCCTTTTGATTTAGGAACTAGTCCTGCATAATCCATAACAAAAGTGAATTCTTGTCCGACTAGCAAATGTAGGTTCTAGTTTATGCCACAAGCCAAATGCATATAATTTTTTTTTCTATCTCTCGAGCAGTTACATTTGGCTTTGTTTGGAGAGATGTTCTTCTGTCAGTTTCTTGTAATATGACTTCTCCAATTGCAAAATCAGTAGGTAGAATGAAGGGTTAGTCAAAATATGGATAATCTAGTGTCTGGATTGTTGTCAGTGCATATTTCAGGATATCCATCAGTTTAGGATATTCAGAACTACTGGCAGAGACTGCTCCTTTTTAAGTTGTTGAGTCATCTGATGTACTATGTGAGCATACACTTTGATGAATTTTCTGGAAAAATAAGATAAACCCAAGAATGACTGTATTTCCTCCATGTTTGTGGGCTCAGAGTAGTGTTTTGCAGATTCTACTGGACTCTTGCCTGCAGTAATTCTGTCTCGTAGGTACTTTGCTTGTAAGGTATTGAGAGCACAACATTCATGAAGAACAGTATCCATCAATTGCTGAAGCGCCACTGATACAGTCTGAAAACTGGAAGGAAGACAATTGTATTTGTATGCACCTATACGGGTAAAAAATGAACTTTTTGCACTGTCATCTGGATGTACAGTTAACTGATTATAAACACTGGTTGAATCACAAACCAAGATTTTGCACGAGTCAAAATGATCTAAGGATTGTACCACATTTGGCAATGAATGAATGTCTGGCTGTGTTACAACATTCAGCTTCTGGTAATCAAAACAAAATCTGCTGGCAGGTTTTTTCTTAATAGTTGCTGTTTGCAATGTCCAAGATAGATCTGAGAATTCAATGAAATCCTCTTCTATATGTTGCTTCATCATATCTTTGACAGAGGAATTTTTTTTTTTTTTTCATCAAACAGTAATTGATTTAATTTGGTGACCAGTTTCTTCGCAATTGGTCTGAGTAATTTCTCAGTTGACTTTCAACACAGTCACTTGATGGAATAGAATTTACAGACTTCACACATTGCTATTTAATAGATACTCTAATTACGTTTTATGGGCCTTTGTTAAGTGACATTGCAACAGTAGTTGGTGGATCCATTTGTGTGTTGCTCACATTATCAATGCCTACTGGCATATGCAGCTTCACACTAGGCACTTCTCCAATCACTTTGAGTTCTCACAATATACCAGTAATGATTTCTTGAGTCTAACACATAACTGTATGCTGATAGCTTTGGCATCTTCTTTGAAATACATAATTTCTTCCCAGGGGGATGGACTCACTTTCTGTAAGCTGTATGTCAACTCTGAATGGTATAACTGCACTGCTACTCATTGTGTGCATTATCTCAGCAACACAAACACCCAGAAGACTGATGTCTTTTTAGCTTCCTTTGCATTTGTAATTCTTGTGTCTGCCTGCAGTGCAGCATCAGTGGTTGCTTGGTATAGATCAATCACATTTTAAAGTGGGAATGTTTTTCTTGCACTGGCTCTAGTTCATGACACTCAGGCAGAAAGAAAAAGGTTCTGACATGCATGTTGAAGTTATTCCTTGTCTATAATACTTTGTGCAGACATAGAAATTTGACCGAAAATTAGGAAACAGACTGTTTATATCAATTAACTTTTTAATAAGACAGGCAAAAACAATGGATGAAATGAAATGAAGTATTCCTGTATCGTGGAAAGGCTGGATTACTGTTCTTTACCATTGTGTGTTTTCTGGCAACAATTCAGACTTAAACTGACATTTCCTTAATCCATATCTACTCATGAATCTTAAAATAGGGGGGACCTCATTTCTCAGAGCACATTTCTGTTTGTATGTGTTTTAGTTTGAATAGCAGCCTGTTAACATAAGTTTCGCCCCTAGAGATACTTTGTGCTTGTAAACAATGGCAACCTGTACCCTCGTTTGGATTCCATTTTAAATTGTATAGTCACTTGTAACTGGTTCTCAGATGAATAGATGTTAAAAACTTATATTTATAACTTCCTATATCATCATGTCTAGTAATGTGCTGTGGTGTGCAACTAGACTGTTAGTAGCTGACAGGTTTATTCTAATAGAACATTACTACTGGTTAACTACACACCTTTTTGTGTAACTGATAGTTTTGAAGTCCCCTGATAACTTCAAACAGAGGTCAGTTTGTACAATTGGTTTGAGTTGAGGGTGCACTTGAAAAGTGGAATGACTGAATTATCTGTTATCCAGTTTCTTGTGTATGACTGCTCTATCTTACTATGATTACGTGGTAACAAATGGGAAGCAAAACAGGAAACTCTTAATAGCTTGAGATAAGTATCAGTTTGGTAAAACTGTGTATTGATTAACGTCATGTACACCAACACTATAAACCATGAACAGCTGTTATTAGCCAAGAAGTCTAAGCAATACATTTCATATTGTTTGTAATGAAGAGAAAACTAACGACAATGTAACAAAATACTTAATCTTTGAGCAATGTACTGGACTGATGAGTGAGGCAGGAGAAATACATCCCTCAGTAAGCAACCTATATGTGCCTTCTGACAGTTACACAGATAAGTTCTACTGAAATTTTCATTTTCCTGCATACAGAAAAGTATAACATAGTAAGCAATATGGGTTAGTGGGTTCACTAAGATTTGGAAGAAAATGAACAAAATTGTTTTGCACCAGGGCAGATGCACAATGCCATATTGTTTCAAGCAGACACAACCAACAACAACAACACAACAGTTATAAAATTACAATGATAGGTATCATGTAGAATGGACAAAATTAATTAAAAATTACTGGAAAACTCTAATGATTGTAAAATGTAATGAAAGGATTAAAACTGGAAATTGCAGCCTTATGGTTGATGTTTAGCACACAAGAACTACCATGAAGAGCCAATGAAACTGGTACACCTGCCTAATGTTGTGTAGGGCCCCACGAGCACGCAGAAATGTCACAACATGGTTTGGCATGGACTCGACTAATGTCTGAAATAGTGGTGGAGGGAAATGACACCATGAATCCTGCATAGCTGTCCATAAATCTGTAAGAGTATGAGGGGGTGGAGAACAGCACAGTGCAAGGCATCCCAGATATGCTCAATAATGTTCATGTCTGTGGAGTTTGGTAGCCAGCGGAAGTGTTTAAACTCAGAAGTGTGTTCCTGGAACATCATTAGACAACTGTCTTACAACCTTATAAGTTCCAAAGTAGTGCCTGAGGAGCTTGTCAGAGATACCAACCTTCCGAACAGGAGTGAAGATCCAGACGAGGTCACCAGGCTACTAGACAACAGGGCGGTGGCTCGCGTCATACCTTTGGCAATCGTTTTCTTGAGCCTGCAGCATGCAGAGTCAAGCTAACTGCAGAGCTTCCTCAGCTCTGGTTAACACCTGGTCAATGTAGTTGTCGTCCATGTTGTCAGGATGTAACGGAAACATAGTGTCCATCATCGTAGTCGCCTCACGCCCATACACCAGGAAAAATGGGGTAAATCCTGTGGTGTTTGTTTGCCGGTGTTGTAGGCAAATGTCATAAAAGGTAGCACCTCATCCCAGCTGCTCTGCTCAACACTTTGATGAACAAAGTAAGAGCATATGGACTATCAGACCAATTGTGTGATTGGATTGAAGAGTTACTAGATAACAGAACGCAGCATGTCATTCTCAATGGAGAGAAGTCTTCCGAAGTAAGAGTGATTTCAGGTGTGCCGCAGGGGAGTGTCATAGGACCGTTGCTATTCACAATATACACTCCCGGAAATTGAAATAAGAACACCGTGAATTCATTGTCCCAGGAAGGGGAAACTTTATTGACACATTCCTGGGGTCAGATACATCACATGATCACACTGACAGAACCACAGGCACATAGACACAGGCAACAGAGCATGCACAATGTCGGCACTAGTACAGTGTATATCTACCTTTCGCAGCAATGCAGGCTGCTATTCTCCCATGGAGACGATTGTAGAGATGCTGGATGTAGTCCTGTGGAACGGCTTGCCATGCCATTTCCACCTGGCGCCTCAGTTGGACCAGCGTTCGTGCTGGACGTGCACGATGGGTTCGATGACGGTTTGGATGTACCGTGCACTATTCAGTGTCCCCTCGACGATCACCAGTGGTGTACGGCCAGTGTAGGAGATCGCTCCCCACACCATGATGCCGGGTGTTGGCCCTGTGTGCCTCGGTCGTATGCAGTCCTGATTGTGGCACTCACCTGCACAGCGCCAAACACGCATACGACCATCATTGGCACCAAGGGAGAAGCGACTCTCATCGCTGAAGACGACACGTCTCCATTCGTCCCTCCATTCACGCCTGTCGCGACACCACTGGAGGCGGGCTGCACGATGTTGGGGCGTGAGCGGAAGACGGCCCAACGGTGTGCGGGACCGTAGCCCAGCTTCATGGAGACGGTTGCGAATGGTCCTCGCCGATACCCCAGGAGCAACAGTGTCCCTAATTTGCTGGGAAGTGGCGGTGCGGTCCCCTACGGCACTGCGTAGGATCCTATGGTCTTGGCGTGCATCCATGCGTCGCTGCGGTCCGGTCCCAGGTCGACAGGCACGTGCACCTTCCGCCGACCACTGGCGACAACATCGATGTACTGTGGAGACCTCACGCCCCATGTGTTGAGCAATTCGGCGGTACGTCCACCCGGCCTCCCGCATGCCCACTATACGCCCTCGCTCAAAGTCCGTCAACTGCACATACGGTTCACGTCCACGCTGTCGCGGCATGCTACCAGTGTTAAAGACTGCGATGGAGCTCCGTATGCCACGGCAAACTGGCTGACACTGACGGCGGCGGTGCACAAATGCTGTGCAGCTAGTGCCATTCGACGGCCAACACTGCGGTTCCTGGTGTGTCCGCTGTGCCGTGCGTGTGATCACTGCTTGTACAGCCCTCTTGCAGTGTCCGGAGCAAGTATGGTGGGTCTGACACACCGGTGTCAATGTGTTCTTTTTTCCATTTCCAGGAGTGTACATAAATGACCTTGTGGATGACATCGGAAGTTCACTGAGGCTTTTTGCGGATGGTGCTGTGGTATATCGAGAGATTGTAACAATGGAAAATTGTACTGAGATGCAGGAGGATCTGCAGCGAATTGACGCATGGTGCAGGGAATGGCAATTGAATCTCAATGTAGACAAGTGTAATGTGCTGTGAATACACAGAAAGATAGATCCCTTATCATTTGGCTACAAAATAGCAGGTCAGCAGCTGGAAGCAGTTGATTCCATGAATTATCTGGGAGTACGCATTAGGAGTGATTTAAAATGGAATGATCGTATAAAGTTGATCGTCGGTAAAGCAGATGCCAGACTGAGATTCATTGGAAGAATCCTAAGGAAATGCAATCCGAAAACAAAGGAAGTAGGTTACAGTACGCTTGTTCGCCCACTGCTTGAATACTGCTCAGCAGTGTGGGATCCGTACCAGATAGGGTTGATAGATGAGATAGAGAAGATCCAATGGTAAGCAGCGCACTTCGTTACAGGATCATTTAGTAATTGCGAAAGCGTTACAGAGATGATAGATAAACTCCAGTGGAAGACTCTGCAGGAGAGACGCTCAGTAGCTCGGTACGGGCTTTTGTTGAAGTTTCGAGAACATACGTTCACCGAAGAGTCAAGCAGTATATTGCTCCCTCCTACGTATATCTCGCGAAGAGACCATGAGGGTAAAATCAGAGAGATTAGAGCCCAGACAGAAGCACACCGACAATCCTTCTTTCCACAAACAATACGAGACTGGAATAGAAGGGAGAACCGATAGAGGTACTCGAGGTACCCTCCGCCACACACTGTCAGGTGGCTTGCAGAGTATGGATGTAGATGTAGATGTAGAGCACTGACAAACATTGGTAGCATGTCGGCCAAGGTCTTATTAAGGCGTTCAGTAAGCCCGTTAGTTTGCGGATGGTAGGCAGTCATCATGTGATGAGTAATGTTTGCACCGACCATTTATCTTTGTCACAAGATTCGATTGAAAAACTTTCCTTTGATCCATAATTAATGATCTTGGGCTGCTGTGTTTTAATACAATATCTTCCACAATGACTTTTACTACCTTGGATGCTTCGGCTGTTTTCACAGCTTTTGTAATGGCATAGTGTGTCAGATAATCAGTGCAAATCCATCTACTGCCACAAGCAAACATTGGAAATTGTCCATGGAGGTCAATGCCAACATGCTGGAAAGGCATTTCGGCTGGTGGAATTGGTACGGGTGGGCCAGGTGGTTTCTGAGGAACTGCCTTTCTCTTCTGGTACTCTCAACAGTGCGGCACACAGTGACGGACACTCCTAAATAAACCTGGCCAGAAAAATCTCTTGTGTATTCTATCATATGCCTTAATAAATCCTAAATGTGTCATGGAATTCCTGTAGAACATCTAAGCGCATGTGTTTAGGAATCACTGGTAGCAACCTCTTTCCAAATGGATCAAAGTTTTTCTTGCAAAATAATCCATTAACTACCTTAAATAGTCCTTTCACATCCTCTGACTGATTTAAGGCAAGCATAATTTGAGATATCTTGGCATCCTCCTTCTGCTCAGCAGAGAGATCCTGGAGTGCAGCAAGACAGTCACTATCTTCATCAATGTCTTGATAGTCTTGCACAGGGTTTCTTGACAGACAGTGTTTGGTGTTTTCTTCCACTTTTGTACACTGTGGTAATATCATACTCTTGAAAATGTAGTGCCCACCTGGCGAGACGTCCTGTTGGATCCTTAAGACCTGTCAACCAACAAAATGAATGATGGTCTGTAACAACTGTGAATGGCCTTCCATAGAGATACTGTCAAAATTTGCACATGGCCCAGATCACAGCAAGACATTCTCTTTCTGTAGTTGAGTAGTTTCTCTTGGTTTTTGTAAGTGTCCTAGAAGCATAGGCTATAACCATCTCTTTTTTCCATCCAAAATTTGCACCAGGATAGCACCAATCCCGTACCTGCTGGCATCTGTGTGTAGTTCTGTAGGTGCTCTCTCATCATATAGACCATGTAGAGGGTCAGTCGTCAGAGCTTTTCGCAGCACATCGAAAGAATCTTGTTGAGCTCCACCCCAGATAAATTTAGCATCAGCTTTTAACAACTCTTGGAGTGGCCTGGTTTTGATACAAAAGTCTTTGATAAAACAACGGTAATAAGAACATAATCCGAGGATGCTTCTCACATCTCTAATACTTATAGGAATAGGAAACTCCGTTACAGATATCACCTTTTCTGGGTCTGGCTACATATCTTCGTTTGACACAAGATGTCAAAGTATTTTGATTTCTTTTGCTCCAAGGAGACACTTTCTTGGATTAAGTTTCAGTCGTCCTTGTTAAAGACTTAAGAATGGCCGTCAGTATTTTTATGTTCATCAAAGGTTTCTGAGAACACTATAATGTCATCTAAATAACAAAGACACATTTTCTACTTCAGGTGGTGTAGAAGATTATCCATAATGTGTTCAAACGTTGCTGGTGCACTACACAAACCAAACAGCATTACCTTAAACTCATACAGGCCCTCAGGGGTGATGAATGCAGTTTTCTCATTATCAGCCTCATCTGCTTCGATTTGCCAGTATCTGGAGTACATGTGCATGGTTGAAAAAAACTTAGCACCCCTCAGACAACTAGTGTACCGTCAATTCGTGGAAGAGGGTAAACATCCTTTTTAGTTATCTTATTAAGCTTCCTGTAATTAACACAAAAGTGCCAACTGCCATCCTTCTTCCTGAAGGAGCACTGTTGTTGACCATGGGCTCTGCGAAGGCTGAATGATGTCATTCTTCATCATTTTCTCTACCTTGTCGCAAATTATTCGACGTTCCATTGCTGACTCATGGTATGCCCTCTGGCTTATTGGTTGATGGTCTCCAGTGCTAATCTGGTGCTTCACCATCGATTTGTCTAATTTGCTCTTCATCTGTGGATTGACGAATTCAGAGAACTCTTGAAGAGCGGCAAGTAGCTTCTTCTGTTGTTCCTTAGTGAGAGTTGATGATAGTCAAGCTAGAAGATGTTGTCTCATAGTGGTAGTGGTAATTTTGCCCACAGACTCGGCATGGGAGGTTTCTATGATGTTCGGCTGTTCTTCAATTAATGGCTCAGCGTTTGACACGCACATGCCTCTTGGAAGGATCTGCAGTTCTCGGCGACAGTTAACTATCCACAGTTCACCGAATCGATTCTTAAATGAGACGTCAGAGGCTGGGATGACCAAGTTATTCTTCAGTGGTACGCTTCTCTTACATTCCACTACAAGATGGATGGGTTGATGCATTGCATAATGCATGACAGTTACCTTTCTAGTGATGACTGCAGGAATGATCACTTCATCCAGCACATATAGTCTCCACACACTCGGATGCGCATCTTCCTGTCCGCAGTATCTCATTTCATCTAGCATAATCCTCAAGCAACCACAATCTATAATTGCCTGAGAAGCTTTAAAACAGTTGAGATGTTTTGTTGTCGATGAATATGGATTTCTGCAACTGGCGATGGTACTACTCTGAAATGACTGAATGTAGTGATGAATGGCAGAGGATTTTTCTTTTCGATGGCCTCACCTCCAAGGAAGGTCGCACCTTTAGTTTTCCAGGTTGCAGCAGCTAGGTAATCGGTTGGAGCTTCTAAACAGCGATGGAGACCTTGATCAGCATGTTGGGGAGCGTCCTGTCCAGTGGCTAGCTTGCGGTGATGGTGACATATGTCGTCTTTCACCCACATCTTCTTGTTCATCTTCGTTGTCCCAGAGTTGACGTCGGCTATGATTGGTCTCTGCTGTCTCCTGGTGCGGGCGTCATCAAATATCTGCTGCCTTTCTCGACAATAGCGCACCACATGTCCAAGTCGTCCACAGTGGAAACATACTGGTTGTTTATGCTAGGTCCTCCAGATGTCAGTCTTCCTTGGTACCCTAACAGGTTACTCAGGATGCATTGTAGTAATGTAACTCTGCCTGGGTCTCAACTTTTTCACCATTTTAAAGGGAAAAGGACGAGAGATTGGGTTCAATGTCTATTCCACTTCCTCCCTTATGACCTCTTGAAGCATCTTGGTTTTTTGCTCGCTGTGCAATTCAAGTGCCTTCTGAATTTCCTCTCTCACTATTTGATGTGCCTTATGAACTTCCTCTCTCACTATCTGATGAAGAACACTTGTGAAATCAGTTGGTTCCTCCATCACAGACATCGATATGATGTTTGGAAGCCATTCAAAATTCTTGTGTGTCTTTTTTGATGCATTGTCTTGATATACTGGCACCATTTTATGAAGTTCTCTGCAGTCAAAACCTCCCTCAGGAGTAGGGCTTGATACATGTCCTCAGCAACATCCTTCATGAGATGTGCAACCTTACCTTCCTCCTTCATTCTAGATCCACTATTTTACACAGCTCCAAGACGTCTTGAATGTAGGATGCTGTAGTTTCTCCTGGATGCTGTGCCCTGCACTTTAATTTATCTTCAGCCTTGCTCTTCTGCCATTGTGTGTCCCTGAAATACTTGCACAGTTCTGCCTGGAATACTTCCCAGCTTGTGAACTTCTACTCGTTGCTCTCATACCATTGCTTGGCAGTGCCCTCCAATTAGAAAAATACATTAATCAAACACACGGTGTCATCCCATTTGTTAAATTTGGCTCTATACGCTCATGTAACTTCAGCCGCTTGTTTGAGTCTTGGCCATCGTCACCAGAGAACCTGGAAGGGATGTGTCTTGTGGTGGCACACAGTTGCTGTCATCGTAATGTCCTCTTCTTCTTCTGTCTCCGATAGATTGTGATCTGTTGAATATGGCCTGAACTCGGGTTTCTTGCCACATAAATGGCAGCTCTATCATGGCCTGAGGAGAGCCACTGTGTCGTCGATAATGTGTGCTATCACAAGTTCCAATACCTAGCGCCTCCAACAGAACAATTTCACATAGAAGAAGGTGTAATTAGACAAATGACGAACACTAACTTCACGTAACAAAGGTTTATTCAGTACTTGCACATACAAGAGCGTGGAGCGAACTGCCTCTGGCCAAAACACACACAGTATATATACAGCTACAGAACATTCCAGTACAGTGATTCTTGACATTTGTGGATATTTCTAGAATGTACTTGAACCGAATACAGAAATTAAAACTGTACAGTCCAGGTGAGTTTTGAACTCACAACCCTCCATGCAACAGTTTAGTATCATAACCACTACACCATCGTGCTACTCAGCTTCTTCTGCGACAATATCATGAATCCCATATCACACCAGCTGCACATGCCCCACACATATTACAGAGCATCTACCAGCTTAAACAGTCCCCTGTTGACATGCAGGGTCCAAGGATTTGTGAGTTTGTCTCCATACCCGTACACTTCCATCCATTTGCTACAATTTGAAACGAGACTTGTCTGACCAGGCAACATGTTTCCAGTCATCAACAGTCCAATGTCAGTGTTGATGGTCCCTGGCAAGGTGTAAAGCTTTGTGTTGTGCAGTCATCAAGGGTGGATGAGAGGGGCTTCTGCTCTGAAAGCACATATCAATGATGTTTCGTTGAATGATTCACATCTGATACTTGTTGATGGTACAGCCACTGAAATCTGCAGGAATTTGTGAAATGTTGCACTTCTCTCACATTGAACGATTCTCATCAGTTGTCATCGATCCCATTCTTGCAGGATCTTTTTCCAGCCACAGAAATGTCAGAGATTTGATGTTTTACCAGATTCCTAATAGTCACAGTACACTTGTGAAATGGTTGTACAGAAAAATCCCCACTTCATCGCTACCTCGGAGATGCTATGTCCCATTGCTCATGCACCAACTATAACACCATGTTCAAACTCACTTAAATCTTGATAACCTGCCATTGTAGCAGCAGTAACTGATCTAACAACTGCGTCAAACACTTGTTGTGCTTATATAGGGACTGCCGACTGCAGTGCCATAGTCTGCGTGTTTACATATCTCATTGCAGCCCTGAAACTACCGGAGCAAATTAGGCTGTAGTGCCAAAGACGTATTAGATATACTATTATTACCTAGGCTGTTTGGAAGAGTATACAACAGAAATATTCATGAGTTCAGGGAAACAAAATGCCCTTATCCTAAATATCAGGGGAAGCATAAGTCCAGAAAGTAAACACTAAAGTGATGGCATGTGGAGAACAGTACTGCAAAGTTCCATCAACATGCTGCCTATCCAGAATTTCAAGCATCAGATGGTGGATAAGGGGTTGGAAGCTAAGAACAGCATTTTTACTGTATTATGAGAGTTTTACATTCCATCAATATAAATGCTATATAAGAAGGAAATATGCAATTTCCAAGGATATTTAATGTATAGGAATATTAAAGGTAGTAAGCTTGATTTGTTTTCTGTGGCAGCAAACTAAGAATTGTCTTTGGAAGCATGATGTACAAAGATCTTATTGAAGTAAGTACCAAGTTACAATTGTTTGAGGAGGAAATAAACTCTAATGCTGTGAAATACTCTGAACTTTTAGTAAAGTTAAGCAATAAGAACAGAGAATTGCCAATAATACAGGTGAGCCATTCAAAGTTTTCCCAGCACAGTAACGAGCTGCAAACCCTCTATGCGCAACACGGAAATGCCCGCCATCATGCCAAAGACCCCAGTGTAAGCACGTGGGCAAGATGTTCATACTTAATTTAGTTTTCCTTGTTTGGAGGTCCCACGGGTGTGATCTCATTGTATTTGCTTCTGTGTCCACCAATGCCTTAGTGCCACACTTTGCTAAGCTTGTATCATGCATGTCTGTTGATTAAATCATTTGCTATAAGTATTTTGGCTGCTTCTTTAATTATAGAATCCATGAATATGGAGGTGGTTAGTAAGATGCCACGAACTGTACTAGACGGTGATCATCTACCACAGATTCTTCAAGTTGACCTAGTCTGGAGTGACGTTTATGTTCATTGCATTTGTCTTTAACAGTATGAGACAATTGCCCATTGTATGATTTCCAACACAGATACAGGTTCATTAAAATTCTTGATCTCAGTAGACTGAGGTCATTTTTCGCAGAACACAACATTGTTTGCACTCATGCTGGAGAGCAGAAGTCACATTCAATTCAGGAAGACAGTACTAGTTGAATTCTCGATGTCTTCTGGCTGCCCATGATGTTCAATGTATAATGTGAATATGCTTCTCTGAGTATCCATTGTAAATAAACACAAAGTGGAGATAGCTAAGCTCTACTGACAGGTTCTCAGGATTGTAATAGAACATCATAGAAGAACACTAACAGCTTCCCAAACCCAGAAATAATATCATTAAATATGTGGAGTTTACCAGTAGTGTAAAAGTATTCTGTGTTCACTTTTCAGTTGTACTTTGTTTAAAGAACAAATGCTGGTTTCACAGCACTACTACCATCTTTCTTCTCCTGCCACTCCTCCTGACTGCACATTAGGCAGGTGGTCTCAGTTTTCTATTACACAGGTTGTATCAAAAGAATCATCTGATTTTAAAAAAAATCATAATTATTATTTTACTTGAGATACGTGCACAAAAAATGTGCTGTTGGAAAGAGCAAACTCTTGAGTTATACATGGTTCCCACTAGGTAGCAACAGTGTGTGCCCACTTCAGTTGTAGTAAAAACGGTGTTGGGACAACAGAAAACATTTTGTGTTCTACGTTTTGTGCAGTACAGGTCAGTAGTAACTGTTCAGCATGATTTGTGTACTAGGTATGGTGGGGATCCTCCTTCAGCACAGAGCTTTAGATGATGGCATGAACAATTCCAAGAAACTGGTTGTTTGTGTAAAGGCAAATCGCTGGGCCAAGTGTCTGACACAGACATTGAACGCATCTGCCATTGTTTCACAAGAAGTCTGCAGAAACCCATTCACTGTGCAGTTCGACAGCTCAACATGCCACTGATGTCCATCTGGCATGTGTTTTTGTCAACGTTTACACGTGAAACCATACAAAATTCAGCTCCTGCAAGCTCTTCATGAAGGTGACAAACAACAACGCATGGTGTTCTGTAATTTTGTTCTTGGCAAGATGGAGGATGACAGTTTTCTTCTATGCTGAAGTGCTTAGTGATGAGGTAACATTCCATTTAAATGGAAAGGAGAACCATCATAATGCGATATTATGGGGTACGGAACAGCCGCATGAAGTTGTACAACAAGAGAGGGACTCGCCAAAATCTAATTTGTTTTATGCAGTTTCATGGGAAAAAGTGTATGGTCTATTTTTCTTTACTGAGAACACTGTTTCAGGTAGCACATATCTCAATATGCTTGAGAACTTTCTTTTCCCATACCTGGAGACTGATTCAAATGACTTTATTTACCAACATGACAGGTCACTGCCACAATGGCATTTGGAAGTGCAGGAATTTTTAAATCAAAGGGTTACTGAACGATAGATTAATTGCAGTGGATCAAATGATTCAGCCTTACATTACTGGCCTCCAAGGACACAGGACCTGGGTGTATGTGATTATTTCTTGTGGGGGTTTATAAAAAAAAAGACTGTTTATGTGCCTCCATTACCAACAACAATGAATGAACTGAGACATTGCATAACAGCAGCTGTGGAAGCTGTAACTGAAGATACGCTTGCTGCAGTGTGGGCACAATATGAATACCACATTGACATATGTCACATCTCAAGGGGGGGGGGGGGCATACTGAACACCCACGAAAAGGTATGAAGAAGAACTTTTAGAGTTTCCTGTTCATCAAAAAACAAAATTCATTGTATATGTTTATTAGCTTCAGAAATATAAATGTGCTAAATCAGATGATTCTTTTCGATACACCCTTTATTTATTATGATAATAAGCTATTTTCCTTTGTTAAATATGGTTCAGACTATTGTTATTCTGATGGATTATAACATTCAAATAGCATATATGGTCAATATTCTCACAAAATACCTGTACTTTTTGTGTAATTAAAGCTTAAAAATCATTAAATATCAAGATTTGGTCACGTGATTGAAAACGCTCTGTTATTGGCTGCAACTCTGCTGACATCACAGACAAGGAGTGAGATGAAACTGTATGGGTGTAATAGGAGCATTAGCCAAAGTTGCAAGGTTTCTACATACTTTTTCTGCAAACAGTTTAGCTATTTAGTGAGGGAAACCACAATTACAATTTTAGGTAACAATATAAAGGAATTTTGTGAACAATGATAGTGCAAATCTTGGAAAGGTGATGCATTAATGCCCCACCCATTTAGAGCAGCGATAGTGCAACGATGGACATTCTTTGCCCCATTCCTTGCAACGCCATTAATCTCACTCGCAAACTAAAGAATTTTTACAAATAGGTCAGTATACTGTTGCAAGGTTGTTGACTGCCGATCATGAACTATGACCAAAAGCACCACAAAATTATTCTTGGCCAGTCTTAGTGCACTCAGCAGAATGTACTGCTTACCTTAGACAGTTTGCTCAGTGGCGCAACAGATAGTGCACCTGACCACAGAGGATGGTGTCATGTTTCTGAATCCTGGTAGGGTTATGCATTTTACAAGTTTCATATGAAATACCAAATTAGTATTACCAAGAACTGACGGTAATAGTTGTTTCGATGGTAAGAAATATTATATATAGCTTCGCATTAATCATAGGCAGAGAAATGCACAACAGAGGATAAATACATTTACTTTGTGAACAAACAATTCACTTTTTTTTGGAAAGCATTGCTAGTAGTGAAGATATCACCATATTTCCACAGCACAACGAGGTGTATGATCATGAGGTTTTCTATACGGAGAGATATAAAGCACGTACAACATGCAGGTAACACAAACTTAAGATATGTGATGTTTGTGAGTGTAAACTAACACCAGTGTTCGAAGCAGACTAATTCCATCTTTACGTAAGATGATAAAACTTCAAAAGTTTAAACAATAAGGATCCTAGGTGGACAATATGAAGATAAAAATACATTGTTTTTAATAAAGTAAAAAAATGTGTGGCCATTTTAACTAGAACATATCTTTGTGATGTGTGTGAACAATGATTTCAAATGTAATCACCTGTAAACAGCAAGGAAAACACAATAATATTCTGTTTCTGATCAGTGTGGTTAAGTTTTGTAATTGCTATTTGTTTTCATATGAGAGGACTGTCAAGTCGTTTGACAAATAAGTTAAAATATTCTTTCTCTTTGGATTCGAACCAGCAATCTGCGACTATCGTCTTATAAAATTTGGGGTCTACCACTCTAAAACCTGAACTACTGAATAGTTTTTGTGAAGCTGGGTAAAATGACAATTTCCTCTAAGAGTTTAATTTCATTTAATGGCGCTATCCTTCCTTGTAACAGTGGAAATGCATATCTCTTAGGTAAATTAATGTAAACTTCACAGTGCAACACATTTTTACTTAAGTGAACTTGTGTCAACGTGGAGGCAATTTGCCAATATATTGCAACCATATTTTACATCTCTCTTCATTCTCTGGAACACTAAAAAAACTTTTCAGGAGTTTTTACAGATGTATTTGTACAGTATGGTGTTACACATCATTTGTAAGCCATTTTTTGAAATTCAAATTCCAAAACAAGACATCACTGTGAATTAGCATTATTACAGTGAGTTAGCAGAGCCCATGAGAAATGTGGGCCTCACATGGAACTTGTGTTGTCACACTAGTTGGCTTGTCCGCCACACTTCACGAATGCTTGGTTCTGTGCAGCGCCCATGGAGAATCAATATTTAACTGAAAAGGCACACACTAAAGGTCTTAACTTTGCCATGTCCTACTGAGAACTTGCATGCCTTTAAACGAGCAGTCACGAACTACTAAACTCGTCTGAAATAGTTACTGGCTCCCTGCCGGAGACAGCTGCTGGCAGTCATTAGACCTACAGTATCGCATGCTTGATGTATGCACCATGGCCTGTCTTTCTCGTGGGCCTCATGACCTATCCAACAATGTCAAAGGCATCACTTGACTTGAATGGAGAATTTTAGTGGGCTTTCAAATTATTTGAATCTCATGCTTGTTAGAAGCATAAAATGGCATAACTAATCACTTAAAACAATTTCCAGAAAACAGTCAAATACCCTGTTAAAATCTTAGTAACATTGAGATGTAGCATGTCATTGGCAGAATGAGATGTTCCACATTCTTGATGTTCATTGGCTGGCAAAAGATCTTCATGGGTTAAGATAGATAGTGAATAGGAAGCACCTACTTTCAGAAGGTTTTTATTTATGGTTTGTGCAGATTGGAGTTATACCGCTCATATGCTATTGATAGTAAAGGCCAAGTACTGATTCTTTTACCAGCTGGGTGCACTTGTTTGCTCCAAGGGGCTGAGAGTGAAGGGTATGGCACGCACATGACTTCCACAATGTCAAAGAAATCATCGTAAAAAAAGACAAGTGATGTTAAGATTTTATTGTCAAAAATTGTTCATGTTTCTTGAGACACACACTCGTGCAAACATTTAGCCAGGATTTTAAGCCTAAGTAGTCAATTAATTACAAAAAGTTAGGATTGTATGTTATAGGAAATCCATTGAGTTCAACTTCTCTGGGTGTATTATTCCACTAAGGAGAAAAAAAGTCTCTTTCAACATCAATGACACTGCAGATCAAAGTCCACATGGGAGAAGCTGGTTCACAGTTCAAGGGCATTGCGCAGCAGGACCTCTGCAGCACTGGTATTGTACAGCAACTGACATGAAACATAAGATAAGTGCAGAATTAATTGTCCTGAAGCCAAAAACCGCATAAAAAGCATCACTCACATCAGTTTTTAATTGTCCTGAGGCCAAAAACCACATAAAAAGCATCAATCAAAATCAAATCAGATTGTGTGACTGGCACAAAACATGTTCAATATGCTGTCCACTGTTTTCTGCAAGTTGAAATCGAGAAACACCATGTTCTACAACTGATCGAAGTGTTTCTGGGGTCACATTCAGAATGTGTTGCGCAATGCCTGCCTTCAGTGTAGCTAAGTTTGCAATTGGAACACTGAACACAACATCTTTCAAATAGCCCCACAGCCAGAAGTCATACGGATTAAGAGCAGGTGATCGGGACAGCCAGGCTGTAGGGAAATGGTGGCTGATAATTCTAGCATTTCTGAAATGGTGCTTCAGCAGCTGCTTAACTGGATTTGCTATGTGCGGAGGTGCGCCATCTTGCATAAAAATGATCCCATCCATGCTGTTGGAGAGCTGGAATGGCGTGGTTGCACAAAAGACACTCATAGCGCTTACCAGTGACAGTACAGGTAATAGGACAGCAAGCTCCTGTCTCTTTTAAAAAAATATGGCCCTATGATAAATGATGCCGTAAACCTGCACCTCATAGTGACATTTTCACGAAGAAGAGGTACTGATTGATTTGCGTGTGGATTTTCCGTTGCCCATATTTGATAATTCTGCGTATTAATATATCCTATCAGATGGAAGTGGGCTTTATCTGTCCACAAAATCTTCCACAGCCAATCATTGTCCACTTTGATGTGAGCAAGGAATTCTAAAGCAAAAGTCTCTCTTGTTGGCAGGTCTACAGGAAGAAACTCGTACACGTGGGCAATTTTGAATGGATTGCAAAGAAGGATGTTTCATAGGATTTTACACACAGTGCTCACAGGTATGTCCAGTGTTCGGGAAATTCTTCATGCACTAAATGTTTGAGCACCACCACTCATCTCCTGCATTGCTGTGGCCCTGCTTCCACTGATGTCGAATCAATTCATTTCCTCCCTCTACCAGGCTGCACACTAAAAGAACCTGTCTTTTCAAATTTCCAAATACTTTTCTCCAGATCCAGGGCAGTCATCAGACCAACACATTTTTTCAGACCCTTTCATGTCTGGATCCTCTGCAGAGTGATGTGTGCACAGTTCTTATAATACAGCTTTACAAGCAGAGCACGATCCTGCATTGAGACGGTCATGGAGAACATCAGAGACACGAAAGGAGGAAAAGTGGTGTACCTGGCATGTTTATACCAACTTCAATGAATCGTGTACATGACAGGTGTTTTCATTTACATTTTCTGACTTATGCAGTGCCATCTTCAATCAATTTTCATACTTCTTTTTATTTTATTTTATTTTATTTATTTACTTATTTTTTTGCATACGTTTTCCCCCTTCTCTGACAATATTTCATTGCAATTTGACGTCATTCTAACCTGTGGTGTTATTTCTACAGTGTTTTGAATGTTTAACTTTAATTGTGATCACCCTGTACATTGTGGCTGTCTTTATTAACAGAATCAACCATTAAATTATTGTGTGTTTACAAAAGTGTAGATATGACTCACACTTGTGCAGTTCGAGTTGCGACACATAAGAGTTCACTTCATGCTCAGAGGTTACCGACGACATAGACCATTTATGGTCCATGACCGATGTTATAGCACTTGACAGGCCTCATGGGAGCAGTTAAACTCAGCAAGCGGATTATCGCACTGTTGTAGTTTCATGTCACTGACTACATCACAGCAATTCCACCTAGGGAGGGGAAAAACATATCAGTTAAAACCAATAACAATATTTTAGTTCTGAATAATCGGTATTTTTTGTCTCAATTATAACAGATATTTTTCACTTTTTGCTAATAACCAGGTAAAAAAACTGGCATATCAGTTTTCCATAGCAGCAGTACTAGAATTTTTGTTTTCAAATAATTTTTTTTAAATGAGTAGTGTTCATTTGTAAAATTTCAATTGCTTTGAAATATTGGATTATTATAGAATGGGAAAAGCAATCAGTCTCATATTAATAACAATGCCTACAGGTAGAAACTTGTACCCGTTGTCGTGTGACATGGCTCATTCGACGTTATACGTGTACGTGCAAGTGTGTTAGATTTGCAACAATCATTTGAATGCCTCTGTGTGTGCTGTAATTATTTTAATCTTATCTTCCCAATATCTAACTGAGCGATATGTAGGGGTTATAGTATATTCCTAGAGTAATCATTTGAAGCTGGTTCTTGAAACTTTATTAATAAACTTTCTCAGGACAGTTTATGTGTATCTTCAAGATTTTTCCAGTTCAGTTCCTTCAGTATCACTGTGGCACTCTCCCATGGATTAAACAAACCTCTGACCATTAATAATAATAATAATAATAATAATAATAATAAAGATTTTATTGTCTTTAGGCCATTACAGCAATTGACAACGTCAAATGAAGCTACAATTTATAATACAGTGTGATAAGGTATTGACTACTGAAATATTTTAGCTTATATTACAATAAATGTACAGTGGGTCATCTGTTGGATTACTGCATTTTACAGTTGAAGAATTCATTGATATCATAGAACGGGTGGGCAATAAACCATTCATGCAGCCTTTCTTTGAATGTATGTTCAGGAAGATCCTGTATGGCATGTGGCAGCTTATTAAATAACTTGTGCCCTGTGACTTCATAGCTATTTATTGATTTTGATAGTCTGTGGTAAGGCGTGTATATGTGTTTGATGCTTCTTGTGTTGTAACAATGTACATTTTCTCTACGTTTCACATCTTGTAGGTTCTTCTTCGTAAAGATTAAGACATTGTATATACAGAGGTTTATTACAGTCATAATTTTTTGTTTAGTAAATAAGGGTTTGCAGTGAGCCTTATGTGAAGAATTTGTAATTATCCTAATGGCTTTCTTCTGCAATAATAGGATGTCATGTATATGACTACAGTTACCCCACAAGATAATGCCATAGGATATTATACTCTGGAAAAATGCAATATAAGATGATCTGATGTATGTTTCAGGTACACAATTTCTGAGTTGTCTTAATAAATAAATTACTCTAGATAGTTTACTACTAATATAGTTTACATGTTGGCCCCAGGATAACTTTTCGTTTAAATAAACTCCCAAGAATTTAACAGAACTAGGGTCATCAGATAGTGGCTTGTCTCTTAGAGTGAAGATTATCTGCTGAGTTTTATTTTCATTTAGCAGGAAACTATTTGCTCTGAACCAATATGCTGCATGAGTGAGTGTATTTTCAGCACAGGTTTTAAGATCATTAAGACTGTTACTGCTATGGAGAAAAGTCGTATCATCTGCATACAATACAGTGGTGGATCTAATAAACGAGGGGAGGTCATTGATCATTATCAGAAACAGGAAGGGCCCCAGTACAGATCCCTGAGGCACACCTACTTTAACATTTTCTATGTTTGACATTTCCTTACCAACACAAACTACCTGTTTACGGTTGTTGAGATAAGCTTTTAATAGTCTGAGACTGTTTTCTTTGATGCCGTAGAATTCTAGTTTCTCTAGTAGTGGCATGTGCTCAACACAGTCGAAAGCCTTGCTTAGGTCACAGAATGAGACCTGAGCAAAGCCTTTGTTCTCAAAAACTTTGAGGATGTAACTGACTACAGTGTTGATTGCATCAATGGTCGACAGATTCTTCCTAAACCCGTATTGTGTAGCATTAATTATTCCTAGATTCTCAAAGTGAGATGATAATTGTTGGTACATGATGCATTCTATTACCTTGGAGAATGTGGGTACTATTGAAATAGGCCTGTAGCTAGATGGAGAGTCTTTATCTCCCTTTTTGTATACTGGGACAATCCTAGACAGTTTTAACTCATCAGGAAAATATCCCTCAAGTAAGCACTTGTTTATGCAATGGGTTAAGGGGTAGAGAATGCAGTCACACACTTTTTTTAGCAGGTTGGATGATATGCCATATATATCTAAGCTATCAGATGATTTCAGTTGTTTTATGACCCCTTGTACATATCTAGGCGATACTTCGGAGAAGGTTACCATGCTTGTATTTAGTGACTGTCTACCCCAATTTTGGGAGAGTAACTCTGATGGACTAATGTCTGGTTTGATAATTGTGTCTCCTATTTCTCTCACTGAATTAATAAAAAACTCATTGAGTTTTTGTGGTGGGATATTAATTTTGTCTTTTTTAGTATCTCTGGCAGCACTGTTAATTACTTTCCAAGCAGTTTTGCATTTATTGGTGGAATTATGTATGCTGTTGGCATTGTAGGTTTTTTTGGCTTGCAGGATGGCTTTTTTGTATTCATTCCTGCATTCCACATAGGCTGATTTGGCACAGTCAGACTTCATACTATTGTATATGTTGTACAGTAACAAAACTTGTTTCTTTAGGTCTGTCAGCTGTTTAGTGTACCATATATTTTGTCTGTTTTGAGACCTGAATTTGTGGCTGCCGTCCATTATTTTGATTTTCTTTATGGGAATACTATGGTTAAATAGGGTCAAGAATGCATTAAAAAATCTATCAAATATTATTTTGGCTGGCAGATCATTACTTGATGTGTAATGTCCATCGACACTACAATGGCCAAACCAGTCTCTGTCAGCAAGGGAATTACGAAATGTTTTAATTTTATCCTCAGTTATGGGTCTGGTAATCACAACTGTTGGGACAGGTCTGTTTGCATTGCTCCCATTGAGGGGAATTTTACTTGCATAATTTAGAGATATGGAGTCATGGTCAGAGAATGGGAACACTACAACTTCGCATGTGTTTTCAGTGGTCTTGAAGTTTACAAAGATGTTATCTAAACATGCTTTGTTTCTTGTGGGCCTGTTATTAACATGATGTAAATTGTATTGTCTTAGCAAGTTTTCCAGATCTGCAACACTACCCTTACATTTAGTAACATCAAAATCAGCATTCAAATCACCTCCTATTGCAATATCATAATGTAGCCATTTAATATTACTTAATTCACTCAATAGCATGTCCATTTTTTCTAAAAATATGTTAATGCTTCCCTTTGGTGATCTGTACATAGATACTACTATTAGCTTATGACTATTAATGATTATACCCGTAACTTCAAAGTGCTGTTCATCACACAAGGAATTTAGGTCTAGTTTGGTTATTGTACAATTGAGTGACTGGTTGGAATAAATTGCCACACCACCTCTAATGTGCTTTTTCCTACAGTAGCTATTTACTATACTAAAATTGTCAAATTTGGCAACTGCAAGTTCATTCTCATTAGCCCAGTGTTCACTCAGACAAAAAATATCAAACTGGTTATCAAGTCCAAACTCATTTATGATAAGTTCTTTATCTTTCAGTCCTTGAACGTTAAGGTAACATATTTTAAGATCCATGCTCTTATTGTTAACACACTGAACACTATGGTGATTGGTTTTCAAACGTTTTTCAGGGCTTATCTTTTGGATTCTGCCTCTTGTTGCCTTTTACTAAAAAATTGTTCACTTGGAGGGGTAGCACATCCACTGTTGTATACCTACTCTTCCCTCCTTGTGATGATATTGTAGATGAAGCTGCTACTAGAGGAATTGATGTAACTGCTGTTATGGTGTCTGGAGGCACTGTTGTGGCATCTGGTGACTGAGGAGATAAGGTGGTTGCTTCTTCTTCTGCTGCTGTTGAATCTTGCTGGTGAAGTGTGATAGGTACTGCTGCTGCTGTAGGCATTGTTGTGGCAACTGGTGACAGTGGAGATTTGGATGTTGCTTCATCTTCTGCTGCTGTTGAATCCTGTTGATGAAGTGTGGTAGGTATTGCTGCTGCAGCATTTGTTATGTGTGTAGGTACAATTGCTGCTTCCACCTCTACTTCTACTGCTGCAATAGAAGTAACCATTAATGCTGCCCTTCTCTCTATTTGATCAATATCCCCTGTTAGTCCTATCTGGAACGGGTCCCACACATTTTAGCAGGATTCTAGAATTGGTTGCATGAGTGATTTGTAAGCAATCTTCTTTCTAGACTGATTGGAATTCCCCAGTATTCTACTGATAAACTGAAGTCCACCACCTGCTTTACAAGACAACACAATATTCTATTAATAAAAAATTACTTTTATATTAAGTTAATTGAAATATATAGATATTAACTAATCTAAACAATATAACTTAATAATTATATTATCATAATTAAAATAACTGATTATATTACAGTACAAATATTATTAATTAAATAATTGTATATGTTATATACTACAAATATAATACAAAATATTTACTTATGTGTAATTAAATATCTTATTATATAATAATTTCTTTCTCTCTATAAACATAAGTAGCTATAATTTTCAATAGATATGTGATTCCATAATAGCACCATCCCTAGTATGGAGGTATCTTATGAAGTGTGTGGCAATGAATTACATTGATCCACTAGCATTAATAAATTAAAATGTACATTAATTATATGTATTGCATTATATATTAAATGGGAGGAGGTACAATGAACTTGCAACACCATAAGGAGAAAAGATCCGGAGATTTGCTTGGAAGAGAAGGTAAATTTGATTGCTATACCTATAATTTTACTGGTATGTTATCAACTTGGGAACCATTTTACAGTTCCTCCAGGATGAAAAATTGATAACAGCCTATAGTGATGATGCAGGCAAGTCATCAACTTGTGGTCTTTGCTCTCGCCATTGCTGCACCCCGATCCTTCACCTTTGCCATCTTTGCTGAAGACAATAATGAGGCCGATTTCTGCCACAGCCTCAACCACATATCAATTGAGATCTTGTACACATTTACCTTCATTAGAATATTTCAGCCTTTCTTTACAGTGTATGTTTATTACGGGAAATAACAGCAATAAAAAACCAAAAATTGATTATTACAGAAACTGGTTATTTTGAGCAGTTTTAACAAGCTGGTTAAACTTTAGATGAAAAAATTTGTATAACCAAAAACTAGATCCCGAGGTTGAAAGTACCGCTTCAGTTGTAAATTTCTTTTATCATCACAACCGGTTTTGGGGTCTCATAAGCCCATCCACAGGTGTCGCACTGAAAATAGCAAGAGGCGGGATAAAAACCAAAAGATTTCATTAAAAAATTTTTTAAAAACTTTTAAAAAACATTTTGAAACTGCTAGGGCTGTGAAACCTATGTCAATGCAAAAGTGACACCAGACAGTACTATGGTCGACTGCCTGGGTAGGGAAATATACAAATAACGCCAGGACACTTACACTGCGCTGTGGCCCCCGAGTGCCATGGTGGATGTGTAGAGGTGCAGTGTGCTACCTATGAGTGCAGAACAGGGAGTAGCGGATGCGAACGAGGAAGCAATCTCCATTGTCTTCTGGATGTTCACGGGATGTGGGAGAGCCTATCATGCCAATCTCGTAGACGTGTGCAGGAAAACATGCATGTCCCAACCTTACTCTAGTAACTGATTTTACATACCTGCTTGGGAGATTCTGACTGTATCAGGGTTTATGGACTGAAGCGAACAAAGAGCCCTTCCTCTGCTGTGACGTTTGTCACTACTGTTCCCATTGACAGTATGCCTCTGTTTTGAAACATGGAGAAAGTCAGAATATGGAAGTGGGTAAATACTGGTTCCCATTCTTTGATGCTTTCTTTTGCAAGGCCATCTACTATTTCATTATGCCAAATGCCAGTGAAGACCTTTACCCGCATTAGATGTACGGATTTATTTTCATTGCTGGCTTTTGTTATTAATTCCACCAGAACATAGATACAATTGTTATCAGCTTTCCACCTTTGATGCTCTAATTGCTCCAAAGCATTTCTAGAGTCAGTGAGAATTAGTGTTTTGTTGCTATTTTCAATTTGAAACTTAATTCTCTCATTAATCAGTGTGACTTCTGCAGTGTAAATACTACTAAATCGTGGTCATAAAAGCTATTTAGCTATCTGGCAGGCTGTTGTTCCATATTTTTTACTAAATGCTGGTAACATTCATTCCTTCCATATCAAATGGAACGTAAATCTGAGACACTGGAAGCCCGTTACTAACAGTGGCGTTCATTTGCGTTCAGCTGGGTATCTTCTCTCTGCCAACCACTTAGCTTTAACTGTGACGAGATGATTAATTACTACAGATCTTTGCAGCAGAAGCTTCTTAGCAAGTAGTACTCTACAGATGTCAAAAGGCATTTCTTTGGCTTCTGTTAAAAGAGCATTAGTTGGTGATGACTTCATTGCTCTTAGGCACTGGCTAATAGCCTGGTACTGAAGTGCATTTAGTTTTTCTAGTACATTTTGTACCACATTTCCAAATAGAAAACTTCTGTAGTCAATTACAAAGTGTATTAGACCACGTGTAGGATGATGAGTATGGCTGGCTGGACTCCCAACACAGGCGACTTACAGCATGTAAGACATTCGGAGCTTTTTCTGTTTTCGTAACAGTACGTTTGACATGTTCTGTCCAGGTTAATCTGCTATCCACAAAAAGCCCCAATGCTTTAGCTGATGTTGGTACAATCAATCTAAAGGGCCCCAGGATTATTGTATTCATTGGGTTTGTACAGTGTTTTTGTGCAAACAAAACTACAGAAGATTTTGATTGTGACAAATTGAGACCATTCCTTAGCAACCGTTCAGACAGTAGATCAGCGGCATTATTCACCCATGAGCAACACATTTCTAGGCTGATGGATGCTGTCTATATGCAGACATAATCTGCATATTTTAGCACTTGAATAGAGGGACCACAATGTTTTCCAAATCTGCAACAAATAAGGCACATAAGAGGGGATTACCTTGAGATAAGCCTTTCCACACTGAGTAGGGTCCATGTAAACTATTGTCTTGCTTTCTGATGTAAACAATTCTACCATTTAAATAATTTTCAAGAATTTGAAAACAAATGTATAGGACACCAAGGTGGTCTAACATCTACAAAAGTAAGAAAATGTCAACAGAATCGTATGTTCCCAATATATCCAAGTATGAAGCTGTAAGACAACCTTTCTCATCGAATGCTTTTTCACAGTCCGCCGAGGATAGGTAAATAGTCAATAGTGCTCCTGCTCTCTTTTCAAAAGCCGTTCTGTGACATACTTTGAGGTGTTCAAAAGTCTTTCTAAGTACGATGATACTGCAATTGGACGATATGAATGCACTGTTGATCTTTGCTGGGCTTTAGTATAGGTACAACAATTTGTGTGGTTCATTCTTGAGGAATTTCGCTTTCTGCCCATATTGCAATAAAGATCTGTAACAGAATGTTTTTTGGTGCTATCTGTAAATTGGATATCATAGGGTAATTTATTTGCTGTGTAAGTGGAACATTTAAGTGCCATTTCTAATTCTTGGATTGTAAAAGTTTTTTTAAATAATGCACTAGATGCCTATGCTGCTTCATGAATGCTCTTTCCAAACTATAATGTTTCTTTTTCTGCTGATGTTGGTGCAATATCTGTGAAGTCTTTAAGCCATTTGTTTATAGATATTGGCAGTAGTTGTTCAATGTTGATTATAATTATCATTGCCCAAACCTCAGAGAGAAATATTTCTTCCAGTCCTTTCACAATATTATTTTTCTAGGAATTTTTTTTTTTGAGTTTAAGAAAATATTTTGCAAGGGCATCTTCTTTCTTACAGCTGCAAAAATTTTCCCACAGGCTGTTCTGCTTGTACTGTGTAAATCCTAATTTACATTAAGCAACTACACAGAACACTGAGCATTCCGCATCGGTACAGCTCAAAATTTTGGATTTTTTATTGCCTTCTTTTAAGGAATGGAGGCTGACGTTGCTGCATTGACCATATTTACAAATTTACTGTAGATATTACGGCATCCTTCTGACAGATCAAATGGACTACAGTATAGTCTGAAAGTCTATGGTAACTAGTTCTGTTTGCTTTCCTTATTCCATCTCAATTTTCGTTCATGGTTAATGTTAAATGGGGAATTGTATCAATATCTACATCTATACTCTGCAAACCACTGTGAGATGCATGGTAGACGTACATCCCATTGTATCAGTTATTAGGGTTTCTTCCCATTCCATTCACATATGGAGTGCAGGAAGAATGACTGATTGATTGGCTCTGTGCAAGCAGTAATTATTCTAATCTTATCCTCACAATGCCTATGTGAGCAATACATATGGGATTGCAGTATATTCCTAGATCAATCATTTAAGGGCATTTCTTGAAACTTTGTTAACAGATTTTCTTGGGATCGTTTATGCCTATCTTCAAGAGCCTTCCAGTTCAGTTCCTTCAGTATCTCTGTGACACTCTCCCATGAATTAAAGAAACCTGTGACCATTTGTGATGCCCTTCTCCATACACATACAACATCCCCTGTTAGCCCACACACTTAAGCAATATTCTAGAACTGGCCACATGAGTGCTTTGTAAGCAATCTCCTTTGTAGACTGATTGCACCATCCCAGTATTCTACCATCTGCTTTATCCATGACTGAACCTATGTAATCATTCCATTCCATTTCATATCCCTACAAAGTGTCACACACCGGTTTTTGTATGAGTTGGCTGATTCCAGCAGTGACTCATAGATATTATAGTCATAGGATACTATGTTTTTTTTTTTGTTTTTGTTTTTCATTTTATGAAGTGCAAAATTTTACATTTCTGAACATTTGGAGCAAGCTGCCAAACTCTGAACCATGTTGAAATCTTAACACCTGACTGCATATTTATGCAGCCTCTTTCAGACAGTACTTCATTATAGATAACTGCATCATCTGTAAAAGCCTGATTTTACTATTAACATTGTCTGCAAGGTCATTAATATACAATATGAACAGCAAGGATCCCAATCCACTTCCCCTGGGGTCTACTTGAAGTTACTTCACATCTGGCGATGACTCTCCATCCACGATAACATGTTTGTCCTACCTACCAAAAATTCCTCAGTCCAGTCACAAATTTCGCTTGATATCCCATATGATCGTACTTTTGACAATAAGTGTAGGTGCAGTACAGAGTCAAATGCTTTTCGGAAATCAGGGAATACTGTATCTACCTGGCTGCCTTGATCCAGAGCTTCCAGTACGTCATGTGAGAAAAGCACAAGATGAGTTCCACATGACTGATGTTTTCAAAATCCATGCTGGTTGACACTGAAGTGGTCATTCTGTTCAAGATACCTAATTATGTTTGAGCTCAGAATATAGTATAAGATTCCACAACAAATCGATGTCAAAGATATTGGATGATAGTTTTGTGGATCACTTCTAGTACTCTTCTTGTAGACGGATGTGACTTGTGCCTTTTTCCATAACTGGACACAGTTTTTGATTGAGGGATCTACAACAGATGATAGAGGAGAAGCTAACTCAGCTGCAAACTCAGGGTAGAATCTGACAGGGATTCCATTGGGGTCTGCAGCTTCGTTCAGTTTTAACGATTTCAGCTGTTTCTCGAACACCACTAACACTAATACTTATTTCATTCATCTTTTCAATGGTATGGAGGATTAAATTGTGGGAATTCTCCAGGGTTTTCCTTTGTAAAGGAACATTTGAAAATGGAATTAAGTGTTTCAGCTTTCGCTTTGCTACCCTCAATTTCAGTTTCTGTCTCTCATTCTCTAGGGCTGGTGCCACTAACAACTTTTACATTCGAATTGAATTTCATTGGGTGCTGTGAAAGATCACTTGACAATATTTTGCTATGGTAGTCATTGAAGGCATAACATGGCTCCCTTAACAGCCAAATGCGTTTCATCTAGCAACTCTATCTATAGGCCTATGCTATGTTTTACGCCTATTATACAGTGATCTCTGTTTCTTTAGAAGTTTCTCTACAGTGACTTTATACCATGGAGGTTCCCTACCAATATGAACTGTTCTACTGGGTACATATCTATCCTGTACATGGTCAACTATTCTTTTAAACCTGAGCTAGAGTTCCTCTAGATGCTCCTGCCCTGTGCTGAAAGTTTCATGTTCCTCATTGAAATGTGACACTACTGAGTTTTTATCTAGTTTACTGAAAAAATATATATCTTTCTGCTTGTTTTAGTTGTCCTTTGTACTCTTGGTAATCATTGTTGCCACAAACATGTCATGGTCATTGATATCAGTTTCGAAGTGTGCATCCTCAAAGAGGTCAGGTCTATTTATTTTCATTAGATCCAATATATTTCCATCATGAGTGGTGATCCTAACTATGTGTTCTAGGTAGTTTTCAGAGAAGATGTCTTGTCACGCCTGCCACTAACAAAACTGTAATTTTCCCAATAAACTGTTGAATAACTAAAGTCTCCTCTGATGATTACAGTATGGTTGGGGAACTTATGTACAAGTGAACTGTGGCTTTCTTTTAAGTTTTTGATTACATCAGGAGATGAGCTTGTTGGGCGATAGATGGATCCAATTTTCTTTTTATGCCCACCCCTGATACTGATTCTTGCCCAAAAAATCTTACATGCAGCTTCAATTTTTACCTCGATGGATTTGTTTCTTGTCTACCATGACAAATACACCACCTCCGGTTTCTATTTGCCTATCCTTTCGATATACACTTAAATTTTCCCCTAAAATCTCAAAGCTATCCATTTCATGTTTCAAACAGCTTTCTGTACATACTATTATGTGAGCTTCATTGCTTTTCGTGAGCACTTCAAACTCTGGCACTTTGTTGTGAATGCCTCTGCAGTTTACCACTAGTATTTTAATATTCTCACCTGCGGGAGGCATTTCTTTCAATCTTAGAATGATACTTCTGAGTTTCCTACAGCTATCGTTAAATGAACGTTGTATTATTTTGATACCTATGTGTAATATTTTAAGTTTATACATACAGTATATTGGTAAAAATTAAATGCATGAGAAGTAGTGCGCCAAGCACCTTCAATTGTCACCAGTTAGGTGATCAGTTTACTAATGCTATGGAATGTCGCTGTTATTGTGTCAGTAACACAACTGTCAAACACAAGCGATTGTAGGAAATCAACAAATAATGCAGTACAAACCGATAAATCACTAGGATGTGATATACACACATGAATAAGTGTCAACTACAATTTTTTTTAAAGATTTTGTACGGATATTTATTTATTTACTTACTTATCTATCTTTGCTACTATAGTCTTATAAACAAAGGTTGAGTTTATGAACATTTTACATTTTCTATGGAAGGTATGAGTTATTGTAGCATTATAAGTATGACAATAGATATGTGGACTCAGGACATTGACGATTTACAATAATCTTCTTTTTCTTCTTCACCATGTGATGTTCGTTCTTTCCCTACACAGGGTAGTTGGGGAAAATGACACACATGGGGCAATATGACAACAACACAGACATAATTTTGTGTCCATCACATTTAGAGTTAAGTGTTGGGCTGCATGTTAGTTGCGTCACGTGTTACTGGGAAAAGAACCTCCTAGTGCTTATAGCATGTCAGCTGAGAAGCTGACAAACGAACATGTGCACAGGAATTATTCTGACAATCGAGAAATGGAATCAATAAAACAGAATCCCCTTGTCATAAAGTGAATGTAAATAAAATCACAAGTATGAAAAACTGAACTATGTTTATTAAAGGATGGGTTTAAGAATTAAGGCACTTGAGATCTGATGAGTAAATCACATACATACATTTCATAATATGGCTTATAAGGATTATGAGATATTTACACATATCACTTAGAATTCATCTAGATAAGTACCAGTAAAATGGTCAACAATATATGTATATTAGATTATGAAAGCCGGCCGTGGTGGCCGAGCGGTTCTAGGCGCTTCAGTCCGTAACCACGCGACTGCTACGGTTGCATGTTCGAATCCTGCCTCAGGCATGGATGTGTGTGATGTACTTAGGTTAGTTAGATTTAAGTAGTTCTAAGTTCTAGGGGACTGATGACCTCAGATGTTAAGTCCCATAGTACTCAGAGCCATTTCTTGAATTAAGAATAGGGAGGGGGGGGGGAGTTCAAATATGTTGATCATATAATAAGATGACCATACTTACAACATTGCAGAGTTGGAACAGTTTTATTGGCAACAATTTAGGTGCAATATCTTCACAGATCTGTTAAGAGGTGTAAATATTAATGTAAGACGAGACTTGAGGTAGGTGGGACTATACACAAGACAATGAACACCAGAGTCGCACATAGAATAAGTAACATTTTCTATTATTGAGAGGCTAAGCAGGGTAAGATGCTCTATACTGAAATTGAAAAATGATGGTGCAGTGTATTTAAAGGCAACATGTTAGAAGGATTAAGGGTAAGTGGATCTGTGGAAAAAGACGATTACCTTAGGTAGGGTGGATCTGCAAACGGAAGGACCTTTATAGGTTTCACGAAGGAAAGGTTGTAAATGGGCACTGACATTGCGGATGGAAAAGTAATTGAGAAGTATCCATCCTAGAACGGGATGTAAATGTGCACAGGAAGTTGTTCAGCTTCAAGAAGCATTCTCCAGACTAGAGTAATGTGGTATGGACCTGGCTGATTGTACTTCATAAATTTGAGTATGGTCCCCAAACACCAGCATGGTCACGAATAAAACAGTGACACGAATAAAGAATAAATTTCCTTTCTTTTGCATCTATGGTCACAAATTTTTTGGCATCAGACTACCGGTTTCAGTCTATAATGACCATCTTCAGATCTGCAGCAAAATATGGGAAAAAACGTAACTATACTAGCAGATTGCCTACAGCTTAAAACAATGAAATAGACCATAATGAAAAGTACTACTGACATACATGTGCATTTGTGCACTTTAAGTATGAAGAGGCATACCTGTTTTATATAAACATGTCCTAATGTACTGGAGCCATAGTGGCATCATCAAATGTTAAACACAAAATCAGCGCCAGCATCATCAGATATATATAAATAACAGCATATGAGAAAGTCATCTTGTCAGGAGCACTACTGTTCAAAACAAACTGCCGTACATAGGAACAAAATGTTTGTGTTGCAAGTTCACCAGATATCGCTACTGTAGGCATACACATATTCTTCAATGATTAATCGAACTACTTAAAATAAAGGGGGATACAATCACTAAAGTCTGTAATGGGCTTATAAGGTGTAAGAGGCATAATAGTAATAAAAAGCGATGAAATAAAACACGACAAAAGTTAGATTGTTAGAAAGGGGAAAAGTTAAGAGACAATAATTGACATATGCTCAAGTGCCAATATTATAAATAATGATATAAATAATAAACAGCTTTCAGAGTGCACAGAATAATATAAAAACTATAAAACAAGTAGCTAAATAAGCCACAATGGGGAGGGGGGGGGGGGGGGGGGGAGACCAGACTGCTGCACATAATCAGCGCCCTCTGTTAGCGCTAATGCTAAGACTTCAGAGGATAACTGGTTTGCTGACTACATGCCACATAACTCGAATGGAGAACTGTAAATCAGAAGCAGCATACCAATATTATTAAAAAGGATAGTGGCTACTCACCATATAGCGGAGATGCTAACTTGCAGATAAGCACAACAAAAAGATTGGCACAAAATAAGTGTCGGCCAACAAGGCCTTTGTCAAAATTACACAACTGACACACACACACACACACACACACACACACACACACACACACACACACGACCTCATTTTCTGGCAGCTGAAGCCAGACTATGAATAACGTTCTTTACTTGCCACAGTTAAGTAAAAATTTATTTTCTGTACAAGAGATAGTGGAAAAGGGACATTCCATCACCTCTGATTAACAAAACTGTTGCATTTATAACAACAAAATAATCTATTTGCAACAGCAACACTTGATAAAGACATGTACAAATTGGACCAACCAGTTACTACAAAATGACACAAACTTGTGGCATAGGAGACCAAGACATTTAAGACCGGATAAAACGGAAGTTTTGCAAAAAGATTTGGTTGCAGCAGTAATTCTATGGGAACTGCTGAGCCTCCATGTGGTACATGTGTGCTTGGAAGGTAAACAGAAAACTTTATCATTCCAAGATTCTAACTCCAGAACAAAGATATCCTTGAATTAATACAGTCTGGCTTGTACAAACCAATGGTAGTAATATCAATTGATGGGGCCAGATAGTTCCTCACTTTAATAGCTGATTATACAGGAGCGATATTTTTGTACACTCTAAGTGACAAAAACCAAGAACTATTAGATATTTCAAGCAGTTGGTGGAAAAATAAGCTACTTGCAAAATTTGTATCTCACACACAGACAGTGGGAAGGAATATGTGAAACAAGGACTAGTAAACTTCTTAAAGGCCACAAGAATAATTCATCAAACAATAGTACCCGAAACACTGGAACAAAACAGTGTATTAGAAAAATATAACACAACATTAATATGAAAGGCAAATGCTTATTATCTGATATAGGTTAACTACCAAAATCATATGGGAGGGGGGGGCAAAGCCTTTGTTCATCTACCTAAAGCAAGCAGGTATAAATGGGATAAAAAGACATTTACACATACTGGTAGCATGTCGTGAACAGAGCAAAGCGTATTGCCATATAATAGTGACTACAAAGCCTCAGGAACTGGAAATTACTCCTGAAATTAAGCAAAATGAATCAGAAATAGCTGAATCTCAACCTATTACTAATGAGAAAGGTGATGACCAAGATGTATTTTACCCGGTCATAACAGTTCCAATGAAAGCAGCTGAGAAGGTGAAAATTCATCAGCTGCAAATAAAAATTCACAGCAAAGTTGAACACTCAAAAGATCACCAAGAATCCTGGAAACAACATAGATGAATGATTATGTGACCTACTACTTTACAGATACAGAGAATTCGGATCCATCATCATTACAAGCAACTTTAAAAAGTATACAGTCACACAACTGGCTTCAGGCAATTAAAGAAGAATTGCACTCACATGCTGAAAATCAAATATGGGAAAAATCAAACAATGGAAAAACCAGGATGGAATAATGACAACATCGGGAAAAGGATAGTTGCACAACTCTCACAAAAATGACCACTGTCTCTGGCCACTGAGGCCGGATCGTGAACAACTGCTCCTAATGAGAGAAGCAATATGGGTGGTGGAGACAAGGAGGAGCCCGGGGCTGGAAGTGGGCGGGATAGCAGTGCAGGGGTGGGGGAGGGCGCAGTGCTGCTTGTTGGAGCAAGCAAGAACATGGAGGGGAGAGCAGTACAGGACAAGGCTACTATGTGGAGTCGGGAAGTTTTTTTTCTTTTTTGGGGGGGTGGGGGTGGGGGGGGGGAGGGAGAAGAACAGAAAAGAAGTAGGGGGGGGGGGGGGAGAGAGAGAGACTAGTGAGTGCATTAGTGGAATAGAAGGCTGTGTGGTACTGTCGTGGGAGCAGGCAAGGGGACAGGTGGGTGGAGGACAGGGACTAACAAAGGTTGAGGCCAGGGGCATTACAGGAATGTGGGTTATACTGCAGGGAGAGTTCCCACCTGTGCACTTCAGAAAGTTGGTGTTGGTAGGACGCATCCAGATGGCACAGGCTGTGAAGCAGTCACTGGAGTGAAGTATATTGTGCTGGGCTACTGGGTGGTCCAGTTTTCCATTGGCAATAGTTTGTCATTGGTCATTCACCTGGACAGACAGCTTTTTGCTTGTCATACCCACATAGAACACAGCACAGTGGCCCCAGCTTCATTTGCAGATCACACGACTGCTTTCACAGGTAGCCCTATCTTTGACAGTGTAGGTGTAGGTGGTGCTGGTAATGTTGGGAGGATATATGGGACAGCTCTTGCGTCTAAGTCTATTAAAGGGACATGAGCCATCAGGCAAAGGGTTGGGAGTCGGGGTAGACAAGGCTGTTGCATAGGTTCAGTGGGTGGTGTAACACCACTGTGGGATGGATGGGAAAGATAGTGGGTACGATACTCCTCATTTCAGGGCACGGTGAGAGGTAGCTGAAACAGTGGCACCGATGTGATTCAGTTGCTCCAGTGCTGGATAATACTGAGTCTTGAGGGGAGTGCTCCTTTGTGGCTGGACAGTGCAATCGTGGGAGGTAGTGGGTGGCTGGAGGGACAAGACACAGGAAATCTGTTTCTGTACAAGGTTGGGAGGGTAATTTTGGTCTGTGAAGGCCTGGGCTGATGACAAAGACGATGGGCAGCCAGTCGTTGGTTTTCTGTTTAAATTCAAGGCGTTATTACCTACGGCAGCAAGAAACAACTTGCAGTAGCTTTATAAACTACTGAAGCTGAATGCGTAGCCCTGGCGTCAACTTGTCGAGATGCATTCTGGCTACAGAGGTCAAAAAAGAAATCTCTTCATGCCCTGAAAGTGACTCCATTAAACATCATTGTGATAATAAATATGTATTTGGTGTATACAAAACAAGTGATTGCCGTGGAAGAATAAGACATACTGACATAAAAAATCATTTTATTAGAGAAAAGATAAAACTCGGGGGAACAAGTCCAAATGCAGTAGAAGCTGGCTGATATGTTAACTAAATCACTCACAAGAACAAGGCTTCTTCATGTGATTAAGGAATGTCACAGTTTTCTTTATTAGGTAATGATTCCAGTGGAAGTGCTACAAACGAAAATCTATGCCTCTGCTGGTTCTTTGCTGTTAATTTTCAAGCATGTTTTTCATTCCAGTTCATTTGTGTGTGTGTGTGTGTGTGTGTGTGTGTGTGTGTAATAGCAATGAAATGTTTCTCATATTCTACTTCAAAAGATGATCACTTTGTTTAACTGCTTTACTGAATATTGAAGCAAAAAACAATAATAATAGTTTTTTATGTAACAGAATTAGCTAATTCAATGAGAATGGAAGTAGGCATGATTAACTCCACAAGCAAATAGTACCGCAATAAATATTAGTGGTAACCATCTGAATTTGAGCTTTACACTGGATCATCAATCTTTTAATAATTATGCATGTATTTGTATGTTATTTTATTTGTTCATGTTTGGTTACCTAATGTCAAGCCCTTGACACTGCCTGAATGTAAAACCAGTGCCATGGTTAACATCATAGCAGGTATCACTATTATTCTGAATTAGTTATTCTGTGTCGAGAAAGAGAGCACACAACGTTTTTATTATAGTCCTTAGTTATACTGGTAACAGATTTACTTAAATAAGATACCCTTGTTGCTCAGTTTCTCTTTAGCAAGCCGGTCTGTAAGAGCATTCTTCTTTTTTTTTAGTAGCTCAAGCCGAAGACACTGTGAGGAAATAATTGTCTGCCCACAAGCACAACAGTCACACTACAAAGCACTGCTGGTATTGTACCGACGCCATCCATTGCATGCTGGCTCGAGCAGGCAGAAGGAAGTCGTCTACCTAAATCTGAGGTGAGGACTTTGTATGTTATATGTGATATGTATTTTATATGTTGTATATCTTTTATATGTTATATGTCTGAGTGCAGCAATGAATAACTTCCATGGGTTGTCATGGTAGTAACCATGAATGTATATTTATTGCTCCGAGCAATGACAAGAAATCATCTGAAAATTAATGTGATTATGGCTGTTAGTGCTGGCCACTTATTCACCATTTCACAACTTCATACGTCACAATTCATCCATCCTAATCGTTTTCAATAAAGACTCACTTAGACAAAAATGTTACCTCTATATCTCTTGGGCTTGCAAAATCAAGGAGTTACAGGTGTAATAGAAATATTTGTACATATCTCTTCTGTTTTTAATAACAGTAAACTTTCTTTTTACAACTACACAACAAAGGAAGATACAAAGAGAGAGTGATTAGCCTGTTCTTAACATCCGAGCTTCCTTTTTCTCTTGAAGTTCTTTCTTCTGTTGTTCAACAACTTCTCTCCTTTCTTCCAAAAATTCACCATATTCAACTGAGTCAATATATCTTGTTATTTCAATGCCACATGATCTTGCAACACCTACCAACATTATACATATTTGTTCTAAAGTGTAACATGCCAAAGGAGGATCTTCTGATTTGATTTTTGCTATTTCATACAAATGCTTTAGTGTTATTTTTCCCGATATTTCTTTTCCTGAAACAAAATTCCATTTATAACTAAGCAGATCAAATGCAATGCAAGGTTGGAACTGTTTACCTCTAAAGTTACACTTTAATAATATTTCATGCATTTTGATGACATGGTCAAGAGCTAATTTTCTTATGAACAATAATGTGTCACACTCAAGTAGAAGTGAATTTTTTTATTTTGCCTAAAAACTCTAACTGTAATTGTGAGCGTCTTCTCATAACTGTTAATTCACTATTCTAGAGGAGTGAGAAGGGGCATTAAACATTAGAAAAGCAGTTCCTTTTTCAGGACAAAATACAAGCATACACGGCTCACAGTAAACATACTTTACTGGTCTCGTGTTCAAAAAATTTGGTTTTCACTACTTTTTACTCACTCTCAAATGAATGCTAAGCTGAAAGGCTAAATGTGAAAAATAATCCAATTGTTCAAGAAAACCTCTTACAAGGAACTCCTTAAGTGTGAGGTCGTAAGTTCAATCTTGAGAAAGGCTCATTTGAAAGTTTTGTGTTAACAATTATGACAAGAAAAATATTAGCTGCCAATGACTCAGCATGTGCTCGAGGAAATGTATCTGAGAGGTCCAGAGATCAACCTTCTATGGGATGTATGTATTACGCTCCACAAACTGGATATCGTCAACAAACAAAAAATTGTTGAAAACAAACAATAAATTTGCACCATGAACACAAAATGAAAAATGGCGTACCACAGTGATCAAAAACATTCGCACCATCAAGATCAAAAGAAAACAACTTGGGATTTACAAATCATGCAGGATGTTCAGCTAGGTATCCACTCTTAAAGAATACATATAGAATCATATTGGTTTAACGGGATGATAAGAACTGGTGGAATGTGATGACATGCAACCAAATACGAAACAGTCTGTCGTGGAGCTTATGAAACTAGCTATCTTTTAAGGCATAGTTGCAGATAGTGCAATACTATACTTTATAAGTACAGAAAAAACAAACACCCAGAGGCTGAATTTGTCCTGTGGTTTCAGATAGTATGAACTGCAATGTCATACGCTTCTCAGGAGAGAGAGTTTGCTGTAAAGTAGTATGATTTTTAAACACAGACCAGGAATCAAGCAAAAGTAAGTTATTTTGACCAGCTACTGGCCAAAAGCAGTGCTCATACCATATTTGTAGTTCTCTTAAGCCCATCATATTGCACCTCTTACAAGGAACTCCTTAAGTGTGACGTTGCAAGTTCAATCTTTAGAAAGGCTCATCTGAAAGTGTTGTGTTGTTTTCTGGGACTATAATATTCCATACTGGCCTTGAAAGTCACACACACAAGATAGAATTGTGGGGACAGAGCACATCTAATTTCTCACAGCACATAAATAACTTTCCAGCCAATCGACCATCCCGATTAACAGTCAGTGTAATTTTATACAAATATGTTAAAGCACTGATGTTAGTTTATCTTGATACAACTCTCTTAGTACTCTAATATCCAAGGTTCCTTTCAAATGCATTTCCTCTTCAAATCCCAGTTGGTCAGAGTTGAATACAAACTCCTAATGAACAATGGGATAAGTTTATTTATCTCAGCTACTACCAATTTTCAAGCCGATTCTGCAGTTTGCTGTATCGAAAAGTTGATGCTTTGTATGAAACTTCGTTATCCTACATCTTCCAATTCTGGAGCACTGTTTGAAATTATGTAACCTTCCATTGCTTCCCTTAAAATCAATGTAATCTATGTTACATACAGTATGATGCGCATCCTGTAAAGCATCCGTGAAACACACAAACACTAGTTTTTGTAACAAGTATGCCTTATCCTCCCTCAAATGGTGGTGGTGGTGGTTGTTGTGATGTTTAAGGGGGACTAAACAGCTAAGGTCATCAGTCCCCCATTCCAAAAACAGGCGAGACATAAATGCACGAAGCAGGTAAAACCCCAAGGGGAAGGAGACTCCCCCCAGGCCCTAAAAGAACACAAATGCGGTAACGAACACTACAGAAAAGAAGAGTACAGACAAACACCAGACAGAAAGAAATAGAAGAAAAGAAGATGGCCAGAGACTGGTTGACTGACCACAAGAACAAAAAAAAAAGGGAAAGAGTCAACCATCCGACGACACATCAAAACAGCAACAAATATTGAGAGACGCGAGGACAAAAGACACAGAAAGGGAAAGGTGCAGAACCCCCCTAAATGGAACCATAAAAAGGACTACCACGGATAAAATGTAAAACACTGTCAGCCATGGATGCATCGTCGCATAAAATCAAAGGCGAAGTGCGCGAGAGATTAAAAGACTGCCGGAGGATGCGCAGTCGGGGACACTCCAATAAAATGTGGGCGACCATCAGCCGGGACCCACACCGACACGGGGGGGGATCCTCCTGACGTAAAAGATGGCCGTGCGTCAGGTAGGTATGGCCGATGCGCAGCCGACACAAGATTACAGAGTCCCTGCGAGAAGGCCGCAGGGAGCAGCGCCACACATCGGTCGTCTCCTTGACAGCCCGCAGTTTATTCGGGGCTGTCATGCCACGCCACTCAACAGACCACATCCCAAGCACCTTACGGCGCAACACCAGCTGCTGATCGCGAGCCATAAGGCCGATTTCCAAAGCTGGGGTGTCGATCGCCCCTTTGGCCAGCCTGTCAACACGTTCGTTCCACGGGATGCCAACGTGACCTGGCGTCCAAACAAAGACCACCAAACGACCAGAGCAGGTAATGGTGGAAACAGACTCCCGAATACAGGACACCAGAGGAGAAGAGGGATAGCAGCGGTCGATGGCCTGGAGGCTGCTCAGGGAGTCACTGCAGATGACGATGGACGTACCTGAGCAGGAACGCATATGCTCAAGAGCGCGCAATATGGCCACCAGCTCTGCAGTAAAAATACTGCAGCCAGCCGGCAAGGAGCGCTGTTCAACATGGGCAGCGTGAGCAAAAGCGTAGGCAGTGCGACCATCAACCAGGGAACCATCAGTGTAGACAGGCTCACAGCCCGGAAATGAGGCGAGGAGCGCAAGAAAACGGCGACGGAGGGCCACAGGCGGAACCGAGTCCTTGGGTCCCTGTGCCAAGTCCAGACGGACGGACGGCTGGGGCAAACACCAGGGAGATGTAGGTGCACAGACCCGGAAGGGAGGCAGAAGAGGGAATGAGCCCAGTTCCGACAGCAGGGACTGGACGCGGACAGCTATGGAAAGCCCAGACCTAGGTCGCCGTTCGGGCAGATGGAGGACCACGGCAGGGAAAAGCAGGCGATGATTGGGATGGCCAGGCGAGCAATGCACGTGGACAGCATAGTCGGCAAGCAGTCGATGGCGGCGAATCCGCAGCGGGGGAACCCCGGCCTCCACCAGTTGACTATCCACGGGGCTCGTACGGAAAGCGCCAGTTGCAAGCTGAATCCCACAGTGGTGTATGGGGTCTAACAACTTCAACACTGAGGGTGATGCAGACGCATAGGCCAGGCTCCCAGAATCAAGCCGGGACTGCACAACGGCTCTGTACAATCGCAGCAGCGTGCAGCGATCTGCACCCCAAGACGTGTGGCTAAGGCAGCGGAGGGCATTGAGGTGCCGCCAGCATTTTTGCTTCAGCTGAGTAAGATGAGGAACCCACGTGGGCCGGGCATCAAACACGAGTCCTAAGAAGCGGCAAGTGTCCACCACTTCAAGAAGGTGGCCGTCGAGGTAAAGGTCAGGATGAGGGTGGACTGTCCGACGCCTGCAGAAGTGCATAACTCGAGTCTTGGCTGCAGAGAACTGAAAACCATGAGTCAGAGCCCATGATGCTGCCTTGCGAACGGCTACTTGCAGCCTGCGTTCGGCGACTCCTGTAGTCTTGGAGCGAAAGGAGATGCAGAAGTCGTCGGTATACAAAGAAGGAGACACCGACGACCCCACGGCTGCAGCCAGACCATTAATGGCCACGAGAAATAAGGAGACGCTCAACACCGAGCCCTGCGGGACCCCATTTTCCTGCATATAAGATGAACTAGAGGCGGCACCCACTTGCACCCGGAAAGAGCGGCGCAGTAAAAAGGTTTGAAGAAAAGCTGGGAGCTGACCACGAAGACCCCAGTCATGTAACGTAGCAAGGATGTGATGCCTCCATGTGGTGTCATACGCCTTCCGCAGATCAAAAAATACAGCAACGAGATGCTGACGTCGGGCAAAGGCCGTACGGACAGCAGATTCCAGCCGCACCAAATTGTCCGCTGCAGACCGGCCCCGACGGAAGCCACCCTGGGATGGAGCGAGGAGACCGCGCGACTCAAGGACCCAACACAAACGCCGCCCCACCATACGTTCGAGCAATTTGCACAAAACGTTGGTGAGGGTAATGGGACGATAGCTGTCCACCGCCAGTGGGTCCGCACCGGGCTTCAAGAAGGGGACTATAACACCCTCTCGCCATTGCGACGGGAACACGCCTTCGCTCCAAATGCGATTAAATAGCGCGAGAATGTGTCTCTGGCAGTCCCTGGAGAGATGCTTCAGCATCTGCGCGTGGATGCAGTCTGGGCCTGGTGCTGTATCAGGGCAATCGGCGAGGGCAGCGAGGAATTCCCTCTCGCTGAAAGGAGCATTGTATGTTTCATAATGACGCGTGTGGAATGAGAACGGCGTCCGCTCGGCTCGCTCCTTTAGAGAGCAAAAGGCGGGGGGATAAGATGCAGTCGCAGAGCTCTTAGCAAAGTGTGCGGCAAGCCGTTCAGCAATGGCGGCAGCGTCCGTGCAGACAGCGCCGTCCAAGGAGAGCCCAGGGACACCCATAGGGGTCTGGTATCCATAAATCCGCCGGATCCGGGACCACACGAGCGAGGGGGAGACATGGGAGCCCAAGGATGAGACATACCTCTCCCAGCACTCCTGCTTACGCCGTGCAATAAGACGACGGGCCAAGGCACGGAGCCTCTTAAAGGCGATGAGGGTCTCGAGAGACGGTTGCCGCCTATGACGCTGGAGAGCCCGCCGACGGTCGCAAATAGCCTCAGCAATCTCCGGCAACCACCAGGGTACAGCCTTCCTCCGAGGGAGGCCAGAAGAACAGGGGATGGCAGCCTCGGCCGCTGAAATGATGGACGTGGTTAAAACACGGACCACATCGTCAATGTCACCCTGTGGGGGAGACTCAATGGTTGCAGCGGAAGTAAAAGCCAGCCAGTCAGCCCTGTGGAGAGCCCAGCGGGGCAGGCGCCCAGAAGAATGACACTGGGGCAGTGACAAATAGATTGGAAAATGGTCACTACCACACAGGTCAGGATGCACTCTCCAGTGGAGGGATGGGACAAGTCCAGGGCTGCAAATAGAGAGATCGATGGCCGAGAACGAGCCATGGGCCACACTGAAATGCGTGGGAGCACCGGTGTTCAAGAGGCTAAGGTCGAGGTGAGCCAACACATGCTCCACGGCCCGACCGCGGTCATCGGAGACAGTCCCACCCCAGAGAGGGTTGTGGGCATTGAAATCGCCCAGAAGCAGCAAAGGTGGCGGGAGTTGAGCCAGCAGCGCAGCCAAGACATGTCGGGGGAGCTCCCCATCTGGAGGAATGTAAACAGAGCAAACAGTAATAGCCGGCGAGAGCTCAACCCTGGCAGCGACTGCCTCTAAAGGCGTCAGAAGGGGTACTGGCGAGCTACAGACAGAGTGGTGAACAAAGAGGCAAACCCCACCTGACGCTCATTGACAGGCAGCGCGGTTCTTATAGTATCCCCGATAACCGCGAAGGGCGGGGGTCCGCATTGCCGGAAACCAAGTTTCCTGCAGAGCAATGCAGAGAACAGGGGAAATACTCAGAAGCATCCGGAGCTCAGGCAGGTGGCGGAAATAACCGCCGCAGTTCCATTGGAGAATGGAAGCAGGAAGGGACTGGGAGGGCGTGAATGCGACTAAGAGGCAGACAGCGCATCAGAGCCAACTGCCGCCACCGGGGGAGAGTCAGCTGAGTCCATAGGAGAGGCCCCCAAGGGTTCCGTGAGGGCGAGATCCGCGGCAGAGGCGAGGATCTCCACCTCATCCCCGAAGCCAGGACTATGTACAGCAGGCGGTGCTGAAACCGCCGGAACGTCCTTCTTCTTGGATACATTCCGTTCCTTCTTCTCACGTCAGCTCTTAGGGTGAGAGGGCTGGGAGAGCTTCTCTGAAGGAGCGTCGGAGGCTGACGACGACGCTGAAGCCCTACGACCAGCAGGTGGCGGAACCTTCAGCCACTGGCTGACATCCGGCTGGGTAGGAGAAGAAACGGAGGAAGGGAGAGCCCCGAGGGACCCCTTCTGCGAGAGAGGAACCGGCGGAGGCAACGCCGGCGGAGAAGGAGGGGGAGGGATCGAGCCTCCCGGTTGTGGAGCAGATGTCACTCCCGAAGTAAGCGTGGGGGGAGCAACAGAAGAGGGTTTGCCCCCAACTGCTAAGGGGGCAACAGAGGAAGGCTTGCCCCCAGGCACGAGGGGGGCAGACAGAGATACACGGCCCCGAGGGCCCACTGAAGGTGGCACAGATGAGGCGACAACCGTCGTTCGCGTGGGCAACGATAACGTGGCTGCAGCATAAGATGTTCGAATGGAAGCAGGATACAATCTTTCATATTTCAGTTTTGCCTCTCGATAAGTAAGCCGGTCCAGAGTCTTAAATTCCATGATCTTCCTCTCCTTATGAAGAACGGGGCAATCCGGCGAGCATGGAGAGTGGTGCTCCCCACAGTTGACACATACAGGCGGAGGCGCACATGGAGAATCGGGATGAGAGGGGCGTCCGCAATCTCGACATGTAGCGCTGGATGGGCAACGGGAGGACATATGCCCAAACTTCCAGCACTGGAAGCACCGCATCGGGGGAGGGACGTATGGCTTGACGTCGCAACGGTAAACCATTACCTTGACCTTCTCGGGCAAGACATCACCCTCGAAGGCCAAGATAAAGGCACCGGTGGCCACCCTGTTAGTCTTGGGTCCTCTATGTACACGACGGACAAAATGTACACCACGTCATTCCAAGTCGGCTCTCAGCTCGTCATCGGATTGTAACAAGAGGTCACGATGGTAAATAATCCCCTGGACCATATTTAAGCTACTGTGGGGAGTGACGGTAACATGGACGTCACCCAGCTTATCACACAAGAGCAACGCTCGTGACTGGGCTGGGGAGGACATCTTGAGGAGGATGGACCCATTCCTCATTTTAGACAACCCCACCACTTCCCCAAACTTATCCTCCAGGTGTTCCACAAAAAACAGAGGCTTCGTCGTAAGAAAGGAGTCACCATCAGCCCTGCTGCAGACAAGGTATTGTGGTACGTAAGGCTCCCGCTTGGCACTAGATCGGCGTCCCTCCCATGGTGCAGCCAACGAGGGGAACGACTGAGGGTCATATTGCGCAGCATCAAAGTCTACTCTACCTCGCTTAGAGACGCTGGTGGCCGTGCGACCAACAGCTTGGTGTGATTTATTGCGCTTCATTGCGCCACATCCGCCCAGATGCCACCTACTCCGAACGAGGGCTCTCCCCAAGGGCGCCACCCAGCCAAAGCAACGGGTACCTGGCCGATATCCCGTTGCCCGGAGTCCCCGTGCCCCAGACAAGATGTGCACATACTCCTTGGCATGCATGGGGAGGAAACAGCTCTAGCATCTGTAGTGCGATCCCTGCGTGGTCAGGGGGCTACCACCAAGAGGGTACATGACGACCCCACCACAACGGACTGGCTACCGTGCTGGATTTTAGGTGTTGAAAGGGTCCACAGTTGTCGTGGGCGCTAAGAAGAAGAGTGCGCACAAGGCGAGAAGGAGACAACCCAGAAGATGTTGGGCGTAGTCCCCCCCCACACGACAATAGGTAACATGCAAGATGGTGGAGCATGATGGACCAATAGAAAAACACCACGTAAGGTGTCCTTCCCCAAATGGCACGCACTAACAACGGAAATTTGGAAAAAAAGGAGGTCAAACCCAAGAGGGGACCATCACAGAAGGCCGAAACGTTTGAGACTCCTTTTAGTCGCCTCTTACGACAGGCAGGAATACCGCGGGCCTATTCTTACCCCCGAAACCGCAGGGGGAATCCCTCAAATATCCATAATTTTTCTTATGCACTACATGATCATATTGCTGTGGGCTTATTTGAAATCTGTTCATCACTAATTTTTTACTATACTGAGGATCATCTTCCTCGTACGTAATTATGTTTAGTACCCGCTTCTCGGACAATTATACTTTACTACATTTCACTGGAGACCTGATTTGTGGATCCCTGTCCGACAAAGATGATGAACTCACTTTCACTCGTTAGGCATGTATTATCGTCACTGTACTCCTCGTGTACATTGTCCACAGAGTCGTGCATGACACCACCACACATTCCACTCACTCATCTCCCAGACATGTTAATATTTCTTCTGCCAATTCTTTCTTAATCTGCAAAATTCCTTGGATTCCTTTCTGATGAAAGGTCAACTTTGGCACTGTTGTTGTAGATGTAATACGTTTGCTCTGTTTATCTTTGCCATTGTTCTGCTTTGGATCAACATCAGTAACACTGTAATGAGTTACTTGTCAACTAAGCAGTTCAACTACGATCCATAGTCTCATGCTGTGCTCCTCATTGGATACCCCCAGTCCTTCCCCTGTTGTCATTAGCACCCAATATTGTGGGGCATTGAATGCCATAAACATCATTGGTCTTTTGCGACCTCGCACTTAAAGGGTTCTTTGCTACTGAGGCACAGTAAACTAACAAGGAGCAATTTCATGGTTATAGCTTGCATGACAGAGGCACTACAAACTGTGTGGCAACTAGTTGGAAGATAGTGATGGTGAATAACATCCAGGTACAGCAAAAAATTACCAAAATGAGACATTTTGGCAGTTCTGATGTAAGACATGGCACATAGGATTAAAAGGCTTGAAAATTAGTATGGGGTCATTCCACATCAGAGGGACCAATATTAAAAAGTGTCCCCACTCAACCGTCTCCAAATCTAATGAAATTTGGTGTGAAAGTTCTACATGGTCTTTGATGGTTATATACCAAATTTCAGACCAGTATCTTCAGCAGTTGAATTCTTAGGGGATTTTAAAGAGAGGCACTCACCTCCGCATCATGTACCAAGGTGCAAATGTGCCAAATTTGCTAGGCTTTTTAAAAAGTTCTAGCAAACATTTGGTCATCTGCTTTAATATCCATAGACAATTTCTTATGCTGAATCACACCATGTCAAAAATTAGAGATTTAGCCATATCTAAATATAGAAACAAGCCTCTAAAGTGGCAAAAAAAATTTGTGGCACTATTTGGAGAGCCATGGTTTGCCCAACCTCTGCTACTTTTCGTATGAGCCAATCATGCCAAAACTTCAGATGACTATTTCTACCGACGATGTCTATATATCAGTCAAATTTAATTGGCACTGGGTGCCCAGATGAAAAGATATGCATCTGCAAAGTTAGCCAAATTTTTCTAATTGCAAATTTTAGGGTATTTTTTTTTTTGGGGGGGGGGGGGCAATATCTCAACTGTGTCTACTTCAATCCTTTTTTTCTTGCCACAGCTGGATACAGCATACTTTAAGCTTTCAAAGCTATACTGTTTAATTTCTGTATCTTGTATATTGATGAGTAAAAATACCTATCAAAAGTAGGGAAAATGGATTACTAATAAATACAAAAATTAATACGATCTGAAGTTGTAAATAAAAAAAAAGTGTAATTGTAATGTCTTTTAATAGTATAAGATTTTCCTGTGGCTTAGGGAAAGTAACTATGCTGATAAGAAGTGTTTTTACATTATTTTACAGTGTAAAACATAAATATAATAAAACCTCAGAAAGTGCTCTGAAGATTATAAAATCTAGATCATAACGGAATGTTATGTTGCTTTAGAAGTTTTAACCCTACAGTGCATTGTCACGACACGACTGTGAGCACTTTGGAATTTAAAAAAAAAAAAAGTGAGGAATGTCCAGTAAAAATGCAACTAGAGGCTTTTCTTGAAGACTCTTTTAAAAAAGACTATGATCCTGAAGAAACAATGGAAAACAAGCAATGGGTCCATGCTGGCAGACACACATTGGAGACTTGCCAGAAAACTGTTGAAGATTTCATGGAAGCATTTATTTTGAAAATTACCAGTTTAAGAAGCCATCAGTTTGTGTCAGAACACCAAAGTTTATATCTTAAGCAGCTACAAAGAAATCTTGCAGAAAATGAATTAATTATATTGATAGATTTTGCTGAGAATTATTCATTCATTGTTCGGGATACTGTGCAAGGATTCCATTGGGAGAATAGTCAGGCCACATTTCATCCATCTGATGTCTAATTTGATGGCAAAGAATGTCAGAGTATTAGAATTCGTATGATCAGCGACTGTTCTGTCATACCATTGCTGTCCATGCCTATCAAATAAATTTGATAGCATATTTAAAGGCAAAGACTGAAAACATTAAGAACATTTATTGCTTTAGTGATGATTCAGCTGTTCAATATAAGAATTTCAAAAATTTCATCAATTTATGCCTGCTTGAAAAGGATTTTGGCATTACTGCCAAATATTGACTCCATATGATTTATTCAAATTCTGTGATGATAGTATTCCAGGCGTAAAGCTTTTTTATGTACCAAAAGAAGCAATTGAAAAAATCGACGCAGATCAAGAAACAAGTTTTACCATGGGACATACAGTATCTGGAACAAGAGAAAATCAATTAATTGTAATCTTCTCAGAGTAAGCAGAGTTTCCAATGATTCTACAGCATTCACAGTTAATGCCTTCAAAGCAGATTAAGAAATCCCAAGTTTACAACCAGAATAGTATGTTACTTGTATGTATGGCAATTTTTGGTGTGTTGGAAACGTGAAGTTTCACATGAACAACAAGATGTCGTCATCAGCTTTACACACCCACACCGTCATGCTCGTTCCTTCCACTGGTCAACTGCTAAAGATACCTGCTGGATTCCTGAGCAACATAGCTTCATGACTTTGGAAGCCTCATCAGCATCATCACCAGGAAGACAATACAGTTATCCACAATCTGTCATTGATAAAATTGTAGAAATGCTTAACCAAACATGGAACTGAATCTTTAGTATTTTTGTTCTGCAGTTTTGCTGTGTTTTGTACTATACTTGTTTTCATGTCATGTGCTAAATAACTGTTTGAAACTGGCTTATACACTTGAATAAAAATAATTAATTATGGGACTTCATGAGCAAAATATTTGACTTTTCAGTCTTCTCGAAGTGCTAAAATAATAAGTTTTGAAATGTGTTCTTACTCGTCAAACTGAAAGATCCAAAAATTAAACAATATTTCTTTGAAAGCTTAAAACATGCTTTTTTCCAGCTGTAGCAAGAAAAAGAGGATTGAAGAAGAGACAGCTGAGATACTGCCCCCCAAAAATAGCCTAAAATTTGCAATTAGAAAATTTTGACCAACTTTGCAGATGCATATCTTTTCATCTGGGCATCCAATGTTAATTAAATTTGGTCGATACATAGACATCATAGATATGAATAACCCTCTGAAGATTTGGTGTGATTGGTTCATATGAAAATTAGCAACGGTCGGTCAAACCGTGGCTCTCTGAATAGTGCGACAAATTTTTTAGCCACTTTAGAGGCTTGTATCTATATTTAGGTAAGGCTAAATCCCTAATTTTTGCCACAATGTGATTCAGAATGAAAACTTGTCTGTGTATATTAAAGCAAATGACCAAATGTTTGCTAGGACTTTTAAGAAAGCCTAGCAAAGTTGCCGCATTTCCGTCTTGGTACATGATGCGGAGGTGAGTAGCCTCTCTTTAAAATCCTCTAAGAATTCAACCACTGAAGATACTGAACTGAAATTTGGTATGTAGCCACCAAAGATAGATTTGGAGATGGTCAAGTGGGGACCCCTGGTCCCCTTGACATGGAATGACCCTATGACCTACATGGTCACAGTTTAAAATTCTCTGCAGCACAAATTACAATGCACAATGGAAAGTCACAACTTGTAAAAGGAACAAAAATGGAGTGTCCCATGACCTAACAATACAGTATTAGATTCGGTCTCTTAAGAGGGAGAATGCATCACCCAGAATTCATCTGGAATTGCGTGGCTGAAATTACTTTTTTGTTTGTTGCTTCTATCCTGAAACTTTGATTTTTGTACTATCATTCATCATTCAGCAGTATATTCTGGTTATGAATAATGCAAAACTGAGATGAAAAGAAATGTGACAACAACAACTAGCAACAAAATTTGAAAGCATGTGTCCAGAGACTCTCAATTTAAAATATGCAATCATAGATGTAACATATAAATACTGACTACTAACTATAAAACTATGATTGTTATACATAACAAACATTTTAAAAATTTTCATGTTGGCAATGAGGAAAGATTGACATTTGTCATTTAATTCACTCAATGTATCCTAGTACAGTTAGCAATGGAGTACAATCTAAACAAACACAAATACTGCCAAACCTTCGTACCTGGTTCCATAGCACCCCTTTGTATACCAGCAGCTTGTTTTAGGAAAAATGTAGCAGGTGGCTTATGCATAATAAGCTGATAACTCCTATCAGCATTAACTGTAATTCTACATGGAAGAGGTATTCCCTCTTTTAAATCCTTTGTTCTTTCATTGAAATCCTTGCAAAAAGCTGCAATATTGATTCCATGCTGAAGACAAAAGAACAACAGAATATCAGTTTTGTAATATAAAACACAAAATGAGCCATAATAGTCTCAAGAGGTCATTTCTCTTATGGTTGCAGATAAAAAAATTAGTTCTTTTCAGTATCAGAACAGTTATAAACTTAATGTGCCTAAGAGGACCCAACCAATGAACATCTTAACCCTGCACAACACTGTTCATTAACCTGCAGTATTGGCAGTGGGTGTAGTGGTATTAATAATTATGAAGCAATCATTGGAATAAAACACTACTGAAGACTGCCATGAAAAGATGGAGGAAAAGAATATTAGGGTTTTATGTACTGTTGACAACAAGGTGACTGGAAATTGATTTCAAGGTTGGATAGGAAAGGAAATCTGATGTATTATTTTCAAAAGAACCACCCACAAATTTTTCTTTATCAGATTTTGAATGAGAATTCTGAGGGGGAGGGGGGAGGAAGCATGTGACAAGGAAATGTGGGTTATTTATTATTTCTTTACTTACATTCATATGTATGGTTAAATATTACATAGATTTAATTGTACATATCATAAATAACACTTCAGTGTTTTAATAAGAACTTCTAACCATCAAGCTTATTCAGCAAATAGTCTTTTATTATTAACTGTTTCTTTTTTATTTGTTAATTATTTCAACTTTATAAAAAACATCAGCAATAATGTTAGGCAGGAAAAAATTTAAGGTGTCAAACAAAGGAATTTCAGAGTGTGAGCAGCTTATGCTAAATAGTGCGCCACATGTATTACTCTGAGGAAGATTTTTAACCAATAATTTAAGGCAATCTTGGTAAAAGCTTAATAACAAACATCTGTAGTGTCCAAAGCTTAAAATAATGTTAGTTTACTTTAGCTTCCATCATCAGTCATTTGACATCCACTGTTAAATAGAGGCCTTGTTAGACTTTTCCACACTTTGCAGCCTTCAGCTATAAGTATCCATGTTGCTCCTGCATGGTTTTCATTTTAATTTGTGATCATTCCCCAGTGCCACATACAGGATGAGTCAGGAGGAAAGGTACTTGCTTTAAGAGGTGATAGTATTAGTAATTCCGAACAAAAACTTTACCTGGACAAATGCCCTATTCTGAATAGTTTCTGAGATGCAACACATTTAATATCACTTGTTTACGTTTTCCTCGAATAACTCGAAAAGCGCATCCTCCAGTGAAAACGGGTCGCAGTACAAAATTAAACTGCATAAGTTTCCTAAACAATATGCTGTCCATTTGTTCTCTAGGGGGTAATAGATTGCGCGAAGAGAGTGTGAGAAAGTTGACAATCTCGCGCAATGCTCAGGCCTCTAACATAGATGGTTTATGTAGGCCAGGTTGAGGTAGTTTCACAACTTGATAGATACAAGTGCCCTGTATTAAATTGTTCGCCCCAACTTCCTCTACACTACTGTGGTATGCTCTACAGAATGTCAATGTTTGAGTAATACCGAAAACAAACAACAGTGTACATTAAATGTGTTCTCTCTACAAAACCATCCAGGATAGTCCATATAAATTTTTTTTGTTCCGAATCACTAATACTGTCACCCCTCAAACCATGTACCTTTCCTCCTGACTCACCCTGCATATTTCTTTTCTTGTCCTACAACTAGATTCCATTCCTAATGGATCCTTGCTCCATGTAGCAACATTTCTTCAAGGTACCGCTATGTATCGCAAAAATCCAGAAATGCTGCCTAATTCATGGAATCCTCCATAATAGCCAGACTACAAAAATCCCATATATGGATGCCAACTCTCCTTTCACAAAGACATTGGATGTTCAGATTCTGCCATTTATTGTCAAGCACAAACATAGCACAATGAAAACAAATTTCCATGGCACAGGCATCCTTGAGCTACCTCTTCTCCCTTTGTAAGATATTTCTGTTATACATTTCCAATTTCCTGCACATCTCCCTAATCCTCTTACAACTTCCAACAGTAGGAGAAGACCTTGCCTTTGCTGGCCTGTTCTATCTACCATACCCCTCCTAATATTCCGTAAAGGGCAAACAAATCCAGAACACCATTATTAATCTATCCAGTAGATCCTTTATCCAACAGAAGTTTTACTGCATTCCAAGGGCTTCACACTCAGCTTCACCCCAAAACTCAAACATACTGGACTGATCAAAACCCTACCCTCCTTCCTACAGTGGAAACACTTTTACCATCAACCCTTCTTCTTCTCTCCCTTAAAACCCACATCCTTTCGCCTTTCCCTCTCCTTCCCTTTTTCCTGATGAGGCAACCTTGGGTTGCGAAAGCTTGATATTTGTGTGTGTGTGTTTGTGTGTTTTTTATTGTGTCTATCTACCAGCGCTTCCCCGTTTGGTAAGTCACAGCAACTTATGGAAGAGATACTTGAAAGAAATATTTCATTTCTCAACAAATTATATCAAGATCACAATGGTATGCATTTCACACTTGAAAAGGACTTAATCTGCAATTTTCTAAGAAGAGAATCAAAATGTCACATGATATGGCGATGAATACACGACACGGGACACAAAGGACAGGAAATGTGTTACTGGTTTTCTATTTAAATCATAAACAGCTGTAATTTACAGGAGCAGCAAGAAACAGCCCACAGTAGCTCTATCAATTACTGAACCACAATTTAATAAAAAAGAGCACTTCACATATATTAGAAAGGTTCTCAATGAACAACTTAATAATAAACACACATAAAACAAACACTATATATCCAAACAGTGCAGAATCAACAGCCTCTAACTGCAACCATAGGATAGTTAGGCAAAATACTTGAAACCATAAATAGCACCAGGTTTCTAGAAGTTTGGTCCCAAGATGATCTAAAATGGCAGAACCACACACAACAAATAAATAAAAAACCACAATTGAAATTGATTGAAACATTGGTGACTCATCAATCAATAATTCTATGCCTACCTAAGTATGCCTTAAAACAAGATACATTAAAAGAAAGCATATGGATGCTCCCAGAAGCACATTACAACATAAAAAGATGTATGTTACATTTTTTCCCGATTCTTAAAATTTTACACAGTGGTTTAAAATATTTCTTTTTATGTATCTTTCATGTTTGTTTCTCTAGTTTATAAATAAGATGGTTATACAAATGATTATACAAAAGGTTAATGTATATAGATATTATTAAATAAATATTGCACATCTTGAACTCATCCATAATTAGTTTTGTTACACTGGTTGCACAGACAAATTATGTTGTACATTATAAGTTACAATTTTGTTAGTTCACAATCACATTTATAATAAAAGAGCATCATTTTTTGCTATAAAAAGAGCATCATATTTTTCATTAAATAAAAGAGCATCATATTTTTTTCATTATGTATGAATTCACTTGTACTATAGAATGCTTTCTCTTTCAGCCATGTCTCAACCACAGTTTTAAATTTATTTTCATGCAGTTCCCTTGTGCCATGTGATACAGTGTTCAAAAATGTTTCGCCAGCATGTACAAAATTATTTTGGACTTCACTCAAACACATCCAAGGAATGTCTAATAAGTTCCTGTTTCTGGTTTCATATGAGTGCACATCTGACCTCACAAATGTAATATCTCCTACTTGCCTTCCTCATTTATAAAATCATCAGCACTGTAGTAACATTTGTGTTTTGAATATTTTTCAACGTTTGCACCCGTGGATTCTAGCTTGCAATCCTTGAGCTCTGAATACATTTTATTGCTAAGCTTCAAAACCACATAAATTGGAGTATTTTCAAATAATGTTAGTCTGTGGCAAGGTAATAAGTAATATTGTTTGTGCCTTGTTTCATAAGCATGTGTAAAGAAATTTCCTTCAAAACGACGTGCGTTTTTTAGCTCAAAGAGAAGTGTTTCATATATAAACATAGAAGGAATTGTCAATAAATCAAGGCTTGGAAATACAGGTTTACATGATTGTCTATTGTTTGTTCCAGTCATAGCTCTGATAATTTTTTCCTGTAGCTTGGACATTCAGAGGTGGCTTCCTTTTTCAACACCCCAAAAAATTATGCCATACCTTACAAATGATGTAAAATATGCATGATACAGAAATTTTCCAACAGCTAAGTCAGTTCCTTTATTTAGAATCATCATTGCATAAACAAAACTATTTAATCGATCAATAAGCAATCCACATGATCAATCCATGCCAAGTGTTTGTTTATGGTCACTCCAAGAAATTTAACAGATTCTGCAGTGATTAGTTCTCTGCTTTCATAACTTAACTGTGTTATATATACAACAGTTTGGTTCTGAAGTGTACAATTTGTGTTTTTGTTAGGTTTAGTTTCATAGCATTATTATTTATTGGCATGATCTTATCACTTCAGGCAGGGGGTTACCTCCACAGTCTCAGTTGCTATTGAATTTAGCATATATTAAAATTCTGGAGTAAGTAAGAAACATTTTTCCCCCCAAAAAAATTACTGCCCCGAGATACAGGCCTCCAAAGACGACAGTGCGAACAACATTTTGAAGATGTGAATTTTGGAAAAATTTTAAAATGCTGTATCTCTGTAACAGTTATAGATATTAGAGTTTTCTTACTTTAAAGATAATTGCTTTATGATTACAATGGTATCCTCTGTTTGAACATATCTGTCAAAGTTCTTTTACTGTCTTCTTTTGAATTTTTTTTTATAATTTACAGAAAAAAATTTTTTTTTAAAAAATGCCAATCCAGAAAAGTTAGATTTTTTTCTGTTGATTAGTACCATGTAGTACTATATTCTCCGTAAAGGAGAGCTTCCGCTTTCAAGTTGGACAGGTTTCATTTTTAAAAAAACATTTTCTTAACTCTCAAGGGTAATTTATGTCTTTAGTGAAGTTGTTTTTTACTAATTTCTTTGTTATAATGGTTATTTCTAATGCCTTTGTTGCAGTTATTTCTTATACTTTCTTTGTTGCATTTATTTCTTTCCACTTTCATTGTTGCAGATATTTCTTACACTTTATTGTAGTTTCTAGTCAGTTTCTTTGTCGTGGTTGTTCATTGCGGGTATTTGTATTGTAGCTATTCAGTGCTAAGTTGTTTACTGAAGAGGCTTCTAAGAAATCTGAGACCATCCACTGAGTGTGTATTCGTGAGGAATTTGCCAGTTGACACAGTTGCAGTGTGTTTTGTGAAAAGGACTGTTTGAAATGTCTTCTGACTGGGGCCATAGGAGAGTTAAGTGTGCTGACTATCTGCATATCCGTACAAGAGTTATATATGTATCAGACTTTGATCAGGTTGGCAATAAGTGTTTGCATTTGGAGACTCTGTTTCAAAGTGAAGATGTTTCCACTGACGACTTCTTGTGTTCTAAATGTTTTGACAGAATAACAACAATGATAGTAAGCTTTATGCATCAAGAAAGCACAGAGAGATTACTAAAGCTATGGGTGAATACACTACAGCAAAATTGACCACACTGTTCAAAGTAGAAATTCCATCTTCAGAAGAAAATGAACCAAAGCACTCTTGCCAGGAATTGTTGACAAATATCAATTCAGCTGTTGAATACTGTTCATACTACAGTGAAAATATGCAAGTTTGAATTATTATTCCACAGACATTTCCAAAGAAAACAATTTTTATCCACATTCCATCAGTATCAAAGTACACGGCAGACAAATCAAGAAACGCGAGGTCTGTAAAAGGGGTCTTGGAAGACCAGATCCCTATTATAGTCATCCTGTAGAAGCAACTCAAATTCAAACAGTGCAGTCATTTTATCTGGAAGATAAATGGGGCTGTTCTCATCAGAGTGCCCACAGAAAAGACACTGTAACAATTGAAGGTCCAAAAATTGTGAAAGTGAAGAGGCACATAACTTGCAGTATTAAAGAAAATTTTTGCAATTTATAAGAACAACTTCAAATACTGGAAGATCAAAATTTTATGCCCTACTACCTAAGTGGGTAGCTCCATAAACACCTAGAGATGCCTGTTTACGTATGTACTGCATGAAATTTGAACTTACTGGAGCTTGTTGCATATGACACCTTGGTTGTGTGTGTGAAGTCATTAGTAGTCTGTGACGTAAAGCGAGAGACTTGTGGTAACTGCCCTGGAAAGGGAGGACTGTCTTTACAGACACTTGGCCCAGAGGACATAGCAGATATTTCTGCAGAAATTACATATGTGACATGGGAGGAAAATAAACTAATTAAGAAAACTGTTGCCTCTGACAGTTTCATTGATGAACTTCGTAAATGGTCAGTGAAAGCAGTAACATACCAGCATCTGAAGAAATTGACACAACAACACATTGCAGAAGTGAAAGGGTGTGTACAGGCTGAAGAACTGTTTAGTACTTCACAGTGATTTTGCTGATTAAACGAAATTGTGGTGAATTTTATGCTACCACATGGACCAGCTTCTGGACACATGTTTCCAGCTGAAACACAGCAACAATGCTATCAGTGATCACTTCCTGTTCACAATGATTTGACGATTATAAGTGCTCCAGTTCCTATTGGTTCAACAGGAAGTGATCACTCTATATCAAAGGAAGATACTGAAGCAGTGGAACACATTTTTAGTTCACTGACTGGCTAATTTCAGTACAAAACTGAGTGCACAGTTGTTGTATAAATTGAAACCTTTAAGTATATCAATATAATAGAGGGAAACATTCCACGTGGGAAAAATTATATATAAAAACAAAGATGAGGTGACAAACCGAACGAAAGCGCTGGCAGGTCGATAGACACACAAACAAACACAAACATACACACAAAATTCAAGCTTTCGCAACAAACTGTTGCCTCATCAGGAAAGAGGGGAGGAGAGGGGAAGACGAAAGGAAGTGGGTTTTAAGGGAGAGGGTAAGGAGTCATTCCAATCCCGGGAGCGGAAAGACTTACCTTAGGGGGAAAAAGGACAGGTATACACTCGCACACACGCACATATCCATCCACACATACAGACACAAGCAGACCTTTAAGTATTTAGACCTTTCACATACATTTTTGAACCACTTAAAATGCTTGAAAAATGAGTATCTTAGTCATCTTTCAAAACTAAAATTATGTTAAATAAGGATAGTTTTGATTTTTATGAGCTTTTTATGCGATAATAAAACACGTTTTATGCATGGAAAAAATTTCAATTTTTTATAAAACAAAATCAAAGTTTTATGGATTGGTATTTCTGAAAAAAATATAAAAGTTCAGAACACTATAGTAAAAGAACTTTGGAAGGTAAGTCCAAATGGAGGATTTCTTTGTAATCATAAAGCAATTATCTTTCAAAAAAAAAAAGAGTCTAGAACTGTTCCAGAGATACAGAATTTTAAATTTTTCCCAAAATTTTGCATTTTCAAAATGGTACGCACAGTGTTATCTTCGGAGGGCTGTATAATAGAGAAGAAATTTTTTGGAGTGTGTGTGTGTGTGTGTGTGTGTGTGTGTGTGTATATGTTCCTTACTTAGCCCTTAATTTTATCATATTCTGAATTCAATAACATCCAAGACTATGAAGTTAAGATTTTTTCTTAGCCTGCCTGAAATGATGTGGTCTACGCCTATCCAATTTCAGAGCCCTTGAAGGGTTTGTTTTGTTTTCTGTGCTAATTCTTCAGTGTTTTTACAGCAGACTACTGCTGTTGAGTCGTCTGCATACAGGATCTTACCTGGCATGTCATTTATATAATACAGAAATAGTAACGGGCCTCGTACAGACCCCTGGGGTACAACTGCTTGAATTTCCTTCCAAACTGAGCAAGATTTCTCAGCCTTATGATGTTTAACTACCCTCTGTTTCCCTATTTTGAGATAAGATGTGAACCACCTTAAAGATTTGTCATGGAAGCCACAGAAGCTAATATGAGGAACACCTGCTTATGGTTTACCATATTAAATGTCTTACTTACGTCACAGAAGATACTGGACACACTGTCCTTGTTACTGAGGCATCTGGTTATTTTAGTGATTAGTTCATTAATAGTGACATGCACAATGCTTTGGTCCTGCCTAAATCAATACTGAATATTAAAAATAATGTTGTTTTTTTTCGGAAATATGGAAGCATCCGATCCCGCCCGTCTGCTTTGACCCATGACGTCACAAATAGGCAGAAACGACCATAAACCACGATTCCAATAAGGCGCATATAAAGTTGTTACGTACACATTATGAGGACGAAAATACATCGAAAAACAAACACACACATGTTCCACAAAAAGCCTAATGACACTAACGGGACAAGCGCGGGAAATAGGGGGTTTTGGGTGGGGACAAACTAAATATAAACAAATTCAGACACCCACCCCCATACAAAACCACCCAAAATGACGAAAAAAACCGACATCACAAAACTCCCCAAATACCACTAAACACAATATCATCTGGAATCGGACACTTCCCTTGACCTATATAGCTCAACAGCAGCTCCCGATCTCATAAATTGGGACCTAACACTTCCCTTGACCTATACAGCCTAAAAACATCTCCCGATACCAATACCAACACCGCCACCGAGCAATGTGGCGCAGTGGTTAGCACACTGGACTCGCATTCGGGAGGACGACGGTTCAATCCCGTCTCCAGCCATCCTGATTTAGGTTTTCCGTGATTTCCCCAAAGCATTTCAGGCAAATGCCGGGATGGTTCCTTTGAAAGGGCACGGCCGATTTCCTTCCCCATCCTTCCCTAACCCGAGCTTGTGCTCAGTCTCTAATGACCTCGTTGTCGACGGGACGTTAAAAAACACTAACCTAACCTAACCAACACAGCCACACGTTGGGATCGAACACTTCCCTTGACCTGTTATCCTTACGACATCTCCACATACCAGCCGTCCCTGGTCCAAGACGCTGGAGCTCTAAGCAAGCCTCATTTCTTCACGACATATTGAACACTTCGCAACTTCATCCAAAAATCCGAATAGTTGAAGAAATTTTATTAGAGACAACACACTGTCCCCCATCATAGCCGACAACCGAAAACTGTTGACCCTGTCTGTCATATCCATACCTACCAAAGACATAAAAAAAGCAATTTACCAAAATTCACACACGACGCCACACTCACAAACTAAACCAAAAGCATCACCTAACACACCACCAGAGAGCACCAACGATCACATCAAAAGGACACCTACGGACACGCCACTCTCACAAACTAAATTCCGCGCCGTTGTGACGTCACGGGTCAAAGCCAACGGGTGGCATTGGACACTTTGGTCGACCCTATTTTTCTAATTGGTTACACACTATTTGCTCAAATATTTTAGAAATAATTTGTGGTATTGATATTGGACAAAAATTTCCTATCTTCTCTTGTCTGCCATTTTTATGGATAGGTAGAACTTACGAATACTTCAGCCTGTCTGGAAAGCAGTCCTCATCGAACAATTTATTTATTTATTATGTGACAGAGTTGGGGTTGTGACAGAGTTAAGGATGCAATATAATCACATCCTGTCTATATTATTTTTCTTGGAATTTCATCCCCATCAAAAGATTGAGATTTTTTAGGGATTTGATAATATTAGCCAAATCACAGCAGGATAAATGAATAAATTTGAATTCTCCTGATCTGTGTCGCATTATATTGGGATTTGGGTGTGAAGGAGGGAGATCATCAGTTTTGTTAGAATTTATAAAATACTTGTTGTATTCTTCACATATATGTCTGAATTGTAATCACTTCCCTGTTATTTCTAATGTAGGGTTTAAACCTTTTGTTTTTCAGTGCTTATTCCAGTCTTGGCAATCTGCCAGACAGCTTCTGTTTTATTTGTGGCATCTGATGTGTATTTATTGTTTGCCATTTGTTTTGCCTGTTCAATTATTCTGCCAAACATTCTTTTGTATTTCCTTACGTAGCTGACAAACACTGAATCGTGGTTGTTCTTTACTTCCACATGCAGTTTCCTCTTTCTAATACTAGAGATCCTGATGCCTTCTGTTATGTGCATGCATATGATTAACAACACATTCCTTGTGTGGCACTTCAAACCACGATCGCTTTACTGTATATTACAGCAAAAAACAACAGTCCACACGCTAATTGAGTCTGTGTTAGTAGTATTGTTCGCAAATATTTGTACTTACATGACCACAAATTAATTTGAACTTAAGAAATTTAAGTATTGTATGTTTGTGTGTATGGATTTTTAATCACTTTTTCTCTTGGTATTAAGCTGACAGTCTCATGTAAAAGGAAACCAACTTTATTTAACTGATGAGATTAATATAGATATTGATATTATGTTAACTTCCAGATTCAACTATCCAAAAATAAAAATTAATTAAAACCTTGCAGAGCAAAATTATGTCCATATATCTTTAAAGAATATTTTGGAGCAAAGTACTGAACATTCACAAAATAAAAGTATTCCATTCAAAATAACAGGCCTACACACACATTTTTGTGCATATCTGAAAACACCATTTATTTCGTTTTCAGTTTGAAAAACCTATGGAACAGAACTTCTGCTTTGGAGCACAAAGGGAGTAAAAAAAGAAAAAACATTATGATGATGATAAAAGTAATTTGAACGAAAAGTAGTGTTTGCTGCTTGTGCGCTATTAGAGCACAACTGTATGAAAATGACATTTTCATACAAACCTATACTACACCGGTTATGTGATACACTTTTTCCATGGGCTAACAAGATTTTGTGTTTTTCGACTATGGGTATTAGTGCTTATCTGTCTAAAACTAGTACTTCTAACTTTCGGAAAATGATCTGTTTTGTGTGTGTGTGTGTTTTTTTTAATTATTATCTGTAAAACCATTTTCATATTTTGGTTGAATGTGTGTGACTATGAGGTGTGTAGTATCGTGGTAAAATACTATCGAAACATAGATGCTGCTGCTACCGGCGGTACTACAATGAGCAATATCTAACAAAATTCAAGTTGATGGTGATGTTGGTTTATGAGGCGCTCTACATCGTGGTCATCAGCGTCTGCACAAGTTCCCAATCTTTCCATTTCTCACCACTTCCCGAATGATGAGAGATGATCAGGACAAACACAAAATTCAAGTTGCTTCTGACATTAAACATTTTGATGAACGACGTATGCTATGCATCAAAGGCTGTTGTACGGAAAATGATTGCGGTCACAATATACAAATTCAAAATCGTTTTTACCTGCCCAAGCATTGGTCCTAACGGAGGACCGGCAACTGCCATTCCTGCTGGGATATTGGTTCGAATTTTATTTCCATGTTGCACCTTGTCAACGGCTTTACGCAAGGTCTTCAGCCTACCAGCAGCTTTCGACATTTTGAACTGTTCACTGAAGTCTACTGCTCTTCGTCTACATTATTTATATTTACAAACATTAGACATTTGTACGACGTTTCGATACCCTCGGGCAAAATCGAACGGAAATACTTTCGATAGTGAAAATGAAATTCACACACAAAATAATCTACAAAAACATTGGTACAAGAAGAAAATGATTACCTTATAATTAATTTCACTGCTCACCATACCCTCACTGTCGACATTCACTTACCACGGAATTTTAAAAAATATCTTCATTTCGACTTAAGCCAATTTCTCCCTTACAAAGCAACCCTACTCGTCTCAATTGTACGATATATTTATTTTCCTTATGATTAAAGACATTCTAGACCTCTGTGCATACATTACAATTTGTGACAACACGATGCCAACATAAATTACCTCGTATCCAAAAGCATTTAGTCACCACTCACCACGTCCTTTGCGACAAAATCACACTTTCCGTCAAGTTAAAACAATACGCAGTGCAATTATTTACTTAAGTATTACAAATGGTGGCATTCACACATGTAGAAAACGGACCACCAAACACAGTTTCTGCGATTGTTTCAGGTCATGTTCCTCGGAAAGAAAGTTTTGCTGCTGTCGTCACCTGCTAATATCGGAAGCTGAGCTGTTCTCGCCGCGCTCACTCTAATGGTAATAGTGGATCCTGTGCATTCATCCCTTCTTAGTCTTCATTACTGTGCTTAGTTTTCGCGATAAATCGTAAATCTGCCGTGATCACTTCTCCACTCTAATGAAGAAAAATAAGTTACGTTTGTTTACAATGTTATTAGTTAAATGGGGAAAAACGCAATAGATAATATGAAGAGACTCTACTTATTCTCTTATAAATATAGTTTGATGTGTTTATATTTGCGTGTTTTCGTCAGCAAGTATCAGTGACCAGAAACATTATCTCACTTCCTAGCACCTTACCACACAAAGCTGATCAAGGACATACTATATGAGCACTATAACTTGGCACGCATACTACCTAGTTCAGACTTGTAGCAGTCAGGAGACTTTGTTGCCAAATGTGCAACATATCGTTAGCCGCTGTTGACTGCCTTTTTGCGTACCTTGTTGCTGAGCTATGCTGTCGCTGTCTGTGTTTTGTTGCGCTATTTTCATTGTAAATTTTTCGAGTAGGTGTAAGAATCCGGTTGCTGGCCCATCATGGTGTTTATCTTCTACTAGGTACAGTTCCGTAAAGGAAACTAGTTATCAGGAGCTTGTAGAAGAATCACAGGTTTCTGTTGCCTGCACAGCGTACTTAAAGTACATGGAAGTGGAATCCCCCTACCATATGCATCACACCTCACCCGGCAGCATACCCTAACCGCTCAACCCACTCTCCAGAATTCCTGGTAGCCAGATGCCAAGTTATACTTTGTGATTAATGAAGTTCACTTTAGCCATTAATAAAATTTATCCAACTTTTTCTATCACAGTTCATAAAGAACAGTTCACAATGGCCGTCACGTCACAGCACATCCAAAAAATCTACAATTCATTTCAAATGGTGACATTCACAATGACCATTGATCACGTTATGGCATCCATTTATTACCAGGTCTTCGTCATTCACCAGCCATGGCTGGACAGACTGCGTCAAAGTTACAATCAAGTGGTTTACAATATAATGAATGACAGAATAACATCTAAACTTATGTTATGCCTCATGCTGTAGGTGTCTAGGTTTTCCCTTATGTATATGAGGCATAATAATACATAGTGGCAATAAACAGTCATTATTCCCGATGTTCTGAACAATGTTCTGCAGCGTTCCTGGCTGCTGCTCGATGTAATAATTCTTATTGCCTTCTTTTGGAGTAGCAGCACATCCTTGCAGCCTGCCGAACAATCCCATAGCTGCAACCCATACAGAATGTGGCTGTGGAACAAAGCATAGTAGACAGTTATCAGAAATTGGTCTGTAATGACGTTTTTAAATCTCCATAGGAGGCATATTACACGAGAGAGCTTCTTGCATACATGCACAGTGTGTCCATTCCATGAGAGTTAGTGATCTATGGTAAAGCCTAACATTTTCACAGATTCTACATCATCAGAGTATGTGTTTTTTTCAAGGCTGCATACCATACGCTGGGTTTTTTCTTCATTTACTTTCATCTTGATGGCGATGAACCATTTTTTAGCGTTTTCGAAATGTACATCAGATTTTGACTGTCTGGGAAGAATTTTCCCCTTTGGCAATAAGAGTGGTGTCATCCGTAAATTGCAGTGTCTCATCAACTTCACTTAGATGATTTACAAAAATGAGGAAGAGGAGTGGGGGCTATGACTGAACCTTGTGGCATGCCGTGTTCTGCCTTCTGTTCCTGGGATGTTGCTCCTGGGATTGAAACAATTTGCCTTCTGTTCTCCAAGAAAGACTGAAGTGTAGCTAGGGCTTTACCTCCCACACCATAGCATTTTAGTTTTTTGAGCAAAATCTCATGGGGAATGAAGTCAAAAGCTTTGCTTAGATCGCACAGTGTGAGTGCCACAAACTCACTCTCCTCAAATGCCTGCATTACTTTTCTTAATAAGCCTAATGCTGCAGTGGTACAGGTCTTTCCCTTCCAGAACCTGTGTTGTGCATTGTTTTCTTCAAAATAATTTAGGATCTGATCTTTAATAATGGATTCCATCACTTTTGCAAGTGTAGGAATGATTGATATTGGCCTCAAAGTTCACTCATTATCTGGGTTTCCTTTTTTGTAAACTGGTACCATCCTTGCAAGTTTCAAGAAATGTGGAAAAACTCCTGCAGATTGGCACTTGTTTATAGCTGTTGCTAATGGCTGAGCTATTTCTCCAATAATATTCTTTAGGACAGTACAGGACATCCCATCGATATCTTGACTCTCCGAAGTTTTGTAGGATTTTACTATTTTCACTATGTCATTTGCATGTACTTTTTTTTCATGTTTCAAATTTATAGTGAGTTTTATTTTGTAAGTAAACAGCAGGGTCTGTAACCGAGTCTGGGATTTCAGCAACAGTGTTTTCTATAACTTTGGTAAAGTAGTCATTGAAGTCATCAGGACTGAGGAAGTAGGCTTCTTCCTATGTTCATTTACTAGAGTCCAGTCTGCTTTGCACAGATTATGGGCTTCTCTTATGAATCTATCATTCCCCCTCCTTTTAGTTTCTTCCACTTTTTTTCTCTTGGCCTCTAACTAATTGCTGTGTAACAATTGTTTACTGTTTGGATCTGTGGCTGCTTTGGCAGTCATTCCAAATTAGAACAATGTTTTTTAGATTGGCTAGCTCAGATGTGTAGCGTGTTTTTGCATTAACTATTTTCTGTTTTCCTTGTGCTTTACCTGTGTGGCTTTTCTTTGGTATCAGCGGGAACATCTCATCAAATTTGGTTCTTAGTGTCTGGAAAAGAAGATTTAAGGCATCATTGGGATTTGCTTCTGTAATTAATTGTTGCCAGTTTATACTGGACAGTGAGGCATTGAGAGTGTCTAGTTTTTCTTTTAGCACTATTCTTCTGTGAAACACGTAATTCGATTGCCATGTATTTGTCTGTTGGTTACCCAAAGTCTTTGTTTGTAGTTTCATGACAAATGCACTGTTGTCTGCTACCATTGCATCAACTACTGTTATTTTGTAACTTCAGGTATCTGTCTTTGTAATAATGGTGTTGTGGCAGGCATCACCTCAAGTTGGAAGCTGCTATAAAGAGAACATAACTATTTACTAAATTCAAGAATGCCCTCTCTTTTGTGACGTAAAAAATCCATATCTGAGCAGTAATTTCTCAGGTCCCCACTCCTAGTGTTGAGATTTTTTATTGGCATACACAGACACACATCCATGGGTGGTAGTTTCTCGATACCATGAGCTCACCATCTCTAGGTATTCAATGCATCTGTAATTTTCACTCTCTTCTTTGTCAAGCCAGTGCTCAAATATCACATCTGGCTTTGCATCTTCTATAAATACAGGTAACAGATCATATTTTGTTCGTAGACATTGAACATTTACACTAGCTTAAACTATGAGCACATTATTTTGATTCCAGTTTTATTGACCTGCAGTTGCAATAGTAGATTCTATCGTACTGCTGCCTTGAACGTTCTCCGAAGAAGAAAGAGAAAAAAAAAAAAATACACCGCAATACTACACTCTTAGGCCATATAGAAATTTCCATTACTTTTTCCTTTAGCTCGAAGTCAACACCAATTTTTGAAAATGCTCTTTAGACCTTTTGCAGCTATTTTTTCTACTTCAAACTTATTGAACTCAGGGAAGGTTTTGCATAGGAACTGATTACATTTTCAGTTGTTGTGCTGTTTCTAACTTTGCTCAGGTGAAACCAAGCCTTTGTTTCCTCCGTACAGTTCTTCTTGTTTTTCGCCAGTGCCTATTATGCTTGTCTGCCTGTTTCTAACATTGAAATTTCTAGCTGGTGGTGTAGAAGATATATGAAGAATGGGTATTTCGAGATTGTCATGGGTGGATTGTTTGGGTCATGTAACCGTACCAGGGTATTTTCTTTCCTTTTTTGTGACGAACTTGTTGCCAATCAGTCTGGATATCACAAGAATGTTAGTTTACTGGATACTTCTCTGTGTTTCCCACAATGTTTTTATTATTTGCTTTTTCTTGCATTATTTCGCTGATGCTCCGTGAGTTTCTAGGGTTCACTCAGTGTTTCCCGAGTAACTTCATTTTCCATAGGCAGTGTTTGTTGTGTAATTTTTGGCTGTGTATTGCAGTAGAGGCTAATAGCAATGTGTGCTTTTCTAAACTACAAATTACATCATTTGTCATGGGTTCACCGAGTCCCTCTGCAATTTGTTCCTTTTCTGAAGACATGGACTGCTTGTTTTGTTTATTTTCGCTGGATATTCCTGGGTTATAAGCAGAGTGTGATTCATCTTTTCCCAACCCAGGATTTTTAGCATACTGCATTTTATCGAGTTTTTCTTTTACATCAGGATTGTCTTTTATGAGTATGTTCACTAGTTTTAATATTGTTCCCACTGATTCAATTAAATTTACACACTGTTCCGTCTTTTTTGCCTCAAGGATAGGACTTAATGTTTGCGTTTGGCTGGATTGCAGGATAGCTTCTGTGGAACGATCGATTTATCTATATTTGCATATTTATAAATTGGTTTGGAATCGTCACATACCTCTGCAATTGGTTTCGCCATGTCCATTTGACCACTGTGTAGCTTCTAGATCCGTTGTAGGCAGTACTTCTTTTGTTGTTTCGATCTGTAGTGTGTGCTGACATGTTTCACAACAGAACATGATTCTGTCCTTTGAACTTTTCACAACGCGCACTTCGCTGCTACTTAGGCCGACACAATCAATGTGAAATTGTTTTCGACACAACAGTCCACAAGTCACTATCATTTCGGTAGTTTTCAATAACGTTTTACACTTTCGGCACGAATTACTTTCGTCAATTGCCGCCATCTTGCATTGTCAAAGTTTGTCAAGCACCAAGTTTTGGAGGTTGATGTCATCTGTTGTTGAGCATGTAACCCCAGAAGTTCATTTCCTTATGATACACAGCCACTCTTTCATCCTCCAAACTTCATTTCACCAAGCTTTTGTTAGTTTGTGGTTTTCGCAGTTAACAACCGTTGTTATTCTATGTCTTCGTTATTTCTTGTCATTTGTTATAGTTTTAAAAGTGTTCAGAACATTCTTGCGTGTTGAGATCAGACTTGACGTGATGGTAGTGTAATTGCCAGTGTGAACTGGCCTTTTTAACTCAACTTCTCTCTCACTGTTCGGTAGTGGGTTAAAAGAATTGAATTGGTGTGATGTGGCGGAGGGCACATTATGTGCCACTGCATTATCTCCCTTTCCTGTTCCAGTCGCGTATGGTTTGCGGGAAGAACGACTGCCGGAAAGCCTGCGTGCGCGCTCGAATCTCTCTAATTTTGCATTCGTGATCTCCTTGGGAGGTATAAGTTGGGGGAAGCAATATATTCGATACCTCATCCAGAAACCTGGACAGCAAGTTACACCGCAATGCACAGCGCCTCTCTTGGAGAGTCTGCTAAACGTCTCTGTAGTGCTATCACGCTTACCAAATAACCCTGTGACGAAACAAGCCGTTCTTCTTTGCATCTTCTCTATCTCCTCTGCCAACCCGACCTGGTACGCATCCCACACTGATGAGCGGACAGTATAAATACACTATGACTCACTGTTGTTGTGATATGATGGCCAGTGTGTACTGACATGGGGTTGTGCCACTCATTGTGTGAAATAGTTTTGTATGTCTTTAGATTCGACGCCACTTGAGTTTCGTGTTTTTGTGAATGGTTTGATTGTGCAAATGAAAGTTTTGGCAGCTCCATGACTTGTGTCTGAGTTAATGCTGTTTGTGTGAAATTTAGACACCAGAAAAAAGGTAAAAAGAGTCGTGTTTTGCTTGGTGACTCGATAATGAAAAGATGTCAGTTTGGTTTCTGAGCGACATTGCTGAAAGAAATTGTTGTTGAAGGAGGCCCTAGAAGCCTTTCAGAGCTTCACCAGATCAATTCATATTTCTTCCAAATACAGTTAATAATGCAGCAAGAAAGACACTGTAATCTATGAATAATTGTAATCAAAACTGAAATTACGAATCACACTGCATTTCTTTGCAATTGCGTATTTATATCTGATTCTCCAGTATCTCCATCATGTCCCGGTATTCACAATTGCCAAATTTGTTCCATCTGTTTGTGACACCCTGTGGACTGGACTTGCAGAACACATGTAGGTAAAGCATAACACCATTTAATTATGTATGGATTATTATTACTTAAGATAAAAAATATATCTGCAATAAGGAACACCATTACAATTTAATTTCATTTACAGTCCTTCATTGTGGTGTCATAGTACATGGTGAGGGCTTAAGACATTGATAGTACTCCTACTCTACCCAGTATTTCCTCAGTAGCAACAAACTGCCCTGAGTGGCCTGTACTTCCTTTTACCTTTTGGCCAATAAAAAAATTCCATTTATAGCCCTTTAGGAACTGCATTTCCTTAAATAATTTGATGTTATACTATTCTGGCAATTTTCTCATTTGCTTCGTAGTTCTCTTGCAAAAGCTGGCAATTTCATCCTCCTCCTCAGACTGATGTGTGATTGAGCTTAGGGCAGTGGTCATCCAGTTCTCAGCCATATTTTATAATGACATACGGCTGAGTAACATTAAACACACAAACACTTCATAAGTGGCATGAGTAACTTATTGAGAGCTATGCTTGTAAAAAAGTTGTGGGTGGGGAAGCACTCTCTTGAGCTAATCAGCATTCTAATGTAGCTATGACTTTTAGTTATTTTGGGAAAGCTTTTGAATAAATTTTGGTCAGAAACATAACAAACTAGGATTAAAAGCGACTTTTTAAATGGAGCTGCTTGTAGAGGCGGACAGGGCAATATGAAAGATTTATCTGAAAAGCATCAAAGAAAATTAATACATTTAGAGAAACTGGGTTATGAGCTTAGTCAAACAAATGCATTAAAGAGGAGATTACCAGGAAAATAACTTGGACAGAGCATTTGAATGAAATGAAAGATACAACTTTCAATGAAATGGATTTAGTGATAATCATAACTACGAGGGGGGTGGGGGATCAAAATTATAACACCACTGATAATTATGGGAGGAGTTAAGCGGGAAATTTCAGAAAAAGTAATTTTCATGAAGCAGGGGAGAGAAGAGAATCACAGTGGAATAATAGAAATAGAAATGATAATATATTACATGACAGAAGAAACAAAGCTTGGGAAAGGGACAATAGACCATTTAGACACCATAGATGGGAAAATATAGATAATAATCTATTAAACTAAGGGTCGTTGTATTGGGAGTATGTCAGTTTGGGCCAAGTAGAAACAGATATCAGGATAATAATTATAACAGGGACATTGAAGGGAACTTTGAGGAGAGAAGAAATGTTGATCCACACTGGAAACAAAACAAAATCAGGAATAGATATGGAATGAGTAGATTACATTTCAATTGCAAGTTTTGGAATGCTATGGGTACAGATATATGCGAAAATGATCAGAAGAAGCTTACTCATAGTGTGGAAATAGCACCACATGCAAATCTCTAGCAACTCTTTACATTGTATCAAGAATTGAAACTTTAGTGGGAGGGAAGAAAAGTGGCGATGAATTTGCTTTATATTAGTTAATGACTAATGATATAGCAGATGCAGACAAAGATTTTCCTGTTTCCAATGTTAATGCTGTTGAACATTATAATGATGTACCTGGAGGGGAAGAATTTATTTTATATGTTAGTAGTAAAGTAGTGAGTTAAGAAGATGTATTACGTGATTGTGATGATATTAGGGATGAAGACAAAAATTACCAGTAATGAGGCCAGTGAAGACGTTATAGATGGCATGGAGGAAAAAACAGGATGTGAGAGAGATTTATATAGATAATTAAATGGTGTGTTATATGTAGAAGTTAATAACAGTTAGCACAGGAAAGTAATAATAACTATACCCAGACAGGCCAGAGCTGTGATAGAAAGGCACATGACAGTGATTTTTAAAACTGTCGTCCGAATGAAGCGGACTGTGGAAACTCCATAAGTAACGAATTTTAAAAGTGACTTGAGATCATTATAGTCACGAAAGTCAAATGACAGAATAAAAGATACACTGGAAAGAGTATGTGAAAGTTTGCGTCCAGAATGGTAGAAACAGAAGAAAAACAATTCAGATAACTTAGAAGATACTAATACATCCTGAGTACCATGCAACCAAAAGTAGAAAACATGTACAGAAAGATGCAGTAAAGGAAATGGGGTTCAAAGAAATTGAGAGGGATCTCATGTATGAGGAATAAAATAGAGATGATAGTGAGATACAGCGAAGTCCATATATTCATCTCGAAATGGTGGAGTGGGAAGGTAATTGTTTAACTGTTACTAGAAATCCAATTTTTGGTGTGTCTAAAAAGTAAAAAGAGAGAATAAAGCACAGTCCAGATTTTGTTGAATTGCCAGTGGTGGGGATTAAGATTATATGAGCAATAAGGAGATATTGTAAAGTTGTGAATAAGCAAACACTACAGCATTTAGAATTAATAACATACCATTTATCCAGGGATGCCTTGTGATACCCGATCTGAATGCCACAATTGTTTTGGGGATGAAATGAACAGTAAAGGCTAAAGTAGCGTTTTGTTGGACAACTAAAGAGAAAAGTTTAATAGAACCAGAGGTGATACTTCTTTTCAAACCAAATTAATCACTATAAGTGGGAATATCAGTAATGAAATCATAGGGGTAAAATATTTAGATTATGAAGGATACATTGAAAAAGAGAAAGATAGTTTAAAGGAGAGGGAAGATTTGGAATATCATCGTAATTTAGTTGAAAAAGACGAGAAACTTAATGAGAGTCAAAATGAGGGTTAGAGGAAATTTTTGTGGGGATAATGTGATATTTTCAGTTAGAGGACAGGGAGAGTAAAGAATTACCAATGTAAATTTAAGCTAAGACCTCATGAACCATTTTTATTAAACCATACGGAATAACAATGTGAAGAAGGAAAGCAATAGAATAGGGATTACAAAAGATGGGAAGTTGGGGACTTATAGAGAGGAGTTGCTGTCAGTATAATAACCCATTCGCAATATGAAAACAAAATGGAGGGCTAAGGCTTGTGTTAGATTCCAGACATTTTAATAAAATTCTAGAGAGAGAAACTTACCATCCTGCTGTTGCATAATTGCAAAGATGTAAATTACATGACTAGTCTTCATGTAATTTTCAATGTTAACCAGATAATATTAGAATCCAACTCTAGCAACTACACTGCTCTTCTATATAGTGGCAGATCCTGTCAACAAAAAAATCGACAATCCAGGATGGGATGTAACAATAATATATAAAGGAAAGTTGCTACTCACCAGATAGCGGAGATGCTAAGTCACAGATAGGAACAACAAAACGACTGTCACAACTAAGCTTTCAGCCAACAAGGCCTTTGTCGAAAATAGACACCCCCCCCCCCCCACACACACACACACGGTGGGAGTGGCAACTGGGTGGGGGTAAGGAGGAGGCTGCAGCGAGGAAGAGGAGGAGGCGGAGGGGTGGAGGGCAGTGAAGTGCTGCTGGGGAGTGCACAGACACAAGGTGGGGAGAGGGTAGGTCAGCTATGTGCAGTCCGGAGGTTAGACGGAGTGCAGGGGAGAAGTGGGGGGAGGGGGGGATAGTGGAAAAGGAGAGAAGTAAAAAGACTGGGTGCGATGGACGAATAAGGGTTGTGTAGTGCTGCCCATGGCCTTATTGCTGTTGAATACTACCTTTCCCAACACCCAACGGATTTCAAACCAACAACCTTCTTCCTAGTCACCATGTCCAACCATATCCTCAACACAATTACTTCTTCTTCGAAGGCATTACCTACAAACAAATCTGGGGTAGGGCAATGGGCACCTGCATGGCACCATCCTATGCCAGCCTCTTCATGGCCCATCTAGAGGAATCCTCCTTAAACATCCAGAATCCTAATACCCATACATGGTTCAGAGTCATTGATGACATCTTTAAGGTCTGGATTGAGTATGAGGACACCCTACCCACATTCCTCCAGAACCTCAACAGCTTCTTCCCCATTTGCTTCACCTGGTCTCACTCAAATCAACAAGCAACCTTTCTAGATGTTGACCTCCACCTCAAAGATGGCTACATCACTATATCTGTCCATATCAAACCTACTAACATAGCCTAGCCACCCATGGTCATCACATCTGCAGTAACGTGTGTGCCCTCTCAAAGTATATCAAAGGTCTCACTGAAGTCTTCACAGACCGTAATTATTCTCCCAACCTTGGGCAAAAACCAATCTCCTGTGCTTTATTTTTCCAGTCTCCCACCACCTCCCAAAATCTCAAAGCCCAGACACAGAGTAGCATTCCCTCATAAATCAGTACTACCCACGACTCGAGCAACTGAATTACATTCTCTACTTGCGTTTTGACTACCTCTCATTGTGCCCTGAAATGGGAAATGTGCTGCCCACTATCCTTCCTACCTTCCCACAGTGGTATTCCGCCATCCACTGACTTTACACAACATGCTGTGTCTCGATTTCAACTTGTTACAGAAAATGGTGGACAGCATATTGAACATGTTTTGTGCCAGTCACATGGAACTTAAGTGATGCTTTAAATGCAGTTTTTGGCCTCAGGCCAATTAACAACCGATATGAGCGATGCTTTTTATGCAGTTTTTGTCCTCAGGACAATTAAAAACCGATTTTGCCCGTCCAGTGTGATATGACATTGCCATGGTGGATGGGCTTACGTAACTAACAGCATCACACCTGTAACCCCATGTACACTGAGTAGTACAGTTTGTTTAATATCAAACGTACACCTTAGTCATTGTTATCAATTCATTTGTCACTTGTAGTTGGCCACTATTAAATTATGATGCTTCCAGCTACTGCTACATTCTGTAACTAATGTTTCAAATGGCTCTGAGCACTATGGGACTTAACATCTATGGTCATCAGTCCCCTAGAACTTAGAACTACTTAAACCTAACTAACCTAAGTACATCACACAACACCCAGTCATCATGAGGCAAGGAAATCCCTGACCCCACCGCAAATCGAACCGAGGAACCCGGGAGCGGGAAGCGAGAACGCTACCACACGACCACAAGTTGCGGACATTCTGTAACTATTTATTTTTCTTCTGTCATACGTTTTCCCCCTTCTCTGATAATATTCCATTGCCCTTTGACATCATTCTGACCGGTGGTGTTATTTCTACAATGATTTGAAAGTTTAATTGTAATCACCCTGTATATTGGAGCATTTGAGATGTTAGATTCCTCATCGAGATGCTTATGGGCTAGCTTATTCTAAGTATAGAAAATTATTTGGGTTATGAAATAATCTTCAGCTGAAGCCATACCAACATGTAACTAAGACTTGTGAACAAAGTCAGTCATTATGAAAGAATGGTAACAAAATGCAAATGAGTATAAGCAATTTTGTATTTTCATATATAACTTAATGCCAACCTTCTTGGAGGTGCACTTCTTTATGCATCAAGTGTGTGGTTTGAACTAGATCCCTAGCTGTGTGATTCTTATCTCAAAATTTTCAATTTCCAGGCTCATATTGCTGTTTATTTGTACTTCATTCTGTTCTATAAAATAGACAGCTCTTACTATCTTCACATCTCAAAGATATTCTGCACCATTCTGAGTTTACTTTGTTTACTAAAAACCATGGATGAGATAAGGGAAGGAATGATACATGTTGATTTACATTTTCACAATACTAAGCGTCATGCCAATTGTTTAATTTAGTGAAATGTCCACATGATCATCATAACACTCACACATAAACACACACACATTCAAAATGAAAAGAACTCTGCATAGTAAACCACTTATCACCATAATGGGATATGGAACAGTATTAGCATTATGTTAGAACAAACTTGCCTACTAGAAAGGAGAGTGATACAATAACTTCACTCACTCAATCAAATTGTGTGTTGTGAATTCAGCCAGCTTGGAGACATGCCTATGTATAGAGCAATCACAGCTTATAATATTACTTATGTTTTGATGTACTCTGATATTTTAAACGACACTTACAATGATTGCCAGTACACAAATCTTGATGAAATATTATTGTAATGCTACGATAGACATGACTAGAGTTCTGCGTTTTGTTGGTGCAGATTTACTTTCCAACTCTTCTAGGCTTTACATCACTTATATGTCATTTACCACATCTGTTACTACAATATATGTTTCACACTTATGACTGAAATGATCGTCATTTACCACATCTGTTACTACAATATATGTTTCACATTTATGAATGAAATATTCATACTTCAAGCTAATACTGTGTTCTCTGAATGAAATTTTATATTGAATTTACTGTGACATCAAGCAACAAGCATTATGAGAAGTTTGTAAGTGGTCATGAATTTTCATTTGATCAGATGCTATTCACGCAAAGGAAAATTGTGAAAATACTGAACAACTAGTCCGATCCTCTCTAAACATATATATTATCTAGCTAACATAAATATATTGTTTTATCCTCACAAAGGAATGGTCCAGTTCATATCAGAACCTACCCAAAAATTTTTCAAATAGAAAAAATACACCTAAAGAAATCCACTGTCAAAATTTTAGCTAGTAAGGCAAACTGCAAGTATTTAAAAAAATTCAGTTACTAATTTTTTCCTCACGAAAAGCTGACTGTAACAGCAGTTCCTAGAGTCTTTTCTGCTTAGTGTATGAATTGGCAAATAAGTAGATGCAACTATGACCGGAAAACGTAGTGCAGCATAGCGTTAAGTCTAAGGGCACACAATGAATTTTAAGCACTAAAATTATGACAAAAATGCCTCAAATGAGACTTTTTTGATCAGTTTTGCACTTCATATTGAACCTAAATTGTTGCAGATGCAAATGTTACGCAAGTGACTAACAGAGGAAAGATGGCGCCGGTAGGATGGATTGTGTGGTGATAGGACGCTCCACAATCGCTTGAAATTAAATGGTTCTTCGTACAGAAAGTGTAAAAATCATGTAGTCAAAGGGTTTTGGTGCAATAAGTGCAACTTTTGGTTACATGAGAAGCGCGCAAACACTTATCTGAAATTTATAAATGACGATATTCAGTGGATTTGTATCGTCTGTGTAAGTGACAAAAATGCGCGATTGACATCCACACTAAATTCTAAAGACGAAATTATCCGTGTTCTTTAAAGTGCCATTGATGCTCTGAAAGCAGAACTGACATTGCTAAAGCAGGAAACTAGTGCATTGAAACATGAAAAACGCTGTGTATGTGAAAAAACTCCAGTATTAAATGGACCTACATCAGCAAATACACGGAATGATACGACTGACAAACCACGAAAAAAATCAGCCACCATTACGAAAGAAAAAGAAACTGAAGATACGGATGAACCAAACAAATATAAGTGGACCAGCATAACGTACAAAAAAGACAGAAAGAAGCATTATAATAAGGCAGAAAGTGAATTCTTTATTATAGGCGACTCATTGTTGATGGCTGTGATCAGTGTGGGGAGGGGGATAGCAGTTTGCCAGCAGTTGCCTTCACATCACAGCAAGTACACCTACATCTACGTGATTACTCTGCTATTCACAATTAAGTGCCTGGCAGAGGGTTCAATGAACCACCTTCAAGCTGTCTCTCTACCGTTCCACTTTCGAATGGCGCACGGGAAAAACTAGCACTTAAATTTTTCTGTGCAAGTCCTGATTTCTCTTATTTTATCGTGATGATCATATCCCCCTATATAGATGGGTGCCAACAGAATGTTTTCGCAATCAGAGGACAAAACTGGTGATAGAAATTTCATGAGAAGATCCCGTCGCAACAAACAATGCCTTTCTTTTAAAGATAGTCACTCCAACTCACATATCATGTCTGAGGCACTACCTCACCTATTTCGCGAAAATACAAAACGAGCTGCCGTTTTTTTGTACTTTTTCGATGTCATCCATCCCACCTGATATGGATCCCACACCGCACAGCAATACTCCAGAATAGGGCGAACAAGTGTAGTGTAAGCAATTTCTTTAGTAGATCTGTAGCACCTTCTAAGTGTTCTGCCAATGCATCACAGTCTTTGGTTTGCTCTACCCACAATACTATGTGATTGTTACAATTTAGGTTGTTTGTAATTGTAATCCCTAAGTATTTGGTTGAATTTACAGCCTTCAGGGTCAATTGGTCATCTGGTGAATTTACAAGGCGGTAAATGACACCATCATCTGCAAATAATTTAAGAGGGCTATTCAGATTGCCTCCTATATCCTTAATATAGATCAGGCACAATATAGGGCCTATAACACTTTCTTGGAGAACGCTGGATATTACTTCTGTTTTAATTGATGACTTTCTATCACTACAAACTGTGAACTTTCTGACAGGAAATCACTAATACAGTCGCGCAACTAAGGTGATATTCCATAGGTACACAGTTTGGTTAGAAAATGCTTGTGAGGAACGGCGTCAAAAGCCTTCTGAATATCTAAAAATATGGAGTCAATTTGACATCCCCTGTCGATAGCACTCATTACTTCATGAGGATAAAGAGCTAGTTGTGTTCTACAAGAATGATATTTTCTGAATCCGTGCTGACTATGTGTCAGTACATCTATTTCTTCGAGGTACTTCATAATGTTCAAATACAGTATATGTTCCGAAACCCTACTGCAAATCGACATTCGTGATATGGGCCTGTAATTCAGCGGATTTCCCCTATTTCCCTTTTTGGGTATTGGTGTGACGTGAGCAACTTTCCAGTCTCTAGCTACGGAACTTTCTGTGAGGGAGCGGATGCATATAATTACTAAATATTGAGCTATTGCATCTGCATACTCTGAAAGGAACCTCACTGGTATACCATCTATACCGGAAGTCTTGCCTTTATTGATTTAAGCTGCTTTGCTACACCGAGGTTATCTACTTCAATGTTTCTCATCTACACAGCTGTACTTGATTCGAATTCGGGAATATTTACTTCGCCTTCTTTGGTGAAGGAGTTTCGGAAAACTGCTTTGGTGGCACTGTCATCAGTGATTTAACCGGCTATCGTGCAGCGAAGTTATTTATTGCGTCTTGCCACTGGTGTGCTTTATATATGACCAGAATCTCTCTGGACTTTCTGCCAGATTCCGAGACAGTGTTTTGTTGTGGAAATTATTAAAAGCATCTCGCATTGAAGCAGGTGCTATATTCTGAATTTTGCAAAACTTTGCCGATCTTCGGGATTTTGCACTTTTAAATTTGGCAAGCTTTTTCGTTCAGGGTGTAAACGTGGACAAGGAAAAACAATTCCCGGATTTTCCGGTTAAAAATACACTTTCTCCCGCGTTTTCCGTGTTAAGTGACAGTATATTTTCCCTTATCAATCCTTTGAATGGTTATAGTTCTATACACGGGCATAGAATTTCCTGGCACTTTAGAAAACGAAACTCAGGGAAAAAGACACGTTTTGGAAATATCTTTGATGTGCAGCTACATGTACACTGCGTATTTTCGTATTACGAAAGTATACATTGGAACTCCACCAAACACCGCATGTTACTTTTTGAATCATTGAAATTGAGATTGTGATGCGCGTTTATAAGCCAGTCATAGCCCAGATAGCACAGTAAGCCAGTTTCAAACTTGTTTCCAGATGTAAAGTTCAAGTATATAAGCTTGATCAAAGCTGGAATATTCAAGCCTGTTAGTGGGATTCAAGCTTGAAACAAACATCAAAGTTGGCAGAGTTCAAGCTATATTTCAAGCTTGACTTATCACGTTTGGCTCCAGCTGTATCTACACACGTGGAATACAGCCTGGTATTTACAGCTTGTTTTGAGCTATATCATTATTAATCTGAATTTATTGAACCTAATTAATTAAATAAATATCATAATGGAAATGGTGTGAAAAAAATTATCAAGACATGTATGTTTAAAAATTTTTATTTTCAAAGTGTTTAAAATTGTTTTATTTTAAAATTTAATTATTCTGAAGCCCCTCTGGCCCCAGCACACAGACCAGAGCAGGATCAAATATCGCTGACTTCTGCTGGTATAATGATCCTGTAACAGGTAAAAGAAAATGTTAGCCATACCTAAACATAAAAAATGTAAAAAGTTGAAACTGATCAACCTAAATATAATTTATGCCCCAGATTAGCAAAATAACTTCAAACTCACTGATGTAGTAAGAATCATTAACTAGTATAAACGTCACTGAGTAAGAAGCTGCTTCTGGTGACTTCATTCCAAAGGGTTTTTAAAGTAATTTGAAATAATTTTTGTTTGAAATTTTGAAAGTAAAGATGACATTTGGGTAATTTTGCGATGACTTCATGAAGAAGCCACACATCACTATTTCAACACAGTTTCAGGGCCGTTTAATCTGAATTATAAAGAAACAATTACTTGAAATCATATACACCTCATACTGTAAGCTTATAAGGAAACTTATAATCTTATATATATATATAACACACACACACACACACACACACACACACACACACACACACACACACACACACACACACACACACACACACACACCTCTTATCCTCGTCCTAGATGGAACTTTGGGAGGGCAGATTGGGCTGCTTTCTCGGAGAAACTTGATAAATGCCTTGGAAGGATACCCCCAATGTATAAGAACTACGAAAGATTTGTTGGAGCCGTCATCACCTCAGCTAAAGTTAGTATGCCCAGAGGATTCAGAAACGAATATGTGCCAGGATGGAGCGAGGAAAGTGAACGGCTTTATAGACAGTTTCTGGACAATGGGGCTACAGAAATTGCAGACGATCTATTACATAGCCTAGACGCGGCCAAGCGTGCTAAGTGGATGGAGACCGTGGAACAAATGGATTTTACAAGATCAAGCAGAAGGGCGTGGTCTTTGCTTCGGAGACTTGGAGGTGGAGGTAAAAATCTGCGAATGACCAGCACTATGTCCTCAAATACAGTTGCGGTTCACATCAGCAAGACGTCCAGGGCCCCAAAGGAACGAGCCCATACTGTTGTTGTTGTTGTTGTTGTTGTTGTTGTTGTCTTCAGTCCTGAGACTGGTTTGATGCAGCTCTCCATGCTACTCTATCCTGTGCAAGCTTTTTCATCTCCCAGTACCTACTGCAACCTACATCCTTCTGAATCTGCTTAGTGTATTCATCTCTTGGTCTCCCTCTACGATTTTTACCGTCCACGCTGCCCTCCAATACTAAATTGGTGATCCCTTGATGCCTCAGAACATGTCCTACCAACCGATCCCTTCTTCTGGTCAAGTTGTGCCACAAACTTCTCTTCTCCCCAATCCTATTCAATACTTCCTCATTAGTTATGTGATCTACCCATCTAATCTTTAGCATTCTTCTGTAGCACCACATTTCGAAAGCTTCTATTCTCTTCTTATCCAAACTATTTATCGTCCATGTTTCACTTCCATACATGGCTACACTCCATACTAATACTTTCAGAAATGACTTCCTGACACTTAAATCAATACTGGATGTTAACAAATTTCTCTTCTTCAGAAACGCTTTCCTTGCCATTGCCAGCCTACATTTTATATCCTCTCTACTTCGACCATCATCAGTTATTTTGCTCCCCAAATAGCAAAACTCCTTTACTACTTTAAGTGTCTCATTTCCTAATCTAATCCCCTCAGCATCACCCGATTTAATTTGACTACATTCCATTATCCTTGTTTTGCTTTTGTTGATGTTCATCTTATATCCTCCTTTCAAGACACTGTCCATTCCATTCAACTGGTCTTCCAAGTCCTTTGCTGTCTCTGACAGAATCACAATATCATCAGCGAACCTCAAAGTTTTTATTTCTTCTCCATGAATTTTAATACCTACTCCGAATTTTTCTTTTGTTTCCTTTACTGCTTGCTCAATATACAGATTGAACAACATCGGGGAGAGGCTACAACCCTGTCTTACTCCCTTCCCAACCACTGCTTCCCTTTCATGCCCCTCGACTCTTATAACTGCCATCTGATTTCTGTACAAATTGTAAATAGCCTTTCGCTCCCTGTATTTTACCCCTGCCACCTTTAGAATTTGAAAGAGAGTATTCCAGTCAACATTGTCAAAAGCTTTCTCTAAGTCTACAAATGCTAGAAACGTAGGTTTGCCTTTCCTTAATCTTTCTTCTAAGATAAGTCGTAAGGTCAGTATTGCCTCACGTGTTCCAGTGTTTCTACGGAATCCAAACTGATCTTCCCCGAGGTTGGCTTCTACTAGTTTTTCCATTCGTCTGTAAAGAATTCGTGTTAGTATTTTGCAGCTGTGACTTATTAAGCTGATAGTTCGGTAATTTTCACATCTGTCAACACCTGCTTTCTTTGGGATTGGAATTATTATATTCTTCTTGAAGTCTGAGGGTATTTCGCCTGTTTCATACATCTTGCTCACCAGATGGTAGAGTTTTGTCAGGACTGGCTCTCCCACGGCCGTCAGTAGTTCCAATGGAATATTGTCTACTCCGGGGGCCTTGTTTCGACTCAGGTCTTTCATTGCTCTGTCAAACTCTTCACGCAGTATCATATCTCCCCTTTCATTCTCATCTACATCCTCTTCCATTTCCATAATATTGTCCTCAAGTACATCGCCCTTGTATAGACCCTCTATATACTCCTTCCACCTTTCTGCTTTCCCTTCTTTGCTCAGAACTGGGTTTCCATCTGAGCTCTTGATATTCATACAAGTCGTTCTCTTATCTCCAAAGGTCTCTTTAATTTTCCTGTAGGCGGTATCTATCTTACCCCTAGTGATATAGGCCTCTACATCCTTACATTTGTCCTCTAGCCATCCCTGCTTAGCCATTTTGCACTTCCTGTCGATCTCATTTTTGAGACGTTTGTATTCCTTTTTGCCTGTTTCACTTACTGCATTTTCATATTTTCTCCTTTCATCAATTAAATTCAATATTTCTTCTGTTACCCAAGGATTTCTACTAGCCCTCGTCTTTTTACCTACTTGATCCTCTGCTGCTGTCACTACTTCATCCCTCAAAGCTACCCATTCTTCTTCTACTGTATTTAATTCCCCCATTCCTGTCAATTGCTCCCTTATGCTCTCCCTGAATCTCTGTACAACCTCTGGTTCTTTTAGTTTATCCAGGTCCCATCTCCTTAAATTCCCACCTTTTTGCAGTTTCTTCAGTTTTAATCTACAGGTCATAACCAATAGATTGTGGTCAGAGTCCACATCTGCCCCTGGAAATGTCTTACAATTTAAAACCTGGTTCCTAAATCTCTGTCTTACCATTATATAATCTATCTGATACCTTTTAGTATCTCCAGGGTTCTTCCATGTATACAACCTTCTTTCATGATTCTTAAACCAAGTGTTAGCTATGATTATGTTGTGCTCTGTGCAAAATTCTACCAGGCGGCTTCCTCTTTCATTTCTGTCCCCCAATCCATATTCACCTACTATGTTTCCTTCTCTCCCTTTTCCTACACTCGAATTCCAGTCACCCATGACTATTAAATTTTCGTCTCCCTTCACAATCTGAATAATTTCTTTTATTTCATCATACATTTCTTCAATTTCTTCGTCATCTGCAGAGCTAGTTGGCATATAAACTTGTACTACTGTAGTAGGTGTGGGCTTTGTATCTATCTTGGCCACAATAATGCGTTCACTATGCTGTTTGTAGTAGCTTACCCGCATTCCTATTTTCCTATTCATTATTAAACCTACTCCTGCATTACCCCTATTTGATTTTGTATTTATAACCCTGTAATCACCTGACCAAAAGTCTTGTTCCTTCTGCCACCGAACTTCACCAATTCCCACTATATCTAACTTCAACCTATCCATTTCCCTTTTTAAATTTTCTAACCTACCTGCCCGATTAAGGGATCTGACATTCCACGCTCCGATCCGTAGAACGCCAGTTTTCTTTCTCCTGATAACGACATCCTCTTGAGTAGTCCCCGCCCAGAGATCCGAATGGGGGACTATTTTACCTCCGGAATATTTTACCCAAGAGGACGCCATCATGTAATCATACAGTAAAGCTGCATGCCCTCGGGAAAAATTACGGCTGTAGTTTCCCCTTGCTTTCAGCCGTTCGCAGTACCAGCACAGCATGGCCGTTTTGGTTATTGTTACAAGGCCAGATCAGTCAATCATCCAGACTGTTGCCCTTGCAACTACTGAAAAGGCTGCTGCCCCTCTTCAGGAACCACACGTTTGTCTGGCCTCTCAACAGATACCCCTCCGTTGTGGTTGCACCTACGGTACGGCTATCTGTATCGCTGAGGCACGCAAGCCTCCCCACCAACGGCAAGGTCCATGGTTCATGGGGGGGGGGGGAGCCCATACTATAGCTCTTTAAGCTCCTTTTTAATTTTTATAGTAGAGCCCATACTATAAAAATTAAAAAGGAGCTTAAAGAGCTAAAATCGACAGCAGAGAACAATACATCTTATTCCCAACCCTTTTCAGTCGAAGAGTTAAATATGGCCCTGAACGATATAAAACCAGGAAAGGCCCCAGGGTTTGATGGGATTCACCCAGAATTTCTGCTCCACTGTGGTAAATTTGCAAGATTATGGCTTGCGCGATTCTTCTCTAACGTGTTGCAAACTGGAAAAATTCTGCACACTCTCAAAAAGGCTAAAATTGTTGCCATATTAAAACCGGGCAAACCGAGTGACCAACCTCACAGCTACCGCCCAATCGCCTTGCTCAGCATGATCTATAAATTACTGGAGAGACTTATGTACAACAGAATGAGCGAAGTCATCCTGGAGGCTGTACCGGTAGAACAGGCGGGCTTCCGGCGGAAAAGAAGCTGCACGGATCAGGTCCTCGCTCTAACAACCTACATCGAGGCGGGCTTCCAAAGACAGCAAAAAACATCAGTGGTATTTGTTGACCTGACGGCGGCGTTCGACACTGTCTCGAGACAGGGCCTGATTTATAAGCTCCTCTGCATCGTGCCATGTCTAAAAACGGCTAACCTTATCAACGAAATGCTCTGCAATAGACCATTCCAGGTTGTCATCGGTAACAACAGAAGTAAATTCATGAAACTTAATAATGGCCTGCCCCAAGGTTCAGTACTGGCTCCACTGCTTTTCAGCATGTATATAGCCGATATGCCTAGGACGAGATCCAAAATGTTCGGATATGCGGACGACTGGGCCTTGGCCACACAACACCGAGTGATGGAGGAAACTGAGATCACACTATCCAGCGATTTGACCACTCTAGGAAAATACTTCCGTGACTGGAGGCTCCAACCCAGCCCATCCAAAACAGAGGCCACTTGTTTCCACCTGAATAACAAATCAGCAAACAAAGAGCTCAAGATCCGCTTTGATTGCGGCATTCTTCCATATAATAGAACACCAAAGTATCTGGGCATGACACTCGATAGAACATTGAGCTATAAACAACACCTTGTAAACACTGCTGAAAAAGTCAGAACTAGAAACAACATTGTCCAAAAGCTTTGTGGCACTAGTTGGGGGTCCACTGCCTCCGTTCTGCGTAGCTCTGCACTAGGACTTGTCTATTCTGCAGCAGAGTACTGTTCCCCAATATGGTTAAATAGTGCTCACATCAAGAAGGTGGATGCAGTCTTGACCCAAACGATGAGGGTTATCTCTGGAACGATCAGGTCAACTCCTGTCCAATGGCTGCCTGTATTGAGCCATATCCCGCCGCCACATTTGCGCAGAGAACACGCACTTGTCAGGGAGTGTCGAAAAATCCAAAATAGCCCAGATCTTCCTATCCACACCCTGAGTAATGGAATTGAGCAAAATAGATTGAAATCCAGACACCCCCCTCTCACAAGTGCCAAAGATCTGGTAAAGAACGCTTTTATTCTTGAGGACCGCTGGAGAGAAGAATGGGAGGAAAAGACACCGCCTCAGGTTAACACCTTATTGGGAACATCTAACAGACCTCGGGGCTTTGACTTGCCCCGCAAAATCTGGTCTACCCTTAACAGGATCAGGACAAGCCACTGCCGTTGTGCGGACTCCTTGTACAAATGGAGCATAGTGCTATCACCACAGTGCTACTGCGGCGCTGACAGGCAGACAATTCACCATATCGTGGTAGAATGCCCTCTGAGGGCCTACCCTGGGCCAACAAGGGACTTCATGGATGTGACTAACAGTGCAATTGATTATATTTCTAACCTAGATGTTTGTTTGTGATATTGTAACTGTTTTGTGTGTTATGTACTTTTAGATTTTTCATATGTGATTTGTACTTGCCATACGCTAAATAAATAAATAAATAAAATAAGGAAACTACAGTTTAGAAAAATGTAGATGGTTTATTCTATCCACAATTATATTTTGGTGAATAAAACTGAATCAAAATGAAATAAAAGATGAAATCAAAATGAATTTAAGAAATTACCAGTTCAGTGGAACTGAAATGTAAAAGAACAAAAAAATGTTCTCCTTGTCATATTTTAATATTGCCTTTTATTAGATTTCAGCCACATTACAAATAACAAACTAAGAAGTACCAGTAGGCCTTGCAGTATTATTTCACCTAGGGAACAACAAAATTAAGAGCAATTGAAGACCAGTCAAAGCTACGTAAATAAAAAATACTGACACCTATGTAGTGACTGGTTCTTGATGCACTTTTCCCGTTCACCATGTCATTACTATTTGTATTAGCAAAGAAACTTTTCACACTTCACGATTATTCATTCATGGCATGACACACACGAGTATTTACAAGTAAACAAATGTAATAGGGCGATATATATAAAAAGGCGAGATTTTAAAAAGGTAAAATAACATTAAGTTTTAATTTATTAGTGCCACGTACTAGAGAGCTAGTTTAAAATGACCTCTTTTTGCTGAACAACTTGTAATATGTTTTCTTAGCTGGTAATCCATTTCACTTTCATCCAGGTTCAATTTTTCTACGTAAAAGAATATGATATTTCTTTACGTTACGTAATAATATTTAACATTTGTAATATGAGAAAAAATGCACCAGCGTACCTGTTATACACTATATACACTCCTGGAAATTGAAATAAGAACACCGTGAATTCATTGTCCCAGGAAGGGGAAACTTTATTGACACATTCCTGGGGTCAGATACATCACATGATCACACTGACAGAATCACAGGCACATAGACACAGGCAACAGAGCATGCACAATGTCGGCACTAGTACAGTGTATATCCACCTTTTGCAGCAATGCAGGCTGCTATTCTCCCATGGAGACGATCGTAGAGATGCTGGATGTAGTCCTGTGGAACGGCTTGCCATGCCATTTCCACCTGGCGCCTCAGTTGGACCAGCGTTCGTGCTGGATGTGCAGACCGTGTGAGACGACGCTTCATCCAGTCCCAAACATGCTCAATGGGGGACAGATCCGGAGATCTTGCTGGCCAGGGTAGTTGACTTACACCTTCTAGAGCACGTTGGGTGGCACGGGATACATGCGGACGTGCATTGTCCTGTTGGAACAGCAAGTTCCCTTGCCGGTCTAGGAATGGTAGAACGATGGGTTCGATGACGGTTTGAATGTACCGTGCACTATTCAGTGTCCCCTCGACGATCACCAGTGGTGTACGGCCAGTGTAGGAGATCGCTCCCCACACCATGATGCCGGGTGTTGGCCCTGTGTGCCTCGGTCGTATGCAGTCCTGATTGTGGCGCTCACCTGCACGGCGCCAAACACGCATACGACCATCATTGGCACCAAGGCAGAAGCGACTCTCATCGCTGAAGACGACACGTCTCCATTCGTTCCTCCATTCACGCCTGTCGCGACACCACTGGAGGCGGGCTGCACGATGTTGGGGCGTGAGCGGAAGACGGCGTAACGGTGTGCGGGACCGTAGCCCAGCTTCATGGAGACGGTTGCGAATGGTCCTCGCCGATACCCCAGGAGCAACAGTGTCCCTAATTTGCTGGGAAGTGGCGGTGCGGTCCCCTATGGCACTGCGTAGGATCCTACGGTCTTGGCGTGCATCCGTGCGTCGCTGCGGTCCGGTCCCAGGTCGACGGGCACGTGCACCTTCCGCCGACCACTGGCGACAACATCGATGTACTGTGGAGACCTCATGCCCCACGTGTTGAGCAATTCGGCGGTACGTCCACCCGGCCTCCCGCATGCCCACTATACGCCCTCGCTCAAAGTCCGTCAACTGCACATACGGTTCACGTCCACGCTGTCGCGGCATGCTACCAGTGTTAAAGACTGCGATGGAGCTCCGTATGCCATGGCAAACTGGCTGACACTGACGGCGGCGGTGCACAAATGCTGCGCAGCTAGCGCCATTCGACGGCCAACACCGCGGTTCCTGGTGTGTCCGCTGTGCCGTGCGTGTGATCATTGCTTGTACAGCCCTCTCGCAGTGTCCGGAGCAAGTATGGTGGGTCTGACACACCGGTGTCAATGTGTTCTTTTTTCCATTTCCAGGAGTGTATCTTCTTCAGACCCGGTGTAGCAGTAAGGCAGGGGACGCCACACACTTTCCGAACTATTTTCCAGTATAAAACAAACTTCACAACAGTCAACAATCATTAATGCACGTCACAAAAATAAAATGGCCGTAAAACTAGCAGAGTCAGTGCAACTGCAAGGCTTATAAACGCTTGTGGCACTTCCCGTGGACGTCTATGGATGCTATGCTGCGCGCGCATCTGCTGTACAGCCTCCTAGAGAAATTACAGTTTATTTCAAGCTTGGGAAAATTATTTTAATTCAAGCTAAATTTTTACAGCTTGATGTAAACTGTGTGACAGGTTGATTTTTCAATCTTGAATTTTCAACTGAACCTAAACTCAATATCCACCTTGAAATAAGCTTGAGTGCTAGCTGAGAGCTCATGCCACGTGATCTCGCCAGCCGATGGCAGCGGATATTGAGAGCCTAGGACACGTGATGTAGTCAAACCAACAGCAACATCGTTGTTAAGTAGCACAAACACACAAACAGGGAAAGCTAATAGCTTAAATTAATATGCATGGTGTTGCTACAATAAAAGCAAAGCTTTCACATATAATATTGGTCTCTAAAGTTAATAAGCTGCAAGAGAAGCTAAGGTTTTGCATATAATGTTGATATTTTTTGCGCGTGTTACACTTCAGATGTATAACACAAATGTGCCAGTAAAATTTTTAATAATGGCATAAATGTCTGATCTTCAGGGTTCAAAATTCTTCTAAATGGCTCGTCATCAAATAGTTGATTTTTTAATGAGAGTCAAACGCTCTGTTATTTAATAAATTCATGGTACATTCTCGCACATAGTTCAATTTATGTAAAAGGATATTTACTTTGAAAGTAACGCTTTTCAAACCACCATTCGCAATATTTTCCCGCGACCTGTTTAGAAATAGGTTCGTTTCAGCAGTCGCCACAGAGCGCAGTAACAGGCGACACCGCGCTTGCGCAGCTATTATGACGTAGGAAACCCGTATGTACGTACGTGTAAAATATTAAAAGATCATACATTATGTCATACAAGAAACAAGATATCAGAGGGTACTCCAAGAGCATCGTAATTTCGTGAACAATACTAAAATGTGCACATTTAAAGTGCATACTTAAAGTGCACATTCGCATGTCCAGATTCCCAATGTAGTAGACCTCGACCTGATATTAAGCTTTTCAGTGTGGTTTTCGGGATGTACATTTTCTTGGAGCACCAGTACTGTATCATATCATGTTTGATTCTTTATTATGGCACATGCCATATGTGCTAGAAGATGAAAACGTGCACTTGAAATGTAGCGAACAGTTGAAACCGACCCTACGACCTATCTTAGAAGAAAGATTAAGGAAAGGCAAACCTACGTTTTAGCATTTGTAGGCAATGTTGACTGGAATACTCTCTTTCAAATTCTGAAGGTGGCAGGGGTAAAAAAAAGGGGGCGAAAGGCTATTTACAATTTGTACAGAAACCAGATGGCAGTTATTAGAGTCCAGGGACATGAAAGGGAGGCAGTGGTTGGGAAGGGAGTGAGACAGGGTTGTAGCCTCTCCCCGATGCTATTCCATCTGTATATTGAGCAAGCAGTAAAGGAAACAAAGGAAAAGTTCGGAGTAGGTATTAAAATCCATGGAGAAGAATAAAAACTTCGAGGTTCACCGATGACATTATAATTCTGTCAGAGACAGCAAAGGACTTGGAAGACCAGTTGAACGGAATGGACAGTGTCTTGAAGGGAGGATATAAGATGAACATCAACAAAAGCAAAACGAGGATAATGGAATGTAGTCGAATTAAGTCGGGTGATGCTGAGGGAATTAGATTAGGAAATGAGACACTTACAGTAGTAAAGGAGTTTTGCTATTTGGGGAGCAAAATAACTGATGATGATCGAAATAGAGAGGATATAAAATGTAGACTGGCAATGGCAAGGAAAACGTTTCTGAAGAAGAGAAATTTGTTAACATCGAGTATTGATTTAAGAGTCAGGAAGTCGTTTCTGAAAGTATTTGTGTGGTGTGTAGCCATGTATGGAAGTGAAACATGGACGATAAATAGTTTAGACAAGAAGAGAATAGAAGCTTTCGAAATAGGGTGCTACAGAAGAACGCTGAAGATTAGATAGTTAGATCACATAACTAATGAGGAGGTATTGAACAGAATTGGAGAGGAGTCTGTGGCACAACTTGAGTAGAAGAAAGGATCGGTTGTTAGGACATGTTCTGAGGCATCAAGGGATCGCCAATTTAGTACTGGAGGGCAGCGTGGAGGGTAAAAATCGTAGAGGGAGACCAAGAGATGAATACACTAAGCAGATTCAAAAGGATGTAGGCTGCAGTAGGTACTGGGAGATGAAGAGGCTTGCACAGGATAGAGTAGCATGGAGAGCTGTATCAAACCAGTCTCAGGACTGAAGACCACCACCACAAGTTGAAACTAGCCAGTGCTGTGGAATTAAACATTTCGTTTCAAATTCATTGACTGCCTGTGCGGAAAAAGTTTATAAAAGTCAAATTTCTTTAGCAAACAGACAAAAATAACTTCATTGTTCCGCAAGACGATTAATGCTTGACTGTCAGATAAGTGGAAATAAAATAAAACCTGAAACTAATGACATATTTTAGCCTTATGTTATTATGTGAATGCATTTTAATTCTCTTCGATTGCTCACGGCCACAGATATCCGTTTCGTTTTCATTTGACATGAAAGTAATCGAGGGGGAAACAGCAAAATCACTAAATGTAAACACGGGTCACGTGGAGGCTACCCACTATAACTCAGACTGCTCTGTGCATCAGTCCTTTGCGAACCGCGTCAATACTTAAAAAATCGAATTTTGAAAAATATGTTCATCTTGTAGCGCATATCTTTCTGAAAACTCTGAAACATAAAACACATGTGTTAGAGGAAACGTTAAGACGTATTATTTGGTCTTAAGTGCAGTGCCACGCCTCTTTATGAAGCATTCTTCTACCGCACGACCATGTATTTCGCTCTGTGGAATTGAAACGTATATTTTATAATGGATGCCATCAAACTATAATCAGGAGAGTGGAAATTTAAATGTTCTGTGGTGCCTCTCCTGCTCCCAGTCGGCCTGTTTGACAGCCTGCACCTCTTTTAAAAAACTCGCAATTAATAGCGGATGGGCCGGCCGCTGGTGGCCGAGCGGTTCTAGGCGCTACAGTCTGGAACCGCGCGACCGCTACGGTCGCAGGTTCGAATCCTGTCTCGGGCATGGATGTGTGTGATTTCCTTAGGTTAGTTAGGTTGAAGTAGTTCTAAGTTCTAGGGGACTGATGACCTCAGTAGTTAAGTCCCATAGTGCTCAGAGCCATTTGAACCTCAGAAGTTGAGTCCCATAGTGCTCAGAGCCAATAGCGGATGGGATTATTTGTAATCGGAAGAACAAGAATTCTTCAGGAAATTTGCACTCTTTATTGCCTTTTAGCTTATAACTTCCTGTTTTGTGTGATATAAAATTAAATATAGGATACATAAAACCAATAAAGACAGGAGATAAGCAAGATATTACACATTTCTTCAATCCTTAGGTTCCACCATTTTTTTCTCTCTCTAATCTTGCTAAAAATTTACATGGCGTGCTTCCCTTTCTGAGAAAGAATCTATTGCCTCATCAAAGTCCGTCAAACGTTTTGATACATGAAAAGTCGAAATGTCGTTATCTAATACTGAAAAGCTGTGAACACGAATAATACCCAAGACTGGTGTGGTTTCTCCATCTGATTACGTCTATTTTGTCAAAATAGGCCTTTCTAATATTGCAGCAATTTTGTAACACACACAAAATAAACGAGACTGTTTTGGCACAAATGGCCATTTTCATAACAAGACAATATAATTCACAAAGTACCAATATCAAATGCCTATTAGACCTACTACAAGCAAAAAGCTTTATGTTAGGAAATAGTTTCACATTTCATTCATACGCATCAGTTTCTCAAGCATGAGATCGAAAAGTAGTATTAAGAAATTTTTATATAAATTTGGAATCGTCTTATTCTTCCATAATTTGTGTGATGTCCCCGTTTCTTCTCCTTCCTCGTTCTAACAAACAGTCTTGACATAATCAATTCTGTAGCTATTCCTGCCATTGTCAAAATGTGTTCGCCGATTAACTTCACTAACCCTGCCAGAATCACAGGTTTAGTTACCCCACGATTATTTTCCGGTTAGGCGCTATTACGCTTTCGTACAACACGTTTACCGCGTTAGTCCAAACTTAAGCGGCTGCTAGCCGGGTACTGTACAACTGATCCCTACTAGTACAGCGATCTGGCCAATAATTTTCTGTCAAAATTTCATTTTCTTGGGTACACCGAGAAGATAATACGTAATCTTTCTCACCTGTTATTCCTGTCAGTGGTTTATTTCCATTCTGGTAGTCTGAATCTATAGATTCCGCTAGTAATTATAAGAACGCTGATCATTCGCAAACCTAATCAACGACATAATCAGACAGTGATTGGCATTCATCCGCTCGGCTTTACTCCGCTCAGCTCGTGTAGCCCCGTCCCCTTTTATCTGCGGAAAGTTTATTTCTATATGCGACGAGGATTCTCCTGATAGACACATCACGCAATCAAAAATCAACTTATGATTCATTCAGAAATCAACTTAAAATGTGTTAAAAATGTTCAAAAGCCAACATGGAAGCGTTTCAAACGCATGTGAATAATCGATAGACAAACGTGCGCTGGACGCTAGGTGCTTTGTTAGACAAGTTCTTTTCCTCAAGAATATGAATTTGGCGCCCCCTTTTCCCGGTAGCATCTAGCTGCTTGCTGCGTGTGCTTGCACAGCCAACAGCCACATTCCTGTAGCCAGAAGCGGGAGAATCTACAACTCAAACGCGACTCAATTGCCCATGCGCACGAGCCCGCTCGTAACTCTAAAACGAATCTAATGTAAACGGTTGTGACTTCACGCTCATCGGAGGCACTTTGTTGTTATGAAGCTTTGCATAGTCTTCCTAAACCCTTTAACACAGTTTGATGTTGGTAGACACCTGCATGAGCACTGTGTGTCGTTGTTGTATATGGCGCATTTCCTTTGCAATGTAAGTTATTTTCGTTTTTTTCTCTCGTTTATGTTTTATTGTTGAACCATTATTCTGCAGCAGCGGGATACAGTTATATCCTCTGTTAGAGTATCGGTTCTAACCAGTCAAAATTTCAAAAATTTAACTGAAAACTAAAACAATGAAAAATTCCCGGAATCCTAAAAAATTCCGGGTTTTCCCCGGATGAAAAAATTCCCGGGCTTTTCCCGAATCTCCCGGGGCGTATGCACCCTGTTCGTTGCTTCTGCAACAGCGATCTGACCCGTCTTGTGTACCATGAGGGATCACTACCATCACTTATTAATTTATGTGGTATATATCTGTCAATTGCCGTCGATACTATCTCTTTGAAATCATTCCACATCTTTTCTACGCTTACGTGATCAGATCGGAAGGAGTGGAGATTGTCTTAAAAAGGCGTTAAGAGAATTTTTATCCGATATATTTTTTTTTTAATGTAGTTTGAGCAAATGCCTTGTGGTAGCTAATCCCAGTATTCGTCATGATACTCCCTATTTCTCCAGGATTATTTGTTGCTAAGAGGTCAAGTATGCTTTCACAACCATTCATGTAGGCTTATGAACTAATTGTTCCAAATAATTTTCTGAGAAAGCATTCAGTACAATTTCGGATGACGTTTCATGCCTGCCTCCAGCTTTGAACGTATAATTATTCCAGCTTATCGAAGGTAGATTAAAGTCACCAGCGACTATAAGTGGGGTACCTATTTGAAACGACACTCAAGTTTGCTTCAAACTGTTCAGCAACTATATCTTCTGAATCGAGAAAGGAAAGAAGGGGGGGGGGGGGGGGGGGAGGGGTTGGTAAAGCGATCCAATTAATACTTTAGTCCGATTGTCAGGTATAACTCTACCCATACTATTTCGCAGGATCTACTTCAATTTCACCACAAGGCAAGCTACTTCTGACAGCAATAAATACTCCACCACCAACTGTATTTAATCTATACTTTCTGAACATTGTTCGATTGTTTGAAAAAATTTCGGCTGAACTTATTTCTGGTCTTAGCCAGATTTCTCTACCTATAACTGTTTGAGCTTCAGTGCTTTCTATTACGGCTTGGAGCTCTGGTTCTTTCCCAACACAGCTACGACAATTTATAACTATAATACCGATCGTTTCTACAACTACCTTACTGTGTTTTACCTGCCTTCTTTTAGACAGACGCCATTTCTGTGGCTTCCTGAGACCCTCTAACTTAAAAAACCGCCCAGGCCCTTCCACACAGCCCCCGCTACCCGTGTAGCTGCTTCCTGTGTGTACTGGACTCCTGACCTATTAAGCAGAATCCAGAAACCCACCACCTGATGGCGCGAGTCAAGGAATCTGCAGCCTACAAGGTCACAGAACCACCTGAGCCTCTGATTCAGACCCTCCACTTGGCTCTGCACCAGAGGACCACAGTCAGTTCTATCGACGATGCTGCAGATGGTATTCTCCGACTTAATCTCGGAAGCAATACTGGCAGTCTTTACCAATTCCGCTAACTACCCAAAACGAGAGAAAATCTCCTCCGATCCAAAGCGACACACGTCATTGGTACCGACATGGGCTACCACCTGCAGTTGGCTGCAATCTGTACTCTTCATGGCGTCTGGAAGCACCCTTTCCACATCCAGAATGACTCCCCCCAGTATGCACACTGGCTTCCTTCCCCTCCTTGGCAGCCAAGTTCCTAAGGGGCCCCATTACACACCTAATGTTGGAGCTCCCAACTAACTACCAGCAAACCTCTGTGAATGCCCAGACCTTGTGGCCCGAGAAGCTTCCTCTGGAACAGGATGGACGACTGCATCTGGCTCAGAGACTTCATCAGCCACAGATAACGCCCAAAACCTGTTCGTCAAACGAACCAGGCCCCACAGAAAGCCTTTCACTGCCTGCCAGACTTTGGAATGATCTCCCACTCGACCACAGGTGAGGGGTCAACCACAGTGCAGGTAGTACATGGGACGGCCACAGCAGTGGATCGATTGGGGGACACGTGGGTCATGTTTGACGTCCCTCGCATCCCCATGTGCGACCCCCGACAGTGATGCCCCTTGACAGCAGCCTCAAGCTGTGTGACTGAAGCCAATACTACCTGGAGCTGTGAGCGAAGGGTCACAAATACAGCTCGCATCTTTACACAGCAATCACAGTGCCTATCCATTTCTGAACTCGCTCCTGTTTCAAACTCGTAAAGGTATGTAATAAACAAATGGTGTACTCACCTTATTAGCAGCAGGTACTCTCAGTGCTCTCTCACTGACGGTCTAACCGACACTGAGCTGTTCTAAGCAAAACAAATGAAAGCCTGTACGATACGAGGGTTGATACAACAGACGATAGCAACGGTGGTACTGTACACTACACTGTTTTTAAAATGAAAGGTTGCTTGCAGTCAAACACGCAAGAAATTACGAAAAATATACTAGTAACTACAAAGGTAACTGAAAAGAAGTTGCTCCTGTTTGAAGCTCGTAAAAATATGTAATAAACACATGGTATACTCACCTTATTAGCAGTAGGAACTTACGGTGTTCTCTCACTGACGGTCTAACCAACACTCAGTAGCTTCTAACACTGGACAGGTACTGAAAGTGGGCATTGGAGGAGACAACACTGAGCTTCATCAATAATGTCTAGAAAAATGTTCTGGAATCTAGATCAGTTGCACTGATATATCCACCGATACATCATTTTGTATCAGTTCATGCAATAAATGTACACTGCAGGAGTCGTGTAAAGAATTCCAACAATGTACAGCATACAGCCCACTGTTGACAGCTGCCTAGATTATAAGTGTGCTGACAACAACTGAAAATGGAGAAAACAGAGTTTCGCGCTGCTATTAAACATTTTTATTTGAAGGGTTGGACTGAAGTTCATGCAGATGCAGCACCATCACAGAAGACCATTTACTTTTGGATTAATGATTTTAAACAAGGTCAGGCGAGCATAAGATAAGGTGTACTCCAGGTGTCCAATTGAGGTCACCACAAAGGAAACCACTGACAAACTACGTGATATGGTAATGCAAGACTGCCAAATACAAAATTTTTAGGTCACTGACATTATAGGCATTTCAACTGAGTAAGTGCATAATATGGTGCATGGAGAATTGGCTACGAAGAAACTGTGTGCGAGATGGATGCTACAGTTGCTCACAGTCAACCAAAATCGCAAATGGCACAACATTTTAACACAATGTTCAGTGATGTTTAATTGCAATGTGCAAGACTTCTTGTCCTCATTTGTGACTGTTGATGAAACCTAGATCCATCGTTACACACGAGTGTCAAAATGGCAATCAAAACAATGGACACAGGCTGATGAAAGTGTGTTGAAGAAGGCAAAGACCATTTTGTCAGCTGGTAAGGCGATAGCCACTGTTTTTTCGGGATTCCCATTCCCAATAAATAATGAATAATCCTCATACATTACTTGGAGTATGGCAAAGTATGGACCCTGTTAAGCTTCATTGTTGGATTATTTGAAACTTGCGTAGGCTGGGGAGGGGAATAAAAAGAGAGAGGGGGGGGGGGGGGGGGGGGGAAGGTTGGCATGCAAAAAAGTGTTCTTTAACCGAGATAATGCATCATCCCACACACCCGTGATAACAATGGTGATAGTGCATGAATTGGGCTTGCAATTGGCTCCTCATTCATCCTATTCACCACACTTCGCCCCAAGTGACTTCTTCCCATTCCCTTATGTGAAATTTTGGCTTTTCTGGGAAGAAATTTTCATCAAATAAGGCAATGGTAGTTGCAGTCAATGAGTATTTTGGAGAGTTTGACAGAATCTATTTTTCCAACGAAATGAAAGAGCTGGAAGATCACTAGACCAAGTGTATATCCCTCAGGGAGACTATGTCAAGAAGTAAGGTGAGTTTTTTATGAAACAAACACTTTTCTCTACCAGACTTATCAAACCATCCTCGTATTAACAGTTAGCTCAGAATTTTTGCAGGTGGTGCAGCTGTCTGAAAAAGGCTGCACAAATATTCAGTCAGATTCAGCAGTGGATGCAAAAAAAACCTCAAGGAGGGGACGCTAAAGATATCTTGAGCTACCTTTACTTTCACTGTAATAAAAAATAATCAAGTCACATACAAAGTTTAAGAAAGTTGTACTTGCTACAACTAGGACTTTTTACTTATTCCTTCTTCAGTCTTAATATTTCTGCTTCTGAATGTAAACTAGCTTCCTATGCGGTGAATAGTCCGTATTTATAATGCTACGTATTCAAGAAGGTTGTTTGTACAAGAAAACCATAGAATATTCGCGACTTTTCTCGAAGAAATGACAAACAGAATAATGTACCGAGATCACTAGAATAGCTGTGACTTTTCTTGTAGGTACATGTTAGCTATCTATGTGCCAGACAGAAACGTATAAAATACGATGACACGGATGCGCTTGCTACATAGGAAAGTACAACTACTTGATAACTCGATTCAGTCAAGTCGACTGACCAAAAAAATGAATGAGTAGCGTGCAGGTTGACTGGGGGAGCGGCGCGGGTGGCCCCGCAAAGGGGGGGGGGGGAAGTGGGGGTGCATGTCCTGCACACCCTCCCTTATGTATTCACCACTGGTTAGATCTCTTAATAAGATTTCAAAGTGGTGCAAAGTATGGCAACTTACTTTGAATGTTCAGAAATGTAAAAACCTTGTACTTCATAAAAATAAATGTAGCAGCCTATGTCTACAATATCATCTCTCAACTCATACAAATACTAGGGTGTAACAACTTGTAGGTATATGATCATCATCATCAGTGTTCTGCCTAAAGGCAGGTTTTCAGGTTTTCACTTGGTAGTTCTCCAGGCTGTCCGGTCTTCTGCCATCCTCTTCAGGTCGTCTATCATCTTGTATTTCCTTCTTCCTCTCAGTCTTCTCCCACAAACCAATCCTTCCAAAGCATCTACTAGCAAGCACTCCCTTCTCAATGAATGTCCCAACCAGTTCTTTTTCCTTTCTCTTACAACCTTCAGCAGACATCTTCTCTCACCAACCCTTTCCAATACTCTTTCATTACTCACTCTTTCCATCCAGCTTATTCTCTCCATTCTCCTCCACATCCAAATCTCAAATGCATTTGAGCATTTTAGGTATATGAAATGGAACAATTATGTAGGCTAAGTTGCAGGTGAAACAGGTGACACACAATGCGGTTCTTTAACATTCATGTGACACATCCTAAGGCATATGTTCACTAGCAAGTCAACTTCTACAAGTCACTTCCAGAAGCTGCTTCTGCAAGTTCTTTGACATGGCAACACTGCTAGCAAGTCTACTTCCATAAGTTTCGTCAACTTCCAGAAGTAGCTTCTGCAAATTAGTGGAAACAATTTTTTCATCCTGCTGCATGCACTTGCAGTTGCTGGAAGTTTTCTCAAACTTGCAGACGATTTGTGTATTCAATACTGGTATGAAAATGCCAGTGTCAAAAAGGAAAATAGCACAAAGACAGATGGACCAAAAGATATGTACCTTTGGAAACCCTCAACATATACAACTGGCCACTTTCAGACAAGGAAGTGAAAGATGAATTTACCGAATAGGCTACTTTGTTTCTCCAGAAGGCGAAGTAGAATGGCAGTATAGACATCTTTAAATTTTAGCTGAGTTTTTGCTGTTAGCATTACACTAAAATAAAATGTCAAATGCAGTTTGAAAAAAAAAAAAAACGAAGATTAGAGTGCAGTAACAAATGCTACTCTGCATATCAAAATTAGCAAAGTGCTGACAGGTGCAGTCTAGCAGTCTACACTCAGAAAAATAGGTCATAAAATTCACCATGGAAAATTCATTACTTACATGCAAAACATTTTATTCCATCATTCATTAAAAAATCTCTTTCAACACATCTTACAAAGTTCAACAGCTAATAACATTATCAGAACACTTTTAAAAAGTGGACTGATTTTCATAAAATTCTAGTACATTGATCCGTTAACATTTTACATTATTTTTATGGTACATCTTGAGAGCATCCCACTGTTTAGTGTGCAACAGAATATGAGGCCTTTTCCTCTTCATATGTTTCACTGCATCTTCTGGAGTCCATTTATTTTTCTTAAAGCAAGAAATTTCATCAATCAGTTTACAGATCATATAAGTTCCCTTATTGATAAGCACACATATTTGATTTGAGCTGACAGATTATTAAGCCTTAACATTGCATCTATATAGCTACAACATTTAAAAATTATCCCAGAGGTGACATAATTGTGTGAAACTGGAGGATACGTATTGTTTACTTCAACACATTTCTCACAATTAAAAGTGCACTACAAAAGCATAAATACTAACAATGGAACACAGTGATTAAAGTTATGTAAAAGTACATGAATCATGCAAGCAACCTTCATGAGAGCTTTTCAGAGCTTCTAACAAATTAAAATGAAGTATCTTACTAAGCGAAACTCCCCATCCCATCCCATCCCCTTAAATTTAGTGGTAAGAGGGCCCAGTGGATAGCCTGTCAAAAACTGAACACAGACCGAGCACAAAAACAGGAAGCAAAATAGAAACAGTGAATGGTCTAAGAACACGAAGCGCATTACAGAACAGTCACAAAGTGCACTGGCATTGTGGTAAAGTGGTTACGGTGTTGGACTGCCAAATGGACAAGCTGTGTTCAAATCTTCCCAGTGCTCTTTTTTTCCCCTACTGCTCACTTTACTCAAATCTGTGTCTATGTCATGAAGGTAGCAACCATTTGCAACAGCGAGGTGTACGGTAGGGACCTATAATAACAGTTGATTCTGCACAACTACTCTATTACCAGCCGAAAGGAAGTGGCTTTTGAATGGGACCGCAAAAGTTGATGACAAGACGGCAAGTCATACCCAGCATTAGTGGCACTACACATTTCATACAATAGTAATCTTCTATGTATGCACCTACTTTGTGCGACCGGTAAGTGAGTAAGAGACATGCCTCCTTGCCCAATATAGGTATTCATATCAATGTGAATGCGATCATTCTCACGGAAATTATGAAAACACATAATAGTTTGTCATGTACGCTGCAAGAAATGAACGCAACAGTTTCACAATCGTACAATATCTTTGTGCTCGGTAAAAAAATATGATTTTTAACATTTTTGAAGTTGCATTCCATTATGGAAGTCTTGATTCTTGACCTTTGTTGTCACATAGTTCGTACCCGTTTATTTGTTGTTTTCATTTCTGTGAGACATCTACGTGGTATTTCGCCTGCTCTCACAATTCATCAGATTTACTTGCAACAGTAACATACTCTTACCAAATGATTCCAACTCTATAACCAACGTATAGTATGACGATAGCCAAGGCTACAGAAAGAGAACAAACATTTCAATGACTGGACAGACATTCATAGTTTTGTGAAACAAAAATGTATACATGGCACGAAGGAGTTTTGAACCCAGCTTGCCCACATGGTAATCCAACACCATGACACTTACCCACGATACTGCTGCTATTTCAGGCTGCTGTTTATTTCACTTCTGTTCACAGTTTCTATTTTGCTTTTTTTCACAATTCAGTACACCTTCTTCCTGTTGTCATGCGTGACGTGTGTTTAGTTTTTGACGGGCTATCCACTGTGCGATCTTACCACTAAATCTGAGGGTGCAATTGTGAATTTTCCTTGTAAGACTCAAAGACCAAGTAAAATGTGAAACAAGGCCAGCTCAGGTCATGTTCAGATTTTGTAAAAGAAACAGACTGAGCTAGACCTCTGTGGTCCATTAGCTACAAAGCTTTCAGCTACAGGAAGAGCCATAGCAGTTGTTTATGCCTGCATAATTTTACTAAATCACATTCTCAATTACATTACAGTTTTGTTAATACACACAACTAGGCCAATTACTGCACACTGGTACAACTGTCTTGTTGCCCTGTCTCAAGTCATCGGCATCTCCCTGGGCCCTATAAAGTACTTGTTCACAGCTAATTACAGGCTGTGGTAAGAAATTGGCACAAATACACAAAATCCATGCACCCACGTGCTTTAATACAAACATAGTTTTACTGTGACTTGTGATAATTAAATTGTTTCCTGCTGCATATGAAACATGTCTAAAATAATAACTTGTAGTTGGGTGTGAGAGGGGATGGTGGAATTGGGCTAAACAGTTTCAAATAGATATTTTCATTCAAATCTAAAATATAATATTCTAGAGTAATTCTCATGCAACACTGAGTACTTTAGAACTATTTGAATCATTACTGAAAAGAGTATTAGAGATTCACGCAAGCCTTTGTTTAACATATTAAACATACTGCTATTACCCTGCATGTAGATTTTGAAAAATATTGCTGTTTTCAGAAAACCTGAAATTTGTGGGGAATATAGGAACAAAATAATTCATTTACAATCACTGCACAAGAAAGCAAGATAACTTACACATTATACCTACAAACAATAGTAACTGTTAAAAAGGAACCTACCACATGAAGGTAAAACTGCACAACAAACTCCTAAAGACTCTAAAAATCTACCACTCATGTGAAAAATATAACAATGAAAATAACCAATTATTCATGATCTCCATGCCTGTTTCACCACATGTCCCACCTGGATTCTTCCCCAGACACCAGTTTCTCAGAACTCCGCAGGTGGGAACTAGCACTATAACATGTCCTTAGTTTTCACCACCCACCTGAGCTTAATTTAATTCCTTCCATCTCAGCATTTATTCACATTAACTACTCCTTTCTTCACTCCATTTCAGTTTCTTACACCTTTTATTTTCTGACTCATCTATTTTTCACTGTCCTCCTCCCACCTCTGTTATGAACAATGCACTTAGCTTTCCTCTCTTGTTAAGTCATGTATGATGTTTGAGTAGTAATCTCTGTTTTGCACATTACCCTGTTTTCCACCTTTAAGCTCTCAGGTTTTCAAATCTCGTCCGGTGCAGTCTCCAACAATCAGTCTATCCTTCTCATCATGTCCGGTAAGTCTCCCCTGACCCAGGGTTCTGGATGACTTTTCTGAACTGTACCCCTTTCCCTAAACCTCTCCCGTCTTTTCCTTCACCCCTCTTCCTCCCCCTTCAACTCCTCTGCCAGACAAAGGAGCCACTGGCTCTGAAAGCTTGTAATCGTTAAATCCTTTTGTAGGTGTGTTCCCCTGCTGCCACTTGGTGAGCAGATTTTTCATCAACAAATGTGATAAAGTTTGAGATGTGATTGTGAAAACATCTATAGTATCACTCCTATTGAACAGGAGAACATTTTATTAATATGGAATAGTATTGTTTTAATTTGCCATTTACAAACAAAATATGCAACTCGTGAATGTTTTATAACTGTATGAATAAATGAAAAGTCATAATGTATAAAATAAAATGAGAAAATTCTAGTAAATACAGTATAAACCATACATTTGAGTGATAGAAAACAAATAAATTGTTTTAATGCTATTTTGTCAAAAATTGACATTTTGAGCCCGTGGCTGTGTACAAAATATAGGTTGACTCTTACCTAGAAGATAACAGCAACCATCCAATTTTTACATGCTATTTATTTATTTAAATATTGATATTTAAATAAATAGCATGGATGCTGTTATCTTCTATGCAAGCCTCCACCTATATACAAGGTCTGTCTAAAAAGTATCCAACCTTCGATTTTTCCATGCAAAATGGAGACAATAGTGCGGCACCACTGTACACAGTGAAGGAAGGGACCTTTATGCGTATGCGTGAATTTTGTCCCCGCCTTCCAGCGAGTCAGCTGCTGCCTGTCGGTGGTGAGTGAGGTGCTACACAACGTGTTCATCGGATTACCAATTCTCCAATGATGACTGAATGTGTTGAGGAAAGATCCTGCATCAAATTTTGTCAAAAGATTGGTGATTCTCAAAGCGAAACAAACAGGTGGAAGTGCTGCAGATGGCAGTGTGGTGATTAATTTGTATTACAACCTTACAGCACTCACGAGACACATCAGCCTACCAGTAGCTAAGTGGGCCACAAATTCAAGCCAAATTATTGAAATATGGCAATCAGAAGTTTACGTAAACACTACGCATACAGAGGTGGCTCTGAGCACTATGGGACTTAACATATATGGTCATCAGTCCTCTAGAACTTAGAACTACTTAAACATAACTAACCTAAGGACATCACAACACCCTGTCATCACAAGGCACATACAGAGGTACGGTGTAAACTAAAATGAACTCACATGTTCAGTGTTGTTCACAGCAATGTCATTGATATCATCACAGAAAATCCTGCCACTCAAGCCAGCCTCTCATGGGCCATTAAAATATACATGGATGAGGAGCTGGTGACGTCACAACATAGATTCCATCTTCCACTACACTGCGATGTGTGAAATGAATTAGCTGACATGTCAGATTTTTGTCTCATGGAGAGGATCATGGCTGATGAGATGCAGTATCGGTTTTATGTCACAAACAGAGCTTAGGAGACGCCATATTGTATGGAGCTAAATTTCATATTTGGTGTTTTTTCATTATAGAATATGTGATATGAACATAAGCCGTTTCAGGACACCAGAATTTTGAGGATCTCCAAAACCATGTTGTTGAAGTCCGACTAGTTGTAATAAAATAACACAAAATTACATACTGATCATTAAAGGCTTCCCATATTTGATACTTTTAGTGTTATAATTTGTGCACTACGGAAGTATACTGTTTCAATGCTATAGCACAATGATGATCTATCAAAAGTGCATCCCTTTTTGTATAATCTGTCATACTTAAACATCAAATAATGCCATTCGTAGAAACAGCCTTTACACAGCATACACCGTGTAACTTGGCACTGCTGCCGTGTTGAAGCCATAACTTAGTTGACAGTGTCGTATAAAGAGAAAACTAGCAGGTTTATGTCCAGCTACTTACAATTTCTTTGTTTCACTCTTCATTTTACAAAAGATCATGGGCCTTTCTTATTAATTTAATAGACATATTATATGCAACATCTGATGTCATCTATCATAAATAATGTATTTGCAACAATTCTTGTTGCATAGGAAACAACTGGAATGTTTTCCTTGTAGCCGGAAATCTAGACATGACCACCAGTTTATGTCAGAAAAACACAAGTGAAGCCCTAGGAGTTTTTCCTCTTATGAAACTCTGTGTAAAATATTTATACCTGTGTCTCGATTTTATGGACTGTCTCATGTTTGTATCTTGCTGGTAAATATGAATATGTTTTTCAGTGATGGTGAGCAGCTACAAAAAGTCTATTCTTCCATTCAAATGAAATTACACAACAAATTCCAATATTGAAACCTATGTGATAAAGTATGTTACTTCAGAGCGATTACAGTCAATACAACATCAACAATATGGATATTATGCAAACTGATTTTAGACACTGCATTTTAGCTGTATTCAATAGAAAAAAAGAGAGAGGGAGATTCAACCGAGTTAACAAATAACTTGTATAGCATGTTTCTCAAATCAGTGTAAAGAGTTTTTTTTGTGTTTCTCTACCAGCAATTTGCTGTTGAACCGAAGATGAATCCAGAATATTCTTCACGATTTTCTCTGCTATTCTTTGTTGACTTCTATAAGTGTTAACACAGCTAGTTTATATGTGTACATTTTCATAAAAAATTCTGCGATTTGCACACCATGTGCAGTTGACAAGGGAACCTCCCCATCGCACCCCCCTCAGATTTAGTTATAAGTTGGCACAGTGGATAAGCCTTGATAAACTGAACATAGATCAATTGAGAAAACAGGAAGAAGTTGTGTGGAACTGTGAAAAAATAAGCAAAATATACAAACTAAGTAGTTCATGGGCGACATAGGCAACATCATGGACAATGTGAGCTCAGGAGTGCCGTGGTCCCGTGGTAGCGTGAGCAGCTGCAGAACGAGAGGTCCTTGGTTCAAGTCTTCCCTCGTGTGAAAATTTTACTTTCTTTATTTTTGCATAGTTATTATCTGTCCGTTCGTTCATTGATGTCTCTGTTCACTGTAATAAGTATAGTGTCTGTGTTTTGTGACCGCATCGCAAAACCGTGCGATTAGTACACGAAAGGACGTGCCTCTCCAATGGGAACCGAAAACATTTGATCGCAAGGTCATAGGGCAACAGATTCCTCCACAGGAAAACACATCTGATATATTCTATACGACACTGGTGACGGCATGTGCGTCACATGACAGGAATATGTTGTCGATCCACCTAACTTGTACACTTGGTGAATGGGTAAAAAGATTCTTCTACCTTGCCCGATTTAGGTTTTCTTGTGGATGTGATAATCACTCCCAAAAAAGTGATGAAAACATAAGAGTTTGTCACATAAACTGAAAATGAAAAATTAAACTTATCACTCGATGGAAGATTTGAACCAATGACCTTTCGTTCCGCAGCTACTCACGTTACCACGAGACCACGGCGCTCCTGCGGTCCCAGTGTCCTTTATGTTGCCTATATTCCCATGAACTACTCAGTTTGTATATTTTGCTTATTTTTTCACAGTTCCACACAACTTCTTCCTGTTTTCTCGACTGATCTGTGTTCAGTTTTTCAAGGCCTATCCACTGTGCCAACTTATAACTAAATCTGAGGGGGGTGCGATGGGGAGGTTCCCTTGTGAGAACTGCCACTGGAGAGAGCTGCCCACAAATCACAATGAGGAGCCTGTTCCATGAAATGTAGCAGGTCATTTCAGGATGTGCAGCAACCACAATGGACACCCATATGGCATACTTTGTCTCTTGTGAGGAAAGCTTAAGCAAGAAGTACGTTAAAGCACTGACAGATTCTATAACCCACTAGATCTGTTATTGGTATCCCTCAATGAAAATAATTTTCCTGAGAATTTAGTCAAGAGGAAGTGAATGGGACAAGCTCTTATCTGTGGATATAGGCAAATGCTGGGAAATCTGCGCATCAATTTTGCTATAATGTATGCACATACATATGCTCAATGGGCTGGTATTTCTGAAGACACTGACTTAGAAGTCAGTGACAAATCAAAAGAGGCCTATGGAGCAGTCCTTTATGTACAATGCATCACTTCCAACATGATAACAGTACATTTAGTTTGAAGCAAAAATGGATCAGATGGATAACTCTTCCATGGCTGGAACTTCTAGCAATACATTTTGGTTCAAGCCCATTTTATTATTTCTGTAATGCCACAAACTACAATGCAAGTCGTATAACACTGTGGACTGATTCAACTGTAGCCTTAGGATGTATAGGCCATGACCTTTCCTGTGTCAAACAGTTCTATGGAATCATAAAGATTAATGAATCCATCGCAGTGGAGACACTGCCACGGTGAGGAAAATCCAGCTGCTATACTTTCCAGAGGTACTATAGCAGATGAACTTCAGCATGGTAGTATATGGTTTCAAGGGCCTACTGGTTAACAAAGAACCAAACACAATGGCCATAATTTATATAGACAAAAGACCATTCGTTACCACAAAAGAAGAAATTAATAGACCACATGCTCATGGTAAAAACAACACTCCCTATTTTAACAGCTACTCAGCATAGGAACTACTACAAACCGCTGTGAACCACAGAATGGATACTTCGCTTCAAACAGAAGTTAACAAAAGAAAGGAGGACACAGAGACAACTGACAGCATCAGACCAACACAAAGCAAATCCATACTGGATTCAGATTGTTCAACAACAGTACTGCACAGCCGAACTGCACATTCTGTGCAACTACTTGCCTCTGACACAAAATTCTAAGATAGCTCATTTCAACCTGTTCTTGGATAATGGTTTTATTTGTCTCGCAGAAATCTGCCTGTTCGCAGAATTATGCAGAGACCAACACCATTGAAATCTTCTTGATGGATAGCCCCATTTCACTCAATGGACAGCATCATTTCATCATTTCACCCATCTGCTAATCCAGCAGACTCATTTGCCTGCACCACCTTTGAGTGTACACATGGTATTACTTGAACTGAGAATAGATTTATGGATTCCTATAGCTCGACAGGCAAAACATGTTCTACACCGCTGTCTACCTTGCAAGATAGTGAAGGTTCACTTTGTTCGACAAACAAAGCAAGGCTTCATTACCAGCTGAACAGGTCTCATCACTGAAACCATTTCCTTGCTGGTCCGTTATCTACCAGACAAGACATATTAAGAACAAAGCATACATGCTCTATTCACATATGCAACAATATGCATCGAGTGACATTATACTGAGTGCACTATCCGAAAATTACCTCGAGCAATTAAACAGAGAACTGACTCATGGAGATAACATCTTGGACCTACTGATAACAAACAGACCCGAACTTTTCGACTCTGTATGTGCAGAACAGGGAATCAGTGATCATAAGGCCGTTGCAGCATCCCTGAATATGGAAGTTAATAGGAATATAAAAAAAGGGAGGAAGGTTTATCTGTTTAGCAAGAGTAATAGAAGGCAGATTTCAGACTACCTAACAGATCAAAACGAAAATTTCTGTTCCAACACTGACAATGTTGAGTGTTTATGGAAAAAGTTCAAGGCAATCGTAAAATGCGTTTCAGACAGGTATGTGCCGAGTAAAACTGTGAGGGACGAGAAAAACCCACCGTGGTACAACAACAAAGTTAGGAAACTACTGCGAAAGCAAAGAGAGCTTCACTCCAAGTTTAAACGCAGCCAAAACCTCTCAGACAAACAGAAGCTAAACGATGTCAAAGTTAGCGTAAGGAGGGCTATGCGTGAAGCATTCAGTGAATTCGAAAGTAAAATTCTATGTACCGACTTGACAGAAAATCCTAGGAAGTTCTGGTCTTACGTTAAATCAGTAAGTGGCTCGAAACAGCATATCCAGACGCTCCGGGATGATGATGGCATTGAAACAGAGGATGACACGCGTAAAGCTGAAATACTAAACACCTTTTTCCAAAGCTGTTTCACAGAGGAAGACCGCACTGCAGTTCCTTCTCTAAATCCTCACACAAACGAAAAAATGGCTGACATCGAAATAAGTGACCAAGGAATAGAAAAGCAACTGGAATCACTCAACAGAGGAAAGTCCACTGGACCTGACAGGATACCAATTCGATTCTACACAGAGTACGCGAAAGAACTTGCCCCCCTTCTAACAGCCGTGTACCGCAAGTCTCTAGAGGAACGGAAGGTTCCAAATGATTGGAAAAGAGCACAGGTAGTCCCAGTCTTCAAGAAGGGTCGTCGAGAAGATGCGCAAAACTATAGACCTATATCTCTGATGTCGATCTGTTGTAGAATTTTAGAACATGTTTTTTGCTCGAGTATCATGTCGTTTTTGGAAACCCAGAATCTACTATGTAGGAATCAACGTGGATTCCGGAAACAGCGATCGTGTGAGACCCAACTCGCTTTATTTGTTCATGAGACCCAGAAAATATTAGATACAGGCTCCCAGGTAGATGCTATTTTTCTTGACTTCCGGAAGGCGTTCGATACAGTTCCGCACTGTCGCCTGATAAACAAAGTAAGAGCCTACGGAATATCAGACCAGCTGTGTGGCTGGATTGAAGAGTTTTTAGCAAACAGAACACAGCATGTTGTTATCAATGGAGAGACGTCTACAGACGAAGTAACCTCTGGCATGCCACAGGGGAGTGTTATGGGACCATTGCTTTTCACAATATATATAAATGACCTAGTAGATAGTGTCGGAAGTTCCATGTGGCTTTTCACGGATGATGCTGTAGTATACAGAGAAGTTGCAGCATTAGAAAATTGTAGCGAAATGCAGAAGATCTGCAGCGGATAGGCACTTGGTGCAGGGAGTGGCAACTGACCCTTAACATAGACAAATGTAATGTGCTGCGAATACAAAGAAGGATCCTTTATTGTATGATTATATGATAGCGGAACAAACACTGGTAGCAGTTACTTCTGTAAAATATCTGGGAGTATGCGTGCGGAACGATTTGAAGTGGAATGATCATATAAAATTAATTGTTGGTAAGGTGGGTACTAGGTTGAGATTCATTGGGAGAGTCCTTAGAAAATGTAGTCCATCAACAAAGGAGGTGGCTTACAAAACACTCGTTCGACATACACTTGAGTATTGCTCATCAGTGTGGGATCCATACCAGATCGGGTTGACGGAGGAGATAGAGAAGATCCAAAGAAGAGCGGCACGTTCCATCACAGGGTTATTTGGTAACCGTGATAGCGTTACGGAGATGTTTAACAAACTCAAGTGGCAGACTCTGCAAGAGAGGCGCTCTGCATCGCCAGGTTTCGAGAGGGTGCGTTTCTGGATGAGGTATCGAATATATTGCTTCCCCCTACTTACACCTCCCGAGGAGATCACGAATGTAAAATTAGAGCGATTAGAGCGCGCACGGAGGCTTTCAGACAGTCGTTCTTCCCGCGAACCATACGCGACTGGAACAGGAAAGGAAGGTAATGACAGTGGTACGTAAGGTGCCCTCCGCCACACACCGTTGGGTGGCTTGCGGAGTATAAATGTAGATGTAGATGCATCCTGCACCTGGAACTAAACTCAGATACATCAACTGACAGACTCTTCACACAGGTTTGTGGGAAGGCAAGGAGTAGCAAGCACAATTTACAGTGACAGCACTAATACCTTCCATTCTGCACTCACAAAGCTGAATGAGTTCTGGCAAGCTGTCATGGCATACAAAACGCACTAGTACCTTGCCCAGCAACCTACAACATGGAAATTCATTGCCCCATACACACCTTGCTGGGAAGGATTTTGCTATCAAATGGTAAGATCTGTCAAACTCTGCGTGAGGAAGGTTTTTGGATGGTTGCTGTTGGGCGAAGAGATCTCAGCCCACTCCCAATCAGCGTAGAAGCAACACTGACTTCTAGACCAGTCACACAAGGATTGAAGAGGAATATGAGCCACAGACAACAACTTGTTTCCTGGGAAGTGAGCAACCCACAGCACTAACCACCAGTTACAAAGTATTTGTTCAAAGAGTTTCAACAACAGCAGAAGGTGGTAGAAAACTTCTAGAACATGTGAAAGAAAGAGTACCTGACCTTGCTCAAAAACTTCCATGCTGCTCATCAGCCAAGGACAAGTTGTGACAATATGAGTGACTTGGCCAGGCAGCTTAGCGCAGTATTGGGATGGCAGCATAGAACCAGGTTGTTGCAGTGTGTGTGGCCAGGCAAGATGAGTAAGGAAGGTTGGATGACACTGCAGCAAGAATGAGGCAGCCGAAGGATAGCTAGTCTGCAAATAGTGTGCGACACTGGGAAAATCCCAACGTTACCAGGCATGGCAGAAGGGGACCGATGCGAGAGGGGAATGATCATCATGATGGTCTGGTGATTGAAATAATTGAATATTCACTAAAATAAGTCCAAAACTGCCTATAGTTGGGCTACAGAGAAAATACAGACATAACAGAAATCAGCGGAAGCTCTAGAAATCAATAAAATTGGCACCATATTTGTACACCATTGTGTTTAGAAGTTAGTAGAGCATACATGTTTGTTTATTTATTTATAACTAAGTAATAAATATTTGGAGACATGATATTAATACATAAGACACACCAGCAGATAGGTCATGACTTCAGGTACACAATGAACAAGCATAGTTTGTGATACGCATGCTACTGAGTTGTTAAATTATTTATAGCATTTAATTCAGTTGCACAAAAACAAACAGTTCCAGCATGCACACCACCAATTAGCTTCAACATAATGACATTGCAGTAGGGACTACGATGTAACAATTTATGGAAAAAGAATTTAAGTTATGTAAGAATTAAGAAATGTGGTTTGGATCATGTAGAGCCATAGTGGTGGGTAGAATACTGACATGCACTTGACTAGGTTCTGTGACTCACTCTCAAAAAAAAAAAAACCACACACACACTTTATAGGGCAAAACATAGATATTTGGACATGGCACAAGATGTAAACATATGTACATTTATGAATATGTTTATTAAATATGTGTAATGTATACAGAGCAATGTAAAAGTGTATATTTTTGATAAGGTGGCCCTAGAAAAGTAGATCTTGACTTGGTCATGTGACCAAGTTCTGGAATATGCAAGAAGAGCATGCCTTGTGGTCCTTGGACAGGTGGTCTTGGTCCATAAACTTAGTAAGATTGGGCATTTGTCACGCCACCTGTGATAACTTTGCTCTGTAAATCCTTATTATGGACTTAGTGCAGTTTCTATGTAACCACATGGAACAGTAAAGTATTATGCAAGGGAAGAGCAGAACTAATAGTGGTGACTGAATTATCTTGATCCATTGAGGAGTTTTTTGTGGAACTTTTATTAACATTGCAAATTATTAGAACTGTGAGATTAGTTTGCTTTTGGAACTTTCACATGTCACTCTGCTTGCTTTGGGCTGCTCCGTCAATGAATTTATTTAAATAATTGCAGTAAATCCATTCATGATTGTAAGGCCATCTTTGTGACTTGTTTCTTATTCTTTAAATATCAAGAAATTTACAAGTTAACTTTACACCTGTGCATTAGGCTACATCATTAGCTTTCAAGATATGGTCCTTGTTTCATTTTTATTTATCACACTGAATTTAAATGTGTTTTGACAAACCTATGCTTGATCCTATCAGTATTTCACAAATTATTATGAAAAGCCACATCAATGTTTAACACATTCCATTTGGGCCACAGTGACTGCTAGTTACACAGAAGTTGAAAATTTTTTTGACTTCTTTGTATGGATCCTGCTTATAAGATGCCTCAGAAATACTTCCATCAATTTCAAAACCATCATTGTCAATTTTGGAAACAGGTTCTTCAAGCACCTCCAAAATTTCGTCATCAGTCAAACTGTTCCCCATTTTAAGACAAACTTTTTGTGAACAAGGCAACCAAAGAGGGACACTGCACTAGTGAATGTACACGAACTGATGCCACCTGTAGTATGCTTTTCACATCACATAGCACTTTGTGAAAGCAGTAACATCCATCTAGCAGCTCTCCGAAGTACTAAAAGATCGAACAACTGACTTTGTGCCATCACTGCTAGGAAATAATGCATCGTGAAGTAACAATTAGGAAAGCCATGCTCAGAGATCCTTCAAGTGCTGACTGTTAGGGAAATCACAATGTGCATGTAATTTCTAAGGGCAGCAACTGCAGTGTGTTAAATGTTATTTGGACCAAAAGACAGCAATACACAACTGATCTTAGATATAGTCAAGCCAGAATTATTGTAGATTGTGTGTTTGTGCAATTACTGCATACTGCTACTGATAAGACCACAGGTAGCAACCAACTAGTTTGCTCATCTAAAATAATAGCCCAATAATCTCACAAGGTTCAGGAAAACTCCAGTTGCGTGATGTCCTTCTTCTGTAGGAGGATGGTCGTCAACACCAGATGTGGAGGAAGACATGGACAGAAGATCTTCGTGAGGGGAGAGATGGAAAGATACAAACTGTATCCTTACGAACTTCAGAAGGGTTCATAGGTTGGTTGGTTTAAAACGGGGGAGGGGAGGCAGGCAGGGTGGAAGGGACCAAACTGTGAGGTCATCAGTCCCTTGTTCCCAGTAAAATAATTACACAAGGGGAGGAGGGGGGGGGGGGGGAGGGGAGGACAGAAAGGAGATGTACAGCGCAATAACAGGAGAAAGGAAGAACCAGAAGAATGACAGAAGGACAACCAACACAACTATGGACAAAACAGGAAAGGAAAACCACAGAGAGAAGCAAGAAACATGTAGAAGGGTAAAAACAAGAGGGCAGATGGCCGTGGCTGGCCGACCACAAGAATAAAAAGGAAAACCCAGTCACACTGCGACACATTAAAACATTCACTCTAAAAGCGTTAGAGTGGAGAACACAAAGGGACATGAATTAAAACTTATATTGAATGATAAAACCCACCAACATGTATAAAACACTAAATTAGCCGATGAGGCATTGACAGCTGAAATTAATGGCAACAAGTCAAGTAACTGAAGAGTCTGTCGCAGGGCAGCTGAAGGACAGCTCACCAAGATATGGGCCACTATCAGCCGGGCGCCGCACTGGCGAAGGAGGTAGCCATGTGTCACTTCAGCATGACCAATGCGGAGCTGGCAGAGAACCACAGAGTCCCTGTGAAAAGCTCGCATGGAGAACAGCCACACATTCATAGACCCCTTAATGGCACACAGTTTGTCTCCCAAAGCTGCAAAACATTACGGCATAGTACTGAACGAAGGGCTGTTCCAGAGAAGCCGATCTCCATAAGCAGTTTCCGCTTAGCCTGTTTGGCCAGCCTGGCCAAACGACTGGACCGTTCCAGGGCATAGATGGACTCCTGGATGGTCGCTACCAAAAGATTACGAGGGTAGCACAAGATGGTGGCTTGTAGGCTGCTCAAGGAGTCAGTACGCACAAGAAATGACTCTGCAGGGCATGAACGGATGTGCTCAAGAGCACGAGATATAGCCACCAGTTTGTCAGTGGAAACACTGCAGCCAGCGGGCAGGGAATGCTGTTCAGTATGTCCTCCATGGACATACGCGAAGCTGATGTGAGCATCAGCCATCGAGCCGTCAGTGTAGACCATTTCGTGGCCTCGGTACATGTCAAGAATCGAGAGGAAGTGGCAGCGGAGAGCTGCGGGGTTAACTGAGTTCTTAGGGCCATACGAAAGGTCCAGGCAAAGCCACAGCCTAGGTGTACACCATGGAGGCGTACGTGAATGGACCTCGAGTATAGGTGGTAAAGGCAAGGAATCTAGTTCGAAAAGAAAGGATCGGACACTAACTGCAATTGGAAGCCCAGACCTGAGCTGCCAATGCGGGAGATGAACCACCACGGGTGGGAAAAGGAGACGGTGATTTGAAAGTGCAGGAGAACTACGAACATGTGTAACATAACTGGCCTGCAGTTGTGCACACCTAACCTGCAATGGAGGGACTCCGGCCTCCACAAGGTTGATGGTCACCGGACTCATCCTAAAAGCTCCTGTCGCTAGGTGACCGCCACAGTGGTACATTGGGTCGAGTAAATGCAATGCTGAGGGCACTGCCGAACAATAAAACAGGCTCCAATAGTCAAGGCAGGATTGAACAAGGGCTCTGCAGAGCTGCAGCAGTGTAGAGCGATCTGCATCCCAGTTGGTGTTGCTCAGGCGACTGAGGGCATTGAGGTGCTGCCAGCACTTCCGCTTAAGCTGACGAAGGTGAGGAAGCCAAGTCAATCGGGCATCGAAAACCAGTCCTAAGAATCGATATGTTTCCACTACAGTGAGTGGATCGTCATTAAGGTAGAGTTCTGGTTCTGGATGAACGGTACAACGCCGACAGAAGTGCATAACACATGACTATGCAGCCGAAAGCTGGAAACCGTGGGCTAGAGCCCATGACTGCGCCTTGTGGATGCCTCCCCCTAGGCATCGCTCAGCAAAACCAGTACTGGTGGAACAGTACAAAATGCAGAAGTCGTCTGCATACAGAGAAGGTGCGGCTGACGGCCCTACAGCTGCTGCTAGATTGTTAATAGCCACTAAAAATAGAGATACACTCAATACAGATCCCTGTGGAATGCCATTCTCCTGTATATGGGGGGGTAACTATGGAAGGCACCAACTTGGACACGGAGAGTATAAAGCGACAGGAAATTTTGGATAAAAATCAGGAGCGGGCTTCAAAGACCCCACTCATATAATGTGGCAAGGATATGATGTCAGGCCGTGTCATATGCTTTTCGTAAATCAAAAAAGATGGTAATCAGGTGTTGTCGTCTGGAAAAGGCTGTTCGGATGGCAGACTCGAGGGACACAAGACTATCAGTGGTCGAACGACCGTGGCGGAAGCCGCCCTGACATGGAGCCAGTAGGCCATGTGGCTCTAGGACCCAACCCAGCCACCGAAACACCATACGTTCCATCTGCTTACAAAGAATGTTAGTGAGGCTGATGGGCCGATAGCTATCCACATCAAGCAGGCTTTTACCGGGTTTGAGCACCGGAATGATGGTGCTCTCCTGGCATTGCGATGGAAAGATGTCATCACACCAGATCCGGTTGAAGATGATGAGGAGATGTTGCTTGTAGTCAGACGAGAGATGTTTAATCATCTAACTGTGGATCTGATCTGGCCCAGAAGCTGTGTCGACGGAATGTGCAAGGGCACTGAGGAGTTCCCACTCTGTAAATGGGGCGTTACAGGATTCACTGTGGCATCTAGTGAATGAGAGTACTTTCCCTTCCAGCCACTGTTTGAGAGTGCGGAAGGCAGGGGAGTAATTCTCTGACACAGAGACTCGAGCATAGTGTTCAGCAAAGTGCTTGGCAATCATGTTTGCTTTGGTAGATAACACGGCATTTATGTTAACACCGGGAACACCTGTTGGGGTGTTGTACCTGAAAACACGTTTGATCTTTGCCCAGACTTGGAAAGGTGACATATGGCACCCAATGGCCGAGGCATACCTCTCCCAACATTCCTGCTCCCGTTGTTTGATAAGTTGGCGAACGCGGGTACGAAGCCACATAAAGGCTATGAAGTGCTCCCGGGGAGGGTGCCACTTATGCCGCTGTAGAGCTCGCCAATGCTCCTTAATTGCTTCAGCGACTTCCGGTGACCAAAAAGGGATTGCCTTTTGCCAGGGGCACCTTCAAGAGTGAGGGACCTTGTTTTCTGCCACAGAAACGATTGTTGTAGTCACCTGCTCAACCATCACATCGATGTTACCATGTGGGGGAGATTCAATGGTGACAGCAGAGGTGAAAGTTTCCCAGTCTGCCTTGTTTAAAGTCCATCTGGGCAGGCATCTGTGGGCCTGACGCCGGGGCAGTGACAGGAAGACGGGGCAGCGGTCACTACCACACAGGTCATCATGTGCTCTGCAGTAGATACATGGGAGAAGTCCTGGGCTGCAAATTGATAAATCAATGGCCAAATAACTACCATGAGCCACACTGAAATGTGTGGCGGCCCCAGTATTTAAGAGGCAGAGCTTGAACTGAGACAGTAAATTCTCGACATCTCTGACTCTGCCATTAAGCACAGTGCCACCCCACAAAGGGTTACGGGCGTTAAAATCTCCCAAAAGCAGGAAAGTTTTAGGGAGTTGGTCAATCAGTGAAGTTTATACATTCAGAGATAGTGCACATCTGGAGGAAGGTATACATTGCAGACAGTTATTTCCTGCGTCGTCCTTATTCTGACAGCCACAGCTTCAAAAGGAGTTTGAAAGGGCACAAGTTCACTACAGACTGAGTTTAGGACATAAATGCAAACTCCACCTGTCACTCAATTATAGTCGCTACGGTTCCTGTAATATCCCTTATAGCTTCAGGGGGCAGGGGCCCACACTGCCGAGAACTATGTATCCTGGAGGGGAATGCAGGAAGCAGGTGTAAAGCTCTAATTTCCTCTTAGCCTCCATGATGGTCAGTCAGACCAGTGTCTTATATTCCATGATTTTCCTCTCTCTCTGTAAAATCCTGCAGTCTGGCGAGGAAGATGAATGATGCTCTCCACAGTTGACACAGATGGGAGGTGGGGGCACATGGAGTATTGGGATATGACGGATGTCCACAATCTTTAAGTACAGCAGGAAGACATATGGCCGAACTTCCAGCACTTAAAGCACCACATCGGGGAAGGTATATATGGCTTGACATCACAGCGGTAGACCATCACCTTGACCTTCTCGAGCAATGTGTCACCCTCGAAGACCAAGATGAAGGGACCAGTGGCAACCTGATTATCCCTCAGACCCCGAAAGGCGCACCGGACAAAATTAACACCTGGACACTCTAAATTGGCGTGCAGCTCGTCGTCAGACTACAAAAGAAGGTCCCTGTGGAATACAATACCCTGGTCCATATTTAAGCTCTTACAGGGCGCGATGGTAACAGAAACATCCTCCAACTTGTCACGAGCGAGTGATGCTCGTGACGGGGCAGAGGATGCTGCTGTTGTCATGACTGACCCAGAGTGCCTTTTGGACAAGCCCTCCATCTCCCCAAACTTTTCCTCCAAATGCGCCACAAAAAACTGAGGCTTCATGGACATGAAAGATTCCCCATCAACCCTCATACATATGAGGTACTGTGGCGAATAAGCTTCACTACCTCCTTAGCCCGGCGCTCCTCCCATGGTGTGGCCAGGGAGGGGAACGATTTGGGGTCATATTTCTTAGCACTGAAGTTAGACTTTGCCCGCTTAGAGATTGCTGGCAGTGGACCACCAGCAAGACATGACATACTACGCTTCATGGAATGTCATCCGCCCTGATGCTACACAATCCGACCTGGGGCCGTTCCACGGGCGCCACCCAGCACCAGCAGCAAAGGCCACCTGGCAGGATGGACACTGCTGGGAGTCCCGTTGCCCCAGGGTGACTGGCATCTACTCCTTGACATAAGTGGGGAGTTAACGGCGCAGGCATCAGCAGAGCGATCCTTGTGTAATCAGAGGGCTACAACCAACAGGGTGCATGGTGGCCCCACCACAACAGACTGGCTACTGTGCTGGATATAAGGTGCAAAGAATTCCATGGTCATCGTCGGCGCAGAAAATGACACTGCACTGTGGGTGGAGGAAAAGGCAACCAGGAAGGTGTCCTCGCCCAAGAGATGGAGGATGAGCGGGACTGCAATGCCTCAATGAGAAAAAGATCTCCATGCACGATGGACACGATACACCATGTAAGGTGCCCTTCCCCAATTGGCTTGCTCTTTAAGAAAATTTTGAAAAATGGAGGTCAAACCCTACAAGGGACTATAACATAAAGGCCGAAAGGTGTGAGACTCCTTTCAGTCGCCTCTTATGACAGGCAGGAATACCTCGGGTCTATTCTAACCCCCAGGCCCGCAGGGGGGAGAAGGGTTCATAATCTCACATCCCGTCCAACTAGTCTTTCCTCTAAAAGTTGACCAGGATGGGAAGGATGTTGCAGGTTGATACTTTTAATTATAGACACAATGACAATATTGACTATCCAAGACTTGATCTATCATGTATTCCAAGATGTACGTTCTTACGTAGAAACATATTAATAATATAATAATAGTGCTGTGTATCTGCAATAGCGTCAATGACTGACTACTAAGAAAGGTAGTAAAATATTTTTGCTCAGCAAATGTGACCGGATACAAACTGATGAGTATCTTAGTAGTCACCAAATATTTGGTGCTGAGGGAGAGGATATGGAGCACAAATGCATAAAATTCACTAGAATCATTTAGCATGCCTTCGACAACTATGTTCCAAGCAGGGATTTACAGGATGGAAAGTCACTACCGTATTTACTCGAATCTAAGCCGCACTTTTTTTTACCGGCTTTTGTAATCTAAAAAAACCGCCTGAGTGCAAAGTAACCGGAAGTTCTATAAAATGTTGATAGGTGCCGCCACAATTAACTTAAATTAAGGTGGAAGACGAGATTTTTTCTCCGCCCCGAGTTTCGACCACTGCACTTTCATACATTATCCAACGAAGTAAATACAAATTCCGTATTGTTCATCTTCGAATGTAGCAGCCTTTCAATGTACTACGAAAATCCGACTGGCAAGACTGTTTGGGATGTTTGTCAATATGGTCAACTCTACGTTCGGAAATTTTTCCCACTTGTGACAAGAGATGGTTTATAATACGAACTTTTATGAATTGTGAATCACATGCAGTAGTCTCTTCACCATCAGAATAATACGAATATAAACATTTTGCCACGTATTCTTTCGTGTTTGCTGCTATCTCATTTAAATCCTGTCTGCCTAATAAACTATGAAACTAGAGTGAGACAACAGCAAACGCGGAAGAATATACATATCATGCCATGTTTATATTCGTATTATTCTTATTATTCTTATGCCGAACAGTGATACAGTCAGATATGAAGCACGACAACTGACTAGATTTTTAAATCTAAGATGACTAATTTCTGTGCAGAATGTAATGTACTAAAGAGGCGTCTGCAAAGATTTTCAAACGAAGAAAAATTTTCGCTAAACTCTCCTTCACATATTCACGCAGTCTATTATTTGGTTCTTGTTGATTATTATCAAAGAAAGCAGCAGCGTAAGTAAAAACAAATAAAGTCTCTTGTCATTGTTTCGCTAATGAGACGATTCCCCCCCCCCCCCCCCCCCTCTCTCTCTCTCTCTCTCTCTCTCTCTCTCTCTCTCTCTCTCTCTCTCTCTCTCTCTCTCTCTCTTTTAAAAAAAAATTGGAAGCGGCGATAGCGCGCACAAAAGCAAGACATGCCGCGAGCGGCAACAGGTCGTAAACACTCATTATCAAAATGCGACAAACAATGCATGACAGTCCAAAAATGCATTTTCAGCTTAGAGTGACGTAAACATCTATGACAAAGAGAACGGCACTTATCAGATCAAAGAAAAATAAGCAATCAATTCAAACCAGACGAAGCACGTGGAAAAGGAAGGGTACCCGTATAAATCCGGACGGAGCGCCTGACGCATAGCAATGGCTACCTGGTAAAGCTTAACTGCTAAGCTTATGACTCGAACCGAACTACTGAAGCTGTATCGTCATTCAATCAACCTAAATTGTGTCTCATATTACAATGGACCAACTTTGTTTCGATTTGGAGGTGCGGCCTAAAACTTTTCTCTCCCCTTGAATTTCGAGTCTCAAATTTCAGGTGCGGCTTAGATTCGGGAATTTTTTTTTCCTTGATTTCGAGTCTTATTTTTCAGGTGCAGCTTAGATTCGAGTAAATACGGTATGTAAACAAAGAGACCTTCATTGCAGTTTTAAGAGAAGTCAAAACCTTGCTGACAAACAAAAGCTGAACAATGCAAAAATTAGTGTAATGGAAGCATTGAGAGAAGTGTTCAATGACTTTGAAAGTAAAATTTTGCAATCTTATCTGACTAATAATCCTAAGAGGTTTTGGAAGCCACACCTGTTATTTCACCTCTCTCACACCCATCCTCAATGCTGAGTCAAATTAAGGATTTGCCCACTGCGAGCAAGACCTTCCCGGTCGGAAGCCGGACTGCTCTTTTATGAGCATTTTCTCAATATACTCTGATATTCGATTTAGGATCAGCCTATCCAATACCTTGTACAAATGACAAAGGAGTGAAACCGGACGGAAACTTTTTGGGTCTGTTGGTTCTTTTTCAGACTTTAAAAGTGCTATTACTTTGGCTTTACGCCAGATCTTGGGGATTTGCAATTTTGAAATGCATGTGCTCATAAGGTTTAATATCTACTGTTTTGTGAGACCCAGCGAAGAGTGGAGCTGAGTCAGCACAAGAGTATTATGGAGTTGCCCAACCCACGCCAGTGACAGACGCTACGAGACAGACATTGTGCATCGCAGATGGTTCACTATGGAAATTCCAACTGAGTATGTTCCGTGATGATTCAGACAACGTATGACTTCCTCCTACGTATCTCGCGAAATGACCACAACAAGAAAATTTAAGAGTTTGAAGCCAATATGGAGATCTACCAACACTTATTCTCCCCATGAGACATTCATGAATGGAAAAGGGAAGGAAAGATCAGATGGTCGAACCAGAAGTACCCTCAGCCACACACAATCAGGAGGTTTTGTGGAGTATAGATGCAGAAGTAGGATAGCAGAAAGTGACAGCACTGCTAACATTAGTCCTGGTACAACAGTGGCATGGTAGGAATGAGGCGTTAGGAGGCTGTTGCCGTGAATCAGTCTTATGCAGAGTCAGGATGCATCAATTATCAATAAAAACTCTTGTCTGGATTGATCACAGTTTTACACATCATGTTTCTTTTACTGCTTACATTATTCAAAGTTTGATTTCTATTGTATTCCCAACCACTTTTAATACAACTCATGAAATGTGCCTTACTGATGTGGGAAGGCCTGTGTAGCTCAACAATACAGATAATCATACTGAAAGTGCAAGAAAATGGAGGGGATTAGTGAAGAGGTCAAACGAATGTGTTGTTAAGGGCAGCAGTTTGGGTCACTGACTGATTGGCCTTCTAACATCAGCCAACATGGCCATGCTGATCTGGTACTGTGATAGTCTGAAAGCAAGGGGAAACTACACCCGTTCCTTTTCCCAATAAAAGCAGCAAGTCATTCTCATGCAAGGGAGGGTGCTGGTGGTGGTGGTGGTGGTGGTGGTGGTGGGGAGCAAAGGCTGTCGCCACCTGTGGGGTAGGTTATAAAATATTAAGAGTATGCCTCCTCTCACCAAAAAATGCTTAACTGAAAGTTGCACACTACAAACTTCACAGAGTGGTGGATCCTCCTGCTTGAGGAGATAACCATGTGTTAAAGGGCTATGTTCCTTGCACATTCTGGTGAGCAGCACTTCCATGGCATTAAGTCTTTCAAGCCTGTGTGGTCAATTTGAATGACTGCGGTTTGTTTTCTGCCATCCCAAATCGTTTAGCTTCTCACTGACACATGATTCGTCTGTCAGATAATAAGATGACAGCATGCAAAGGTACAGCACATGGACCGACAACATGATCAACACAATTCTTTGGCTGCTTTGTCAGCTATGTTGTTTACCTGTATTTCAATGTGTCCAGGTACACAGCAAAAGATCACCTCCTTGCCACGCTGTAAGAGCTGCAGTAAGGAGTCTGGATGAGCTGAATCAATTGGTCTATGGTATACATGTAGCGCACTGAGTAAATGGGAACAAATGAGAAACCTTGTGTTGTGATGCTTGTAAATTCACTCCAGTGCCATCATAATGCCGTACAACTTTGCATCATAGTTTATAAAGTGTTCTGGAAGATGCACTTTGGAAACCCTATCAGAGAAAACAGCTGAACAACTGAGAGCATTCACTTGCCAGATCTATCTCTATAAAGAGCAATAAAATGTAGTACGTATTTAAAATTTAAGAAAATAAGAGCTATAAAAACATAATGTGGAGTACAAGTTTTCTTGTACTGTGTCAAGCTTAAAATAACTTTGGGCTTCTAAAGGAGTCAAGGTGGCAGACTGTTCCACTCCTGGCAATGTATTCGGAGGTCTCATATGTGCAAATCCTTGACACAGTCAGTGCACATGTAGCGTACAGCCTGGCTGCATGGGGCTGATTCTTGAACAACTGCTCAAAGTTAGGGTGGACTGCTGCACATTAGCCTATGACTGGGGCAACACAATTTCAGGGGCTGTCGAGCCAGGAGGCGATGCCGCCAAATCCAGTGTTGGTTCACCAGCATCTTTACACAGACTCCCAACTGGGCTAATTTGATATGCTTCAGTTGATATCCGAATATCTTATGGTGGACAGCATCTAACATCTTGAGGTAGGAAATACAGCTCAATCCGCAAACACAGCTGCTGCAATATAACCGTGATCTGATGAACGCCCCATACAACAGCAGGTGGTGGGACATGCTAGCTCCAAACACCTTTCCTTAAGAGATTTTTAAATATTGAATTATCTGAAGCCCTTTGTCTGCAGGTCTCTCAGGTGCAGTAACCAGGTTATTTTACAGTTGAATAGCAGGCCCAAATAGTGCACGGTGTCCTTAGAATATTAAATATTGTCCTCCACTGAGAGGTCCAGTTGGTTAAAACTTCAACGAGCACAGTTAAAAATTGACACATCTAGACTTCTCTGGTAAAAACATAAAATCAGTTTTACTGGTCCAAGCTTCCAGCCCACTGATGACCAGCTGTAGTTGCCTCATTGTCACTATATGATTTGAGTAAGAGCAGAAGACTGCAATGTCACCCACAAACAAAGAGCATTTAATAGGGCTTCTGACTACAGAGGAGATTCACTGATAGTGACTACAAACTATGTGATACTCAGTTCACATTTCACTCCTTGGGGGGACCACATTCTCCTGAACACAGCTATCAGACGAGACACCACCAACTTGATATTTCAAGCACCGGCCCTCAAGAAAGGATGGGATAAGAAGTGGGAGATGTCCATTTAGTCCCCATTCCTGAAGCTGACAAAGTATGTTGCACCTCCCTGTGGTGTCACACACTTTTTTGTAATAAAAAATTAGAAGAAACCCTCTATCATTGTTTACAGTAGAACAAAGTTGTCAAGTGCAGAATGGTAGTGTCTGAAACTGCGCTGGGATCGGCGCAGGTGACCTCTGGATTCGAGATGCAATGTGAGGCAGTAGCTGACAATGCACTCAAGGAGTTTTACCCATACAAATGGTAAGTGCTAGACTCTGATAACTGTTAGGGTCAATGTGATCTTTGGTTACCATAATAGAGTTAACATTGCCTCCTTCCAAGTCATGAGATACTGTCCATCAAACCAGATCTGATTGAAACAATACAGGAGCATGCAATTGACTTCGGGATACAGATTACAGAGCATGGCATAATGAATTTGGTAAGGTACGCTGATGGAGCTGATTCCAATTCCACATGGAGAATGGAAGATTGTACACCTCCTCATTACATGAGAAGACGTGGAGCCTCATCTCCACAGTCTTACAGCACACCTGGAAAGCAGATGATTGTCTCGATGACGCAGTGTTGGTAAAGAAATGTTTAGGGAAAACCTAGGCCACATCTTTCAGCATGTCCACCAAGACCCTGCTTCTCAACAAGGCCATAAGGGGAGGTTTACTGCCCTCGCCTAAAATCTGCCTTATTGAGATCCAAACTTATGCAGTGTAAGTGGACCAATCAATGGAAGTCATGAATTTCTTCCAGGAGGCCCTCTTCCATTCCATTATTACTTGTCTCACTTGTATTCTTGCAGATCTGAAGGCACAAATGTTTTCCGTAGTCAGGTAGTGTCTCAATTTTTCCAAAGCTGTGCACCTGACTGCTGAGTGACATTCAAAGACGGCCTGCTGATTGCATTGCAACCAATTTGCCTCTTGAAACATCCATCTACGTGGTCTCTGGTCAACCACAACCTGAGTCAGCAGCCAAACTGTATTGAATCCTATTATTTTTCTTTCTTTTCTTTTCTCATATATAAGCTATATGTAAACTGAAAGAGCTATAAACCAAAGACACCACCAAAAGTAAATTAACGAGTTGTTTTGTGGCCAGGATATTGTTTTGATACATCGCTAAATATCTGTATGAAACAAAGTAAGAAATACGCTCTTCAATTTATTAATTCATGTATCTTTACCCTTTTGCTTCAGGAAGTGGTAGCTTATGGACGTATGCTTGGACCTGTCATACCAGCACTGTTAAAAATGTGTATTTTAACTGTTCATTAAAAGTATTATAAAAAGTTATTAGAAAAGGAATATTTATTCACACGGTTATAAGTTCAACTCCTATCTGTTCGTCACTTCACTCGCCGCTGAGATAAAACATCAAGAGGATCAGTGCACACTAGAATAATTAACACCCTATCTGGAGGAGCATTCCTGCACCGACACTGTCGCACTCAAGACTGAACACAATGGAATTCATGTGGAAGCAATGACTCAAGACTTAATATGCACCTACTGAACTTGACTTACTTGTACTAAAAGTATTGCGTTTCGTGTTTTTCAGAACTTATAGACAGATCGACAGTTTTAATGGTTGCGGTGATTACTTGGTACCACACACTACTGAAAGCAACAGTATGTAATATAAACTATGTTTATTGATCTTGAATGTAATGATATTCAAAGTCTGCTGATATTGGTATCAGTTAAAGTTCACCCAAGATTGTGCATAGATTCATGAATTACCTTCAAAATCTTCAACTATTTTTTCCAATCAATTTTTCCAATTATTCAAGCAATTTTTAATCCATTTCCACATCACTATTCAGAATCCACAAGGGTCAATGGCTGAAGACCCTCCAGCTACAGAAAAGTGTACCACCTGACCAGAGTACAAAAGACAAATATTCCCTGAAGTCACCCACAACAAGGAAAGGGTGAGGGGGTGTCTGGGAAAGTTCTGCCAGCGCATCTGCATCCAGTGGATCACGAGGAGGGAGATATGAACACATTGTGATTTTAACTGGCGAGATAACTTGCACTGTAACTGCTTGTACAACCATGGTAAAAGGGACTAGAGGGGAGTGGCATCTGACATTGATGAAAACAGCCACACCAACATTAGCCATGTCTCCAGTAACATTGTCCTTCCTGCTGAGATGGTAGCCCCTTAGGGTAAGGTATCGGTGACTTTAAAATGAGTTTCTTGTAAGCAGATGCATAAATCTGTCATGGGCCACAAGTTGTAATTCTTCCAAATTTGACCAGTAGCCAGTTAACATTTGAGTGGGCACGCATATGTATAAAATGCAAGCCCATACCTGTTCCTTCATTATTGCTTCAGATGACACTTTCATTATTGCTTCAGCTGACAATTCTAAATTGTGTTGTCATACACCCAAGTGAGTAGCAGTAACATAAAATAAACAGCGAGATAGGCAAGAAAAAATTTACAATTCACGCACAAAAATAATCCAGATAACAAGCCAGCAGCACAATCCTATAACGAGGCCATTGTCTACACGATAATTAACAATCAAATATCCAGTTGACTAGGATCTGAAGCAACTGTGCTGTTTAATGCTTTGAGTGGGTTGTTACTGTGGTGTCACATCTGCCTGTGGCAACAGAGTAATATAATGAAAGTTTATTTCATTATAACAGATGAATACACTAAGCAGATTCAGAAGTATGTAGGTTGCAGTAGTTACACGGAGATGAAGAAGCTTGCACAGGATGGAGTAGCGTGGAGAGCTGCATCAGATCAGTCTCTGGACTGAAGACCACAACAACAACAACAACAACCACAACAACAAAAACATTTTACTGTTAATTAATTAAACTATGATTAAACTGTGATTTTGCTCATACATATTTACCTTGGTGACATAAAGACAGCCATTCTCTATACACATACAAAGAGAGCGACGTGCCTGCTCGTGCTATGAAAAAAGATGTGCCTGCTCGAGGGTTAAGTTCTGCTGCAACACACAAGTCCCTTTGGGAGTTATTGATTAGTGATGGCTACCTTGTCCTTCCTTGGCAGACGTGATTTACCCAAGAGATCGAGGGGAACATTAGGTAGTGCCTCCATGTGGATATCAATATCCTCTAAAGTAAAATCACTGTCGGAAAGGGAGAGGGCTCACCAACCTGACAGTTTAGCTGCCACTTTCTTGGATTTTGAATGACTTTTTGCGTGATTTTTTTTATAAGTTATGGGCATTATGTAACTCAGCCACCACAGGAGAGTCACCTAAGACTCAGTATCCCAGATGATTAGGTACTTCATTCGACATGGCAGTTTCAACGCGAGGTGTTCCATTACAAAGTTGTTTAACACTTTAAGGACCCCCCCCCCCCCCACCAGCAATAACCCTCGAACGCTTTGTCAAAGGTGCCCTCAGCTATCTTGTATAACAATGGAAGTGTTATGACAAAGCACTGCCCTCTTACCATAATTCTAAGACTTCTTCCCGAGAGGACAGACCACCTGAGCTCTCCATGTTGGGTACCACTTTACAGTACACCCATTCTGTCAGGAGGAGATTGAAATTTAGGATGCTGCATAGAAATCTCACAAGCCACTAGGAAAACAAATGTCAACCCAGACAGAGCCCCAGAGGTTGCCCGCTAGAGACTGTTTTACTGCACTAGTACATAGCACACTTTGAGGTTAAGGTTTTTTTTTTTGAGGTGTAGATCTTCTTAATGGTCCAGGAGGTGAAGCCAGGGGCCCTTGTTCTCCGAATCCACAATGTTCCACTGCTGCATCTAACAATGGTTTCTGAAGTATGCCCACAGTTTATGGTAAAAAGTCTAGCAGCACTGCCAGCTCCAGCTCTGGACACACTGGGTTGCTGTACCCGCACCCAGCCATTGCTGGGAAAACAGTCCACCCCTCCCTTAGGTGTAGGGCACACTTTGTCAGGCCCCTCCACGGAGCCTTGTCTGGCTTGGGTGACCCTGTCAGTAGCTATACAGTATCTCAGTGTCACCGAGATACCCAAAGCTTCCCACCTGGCACCACTAAAGGGCCCAGCACCACTGAAGGTCCCTACGATAAGGCTGTGTACCATGTGAGAGTACCTTTCCTGAGGGCATGCAGCTCTACTCTATAGTTAAATGATGGTATCCTCTTGAGCAAAATATTTCAAAGGTAAAATAGTCCCTCATCTTGATATACTGGTGAGGATTACTCAGGAGAATGTCACTATTATGAAAAAAACGAATTCTATAGGTCAGAGCTTGGAGTGAATGAGTGTAGGGAGGTTTGATAATTTAAAAAGAGAAATGGGTAGGATGGAGTTAGTCATTGTGGGAAATGGTGTAGTTTGGGGGCAGGATGAACATGATTTCTGGTCGGGTGATTGCAGGATTATAAATACAAAACCACATAGGGATAATGAACAAGTAGGTCTATTAATGAATAAGAAAACAGGACTGTGGGTAAGCTACTACGAACACTGCAGTAAACCCACTGGAGCAGCCAAGATAAACATGAAGCCAACACCCATCACAATAGTAAAAGTTAATAAGCCAACTAGCTCTGCAGATGATAAAGAGATTGAAGAAATGTATGATGAGATAAAAGAAATTATTCAAATAGTCAAGGGAGAGGGAAACTAACTGCGATGGGGAGACTGGAATTTGGTAATATGAAAAGGGAAGGGAAGAAAAAATAGTAGGCGAATGTGGACTTCGGGACAGAAATGAGGGAGGAAGTCACCTGATAGAATTTTGCACAGCGCATAAGTTAACCATTACTAATGCTGGGTTTAAGAATGATGAAAGAGGATTGTTAACCTGGAAGAGACCTAGAGACACCGCAAGGTTTCAGATTGGTTATGTAACAGTAAGACAGAGATTCTGGAATAAGATTTTAAACTGTAATACATTTCCAGGGGCAGATGTGGACTCAGACCACTGAGGCTGGTGAAATATCCCCAAACTTCAAAAAGAAAGAATAATTCAATGAGAGCAGATACTGACAGTGGTGACTATTACCGAACTATCAGTTAATAATTCATGAATGCAAAATATTGACACGAATTGTTCACAAAAGAATGGGGAAACTGGTAGATGCCAACCTTGCACACACACACACACACACACACACACACACACACACACACACACACACACACACACACAAAAATAAAAAATAAATAAAAAAAATAAAAAAAAAATAATAATAATTGCAACATGAAGTCACCCAAGCAATTAAGTCTACTCACAATTGGAAAGCCCCTGGAAAAGATAAAATAGCAAATTTCTGGCTAAAGAAATTCACCTCAACACATTCACATCTAACTAAATTATTTAACAGTTACATTGCAAACCCATATACATTCCCTGATACACTTACACATGGAATAACTTATCTGAAACCTAAAGATCAAGCAGACACAGCAAACCCAGCAAAATATCGCCCCATAACATGCCTACCAACAATATACAAAATATTAACTTCAGTCATTACACAGAAATTAATGACACATACAACACAGTACAACATTATAAATGAAGAACAAAAAGGCTGTTGCAAAGGAGAACGAGGATGTAAAGAGCAACTGATAATAGATGCAGAGGTGACATATCAAGCTAAAACTAAACAAAGGTCGCTACACTATGCATACATTGATTACCAAAAAGCTTTTGGTAGTGTACCCCACTCATGGTTACTACAAATATTGGAAATATACAAAGTAGATCCTAAACTGATACAGTTCCTAAACACAGTAATGAAAAATTGGAAAACCACACTTAATATCCAAACAAATTCAAATAATATCACATCACAGCCAATACAGATTAAGCGTGGAATATACCAAGGAGACTCAATAAGTCCTTTCTGGTTCTGCCTTGCTCTGAACACACTATCCAACATGCTAAATAATACAAATTATGGATACAATATTACTGGAACATACCCACACAAAATCACACATCTGCTATACATGGATGATCTAAAACTACTGGCAGCAACAAATCAACAACTCAACCAATTACTAAAGATAATAGAAGTATTCAGTAATGATATAAATATGGCTTTTGGAACAGACAAATGTAAGAAAAATAGCATAGTCAAGGGAAAACACACTAAACAAGAAGATTACATATTGGATAACCACAGCGACTGCATAGAAGCGATGGAAAAAACAGATGCCTATAAATATCTAGGATACAGACAAAAAATAGGAATAGATAATACAAATATTAAAGGAGAACTAAAAGAAAAATATAGACAAAGGCTAACAAAAATACTGAAAACAGAATTGACAGCAAGAAACAAGACAAAAGCTGTAAATACTTATGCTATACCAATATTGACCTACTCATTTGGAGTAGTCAAATGGAGTAACACAGACCTAGAAGCACTCAATACACTTACACGATCACAATGCCACAAATATAGAATACATCACATACATTCAGCAACTGAAAGATTCACATTAAGCAGAAAGGAAGGAGGAAGGGGATTTATCGACATAAAAACCTACATTATGGACAGGTAGACAATTTAAGAAAATTCTTTATAGAACGAGCAGAAACTAGAAAAATACACAAAGCAATCACTCATATAAATACATCGGCTACACCACTGCAATTTCATAACCACTTCTACAACCCTTTAGATCACATAACATCAACAGATATGAAGAAAGTAAATTGGAAAAAGAAAACACTACATGGCAAGCACCCGTATCATCTAACACAGCCACACATCGATCAAGACACATCCAACACATGGCTAAGAGAAGGCAATATATACAGTGAGATGGAAGGATTCATGATTGCAATACAGGATCAAAAAATAAACACCAGATGTTACAGCAAGCATATTATTAAAGATCCCAATACCACGACAGATAAATGCAGACTTTGCAAACAGCAAATAGAAACAGTAGATCACATCACAAGCGGATGTAAAATACTAGCAAATATAGAATACCCCAGAAGACATGACAATGTAGCAAAAATAATACATCAACAGCTTGCCTTACAACATAAACTTATAAAACAACATGTTCCCACATACAAGTATGCACCACAAAATGTACTAGAGAACGATGAATCCAAATTATACTGGAACAGAACCATTATAACAGATAAAACACCACTACATAACAAACCTGACATCATACTCACCAATAAAAAGAAGAAATTAACACAACTAATCGAAATATCCATACCCAATACAACAAATATACAACAGAAAACAGGAGAAAAAATTGAAAAATACATCCAACTGGCTGAGGAAGTCAAAGACATGTGGCATCAGGATAAAGTTGACATCATACCAATTATACTATCAACTACAGGAGTCATACCACACAATATCCACCAGTACATCAATGCAATACAGCTATATCCAAACTTATATATACAACTACAGAAATCTGTAATTATTGACACTTTTTCAATTACCCGAAAGTTCCTAAATGCAATGTAACATATACCATACAGTTAAAAGGAAGTCACACTTGATCAAGGTCCACGTCACCTTCCATTTTTAACCAGACATAACGTCTGAGACAAGAAAGAAATAATAATAATAATAATAATAATAATAATAATAATAATAATAATAATAATGGGAGGGGGGCGGGGTAGGAAATTAAGGTGATAACGCTGAAAGAACCAAAAGTTGTTGAGATTTTCAAATGGAGCATTAGGTACTGACTGATTGAAAATGGCGAAAGAAATACAATAGAAGGAGCATGGGTAACTTTGGAAGATGAAATTGCCAAAACAACAGAGGATGAAATAGAAAAAGAAAAGCCCTGTAGAAATCCTTGGATATCACAGAAAGTACTGAATTTAATTGATGAAATGATAAAATTTAAAAATGAAGCAGGTGAAAGGGAATAAAGATGTCTAAAAAATGAGACTGACAGAAAGTGCAAAATGGCTCAGCACAAATGGCTAGAAGACAAATGAAGTCTATAGAAGCATGTACAACTAGGGGAAAAATGGATACCACCTATAAGGAAACTAAAGACTCTTTTGCAGAAAAGAGAAGTATCTGCATGAATATCACCAGCTCAGATGGAAAAACCAGTACTAAGCAAAGAAAAGAATGCGAAAAAGTGGAAGAAATATACAGAAGGGCAATACAAGGAGAATGAACTCGAAGGTGAAATTACAGAAAGGGAAGAGGAAGTAGATGAAGTTGAGTGAGATGCATGATCCTGTGATAAGAATTTGACAGAGCAGTGAAATACCTATGCCAAAGCAAGGCACCCGAAGTAGACAGCATTCCCTCAGGATTACTGATATCCTTGTGAGAACCAGTGATGAAAAAACTATTCCATCTGGCGTGAAAGATATACGAGACTGATGATTAGGACCCCTGTTTATTTTTTAAAAAAAGTAAAAGACGATTGTGAAATAGAAAAAAGTATACATACGATTATAATTATTTTATTGAAAAAAAGAAACACATTTTATGTAGAAAACTTAAAATAATGCTACAATTTATTCTAAAAACATGGGATCCACAAAAAAGATGGGTTGACTCCTTTGAATGTTAGTGACTCATCTTTCTCTCCACTTGTATTGGGGTCACCTCACATATATTGTCTATATCCAGGAAAGCAAAGACAGTGTTCTTTTTCCAAACCCTTTTCCAAAGGCTCTTAACAGTCACGGCTGACTCAGCTACAGTGACAATTGTGCCTATGAACCTCCTGTGTCCCTTTTTTGTGTCAAATCTAACAATGACAAAGTGACCAGGATAAAGTTCATAAGGTGAAAAGACTTCCGATCCACTGATTGCACTCTCCAGAAACATCGTCACTTTTGTCTGAGGCGTCACTCTTTTATCATCAGGAAAATCATGTACTGACACACTTTTCCCAGCCTGCACTGGAACCCTGGTTTGCCATTGTCTTGCAGGCCTTTCATTGCTCCCCCGAAATTCTTGGAGCAATTCTATGAGGGCTCCATCAACATCCTGTGGAACTCTGTAATTACTCTCTCGGGATTGAATGGCAGTATCCCACATTTCTCGAAACCAGTCTGGATGTTTCTTTTGGCATTTACTTCCAGAGCCCTCACAAGCTGGTTTAGTAACTGGGGGAACATATCTTTTGGAATGGTGGTCTCCTCACGACAGGAACCCAACTTCCATTTGCTTTGCCAGCTGGTCTTCAATGGACAAAAATTGCCACGTCAAGAGGCCGAGTGAGATGTGTAGAGTTTCTGGGAAGAAAAATCATTCTTACACCATTCTCTTCACAAGCCTTGACTGAAGCCACTGAAAGATGAGTGGAAAGGTTGTTGCCGATTAAAATTTTGGGGCCTTCTAGCTTCCTATAATAAGGGAAAATGATTGTGCTAATCCAGTCATCAAAACATTGAGCATCAAACTACCCACTTTCACTTCTATAAAATCTGGTGTCTTTGGGAGCACCATCCATTCATGAAGCACACAAGTGCTTTGAGTGATAAACAACATACAAAGGCAGCAGTTTTCCATTTGCTGCAGCAGCAAACATAATTGACATTGCTGCTTTGGAGGTATTCATGTCTCTCTCAGGATATTTTGATCCTCTTTCCGTAATCACTTTTGCACGGCCCGGATTATCTGCTAAGTTTGTTTCATCGAAATACACAATATTACTTGGGGGAACATCTTTAATTTTCTTCTCTAAATTATCAAAATATTCCCGTAGTACGACCTCTCGACACAGAAGCATGTGCTCTTTTTATGTTCTGGCAAAGTCTTAGACTCAATTTTTATTTGTGCCTCTTCAAAAGCCTAACAGTGAATTCATGACCAGGCAAATTATTTTTGATTTTTCAAACTAATTTACCTTTCCGGCCCAAGAATCCTTTGACAAACAATCGCAGAGTCAACCGAGCCCCACTCGGCACAAATAGCAAGCCTGTCCACAATCAACGCCTCTTCATCTGCGGAGAGTGCAGTTTGTCCCTCTTTGGGACAAACATCCTTATTCCTCAAATGTCAGTGGAGAACTGTGTATGGAATGCTGACATTTCTAGCAGCTTGCCTAATGCTGCTCCCTCCTTTAACAGCAGCAATGGCTTGGGCTAATTCATCCTTGCTTCTCTTTGTGTAGGATTTCCCATGAGGATCAGGAATGTAATTTCTGGGCATTTTAATCAGTCTGGAAATTAAATAGAACGAAACATTCAAAACACAAGCAGGTAGTATCCCATAACCAAATGTAAGCTCGATAATAGTGTTATTTTATACTGATCCTGTTCACCCAATTTTTTTTTAAAAAAAGTGTGTTCGTTTGAGTGAAACAAAATGAAATCAAGAAATATATTTAATACTCACCAAAAACAAAGGAGGACCTGAATTCGAAACACAATTCTTGGTAAAAGCACTGATTTTGATAATACACAACTCCCGACCACACACCACTGTATACCAAATTTTCGGAATATACATAATCATGGGAATCATTGCCCACATGTTTACAGTGCTCTAAAAGCCAGGGTAGCCACTATTGCAACACAAAATGTTCGTGAATGTGTTCCTCAAGAGCAATAATGCTGATTGGCTCACTGGTTTCCATATTTTATTGCAATCCTGTGTAGTGTCTGTTGTTTTAATGTTTTCCTGTCAGAATTGATCCTATTCACCCAATTTTACGGTATCCTCATGCTTCAAAAAGAAAGGAATAATTCCAATTCCAAAGAAAAGAGGTACAGACAGATGTGACTATTACTGAACTATTAGTTTGATAAGTCATGACTGGAAAATATTGACATGAATTATTCAAAGAAGAATGGGAAGCCAACCTTGGCAATGATCAATTTGGGTTTCAGAGAAATGTAAGAAAGTGAGGAAATAGTAATGCTATGACTTATCTCAGAAGGTATGTTAAATAAAGCAAACCTACATTTACATCATTTGTAGACAAAGTAAGCTTTCCACAATGTTCACTGAAATACAATCTTTGAACTTCTGAAGGTATGAGGGGAGGGGGGGGGGGGGGGGGAATACAGAGAGTAACAGGTTATGCAGAAGTTGTGCAGAAACCAGAAAGCAGCTATAAGAGGCTACAGGGATGAAATGCAAGAAGTGGTTGAGATGGGTATGAGACATAGCTGCAGCCTTTCACTTATGTTATTTAATCTGTACAGTCTGCAAACAGTAAAGGAAACAAAAGAAAAATATAAATTAAAATACAGGAATCAGAAATAAAAAGTCGAAGTTTGCAATGACATTGTGACTGTCAGAGATGGCAAAGGATCTGAAGATCAGATGAATGGAATGGACAGTGCCTTGAAAGCATGATATAAAATGAGCATACAGAAGAAAAACTAGGGCAATGGAATATAGTTAAATTAAATGAAGACTTAGTTTGGGAAATATGAGACACTAAAAGTTGATTTTTGCTATTTGGGCTGTAAAAATAACTGGCAATGGCCAAAGCATTGAAACCTTTGAACAGAAGAATTTGCCATGTGGTGCTATTACAGAAGGAGGAGGTTATCTGGCAGATCATGTACCTAATGAGTTTCCCCACATCTACCATTTACTTTGGTTCATCTTAAGGTTGTTTTCTGTTGTCATTTGCGTACCCTAATGTTAGTGCACGAGTATTATGGAAGCTATTGCAATACTACTATAGCAACTACAAAGAAAGTTTTCTGCATTACACACCTACCATACATTGTACGAAATGTATTAAGTTTACTTACCATCATAAGGTAGCAACCAACAAGAGTGGCACTACGGGTACGTCCTGCTTTACAGTGTACGTAAACGCTGCCGCCACTTTGTTTCACTTCCTCAATAAATTCCACACCTCGTGAGAGTTTTCCTTGGCATGGTGCTTCAAATATGTCAGTAGTTGACAATTGAAGAAATCTTATTCCTAGCCTCTCCCAGTCCTGAAACGTAAGACGGAACTGTTCAATAAATTGTTTAGAAAATTCAAATTTCTTTTGGTAGACGACATCTACGTTCCAGATTTACCTTATTATTATTTGACAGTATCCTTAGTTCGTAATCCTCATTCATTGAGACTACTCCTTTGACGTTTTCTTCTTCGACCAACTACAAAACAAGTTAAAATATTGATTGAACCGTTCGTTTAGTTATTTGTAAGTGTCCTAAAATGAACTCAACATGGACTGCCCACCTTTGTCGTCAACCACTTAAACGGCAGTGCGCCTAAAATCACAGTTTCGTCAATTCTGTCATACCATCTCCGTTTCGTACATTTCTCCATGGCAACATTGTATAAAAGTGTAGGATAAAACGATAATCTGGCGAACATTGTAAGCGGCTTCTCTTTCGCATACGTTTATTTTCTCCCCAATCTTCCTTGCGCCACTTTCCCATATCGTATACATGTCACACTTTCACACAAGCCGTTGCTATTCAGAGGCGTACGTTCCTATGGAATGGAAAGCACTTGTACTTGTCTGAGAGAGCGAGCCAACTCAGCAAAGAATTATTAAAAACAATGTCTTTCAGATGGCATCGTTGCAGCTTTCTTTTTCCGTAAATAATGTTGTTCCGATTGTACTGCTTATAGACTTCAAATAACCACGGATAACAAAATAACTTCACTGTTGTTTCTAATCTGTCCATCTACTCTAGTAATATCTATGACATCCAGTCAAACTTAACGGTGTTTATTATTATGTATCACAGTCTAACGTAAGGCTGTTGTGTATTATCAAGATTAATTTGTAAACTACAACACTTTAATAAAAGCAACAAGCTAACGGTATCAGAACAATTAATGGCACTACAGTTTCAAATACAAGAAATTACCGAGCGAAGTGGCGCAGCACACTGGACTCCCGTTGGGGAGGACGCATCCGGATATCCCGATTTAGGTTTTCCGTGATTTCCCTTAATCGCTTCAGGTAAATGCCGGGATGGTTCCTTTCAAAGGGCACGGTGATTTCCTTTCCCATCCTTCCCTAATCCGATGGGACCCATGAACTAAGCTGCTAGGCCCACTTCCCCGAACCAACCTACAAGTAAATAGCAGAAATGTACGTGGTGTAGCATTATATAGTTTTAAATGTATCTTTAACCCACAGTTAGAGATGTGACTGTATTGAATACAGATACACAGAAAGAGTAAAGTTATTAAGCGCTATTATGTAATACTCTAAACTCCAGATGTAACAGCAAACTTTAGAGAAGACATCAGTTCAATACTATATATGTTTGCCAGTCATACTGTCATCATTGGAGGAGACTTATCATCCATCAGTCAATTGGGATAATTACTGTTTTATAACTTGTGGGCATAACAAGACAACTTACCAAACATTTCTCAGTGCCTTCTCTGAAAACTAGAACAGGCTGTTAAGAAACCAACTAATGATCGAAATATGTTAGACCTGATGGCAACAAATAGACCTGACCTCACTGGGATGCCCATCCTGAAACTGGTATCGGTGACAATGAAACAGTTGTAGCAACAATAATTATTGAAGTATGAAGGGCAGTTGAAATGAGTAGGAAGATTTGCATCTTCCTTAAAATGGATAAGGAGGCAGTCATGTCATATCCCAAAAGGGAACAAAACATTTATCATGGGGTAGGAGCATGTAGAATAATTGTGTTCAAAATTTACAGGAGCAGTCACCCATGCGCTACACATAAGATACCTTGTAGAAAATTTAATGACAGGAGGGACTCGTGATGATACACATTCACTGTCAATAAACACAAAAGAAAATGGAGACTACTCTATAATAGGTAGAAAACGAAGGGTTAAAGTGTGGTTCTGGATGTCCACCCTCCCTTGACCCCAACCCCTGAAATGTTGGTTGTGATGATGGACTGATCTGTAGCACAGCTCGAGGTCTGGGTTAGGTTGAACGGTAACAATCTGGTTGTCAGTTGATTTAGCCAACAAACCTGAAAGCCAGATTTAAGGGTTGTGTTGACAAACTGACCAGCAGTGAAGCCTAATGTTTATTTCTGTCCCATATTAAAAAATGCAAGTTGTTTCCATAAGTAACCTTTACCAAACAATGTATAGGGTACTACAAAGAGAAATGCCAAATAAAATGTGTTTGCCTATAAACAGAGCAATGCATGAAGTCTTCAGTGACTACCATAGGACAATATTATAAATGATGTTTCACAAAACCCAAAAAAATTGGGTCATATGTAAAGCCCATTAGTGGCACCAAATTAAGTGTGCAAGCCCTCATAGATGAGATAGAAAATGAAACTAAGGGTGGCAAAGGAAAAGCAGAAATGCTGAACTCCATTTTCAAATGTTGCTTTACAAAGGAAACCCATGGGGTTTGCCCTAATTTGATACTTACACCACTGAAAAGTTGAGTGAAACAGATATTTATTTATTTATTCTCCATGGACAAATACAAGGATTTGTTTTGGTTAGTTTACATATTGATCATTTCCCCTTATAACATTGTGGGAAACAATTATATACAATAGGCCAACAGATAAAAAATTATGTTGCTTTTTTTGGTACATGTAAATACTATGTATACAAATGAAAGTATTCTACTCCTCAGAGAGGAATTCCTTAATACTATAAAAACACTTATTGCTGAGGAACTCGTTCAAGGCAATTTCAAAGCAGCTTCCACTTAAGCTTTTTAATTTTTTTGGAAGTTTGTTATAAAATTTGATCCCCATGTAATAGGGGCACTTGTCTACCCTTTTTGTCTTATTTCTTTCCAGGTGATAATCATCATCCCTCCTAGTATTGTACATGTGCACTTCTCTATTTAGATGATTGTACTGCTTGTATTTTAGCATCAACTGAACAGTTTTATAAATATATTGTGATGGGAGTGTTAGTAGTTTTTTAATTTTGAAAACTGCTTTGCAGGACTCATTATATCTAAGCTTACACATGATCCTAACTGCCTTTTTTTGAAGGATGAATACCCTATTTACATGCTTGGCAGCAGCACATCGCCATACTTCAATTCCATATGTGAGGTATGGATACACTAAAGCATAGTAGATTATACTCATTTGCTAATATTTAAGAAATTGTGACATTGTCCACATTGCATAAGTTGATTTCCTTAGTTTTTGGCATAAGAAATCGATATGATGCACCCAAGAGAGACGCTGATGTAACATTACACCAAGGAAGGAAATTTTATCTTTCAATTTTATTTCTGAACAATCATCAGAAACAACACTCCATTGCATTTCATCTTGTCTGTGGTGTATTTGAAATTCCATTATATTTGTTTTATTGGTGTTTGAGCTTAACTGATTGTTTTGGAAGTAATTCTTCAATCCAAACAAGACACCAGAACAATTTTGGGCCAAATCATTGTCGTTGGTTCCCCAGTTAACAATGGTTGTGTCATTTGCATAGTTAAGTATTTTGCTGTTGTGTTCTGTGGGCAGATCATTAACATATAGTATGAACAATAGAGGACCCAGGACTGACCCTTGGGACACTCCATACTTTACTATAGCTGGACTGGAGCTGGTCTTCGTAATAACGTTGCCCACTTTCTGTGTGACTTGTGTGACCTGATATCTGTTTATTTATTTATTTTATTTATTTATTTCTTGTTCCATAGATCCAGTTAGTGAGTCAATCACAAGGATATGGAACGTGTCAAATTGTACTTGTACGTATGACTGTAGGAGACTTTTGGCTATTCCTCTGATACCATAAGTTTCCAGTTTCTCAAGTAGCAGTTCATGAGATACTGTGTTGAATGCACGTGATAAATTTAGGCACAAACGTGCCACCCTTTCTTTTTCATCTAATTTCATAAGTATCATATCTACTACATCACATATGGCAGATGATGTTGAATAGCCTTTCCTAAAACCATGTTTGGTTTCTCATAGCACTTTTTCTTTGACAAGAAAGTTTTTTAACCATATTGTAATAATCCTTTCTAATACTTTGCTAAGGATTGGAATGAAGCTGATGGGTCGCTAGTTTTCGACCGTGTCGATACTAATTGTTTTTTGTGCAATGGCTTGGCTATTGTATATTTTAATTCAGATGGAAACACACTTTTATTCAAACTTTCATTGAAGAGGTGGACCAGAACAAGTATGAGCGAATGTTTGCATTGTTTTAATATAATGGAGGAGATTTCATCCTGTCCCATAGAGAATTTGTTTTGCATTTTATTTATGATTCCCTCTACTTCAGTTGTATCTGTTTCATACATAAACACTGATTTTTGTACCTGGTAAGGAGTTTTGTAGTCATCAGTGTCAGAGGTCACACACATGTTACGTGAATTTATAAAGTGGGTATTAAAGACATTGCTGGTCATATATGGATCTGAAATATTTACTTTACCAGTCATTAGTTGAATATTGTTGACACTAGGCTTTGGTTTTCTGCTGATTCTCTCATTTACACAGTTCCATACTGATTTGCGTATGTTATTTGAGGTAGCAATTTTTTGCTGTATAATTTCCTTTGTGCATACATTCAGTGCTTTATAGGCTTTTCCACATGTTTGGTAGTTATCTCTAGTTGATGTGTCCGGGAACTCTTTATATAATTTCCAAGTATCCCAAATGAACACAGACTCATTTACAGATATTTTTCTCTTACTACGTGTATACAAAGACAATGCAGAAGGTGACATATACACAGATTTACCAAAGTCTTTATTTGCAAGTTCTCCAATGTGATAGGTACGGTAGGCAATAATGTCTCTGTCTACAAAACTTTCAAGCCACCAACAGACGGAACACCAGAACCACCTCGTACAATGGCTACAGTAAGCCAACCATTACCATGATTAAAAGTATCGTTAATGTCAATGCTAAAATTAAGTCTACATCCACAGAAAACACATGGTCCGTCGACAAGTGCAGTAGCAGCAGTATTCTTCACTGTATTCTTCTTCTTGTCTGCAGCAGATGTAGAGAATTCGATGTTCTCAGCTGTTTTACTTCTGAAGGAAGTCTTAAACGGTTTTGAGTATATTTGTTTTTGAAAGTAACTGGACATGTTACACTGAAATGGGCAAAGAAAGTGTTATAAAAGTTATTCCATTTGTATGCAACATTATCTGCACAATATATGTCATTCCATGTTTCAGACTGCAGTCCGGACTCAAAATTCTCTAAACATTTTTCATTTGTACATCTTATTTCCATCGTCTCATATTTCTTTGTGAATCGTACATATTCAGTATTTCCTTTGTCTGACAGATGATCAGAGAGGTGTCAGTGGCATTGAGAAACAGATAAAATTGTCAAATTAAACTAGGTTCCAGGGCCCAATGGATTCTATGTCAAATTCTATACAGAACTTGCTGTTGAGCTAGCTCCCATTTTTGCCATACTATACTGTAGATCCCTCGAAGAAAAACTGTGCATGACATAATCTGTATCACTTCAGACAGCAGGGTTACCTTCACAGTCTCTGATGTTATTGAATTTAGCATATGTTAAAATTCAAGAGTAAGTAAGAAACATGAACTTTTTTTGTTCTCTCCAAATAAATTCCTGCCCCGAGGTACAGGCCTCCAAAGATGACACCGTGAACCCCACTTTGAAGATGCGAATTTCGGAATTTTTTTTAAAATGCTGTATCTCTGTGACAGTTCTAGATATTGTTTTTATTTGAAAGATAATTGCCTTATGATTACAATTGTATCCTCCACTTGGACATATCTGTCAAAGTTCTTTTACTGTGCTCATTTCCTGTTCACAATGTTTTGAAGATTGTAATTGCTCCAGTTCCTATTGGTTCAATGGGAAGGCATCACTCTGTATCAAAGGAAGAGTGCACAGAAGTTGAATAAACTGAAACCTCTAAGTCTTTGGACCTTTCACATACATTTTGGAAGCATTTAAAATGCTTGAAAAATGAGTCTGTTACACATCTTTCAAAACTAAAATTATGGTAAATAAGGTTAGGTTTTGATTTTTATGAGCGTGTTATGTGATAATGTGGTAATAAAACAGGTTTTATGTATGGCAAAAATTTCAATTGTTTATAAAACCTGCTCAACCTATAAGTGGAAGCTCTCCTTTTCACGGAATGTAGAACTATATGGTACAAATCAACAGAAAAAAATCAAAATTTTATCGATTGGCATATTGAGGGGAAAAAAAAGAGAGAGAGACAGAGAGGGAGAGAGAGAGAGAGAGAGAGAGAGAGAGAAAATCCATCAATTATAAAAGAAAGTTCAGAATGCTATAGTAAAAGAACTTTGACAGATAAGTCCAAATGGAGGATTTCTTTGTAATATTGGGGCATCTACATGACTGCTGAAAAGAATCCATTAAACTTCTGTACATGAGAAATCACACAAATCTAAAGGCTGTCAATTTAACTATACACGTGGGGATAACAATTATGAGCAACTTAAACTGGAATGACCACAGAGATAATGTTGTGGGGATGGCAAACCAAAGACTGTGTTTTATTGTCAGAACCCTGAGAAGACACAACAAATCCACTAAAGTGACTACCTACACCAAAGTTGCGTGTTCTCTCCTAGAGTGCTGCTATTCAGTAAGGGATTCTTATCAGATAAGATGACGGAGGACATCAAAAAGATTCAAAGAGCAGCAGCTCATTTTGTATTACCATGAAATAGGGGAGAGAGTGCCATGGATATGACACACAAGTTAGAGTGGCAATCATTAAAACAAAGGCTTTCTTTGTTGCGGTGAGATATTTTCACAAAATTTCAATTTCCAACTTTCTTCACCAAATATGAAAATATTTTGTTGACATTCACCTCTGTAAGGAGAAATGATCTTTGTAATAAAATATGACAGTTCAGAGCTCACACAGAAAGATTTAACTGTTCATTTTTCCTGCACACTGTTCAATAGTGAAACAGTAGAGAAATGATATGAAAGTGGTTTGATGAACTCTATGCCCGACATTTAAATGTGAGTTGAAAAGTAGTCATGTAGATGTAGATGTAGACATCCATCACTTGCAGACCTCCTAATTTGTGAAAAGCAGAAACATTTTGAAAGTGTCATTCAAAACTCAAATAATATTTCCAAAACATCATGGTCACAAGCAAATACAGAAATAGGTAAATCTGTGAAACATACAACTTGTTGCGTAAGTAGGTGTGTACCCACACAAACACAGTTAGAAATCGGAAACTAACGGAGTCTGAACTCAAGTTTCTTTTTTATTTCATCACATATAGCAGGTTGCCAAGTAAGAGAATACATAAAAGCAAATCAACAACAAAGAATAAAAAGGTAGGTATGAGAATCACAGTCGATGGCTCTCTTCTCTGTGACTCCCGTGCGAACTGTGGAGAATAATCTCTGTGGTTGGCACGAATTTTACGCATCGGCTGTGATCGACGTGTGCGGTAGTCGCCACATGAGCCCCCTTGGTGAGAGCGGAGCTCGGATGTTCCTCTCTGTAGCGGGCAAGGAAGTGCACTTGTCTGCCAGAACGCATGGTGCATCGAGGCTGCTGCTTTATTGACTGCTGAGGAAGCGGAGAGGGGTTCTGCATCGTTGTCTTGTGCTGATCGCTGCGCAATGCTGACATCACAGGAGTGTCTCGAAGTATACCTGCGAGGGTGTGTGCATCTCCGCATATCATGCGATGAGGTCTAGTATATGGCAGTTGTAGTGGTGGTTTGACACCATCTGTGCGTAACAATACATGTGTGCAAGTTTTTAAATCGTTGTGCATAAATGTTACCGGGGCTCCATGTCTGGACGCTTTCACAGGTTTGATTTTCTTGATCGTTTCTCGCAATCCTTGTAAATATTCTGGCTGGTCATCTGCATTCGGTACCCCTGAGTCGTCAGCGAACTCTCCGGGCAGACGTATTGTTTCGCCATTGACCAGCTCTTCTAGGGAGGCATCCATATCAGATTTAAAGATCGTCCTAAGACCTAACAGTACAATGGGTAATGCTTCCGTCCATTTAGTACCGTGGCACATGAGGGCTGCTTTTAAGGTACGATGCCATCTTTCTACCATCCTGATGCTTGCCAGATGGTAGGCTGTGGTGCGGTGATGGCGGTACCCACAGAATCTTGCTAACTGAGCGAACAATTCTGATTCGAACTGTCATCCTCTATCAGTTGTTATATGGAGTGGCGGCAATCGCGGTCTATTCCTGGCCATACAAATCTTTTGGACACCAGTGTGGTAGTTGCTTGAACACCGGGATGACATAGGCCGTGGAGACAATCAAACACTCTTCTGCGATGTGTGATTGGAATGTAAGGGCATGATCGACCATGTTGCACATCACAATGTAGTCGTATGTCTTCCCCGGGCACGGCAACTAGCTGTAACTTCAACGCCATGTTGTCGTCACTCAACAGGGTATTTAGCTCATCATCTTCCTGCTGGGCTTGCGCTAGTTCTGCCATAGTTACAGGCTCTGTTATACTAGATACTCGTGACAAACAATCAGCTACCATGTTAGTTAAACCTGAGATGTGGCGTAAGTCTGTGGTGAATTGGCTTATGAACTCCAATGAGAATACTGCCTTGGAGAGCATTTGTCACTGTTCTTGTTGAATGCAAAAGTCAAGGGCTTATGATCAGTAAAAATTGCGAAATCACAAGCTTCGACTTGTGGTCTGAAGTGTTTAATCGCTAAATATATAGCCAAAAGTTCTCTATCGTAAGCACTCCAGTGTTGTTGTGCTGGTGACAACTTGTGCAAATAGTATGCCAGAGGTTGCCATGCTGCCATGCTGCACCAACACCAATCCGGCTAGCGTCCACCACCAGTGCCAAAGGCGCTTCTAGTTTAGGGTGCGCCAGCAGTGCGGCCTGAGCCAGGCTCTGACGTGTCACTTCTAATCTGCATCAGATTCCTCATTCCATTGTATGGTTGCATTGCTGCGAACCTTTGGGCCGGCTAATAATGCGTTTAACGGTGCCTGCTGTTCAGCTGTCCATGGTAGATGCCTTCTGTAAAAATTTAACATGCCTAGGTATCTTCTTAATTCCTTGACTGTAGTAGGCTTGGGCATGTGTAGAATAGCCTCAACTTTTCCGGGTAAGGGTGCTGAACCTGTAGCGAATATGCGATGACCTAGAAATTCCACTTCAGGTTGGCCAAACAGGCATTTCACTGTATTTAACACTATTCCAAACTTCTCTAAGTGTTGGAGTACTTCTTTTAAATGCTGCTTGTGCTGTTCATTGTTTGCAGAATATATGAGAACGTCATCCAGGTAGGCAAAACAGGAGGGCAATCCTCGTAATACAGAATCCAGAAAACGTTGCCATGTCTGTGCGGCATTTCATAGACCAAACGTCATGAAATTACTTCCAAACAATCCACAGGGTGTTATTATGGCGGTCTTTGGTACGTCTTCTGGCGCTACAGGAATTTGTGTATAGGCCTTTGTGCAATCTAGCACACTAAACACTGTGGCGCGGTGAAGCGCGTGATTGTAGTCACTTAACAAAGGTACAGGATAACGATCCGGAATAGTTCTGGCGTTCAATGCTCTGTAGTCGCCACACGGACGCCAGGCTCCACCGTTTTTTGGTAAGAGGTGTAAGGCCGACGCCCATAGGTAAATCTGTGAAACATACAACTTGTTGCGTAAGTAGGTGTGTACCCATGCAAACACAGTTAGAAATTGGAAACTAACGGAGTCTGAACTCAAGTTTCTTTTTTATTTCATCACATATAGCAGGTTGCCAAGTATTAGAATACATAAAAGCAAATCAACAACAAAGAGTAAAAAGGTAGGTATGAGAATCACAGTCGATGGCTCTCTTCTCTGTGACTCCCGTGCGAACTGTGGAGAATAATCTCTGTGGTTGGCGTGAATTTTACGCGTCGGCTGCGATCGACGTGTGCGGTAGTCGCCACAAACTGAAAACCAGTTGCTGATAAATGACACAAAAGAAACTGATCATAATAAGATAGAAGATGTATTTAGCAATTACTTTGTCTCTGTTGGCTCCATCATCTTAAAAATCACAAATGCAAAGTATATTTTTGACACCAACAAGTGGAGAAGAAAAAATTAAAATAGTGAGGAGCTTGAAGCAGTTGGATAAGATGGTGTTATTCTGGACACTCTTAAGAAATGTATTCATAAAATTGTGTCACTTTTATCACAGTTATCAACTTTCATATGGAAGATGGTATATTTCCAGATCAGTTGAAAACTGCTCGAGCTGTGTCTATTTTTAAAAAAGGAAGCAGAAATCTAGTAGAAACTTTTGACCCATCTGCGTTCTTCCAAGAATATCCAAAATCTTTGAGAAAAGTGATATACATAATAATCTGGAACTTCCTGTTAACCAAAGAAAAGTGATTTCTAAGGGGCAGTATGGGTTTGTCAAGGGTAATCCACCATTACAGCAGCATCCAACTTAATCAAAGATGTCACTCAAACAATAGACAATAAAGAACATGTATTTGACCTCTTTATAGACTTACAAAAAGCTTTTAACTCTGTGGATATGACCATAGTGCTGGACAAACTGTGGAGCTATGGTATTTGAGGCACACCCCATAATCTGATTAGATGCTACTTGACAAATAGGAAGCAGTTTGTGTCTATTAGCACTACAGAGGGAGCATACAAATTAAACATCACTGACATTAATTTTGGTATTCCACAGGGGGTCAATATCAGGATCACTTCTTTTTATTATTTATGTTAGTGATATTCACTCTATAACAAACCATGCTACAGCTATCTTATATGCAGTTGATACCATGTTAATATAATAGAAGCTATTCGCAACTTGAAGTGGAATTCAATACTGCAGGAGACATCACTCAGCAGTATTTTAATGAAAACAAACTGAAATTACAAACAAATAAATCAGCTTATATTGAATTTGATCTTGGGAGGCATAAAACTCATGAATCCCAAATTTTAATGGATGATGAATACATTAAAAAAGAATAATTGACCAAATTTCTTGGCCTGACACTTGATGCAGAGTCAAACTGGTCTGATCATGTAAATGATATTTGGAAAAAGCTATCTACTACCATATGTGCCCTAAGAAAACTGACACTTTTTTGTAACATTACCTCTCTGAAGCAGATGTATTTTGCACTATTTGAATTCCATCTAAGCTATGTGATAGTGGTATGGGGATCCAGCAGTAAAGGTAATAGGATTGGTTAAAATGGCTCTGAACACTATGGGACTTAACATCTGAGGTCATCAGCCCCTAGAACTTAGAACTACTTAAACCTAACTAACCTAAGGACATCACACACATCCATGTCCGAGGCCAGATTCAAACCTGCGAGCATATCGGTCACACAGTTCCAGACTGAAGTGCATAGAACCGGTCGGCCACACCGGCTGGCAGGTAATAAGAAAAGTGTACTTTTCCTACAGAAGAAGGCACTTAGAAATATGGGTAAGAAATGTGCCTGGAAATCCTGCAGAAATTTGTTTAAAGAATTTAAAATACTAGCTGTTCATAGCCTGTATGTACTTAAGATAACCATTATGGCAATTAACAGTAACAAAATGCTTAATAAAGAAATACATGATCATAACAACAGAGAGAGACCCTGCAATATCTCTCATATAACAACACTTTATGAGAAACGCCCTCACTATGCAGGCATAAAACTACTGAATTGCTTCCATCATAAAATCTCCAAATTGCCCATTACAGAACTAAAAAATAAATTAAAATTATGCCTCCTAAACATTCCTGTGTATTCAATAGATGAGTTTCTAGATTTAGCACACTCGTATGATGGAAGACCCTCTTTCTAAAAATATATGAATCACAGATCTTAGAATGGGTCACAAACTGTAAATATTTGAATCTCAGATCATGAAGACTGTGTCACAAACTGTAAATTTCTTAATCTATGTATTGCAATAACAATTTCTTTTTTATATACAGCCCATATATGCAACATTGTTCTCTCAACTAAACTTGCTGCTCATATCAGATGCAGTTACAGTCAGGCCTTAGTCCCCAGAGATGACTGTGGCCATGTTTGTGTGTGATTTGTGCTAGTGTGAATGTGTATGAGTTTTCAAATATCGTCCAGTGCAGTCCCAAACAATCAGACTTTCCTTCTCATCCTGTATGTTAAGTCTCCCCTGACCCGTGGTTCAGAGTGACTTTCCCAAAATCTACCCGTTTTCCTAGACTTCTCCAGTCCTTTTTCTGTACCCTTTTTCCTTCCCCTTCAACCCTTCTGCCTGAAGAAGGAGCCACTGACTCCAAAAGCTTGCCAATCACAACAGCCTTTATGTGTGAGTAAATTTATTTACCTATCCAATTAATATTTCTAGGATTCTTTTTCATTGCGCCTGTCCACGACTCAATGCCTTGTCTATGCAATCTATCCTTTCTACCTTGTTAACAATGTAGGAAAAGACAGACTGCTACTTACCATAAAGGTGACATGTTAAGCTACAGACAGGCATGATTATAAGACACTTACACAAAGTTTTTGGCTACACACTTCATCAGAAAAAGAGAAACACACTCCATTCATTCACACAAGATAATATGCTCGTGCACACATGACCCCCAACTCTGGCATTTCGGCACTGTAGTTATTCCATCCTGGATTTTCCATTGATTGTATATTTTCTTTGATACATATTAAGCAGTTATATACACAAAGACTTTAGGATGCCATTGTATTGAGTTACAGAAACTTTTTTTACAGGATTCTGTAAGACCCAATCCTTAAATATATCTGATTGTTTTTTTCTGCCATTTGAATAGATCTGTGGCAGAACACCATATTGCAGCTGTGACTGAAAGAATGCATGATGAAAAAGAACTAGTTATTTCTTTTTGATAGAATACCTTAGTTTATATTATAGTGAATCAAGTTTTAAATGTAACCTAAAATCACTTCATCTGTTCAAATCTTGGTACCCTACAAAGAAAAATAAAAAAAATTAAAAAATCATTTTTTAAGTGCAGAAGCACTGAATTTTGTATATGTTCACCAGTTTTAAAACTAATCATGTATACATATCCTGTAAACTGACTCATTCTACTTAATTTCAACAAAAATCATTCAAATGATACTGACTGACACAATAATGGAGTACTATCCCAAAAATGCTGTGTGAATATCAAGATGCATCTTGATAAGATTACAAAGAGGTACAAAGATTGGCAACTCATTTTTTAAACGCTCAGAAATACGACACTGTGTGCTTTGCAAAACACAGAAAAGTAGAATCCTATAACATCAATGACACACAAACGAAATCAGTTAACTCAGGCAAGTACATGGATATAACAATGTGAAGGGCATGAAATGGAATGATAACATAGTCTCAGATGGAGGTGAGGAGAGTGATAGACTTCAATTTATTGGTAGGATAGTGGGAAAACACAGTCAGCCTACAAGGGATCCTTAGAAAATGGCTCTGAGCACTATGCGACTTAACTTCTGTGGTCATCAGTCGCCTAGACCTTAGAACTAATTAAACCTAACTAACCTAAGGACATCACACACATCCAAGCCTGAGGCAGGATTCGAAACTGCGACCATAGCGGTCGCTCGGCTCCAGACTGTAGCGCCTAGAACCAGGATCCTTAGAATCAGAGTATACTAGAGGTTGTGATAACATACAAATGAAGTTAATCAAAGAGTGTAGAATGAAGGCTTTCACGACCGGATGACATAGCTGTTGATATACTTTTCGGAATGTGAGGTTGTGGTCCAAGGACTTTTCTGCTCCTTACGTTTCGTCCAGGCTGCGCTGGACTTCCTCAGAGGCGCTGCTCCGCAGTCGGCAAGACTCAGCGGAGCAGCGCCTCTGAGGAAGTCCAGCGCAGCCTGGATGAAACGTAAGGAGCAGAAAAGTTCTTGGACCACGACCTCACATCCCGAAAAATATATCAACAGCTAATCAAAGAGTGTTCATGTGAGTTGAATTCTATCTTAAGTCATTTGTGTAATCAATCTCTTGTCAGTAAAACATTTCCAGAGTGGCTAAAATATGCTGAAGTCATCTTTACAAGAAGGGGGATAGCGAGACACCATCAAACTATCAACCAATTTCACTATCAAACTATCAACCGATTTCACTATTACTGGCTTTTTCAAAATTATTTGCGAACATTGTGTGGAAGCATCTTCTTAAGCATCTGACTGCAAATAATGTATTTTAAAAGTCACAGTTTGGGTTTCTTAAGGGTCCCAATATAGAGAAGGCTATTAACTCATACAATAAGAATGTTCTTAATTCATTAGATAACAAATTAGATGCTACTAGTATTTTCTGTGACTTGTCAAAAGCCTTTGACTATGTGAATCACAGCATATTCTTAAGTAAGTTAGTAGTCCTGCAAAATGGTTTGAGTCTCACCCCTTTTTTGGACCAAGGTAAGTGATTTTACATCTTATGTAAATTGTTCTTATTCCTAGTATTGATACTACACATTGAGCTACTGGTTGAAAATAGAGACATAGGAAAATTGGTGCCAGACAGTGCCTTGTACCTGGATTTCCCGCTTAATCACAAATGGTCACCTTAACCATCTTGGCTATCTGTGCATGCTTCCACAACCAATCGAAACTTCTAAATGTCACTGTGTGTACACCCCCATTGCTTGCATCTTATCTGGATTCCTGCAACAATGTTAATAAGACTAAAGTTTTCAGAGTTAGTATTATCACCATTTTGCTCATTTAGCCTGTAATAATTATTCCACTTTTTATTACAATGTCTGTTCCTTCAGTTAGGGATGCATCTCTGAAGGAACAGACATTGGCAATATTATGAAAAGGGTAGACTGAATCTCACCACACAGTGAAGATGTTGAGTCATAAGAGGTACAACAAAAAGACTGCTGTACATTTAAGCTTCCAGCCAAAAAGCCTCCTTCCAAAGCAGAAAACATACACATTCAAGCAGGCATAATTCACATGTACACATGATCATTGTCTGTGGCCACTGATATCTCAAAGAAAGGATTAAGCAACAGCTCAATGCAGGAATTCCCTCCTTATCTTACTACATATACTTATTATTGCTAGAGCAAAAGACTATGCACACCAAAAACCTAGGGGGTCAGCAGACCAATTTTTGCATTTTGCACTGTTGGTGTTACAGACACTTAAGTGGGTATAATATGGGAATTACACCTCACATCTACTTTCTGATTTATTGTTATAATCAGGGAGGCACAGGATGTCTGCCACCGAGTGGCCTAGATGTCATGCATGCCTTACTCACACAGTTTCTAGCACTATGGTCATGCTTCTTGCAAATGCGAATGCTAGCCAGTTACTGAAATCCCACCATAGGGAGCTATAGGATCTATCAGTAGGCCTTTGGTATTATCTGCTTATTGATTAGGTATTGTGGGAGACTGAATCACACTCTCAACAGATAGAGACTAGTTCAGATGTGTTTTTGGTGGCACAGTTTCTTCAAGCTGCTGAGGAGGCCAAACCACAGTCATCTGTTCTGATGATCTGTGATGTGAATTACATTAGTGGTTGATAGCTGTTGGCAGCTCTCCGGTTCATTTTTGCTCTACCCTGTCTGATTCTTACTCTCTCTCAATGCCACCAGAGCTATTCTTCACTTCTTCTTTTGCCAAGCCAGGTAATTTTTAATGAAACTTCCCGGCAGTACTGTCTTACTATTTTGCCTTTCCCAGCCGAGATTACTAAAGCAGTGTGCAACCTTCTATCACGGTCAACTAGTCTCTATCAAAATTACTCCAATTTAGAGAGATCTTTCTTCTGGTGTGCCCGATTGATACAGCGTTAATGTTACCAGTTTACCAGTGGAAGATTAGTTACTCTGTGCTCCAACTCTCGTTGGCAGTTTGGTAACAATCCATTGTGCTCTCTTTCTGTGAGCTTATGGTAAGCCTATTTTTACTTAGTAGGGGAACCAATGTGGCCTACAGCAGTTTACTGCACCAAGTCACAACTTGTTGCAATCTGACACATAATGTCTGGAAAGAAGAGTATTTTGCTAAGCTGTCGGCCATGGCGCCCCCTCAGTTGATTCCATAAATATTTGGTACACATCATCCATCACCAATTGTCCCTGTACAATTATTAAAAGATATTTGTTCATGTGAGTCATTGCACACCACAAGGGGCACCCACACTTCTGAAAGTCATTTCGCTCCTGCTGAACTCAGGCAGGTCTAATATAACGTGAATCCATACTCCTACGTAACCCCGCTGTTTATGGCTGTCTGTAACAAGTGGAAAGCAGGCAGTCTTATGTGGTGTGAAATGTGTTGGATTGACTGGGACACTAAGGAGCAGGCAGATGGTCACACTTTTCAATTCTCCCCAGAACACCTTTCAAGCCAAAATGCCCCACATGTTGATTTTGATCCCAATTCTTCCTTGCCCCAAGCCTAACATGAAAATTTCAGCATTAACTTTTAGCCAAGCTACACTGCAGATGCTGATTTTGCATCCCTTTTCCTTCCATTCCAGCCTACGGTGCAGAAAATTGGGCCCTACACTGTAAGCTTTCCAGGTTACTACACTGATTGTGGGTTCTCATGAAAATCAGGTTTTAATGCTGACACACTATTCATGTCTACTGAAGGTTAGCAAAAATACAGTGTCTTATAACAGCCAACAGATAAATGAATAAGCTGGCACTTGTCAACCATTCCAAGCTGTCTTCTGTCTGTCATTGTCAGCCAGCCATCACCGAACCTACCAGTTTGTCCAAGTAACAACTTATGATTCTTCTCGTGGTCACAATAGAGTGTATGGATTATTACCCCCCCCCCCCCCCCCCTCAACAGTTTACTGCCATTACTTCAAAACCTTGTAGTTGTGTCACTGCTCTGCCTGTTGATGTACATACCATCCCAGTTGCCTTCGCTGCTGTAATACTAATTGCATTGTGAGATATTAATGTCTTGCATATCAAAAAGGAATACTGTACATTGTTTGCTTTACTAACCACTGTCATTGGAACACCACCATTGCATATGCAGCCACCCAAATCCAGAATTTTATTTAAACGATAAAGCAACCTGCTGTCTATACCCCACTATGCTGTGACCTTTGCTGAGATCAGGCTGACATTTTCCCAGGAAGATTAATTCAACATGCAGCCCTTAGACAAACAACTGCTAGACTGTGAGTATGCTTTAAGGCATACTGGACAAAATGAAGCCCACTGATCCTTATGAAATCTAGTCCACGTGATTGCCAATATTCATTAACACCTATTAGCATTTCTGATACCACTCCACAATGTTGAGTAAAGTGAGTGTGGTGTAATACTACAGGAAAAGTACTGCTCAGAGCTCTCAATCATTTGCATGCTGTCTAGTGAAAAAACCCATCCACCCTGCAACATGCTTGTAAATGTGTTCAAGATGGCGCCGAATGAAACTTTGTTCTGTAACGATGTCTCAGTTTCCTTAAAAAGTGATAGTGACGTGTGTAAAATCTGCGTAAAAAAGGTAAAGAGAGGTATCCTATGCATCCAGTGCAGGTCGTGGTATCACGACAAATGTGTTAAAGTGAATCTAAAATATATAAAAGACGAACATGACTGGACATGCCGTCAGTGCGTTGTGAGTGTCACGAAAAACGAGGTAATGGACACGATAAAATCAAAAGAAAAAATAATAAGTGTGCTTACAGAGGATTTAATGACTATAAATACGAAATATGAAGAACTTCGGCAGAAATATCAAGAACTGGAAACGAAATACAAAGAGATAGAGCAAGATCATCGTCTAGCACAAGACAGTGTTGTTAACCGTCGTTCTGCGCAAAAAACGTGGCGTTTGCCGAAAAAAACAAACAAACAGACAGTGAGTACAGTTCCGGCAATACCGCTAGCAAATAAATTCACAACACTAGACGAAGACTGTAATAAGACAAAGAACAATGACAAACAAAAATCAGTGACGAAACTTCCAATCGAGTGCGCAGCCAAGAAAACATCTAATACGAAAAATAAACCAGTGAACATCAAACGACGAGTTGTTGTACTTGGTGATAGCCACGCCAAGAAAATTGCCGAAAAAATAAATGAGTACAGTGCGTTATTCACGGCAACAGGTATGACGAAACCCGGTGCACCTTTGACTGAGATTATTAAGAGCAGCAACTCACTTAATGAGCTATCTAAGAATGATGCCGTCATAATCATGGGTGGAAGTAATGATGTATACAGAAATGAGAGTAAACATGCGACCCAGTGTTTAAAAACTACATTACTTGATCTGAAAGTTCCGAGCATCATAGTTACTAGTTTGCCTCACAGATACGACCTGCAAGACAATTCCATCGTAAATCTGGAGCTTGCAAAAGTAAACAGACAATTCTACAAAATATGCAAGTCCCAACAAAATGTAACATTTCTTGATCTTCCAGATGCAAGAGATTTGTTTACAAAACATGGACTACATTATAATAACGCTGGCAAGTCATACGTTGGCAAAATGCTAGCGAAATTAATACAAAAAGACGACGACGTTGCAAGAAAACCAATTGCTGTGCAACCAGTTTCGACCAAGGAAATGGATAAACGAGAAAACAATTTCAGAATCGCAGCCACAGCGCCAGCTCAAACAGGAACATCACGTCCAGAAGATGAGACGCTGCCAGAACCAGCCTCAGAACATATAGCAAAGACTGAAATTATCGTCAAGAAAACTGTACCTACTCATCATCCAGATGCTCACACACAGGGAAACTGATGAAGGGGGCCACTTCTATCCGAATTTGGCCCAATACAACGAATCCAGAACAAGCAGTCAACACTCAGGTGGACGTTCCGTTACTTTATAGTCAAATTAGTTTTAAAGACCCTCTTCCTGATAATATATGCAGTAGTAATTTCGTTATGCACTTGAACATAAGAGGTCTGTCTGAAGGAATGATCAGGAAGCTTTATGATATAGAAATTTTGCTAGAAAGTGTGAAACAATCTGTGAAAGTAATATGCCTTAATGAACATTGGCTAAAATCTGAAAATATCAATCTCCTAAATAAACTTACAGGTTATAAACTGGCTACCAGCTTTTGTAGGACCAATGGGTATGGAGGCTCTTGCATATTAGTTCATTCCACGGTAGACTATGATGTTGTTGTTGTTGTGGTCTTCAGTCCTGAGACTGGTTTGATGCAGCTCTCCATGCTACTCTATCCTGTGCAAGCTTTTTCATCTCCCAGTACCTACTGCAACCTACATCCTTCTGAATCTGCTTAGTGTATTCATCTCTTGGTCTCCCTCTACGATTTTTACCCTCCACGCTGCCCTCCAATACTAAATTGGTGATCCCTTGATGCCTCAGAACATGTCCTACCAACCGATCCCTTCTTCTGGTCAAGTTGTGCCACAAACTTCTCTTCTCCCCAATCCTATTCAATACTTCCTCTTTAGTTATGTGATCTACCCATCTAATCTTCAGCATTCTTCTGTAGCACCACATTTCGAAAGCTTCTATTCTCTTCTTGTCCAAACTATTTATCGTCCATGTTTCACTTCCATACATGGCTACACTCCATACGAATACTTTCAGAAATGACTTCCTGACACTTAAATCAATACTGGATGTTAACAAATTTCTCTTCTTCAGAAACGCTTTCCTTGCCATTGCCAGCCTACATTTTATATCCTCTCTACTTCGACCATCATCAGTTATTTTGCTCCCCAAATAGCAAAACTCCTTTACTACTTTAAGTGCCTCATTTCCTAATCTAATTCCCTCAGCATCACCCGACTTAGACTACATTCCATTATCCTTGTTTTGCTTTTGTTGATGTTCATCTTATATCCTCCTTTCAAGACACTGTCCATTCCATTCAACTGCTCTTCCAAGTCCTTTGCTGTCTCTGACAGAATTACAATGTCATCGGCGAACCTCAAAGTTTTTATTTCTTCTCCATGAATTTTAATACCTACTCCGAATTTTTCTTTTGTTTCCTTTACTGCTTGCTCAATATACAGATTGAACAACATCGGGGAGAGGCTACAACCCTGTCTTACTCCCTTCCCAACCACTGCTTCCCTTTCATGTCCCTCGACTCTTATAACTGCCATCTGGTTTCTGTACAAACTGTAAATAGCCTTTCGCTCCCTGTATTTTACCCCTGCCACCTTTAGAATTTTAAAGAGAGTATTCCAGTCAACATTGTCAAAAGCTTTCTCTAAGTCTACAAATGCTAGAAACGTAGGTTTGCCTTTCCTTAATCTTTCTTCTAAGATAAGTCGTAAGGTCAGTATTGCCTCACGTGTTCCAGTGTTTCTACGGAATCCAAACTGATCTTCCCCGAGGTTGGCTTCTACTAGTTTTTCCATTCGTCTGTAAAGAATTCGTGTTAGTATTTTGCAGCTGTGACTTATTAAGCTGATAGTTCGGTAATTTTCACATCTGTCAACACCTGCTTTCTTTGGGATTGGAATTATTATATTCTTCTTGAAGTCTGAGGGTATTTCGCCTGTTTCATACATCTTGCTCACCAGATGGTAGAGTTTTGTCAGGACTGGCTCTCCCACGGCCGTCAGTAGTTCCAGTGGAATATTGTCTACTCCGGGAGCCTTGTTTCGACTCAGGTCTTTCAGTGCTCTGTCAAACTCTTCACGCAGTATCATATCTCCCATTTCATCTTCATCTACATCCTCTTCCATTTCCATAATATTGTCCTCAAGTACATCGCCCTTGTATAGACCCTCTATATACTCCTTCCACCTTTCTGCTTTCCCTTCTTTGCTTAGAACTGGGTTTCCATCTGAGCTCTTGATATTCATACAAGTCGTTCTCTTATCTCCAAAGGTCTCTTTAATTTTCCTATAGGCGGTATCTATCTTACCCCTAGTGAGATAGGCCTCTACATCCTTACATTTGTCCTCTAGCCATCCCTGCTTAGCCATTTTGCACTTCCTGTCGATCTCATTTTTGAGACGTTTGTATTCCTTTTTGCCTGTTTCACTTACTGCATTTTTATATTTTCTCCTTTCATCAAGTAAATTCAATATTTCTTCTGTTACCCAAGGATTTCTACTAGCCCTCGTCTTTTTACCTACTTGATCCTCTGCTGCCTTCACTACTTCATCCCTCAAAGCTACCCATTCTTCTTCTACTGTATTTATTTCCCCATCCCTGTCAATTGTTCCCTTATGCTCTCGCTGAATCTCTGTACAACCTCTGGTTCTTTTAGTTTATCCAGGTCCCATCTTCTTAAATTCCCACCTTTTTGCAGTTTCTTCAGTTTTAATCTACAGGTCATAACCAATAGATTGTGGTCAGAGTCCACATCTGCCCCTGGAAATGTCTTACAATTTAAAACCTGGTTCCTAAATCTCTGTCTTACCATTATATAATCTATCTGATACCTTTTAGTATCTCCAGGGTTCTTCCATGTATACAACCTTCTTTCATGATTCTTAAACCAAGTGTTAGTTATGATCATGTTGTGCTCTGTGCAAAATTCGACCAGGCGGCTTCCTCTTTCATTTCTGTCCCCCAATCCATATTCACCTACTATGTTTCCTTCTCTCCCATTTCCTACACTCGAATTCCAGTCACCCATGACTATTAAATTTTCGTCTCCCTTCACAATCTGAATAATTTCTTTTATTTCATCATACATTTCTTCAATTTCTTCGTCATCTGCAGAGCTAGTTGGCATATAAACTTGTACTACTGTAGTAGGCGTGGGCTTCGTATCTATCTTGGCCACAATAATGCGTTCACTATGCTGTTTGTAGTAGCTTACCCGCATTCCTATTTTCCTATTCATTATTAAACCTACTCCTGCATTACCCCTATTTGATTTTGTGTTTATAACCCTGTAGTCACCTGACCAGAAGTTTTGTTTCTCCTGCCACCGAACTTCACTAATTCCCACTATATCTAAGTTCAACCTATCCATTTCCCTTTTTAAATTTTCTAACCTACCTGCCCGATTAAGGGATCTGACATTCCACGCTCCGATCCGTAGAACGCCAGTTTTCTTTTTCCTGATAACGACATCCTCTTGAGTAGTCCCCGCCCGGAGATCCGAATGGGGGACTATTTTACCTCCGGAATATTTTACCCAAGAGGACGCCATCATCATGTAATCATACAGTAAAGCTGCATGCCCTCGGGAAAAATTACGGCTGTAGTTTCCCCTTGCTTTCAGCCGTTCGCAGTACCAGCACAGCAAGGCCGTTTTGGTTATTGTTACAAGGCCAGATCAGTCAATCATCCAGACTGTTGCCCTTGCAACTACTGAAAAGGCTGCTGCCCCTCTTCAGGAACCACACGTTTGTCTGGCCTCTCAACAGATACCCCTCCGTTGTGGTTGCACCTACGGTACGGCTATCTGTATCGCTGAGGCACGCAAGCCTCCCCACCAACGGCAAGGTCCATGGTTCATGGATATCAGACAGAATTTTAGCCATCTGAATGAAGAAGGCACATTTGAAAGTTGTTGTATAGAACTTAAAGAGTATAACACACTAATTATCAGCATATATCGCACCCCTGGGTACCATATAAGCTCTGTATTTTTAGATAAGTTTGATACATTGCTACATAAATTAAAATGTGAGAAACTGTACAAGAAAGTGGTTATATGTGCTGACTTCAACATAGATGTAAGGACTGATGACAAATTTTCTTCACACTTAAAGAACCTGGTAGCCACAAATGGTCTAAATCTCAATTTCGATCAGTATACAAGAATTACAGCAAGCTCTGCAACATGTATTGACAATATTGTAAGTAGTTATAATTATTATGTAAAAGAAAAGTTTCTTCTAGATTTAGGAGTATCAGACCATAAAGCACTATTTGTATCACTACCGAAGCAAAATTCAGTCTGCACAACAAAAAGATGTAGGAATTTCAGTCAAGAAAATGTGGAAGTATTTTGCAAAAAACTAAGCCAAACCAAGTGGACAGTCAGCAAACACACTTCCACAAGTGACAATTACAATAACTTTTTAACTGAATTCTTGGGTATATTCAATGAATGCTTCCCTTTTGTAACAGTGAGGACCAGGTCCCAAAAAAGTAGATCCTGGGTAACAAAAGGAATTAGAGTGTCTAGTACTACTAAGAGGAAACTGCATATGGAGGCAAAAGTAAATCAAAGCCCTCAATTTCTTAAGTATGTAAGCACATACAAAAAAACATTTGACAAAATAGTTAAACTAGCAAAACGTACTGCAAATAACGACTTCATTTCAAATGCAAAAAACAAATCAAAAGCTGTTTGGTCTGTTATAAGAAGTGAAGTTGGCAGTGAGGCAGAGAGAAAATGCCCTTCTAAAATAGTGATAAATGGTAGAGCTGTTACAGAACCCAGTGCCATTTGTGAATCATTCAATGACTTTTTCATAAACTGTAACAAATTTGGTGACTGTTCACCACCAAATACAAAGCCCAATATGACAGATAGCAATTGCACATGTTTTAAGTTTTCTCATGTTTCCATCTCAGATGTCATCAAAATCATAATGTCCCTAAAAAATTCAAAATCTGCGGGGTGGGATGAGGTCCCCACTGAAATAATAAAAATAGTCCGTCACAGTATTGCATATCCACTCTCTTTCATAATCAACCAATCATTTGATGAGGGATGTTTCCCAGATCGATTAAAATATGCAGAAGTTCGGCCCATACACAAAAAAGGCAAACAAGATGAATTGGGCAACTATAGGCCAATCTCACTGTTACCAATTTTCTCAAAAATATTTGAAAGAGCTGCATGTGATCAGATTGAAAATCACAATTCATCTAACAGCATTATCTTAGGCAATCAATATGGTTTCAGAAAAGGCCGCAGCACAATCCATGCAATAAATGAATTAGTCACAAAAGTCAGCAGATGTCTTGATGATAGAATGTGTGTGTCAGGCATCTTTTGTGACCTGTCCAAAGCCTTCGACATAGTAAATCATGACCTGCTTCTCCAAAAATTGGCACGCTATGGTTTTCAAGGCAAATCTCTTAGCTGGATGTCATCATACTTGGCAAACAGAAAACAAAGAGTACTTATTAACATCAACGGCAAGAAATTTCTCTCTGGCTGGAAAAACACTCAATTAGGTGTTCCACAAGGCTCAATATTAGGGCCACTGCTTTTTCTATATATTAATGATATGCCATGTCAGGTCCAGTCTGATACTATCCTCTATGCAGATGACTCAACAGCCGTAGTCTGTTGTAAAAACGAGGTAGACCTAATTCGTCATATTGAACAAACACTTGGGGAAGTGGAGGCATGGGTCAAAAACAATAACTTAACATTAAACTTTACAAAAACAGAAATTGTTCATTTTACCACAAAACAATCTGCACAGTCTATAAGTGAAATAAGGTATATGGACAAAAAATTAGAGACTGCAGACTGTGTCAAATTCCTTGGCGTGTTAGTCAATAAAAACCTGTTATGGAGTCGCCATGTGGACAACATACTGGGTCGACTGAATAGCCTTGTATATATTATGAATATCTTGTATAGTATTACTGATTTAGCTGTAAGAAAAACTGTATATAATGCATATTTTGTTTCAGTCATTAGGTATAGTATAATTTTCTGGGGGTCTGAAAAAACAAATTTACTTAGAGCTTTTAGACTACAAAAAAGAATCATCCGGGCAATGGTGGGAGCAAAACCAAAGCAACACTGCAAACCTTTATTTGTAAAACTGGATCTAATGAGCATTCCAAGCATATACATCTATGAAACTCTCACTTTCACGAAAAGAAACCCACAACTTTTTGAGGGCAACTTCTTCTTGCATCAATATGATACAAGACATAGAACGAGCTACATGTTACCCACTCACCGTTTAAAATCATATGAAAAAACCCCATACTATATGGGCATGAAATTTGTAAATAAAATATGGAAAGATATGGATGACCCAAATGTAAAAGGCACCAAAAGAGACCTGGAAAAATATCTGAAAGATAAATGTTACTATAGTGTAGAAGATTTCATGAATGGTAACAATGCATTATAATTGTAATTAAAATACCTCTTTGAAGATGTTACACCATGTATATTATTAGTTTGTTGTATTTTTAGTATTGTTATATATAGTGTAAAAACTGACAAGTCACCTATGTCACACTCTTTGATTGTATAAGGCATGTTATGTGATAATAAAAATTGAATTGAATTGAATTGCCCATGACACTCTTACCCACCAGAAAATTAGCTGATCTGCCTAGATAACAGCATACTCACAAACACTCTGCAGATTCAGGTAGTTGCCACTGGATTAGTCCAACAAGATGAAAAGCCTCAGAATGTCACGGATTGAGCCTTATTAAAGATGGATAGATGGATAACAACTTATTCAGCACTGCAGTTGTGTTAAAAATGACCAAAGTCCTACAGGTTCTCCTTCACAATACCCATGTCATGTAGCTGCACGTGCATATGCTACATGCCACTACTCAGTTAGAGCTTCAACATATACTTAGCCCCAACCTTATGCCTTCCAAAATTATCACACATATTTTATCTAAAATCTCTGCGCAAACCATAACAGTTTTGCAGATGGCCTATGCCATTCAAGAATCCTTGCCTACTTCACTGCCACTGTGTCTTGAAAGGACTAGGCTCCATTATACCCTTAATGTAAGGAAAAACTTGCCAACCACCTGTACTGTTTGCAAATTTGAATGTTACTGCCTGTATTCTTGTCCTACTGCAAGGGGTGCCGTAAACAAATACATCACTTGGCAGACTTGTGACTTTCTACTCTGGTTGGTCCTCCATTTATTCTCACAACGGCCGATAGTGTTACAGAGGTTATTTTATATTGGTTGGTCAAACAGCATTGCACCACCAATCACAGGCACTGGGCAATCAAACTCAGGTACTTCAATAATTGGCTTCTGTTTTGCCTAGTCGGCATGCTCCTCAGTTTGTGTCGACTGCTGTTTTGTCCTCCGTGGACCTCAAGGTTTATCTGCTTACCTTTTCTACATATAATGAGTCTATCGAGGAATGGGATACGTACAAGAAACATCTGTGTGACCCTTTTCAGCTTTTGATATTACTGATGCTATTTTATGTTGTGCCTTGTTCCTTTGATGGAATGTATAAAGTACTGTGTCAACTCGCACCTTGTATGAACTTCTTCCAAAATACTATTGTAAGCACACCATCGTTATCGCATCCTGGGTTGAGTTTTACTGTTGTAGGAAGCAACCACATCAATCCTATCATGCATGGGCAGCTGAACTCCATGGTTGAAGTCATGATTGTCATTTTGTGTTCAGCACGCATAATGAGCCGTATGCTAATCAGATAATGAAGATGCTATAATTTATTTAGCTCCAGATCATGAGGTGCGAGATCGTGCCCTGCAGTGTGAAAACCATCCCTCATTGAGGTTTTAGCTATTGCACAGTTGTTCAAGGTGTTGTGAGCTGAGTCATGGTGTGAGGTATCAGCAACTCAACAGTCTCCTCCATACCAAACTTCAGATACTTTGCTGGGGAAGACATGCTGACGGTGGTCTGCACTTGGTCACAGTGTCAAGGTGGCCAGCCTTACTCTCAGCAGCAGCCGCACCAGCAAAGTAAACTGGCCAGTAAATAGCAACATATGTGTTCCACACTCCTGTCCTGCCCTTATGGTTTTATTAACCATGAGTGCCCAGACTGTTCAAAGGCAGGGCCACCTGTCATAATTGCAACAAAAAGGTCACACTGCTTCTGTTTGTAATACAAAAATTCAGCACAATGATCCTTATGTGGCTATGGATGTTAACATTTATTGGTTATTTCTGTTGCATCAAACAAGCTTTTCATTGGGGTTACGGTTTTTTCTAAAGTTCTGCACATGAAAATGGGTACAGCAACTGCCGTAGCCTTATATAATTGCATAGGTTTCCGCGGCCAGAGTCAGTCGACATAAAAGTTTTCTGGGTTTGTACCGCGTCATAATGTAAAAATTACAGCTACTACAGAAAAGCCAACATTTCGGCCATGATTGCAGCGGCCTTCTTCTGGGTCTAATAGCTTTTACATTATGACGCGGTACCAAACCCAGAAAACTTTTATGTCGACTGCCGTAACCTTGTTAAACCCACAAACTTATATGGTTATATGGACTAGGGCTGCACTCTGTTTCTCCCTGTCACAAAAGTTAGTAAATAACAATAAACAGAATATTTATATTCTCCACCAATTCTCTGCCCTAGTGACTTACAAGTCAATAGTCCAGTCACTAACATTTCTTGCTGTAGGTAATGCACATATGGAGGATCTCTCTGGATTAGATGCATTTAAGTTGTTTGGTTTTACTACTTCAGGTGAAGTGAATTTAGTGTCTGAACAAGAGCTGTACACACAGTTAGAAGCATTATGTTCTGAGTTTTCCTCTTTGCTCTCTCCTGGATTGGGCACTGCAAACAATATTCAAGTGCACATTACCATAAAACATTTTGTTTGCCCTCATTTTTTCTGGGCCTGTCCAGTTCTGGTGGCACTCAGGGAACAAGTAAGAGATGAATTAGATTGCCTCGCAGAATCCCGCATTGTTCAGCCTACTGCATTAATTGAATAGTCTACTCTCTTAGTACCAGTAAAGAAACTGTCAGGCCGGTTACACATCTGCGACAATTTTAAAGTTTCTGTGAACACAAAATCTATAATGGATACATACCTGGTACCACACCTAGATGAACTCTTGGTGAAGTTACTAGGTTGGCAATATTTGTCAAAAACTGACCTGTCTGATGCCTATTTACAACTCCCTTTAGATACAGAGTCACAACGTATGTTAATTGTCAATACCCCTTTTGGATTGCACCAATACTTGCAGCTGCCTTTTGCAGTCTCCACTGCTCCTGCTATTGGTCAAAATTTTTTTGAACAACTTACAGCATCTGCGCTGGGATGTGCAAGCTATTTGGATGATGTTGCTGTTTCTAGTGCCTCCACTGAGGAACATTTACAAAATATCCATACTCGTTTTTTTCTGTCCTCCAAGCAGCCAGGTTGAAGTGTAATTTAGAAAAATGTCAACCTTCTATCATTTATCTTGGGTTTGAGTTTCTCGTGAAGGTCTCAGACCACTGTATCAATATGTTTCTGCTACTGTGTAGCTTCCATGCCCTACGTCAGTCAAAGAACTTCACGTTTTTCTAGGCTAAATCACCTGCTACCATAAATTTTTGCCTGGGGTAGTGACAATCGCACAGCTGTTACATGCACCGCTTTGCAAAGGAACTCAGTTTCACTGGTCACCAGCTTGTGAAACTATGTTTTCCACCCTTCAGACCATGATGTAGTCTGCACTCTGCTTAGTGACATATCAACAAGTTTCCACTTGGTCCTTGCAATGGACGCTTCACATTATGGGTTGGGGATGGTACCGGCTCACAGAGATCCCAATGGCTCCAGGCAGCCTATTGCTTATGCCTCAAAAATGGTAACTCATGCTCACACTATTTACTTTCAGGTAGAAAAGGGCGCTTTGGTCACTGTACATGCTGTGAAGAAATTCCAAGTTTTTTCCCTAAGGTACCAAATTCTACCTGGTCACTAATCACAAACCATTCAAATCACATTTACCATTGGGCTCCTTTCCTTTTGCATTACAACTATGGGATCCATTTCCATCCTACAAATCAACACACAAATGCCAATGCTTTGTCCTATCTGCTAGCCAGCCTGGACCAAGAATTGATCAAGAGGAATTCTTTTGTTTCTACATTGACGTCACCAAACAGCAGGCAGTTGCTGTTTTCCTGTAACTACCACATGGATTGCAAAGGCTGTAGCTTCAGATCCCATTTTGCGGAAGGTCATAGCAATTGTACAACATGGTTGGCCCTATTCACCACCTACTCATGCATCTGACCCCCTCCATAATTATTACTTCTTTCAACAATGATTCTCTGTTGTAGATGGCGTTCTGCTTTTAGACATGGATCACAAGGCCCCTTGGGTAGTGATCCCCTCAGTGCTTCATTTGGAGGTTCTCCATTTGTTTCACACAGATCATTGGGGTGTATTACGCACAAAAGTGTTGGGCCATCGACACATGTTTTGGCCCATTCTGGATGGGGCATTACCTGCCTGGTTGCCTCCTGCTCACAGTATGAGATGCATCAGCTCCCTGGGCATTGTTGTCTCCTAGGCCAATGCCACCACATGCATGGCATCATATACATATGGATTTTACTGGCCCCTTTCTCAATGTTTTTTAGCTGTGGGTCACTGATGAATATTCTCATTTTCTGTATATCGTTCATTGTGTTTCCACATCACAACTGACACTCTTGCAACCTTGTCTAAATTTTTTTCATTCAAAGGCTTGCCCATGATGTTAAAGTGTCTGATAATGCTCCACAATTTTCACCACAAGAGGATGTGGTATTTTGTGATTACTGTAGTATCTGTCATGTCCTCACCCCATCGTTCCATCCAAACTAACAGTGAGGGAGAACACCGAGTGCAAATATCCAAAACCCAATGAAAAAGTATGTTGCCAACTCTTCATCCGATATCGCCTTAGATCAGTTTCTCTCTGTGTAAGTACGTGGTGAAAGACCCCCACGATATCATAAAATTAAGTTTTATTAAAAAAACAAAAAACACAGTCAATCATAAGCATTCGCGAAGGCATTAATTATGAATGTGCGGTAAGGTGCAGACAAATGAAAAAATATTCATTCAATTTTTTCTATATGGTTTTGTTTTTTACACACTCTCTTGTATGTAGAAGCTCTGTTAAGTAGTGCTGTGCGGTGGATGATGGACTACGAGTATTTGGTATCTCACACATTTGAAAAAAGAAAAAAAAATTGATACCAGTATTAAGTATTTCTTATTAAAGTGAATTTAAGCCAAATAAGGAGGATTTTCTTAATTATGACAAGTGTTGGTGTAATTGGAGTCTGCCACCTGCAGCTACAATTGAAGAAGTAAGAGATGAAGCCCGATATCGTACAGAACATTTTTAATAACACAATCATGTTATATCAATTTAAAATTTTTTTTTTTCACATGAATATTCAATAATATTTAGTAATATTTATTTATTTATTCTTTTTCATTATTACAACACAACTGGCAACCTGTGTGCCAGGACTTTAGGGCACCGGTTGTGAGTAAGGTTAGTTAGTTATTGTTATAGTAAGAAATTTCTAAGACATTGTTATTGGTCATAAAACTAATTGTATTTTCTGTTTGCATGAATCACAACAGGGAGCAAGTAATGCAAAAAGGCAAAATTGAGGAGAAAATTTTTGAAAGGAATAAGAATTGGACCCAGGTCACATAAAATTTTCCATAGTAAGCTGTTTTGTACGTCACAGCATAGGTAGGATGGCTACGCAAGTTGCTTTCATGGTTATGCTTGGTAGTGCCTCTTTTGATGTAGGTAGAAACCTTTTCCTCATTATTCTCTCCCTTGAATTTTATTCGTGAGAAGTTTACAGGAATTTTTCAGTGTGAGACATATTATCAGAAAGAAACATAAAGAATAGCAATACAATAGTTTGCACATCATAATAGACATAAAAAGGGCTTTGACATCACATAAATTACATTTATCAAGTGTAATAATTAGCCTATGAAATTTTAACATTTTTGTGAAAATTTTATTTTTCACATATTCATGGCCGAAAAATATATGACCATTGTTGATAGCGATATCAAAAATGCAATCAGCCAAGATGGCGTAGAAGTGTGTGACTGAACAATTGAAGTTCAGGTGCCATGCATGTCTATTCCAGAAAGTTTAAGTACCGGTACATCAGAGATGAGTGTCACAGGTGTGACAAATGATAGTGACGCTCCACAGCAGAATAACCTTGACAATACAATGTTTACAACTGATGAGACAATATCATGCATCTTCCAGAGTGACATACCACTCATGAATGAGCGATTTCAATACGAATTTTGACAACAAGTTATGAACACCACTTCTTCACAACACAAATATTAACTTAGAAAGTACAGCTGACGGCAATCGTAGTAGTACAACTGAAGCACTACTATGGCAGTTACTATCTAAAATAAAAATGAAATTTGACAATATGTTCTCGTATTATGACGTTCTTAGATAATACAAATCTCCTTCATCATAACCAACATGGATTCCGCAAACAGAGATCATGTGAAACTCAGCTCGCCCTATTTGCCCAAGAAATTCACAGTGCCGTAGACACTGGCGAGCAGATTGATGTCGTATTCCTGGACTTCAGGAAGGCATTTGATACGGTTCCGCACTTACGTTTAGTGAAAAAAATACGAGCTTACGGAATATCGGACCAGGTTTGTGATTGGATTCAGGATTTCCTAGAAGAAAGAACACAACATGTCATTCTTAACGGTTCAAAATCTGCAGATGTAGAGGTAATTTCGGGAGTACCGCAGGGAAGCGTGATAGGACCTTTATTGTTTACAATATACATAAATGACTTAGTTGACAACATCGGTAGCTCCGTGAGGCTATTTGCAGATGACACGGTTGTCTACAAGAAAGTAGCAACATCAGAAGACTCGTACGTACTCCAGGAGGACCTGCAGAGGATTAATGCATGGTGCGACAGCTGGCAGCTTTTCCTAAACGTAGATAAATGTAATATAATGTGCATACATAGGGGCAGAAATCCATTCCAGTACGATTATGCCATAGGTGGTAAATCATTGGAAGCGGTAACGACCGTAAAATACTTAGGAGTTACTATCCGGAGCGATCTGAAGTGGAATGATCACATAAAACAAATAGTGGGAAAAGCAGGCGCCAGGTTGAGATTCATAGGAAGAATTCTAAGAAAATGTGACTCATCGACGAAAGAAGTAGCTTACAAAACGCTTGTTCGTCCGATTCTTGAGTATTGCTCATCAGTATGGGACCCTTACCAGGTTGGATTAATAGAAGAGATAGACATGATCCAGCGAAAAGCAGCGCGATTCGTCATGGGGACATTTAGTCAGCGCGAGAGCGTTACGGAGATGCTGAACAAGCTCCAGTGGCGGACACTTCAAGAAAGGCGTTACGCAATACGGAGAGGTTTATTATCAAAATTACGAGAGAGCACATTCCGGGAAGAGATGGGCAACATATTACTACCGCCCACATATATCTCGTGTAATGATCACAACGAAAAGATCCGAGAAATTAGAGCAAATACGGAGACTTACAAGTCGTTCTTCCCACGCACAATTCGTGAATGGAACAGGGAAGGGGGGATCAGATAGTGGTACAATAAGTACCCTCCGCCACACACCGTAAGGTGGCTCGCGGAGTATAGATGTAGATGTAGATGTAGAATCTCAGTGATATGAAACACAATTAACGCCAATTTCAGTGTTGTGAAACAAAATAGGAATACCAAAATTGATAATTTGACACACAATATGAACACCGTCACACCAGATCTAAATGTTATGAAACAAGTATTCAAGGATTTGCAAGGCATGGTCTCACAGGAAGTCAATGACTTAGCCAAAGATTTTTGCACTGAAATTCACAAAAAATTGAATATTATGAAAAACAGGTAAAGCATGAAGTACTTTATGAAGTAACACTAACATTACGAAGTTAAAACAGAAGATAGAGTCTTTTAATGACAATGATGATCGAGTAGAGCAACAGATAAGGAAAATCACAGACACAAACAAAAACACTGAAGGCACACAAAACCAGATGGTTTTGCCAGTAAAAAAGGTAACCAGCATCATTAACAAAATAAACAGAGACTATGATGGTGTACCTCTAACTGTAGAAGAGCTTAATTAAAGGATAGCAACATTAGAAGTTGACTCAGCATGTGCTAAGAAGGGGCGAGAGAGAGAGAAGATCAATGAAAATCTGAGTAATGTTATTAGTCAAGCTGAAGCATGTATTAAATAAGGGTAATACCATTGCAGAGAAGTTAGTAATTGATTGCAAGTTATACACAGATGTAGTAGAAAAGGCTATTCAGAAAATGTATTAAATAAGGGTAATACCATTGCAGAGAAGTTAGTAACTGATTGCAAGTTATACACAGACGTAGTAGAAAAGGCTATTCAGAAAAAAGAAGATGAAATAGTGAACAAGGTAAACATTAATCTACAAGCCACGGTAAATAGGATCCGCAAAATAGGATCCACAATGTTTTAAAGAAAATATTACCAGATCTCAAAATATGCATGTAAATAATACACCGGCCACAATGAACAAACCACATGTTGGTATTCATCCACAAATTGTCATGAGTTCCATAGCAGGTACCCATGACAGTTGTAGACATACCCACAACTCCAATACCTGAGCAATTACCAACCAGAATTAAAGGTAACTAAAGTAACCACATAAATGCGACAGAAAATGTGCCTATCTATTATTTTTGCAGATAAAGGTTTGCTGGGACATCAATAGTTTCCTACATTCACTACTGAAGGTAAAAGAATGAATCCCATAGTATTTATAAGTGCTTTTCGTCATGTATTTCCACACAGCTGGATGGAAGCACAGAAAATAAGATTTGTCATGGGATATATGCAAGGTGACGTTCCTTTATGGGCAACTGAAGTGGCCAAACTTGGCAGCACTTATATCCAATTTGAATGAACTTTCCTCGACAAGCACTGGTCTGGCAGTGAAAGAAAGACTCAGACATTAGGTTTTTAATCCCGCACCATTCAATAGCAAATGCGGTAACCTATGTGGATACTTTGAAAAATACCTGAACAAGACACGCTACTGGACAAACCCAATATCACAGGTAGACGTGTTAAAGATTTTGAAAAGTTGTTTACCATCGCACATTAGAGAAAAATTAGTCACAATGCCAGAGCATGGCACACAGTGCTTGATTCTATCGACTTAATCTATGAGGAAAGACCTGTACCCAATACAGCAACAGAAAGAACAACATAGTTATTTAAATCAGGCAGTGAAATGTGATCTAAACACATTGCAAGGATGGTACACAAAACAGCAAAGTTACATATCCAGAGGTAATGAGTACAGTAATGGCAACAAAAAAGCATACAATTTAAAAGAAATTTTCAAAACAATAGGGGTGATTTCAATGCACAAGCGAATTACAATTTACCAACACAAGGCTCTATGCTGAACATGAATAGAAACAGTTAGCCGCAGCAGTGGCTGACGCACGGCAACAATGCCAGACCTTATGCTGTACTGCAGCCGACCTTTGGGCAGCAAAATAACTGAACAGCAGCTAACAACACAAATCGGTGAAGTACACACACAATACAACTAACTGAAATTACTCCAAGTGAGGAATTAAGTCCACTCATAGTTAAGCCTCAGACTATTGACCTCACAGGGAGTGGGAGCAAAACAAAACTACAAACATGTTTCGTAAGTAGACGGGGCATGAGTCTTGCTTGGGTAGCTCAGTCGGTAGAGCACTTGCCCGCGAAAGGCAGAGGTCCCGAGTTCGAGTCTTGGTCCGGCACACAGAATTTTAATCTGCCAGGAAGTTTCATATCAGCACACACTCCGCTGTAGAGTGAAAATTTCATTCTAGAAACATCCCCGAGGCTGTGGCTAAGCCATGTCTCTGCAATATCCTTTCTTTCAGGAGTGCTAGTTCTGCAAGCTTCGCAGGAGAGCTTCTGTAAAGTTTGGAAGGTAGGAGACGAGGTACTGGCAGAAGTAAAGCTGTGAGGATGGGGAGTGAGTCATGCTTGGGTAGCTCAGTCGGTAGAGCACTTGCCCGTGAAAGGCAAAGGTCCCGAGTTCGAGTCTCGGTGCGGCACACAGTTTTAATCTGCCAGGAAGTTTCATGTTTCGTAAGGTTTGACAAACAAGGTGACATCAGGGGTGATTTGTATCAGCATAAGTTAGATCTAGTAGATAAAGTCGAGGAAGAACAAATACAAGCAATCATTAAGGTGAAAAGATTTAATATTGACACACAGTTAATTTTAGATACAGGTTCAACTACTAACCTAATGTCAAATGCTTCTTTTATGAATTGAAGAAGAGAGTGAAATTCCCAACATTTCCTGTACAAAATTGCAAGGTGCAAACTGCTACAGGCAGCAAGACTAAGTTGGTTAAGCATCATGCACTTATTACATTACAAACTGAACATTTTACAGTGAAGTGCAATTTTCTTATAATAGACAAACTTATAGTTAATTGTCTTATTGGTATGGACACGTTTAGAACATACAAAACACAGATTGACATAGGTAATTGTAAATGCCACTTTTATGTAAAGAATCTGATTTTTTTCTATCAGTTTAGTCAAAACACATGATGATGAGGGGAAAAAAAAATCCAGAGCCAAAAGTAATAGTACAATATTCCTTTCCAGCTGTTTATTTCACAAACAAATCTGATACTGAACAAGAGGCAAACTCTGAGGTAGTTATGAAATGGTAGAGCAAACAAAGTGAATCACAGATACTAAATGATATGCAACGACAAGAACTTTCTAACTTGTTATTTAAGTATGGAAATGTTTCAGTAAGGAGCCAGGAATAATCAAACACAATGCATATATATCTGAAGTCCATCCACACGAGGCATTTTGTGTAATGTCAGATCCTATTCCATGGGCAAAACGAGAAGCAGTAAGGGAAGAAATCAATCATATGATTAAAAGGGGAATTATACAACCTTCATTTCCACCCTATTGTAGTCCAATATTACCAGTAAGTAAACCAGATGGTTCTATAAGATTAGTTCTCAATGCTAGAGGTATTAATAAGATTACAGTGCCAGTACGCATAAGATCACACAACTTGGACAAACAGCTTTTAAAGATTTACAATACAAAATATTTCAGTATTCTCAACCTCAAGATGTCCTTCTGGCAAATAAAGCTCCATGAAGAAAGTCGAAAATATACAGCAATTGTTTGTGGTGGTAGAAGTACTAGATTCCGTGCTCTATCTTTCGGACTAAACATTAGCGAAGAAGTGTTTCTATCTGCATTGAACAAGGTTTTGGGACAAGAATTGCTTTGCAAAGTCACTGTTTATGTAGATGGTATACTAATAGCCACACCCACTTGGTTAGAACATATCAGGCTCATTGCACAGATGCTTCAATGATTAACAGATTATGGAGTAACAGCCAATTTAAAAAAGTCTAGTTTTGGAAAGCATCAAGTCAAATTTTTACGACATGCTGTGTCAGAACAAGGTATATTACTTGATCTGAAAAAACTTGATGTGATTCGCAATTGTTCAGCTCCAAGGAAAAAAAAAAAACAACTAAAAGCTTTTTAGGACTAGCATCCTTTTTTCGTAAATTTGTACCACAGCAACTGATGAATAGTGATGCATTGCTCAGCTTGTTACGAAAAAATATACTTTGGTTATGGGATGATACATGTCAATAGGACTTTAATAACATTAAGCAGGCATTATTCAATGCAAACATTCTTAGCCATGCTGACATGTGCAAGGATTTTTGTCTATGCAGAGATGCCTCATCTCAAGGGCTGGGGCATGCTTGTTTCAGATGAAAGAGGAAGAAGGTAAGGAAGTACCCAAGATCATCAGTTTTGCTAGTCATACATTGTCAGAAGCAGAAAGATCTTACTCTGTGTCAGAATTGGAAAGTTTAGTGGTTATATGGGCATTTAAGAAGTTTGAATACTTTTTGTGGGGCAAGAATACGAAAGTTTGCTGTGAGCATCAGTCACTGTCATTTCTTTAACATGTAAACTATTGCACAGTAGATTAGCTAGGTGGTGTCTATAGTTACAAGAATTCAATTTCGAAAGCATTCATGTTAAAGGAAGTCAAAATGTTATTGCAGATGCCTTGTCTAGGTTACCACAAGGTTTAGAGGAATTTGGTGAATTAACAAAGCAAGATTCAGAAATCAAAATGTTATTAATGCAAGGTATAACACAACAGTCTGATTACTATAAGTTTTGTACACAAATGAAAATTATACAACAGCAAGATCGCAGATGCAGGAAAGTCATGCAATACCTTAAGCAGGATGAAGATGGAAAGATAAGTAAATGGTATCAGGAGTACAAGAGCATTTTGTTTCATAGGAAACATGAAAAATCTGATCTATGGTGTGTGTGCATTCCTGAAGATTATATCGCTTAATCTGTAAGACAAGCACATGATGTATGGGTACATTATGGAGTACGCAAACATACTGCAAAAATTGCAACACTTTGTTATTTTCCAAATTTGAGAAGATGAGTCCTACAGGTATTAAAAAAGTGTGCAATATGTCAAAAGCCAAAACAGTCCAATGTGTCAAAATACACTGAGCTACACCCAATATTCACAAAATACCCTCCAGATATAGTATCCCTGGACATAGCTGGTCCATATCCAATAAGTAAATGAGGAGTAAAATATGTAGTAGCACTATACGATATTTTCTAGAAACATATCAAAATGTATGCCATTAAAAATGCAACAGACAGAAATATCAGAAAAAGAATTGAGGGAGACTATTGGAGAAGAGTAGGTAAACCAAAGATACTATAAACTGATAATGCTTCGTATTTCGTAGGGCAAAATTGGAAACAATTTATGATCTCACAGGGCATGAAGCATATACTGTTGTTGTTGTTGTTGTTATTGTTGTGGTCTTCAGTCCGGAGACTGGTTTTGATGCAGCTCTCCATGCTACTCTATCCTGTGCAAGTTTCTTCATCTCCCAGTACCTACTGCAACCTACATCCTTCTTAATCTGCTTAGTGTATTCATCTCTTGGTCTCCCTCTACGATTTTTACGCTCCACGCTGAACTCCAATACTAAATTGGTGATCCTTTGATGCCTCAGAATATGTCCTACCAACCGATCCCTTCTTCTAGTAAAGTGGTGCCACAAATTTCTTTTCTCCCCAATTCTATTCAGTACCTCCTCATTAGTTGTGTGACCTGTCCATCTAATCTTCAGCATTCTTCAGTTTCACGACATTTCAAAAACATCTATTCTCTTCTTTTCTAAGATATTTATCATCCATGTTTCACTTCCACACATGGCTACAATCCTTACGAATACTTTCAGAAACGACTTCCTGACACTTAAATCTATACTCGATTTTAACAAATTTCTCTTCTTCAGAAATGCTTTCCTTGCCATTGCCACTCTACATTTTATATCCTTGCTACTTTGACCATCATCAGTTATTTTGCTCCCCAAATAGCAAAACTCATTTACTACTTTAAGTGTCTCATTTCCTAATCTAATTCCCTCAGCATCTCCCGATTTAATTCGACTGCATTCCATTATCCTTATTTTGCTTTTGTTGATGTTTATCTTATATCCTCTTTTCAAGACACTGTCTATTCTGTTTAACTGTTCTTCCAGGCCCTTTGCTGTCTCTGACAGAATTACAATGTCATCGGTGAACCTCAAAGTTTTTATTTCATTCGGGGATAGGCTACAACCCTGTCTCACTCCCTTCACAACCACTGCTTCCCTTTCATGCCCCTCAACTCTTATAACTGCCATCTGGTTTCTGTAAACATTGTAAATAGCCTTTCTCTGCCTTTGTTTTATCCCTGCCGCCTTCAGAATTTGAAAGAGAGTATTCCAGTCAACATTGTCAAAAGCTTTCTCTAAGTCTACAATGCTAGAAATGTAGGTTTGCCTTTCCTGAATCTATCTTCTAAGATAAGTTGTTGGGTTAGTATTGCCTCAGGTGTTCCAACATTTCTACAGAATCCAAACTGATCTTCCCCAAGGTTGGCATCTACCAGTTTTTCCATTCATCTGTAAAGAATTTTTTTAGTATTTTGCAGCCATGACTAATTAAACTGATAGTTCGGTAATTTTCACATCTGTCAACACCTGCTTTCTTTGGGATTGGAATTATTATATTCTTCTTGATGTTTGAGGGTATTTCGCCTGTCTCATACATCTTGCTCACCAGATGGTAGAGATTTGTTAGGAGTGGCTCTCCCAAGGCTATCAGTAGTTCTAATGGAATGCTGCCTACTCCCGGGGCCTTGTTTCAACTTGGGTCTTTCAGTACTGTCAAACTCTTCATGCAGTATCATGTCTCCCATTTCATCTACACCTACGTCCTCTTCCATTTCCATAATATTGTCCTCAAGTACATCACCCTTGTATAGACCCTCTACATCCTCCTTCCACCTTTCTGCTTTTCCTTCTTTGCTTAGAACTCGGTTTCCATCTCAACTCTTGATATTCATACAAGTGGTTCTCTTTTCCCCAAAGGTATCTTTAATTTTCCTGTAGACAGTATCTATCTTACCCCTAGTGATATATGCCTCTACAGCCTTACATTTGTCCTCTAGCCATCCCTGCTTAGCCATTTTGCACTTCCTGTCGATCTCATTTTTGAGACGTTTGTATTCCTTTTTGCCTGCTTCATTTACTGTGTTTTTATATTTTCTCCTTTCATCAGTTAAATTCAATATATCTTCTGTTACCAAAGGATTTCTACTAGTCCTTGTCTTTTTACCTATTTGATCCTCTGCTGCCTTCACAATTTCATCTCTCAAAGCTACCCATTCTTCTTCTACTGTATTTATTTCCCCCTTTCTTGTCAATCATTCCCTAATGCTCTCCCTGAAACTCTCTAAAACCTCTGGTTCTGTCAATTTATCCATGTCCCATCTCCTTAAATTCCCATCTTTTTGCATTTTATTCAGTTTTAACCTACAGTTCATAACCAATAGATTGTGGTCAGAGTCTACATCTGCCCCTGGAAATGTCTTACAATTTAAAACCTGGTCCCGAAATCTCTGTCTTACCATTATGTTGTTTGTTTTTGGTCATCAGTCCATTGACTGGTTTGATGCGGCCCACCACGAATTCCTTTCCTGTGCTAACCTCTTCATCTCAGAGTAGCACTTGCAACCTACGTCCTCAATTATTTGCTTGACGTATTCCAATCTCTGTCTTCCTCTACAGTTTTTGCCCTCTACAGCTCCCTCTAGTACCATGGAATTCATTCCCTCATGTCTTAACAGATGTCCTATCATCCTGTCCCTTCTCCTTATCAGTGTTTTCCACATATTCCTTTCCTCTCCGATTCTGCGTAGAACCTCCTCATTCCTTACCTTATCAATCCACCTAATTTTCAACATTCGTCTATAGCACCACATCTCAAATGCTTCGATTCTCTTCTGTTCCGGTTTTCCCACATTCCATGTTTCACTACCATACAATGCTGTACTCCAGACGTACATCCTCAGAAATTTCTTCCTCAAATTAAGGCCGGTATTTGATATTAGTAGACTTCTCTTGGCCAGAAATGCCTTTTTTGCTGTAGTGAGTCTGCTTTTGATGTCCTCCTTGCTCCGTCCGTCATTGGTTATTTTACTGCCTAGGTAGCTGAATTCCTTAACTTCATTGACTTCGTGACCATCAATCCTGATGTTAAGTTTCTCGCTGTTCTCATTTCTACTACTTCTCATTACCTTCGTCTTTCTCCGATTTACTCTCAAACCAAACCGTGTACTCATTAGACTGTTCATTCCATTCAGCAGATCATTTAATTCTTCTTCACTTTTACTCAGGATAGCAATGTCATCAGCGAATCATATCATTGATATCCTTTCACCTCGTATTTTAATTCCACTCCTGAACCTTTCTTTTATTTCCATCATTGCTTCCTCGATGTACAGATTGAAGAGTAGGGGCGAAAGGCTACAGCCTTGTCTTACACCCTTCTTAATACGAGCACTTCGTTCTTGATTGTCCACTCTTATTATTCCCTCTTGGTTGTTGTACATATTGTATATGACCTGTCTCTCCCTATAGCTTACCCCTACTTTTTTCAGAATATCGAACAGCTTGCACCATTTTATATTGTCAAACGCTTTTTCCAGGTCGACAAATCCTATGAAAGTGTCTTGATTTTTCTTTAGCCTTGCTTCCATTATTAGCTGTAACGTCAGAATTTGCTAAAGCCAAATTGATCATCACCTAGCGCATTCTCAATTTTCTTTTCCATTCTTCTGTATATTATTCTTGTAAGCAGCTTCGATGCATGAGCTGTTAAGCTGATTGTGCGATAATTCTCGCACTTGTCAGCTCTTGCCATCTTCGGAATTGTGTGGATGATGCTTTTCCGAAAGTCAGATGGTATATCGCCAGACTCATATATTCTACACCCCAACGTGAATAGTTGTTTTGTTGCCACTTCCCCCAATGATTTTAGAAATTCTGATGGAATGTTATCTGTCCCTTCTGCCTTATTTGACCGTAAGTCCTCCAAAGCTCTTTTAAATTCCGATTCTAATACTGGATCCCCTCTCTCTTCTAGATCGGCTCTTGTTTCTTCTTCTATCATATCAGACAAATCTTCACCCTCATAGAGGCTTTCAATGTATTCTTTCCACCTATCTGCTCTCTCCTCTGCATTTAACAGTGGAATTCTCGTTGCACTCTTAATGTTACCACTGTTGCTTTTAATGTCACCAAAGGTTGTTTTGACTTTCCTGTATGCTGAGTCTGTCCTTCCGACAATCATATCTTTTTCGATGTCTTCACATTTTTCCTGCAGCCATTTTGTCTTAGCTTCCCTGCACTTCCTATTTATTTAATTCCTCAGTGACTTGTATTTCTGTATTCCTGATTTTCCCGGAACATGTTTGTACTTCCTCCTTTCATCAATCAACTGAAGTATTTCTTCTGTTACCCATGGTTTCTTTGCAGCTACCTTCTTTGTACCTACGTTTTCCTTTCCAACTTCTGTGATGGCCCTTTTTAGAGATGTCCATTCCTCTTCAACTGTACTGCCTACTGCGCTATTCCTTATTGCTGTATCTATAGCGTTAGAGAACTTCAAACGTATCTCGTCATTCCTTAGTACTTCCGTATCCCACTTCTTTGCGTATTGATTCTTCCTGACTAATGTCTTGAACTTCAGCCTACTCTTCATCACTACTATATTGTGATCTGAGTCTATATCTGCTCCTGGGTACGCCTTACAATTCAGTATCTGATTTCGGAATCTCTGTCTGACCATGATGTAATCTAATTGAAATCTTCCCGTATCTCCCGGCCTTTTCCAAGTATACCTCCTCCTCTTGTGATTCTTGAACAGGGTATTCGCTATTACTAGCTGAAACTTGTTACAGAACTCAATTAGTCTTTCTCCTCTTTCATTCCTTGTCCCAAGCCCATATTCTCCTGTAACCTTTTCTTCTACTCCTTCCCCTACAACTGCATTCCAGTCGCCCATGACTATTAGATTTTCATCCCCCTTTACATACTGCATTACCCTTTCAATATCCTCATACACTTTCTCTATCTGTTCATCTTCAGCTTGCGACGTTGGCATGTATACCTGAACTATCGTTGTCGGTGTTGGTCTGCTGTCGATTCTGATTAGAACAACCCGGTCACTGAACTGTTCACAGTAACATACCCTCTGCCCTACCTTCCTATTCATAATGAATCCTACACCCGTTATACTATTTTATGCTGCTGTTGATATTACCTGATACTCATCTGACCAGAAATCCTTGTCTTCCTTCCACTTCACTTCACTGACCCCTACTATATCTAGATTGAGCCTTTGCATTTCCATGTTCAGATTTTCTAGTTTCCCTACCACGTTCAAGCTTCTGACATTCCACACCCCGACTCATAGAATGTTATCCTTTCGTTGATTATTCAATCTTTTTCTCATGGTAACCTCCCCCTTGGCAGTCCCCTCCCGTAGATCTGAATGGGGGACTATTCCAGAATCTTTTGCCAATGGAGAGATCATCATGACACTTCTTCAATTACAGGCCACATGTCCTGTGGATACACGTTACGTGTCTTTAATGCAGTGGTTTCCATTGCCTTCTGCATCCTCATGTCGTTGATCATTGCTGACTCTTCCGCCTTTAGGGGCAATTTCCCACCCCTAGGACAAGAGAGTGCCCTGAACCTCTATTCACTCCTCCGCCCTCTTTGACAAGGCCGTTGGCAGAATGAGGCTGACTTCTTATGCCGGAAGTCTTCGGCCGCCAATGCTGATTATTTATCAAAATTTAGGCAGTGGTGGGGATCGAACCCGGGACCGAAGACGTTTTTGATTATGAATCAAAGATGCTACCCCTAGACCACGGGTCACCATTACATAATCTATCTGAAACCTTCCAGTATCTCCAGGCCTCTTCCATGTATACAACCTTCTTTCACGATTCTTGAAGCAAGTGTTAGCTATGATTTAGTTATGCTCTGTGCAAAATTCTACCATGGGCTTCCTCTTTCATTCGTTACCCCATTCCATATTCATCTACCCTTTTGCTTCTCTTCCTTTTCCTGTTATCGAATTCCAGTCCCTCATGACTATTAAATTTTCGTCTCTCTTCAGGATCTGAATCATTTTTTTTATCCCATCACACACTTCATCAGTCTCTTTGTCATCTGCGGACCTAGTTGGCATAAAACTTGTACTACTGTGGTAGGCATGGGCTTCATGTCTATCTAGGCCACAATAATGCATTCACTATGCTGTTTGTAGTAACTTACCTGCACTCCTATTTTTTCATTCATTATTAAACCTACCCCTGCATTTATAACCCTGTACTCACCTGACCAGAAACCTTGTTACTCCTGCCACTGAACTTCACTAATTCCCACTGTATCTAACTTTAACCTATCCATTTCCCTTTTTAAAGTTTCTAACCTACCTGCACGATTAAGGGATCTGACATTCCACGCTCCGATCCGTAGAACGCCAGTTTTCTTTCTCCTGACAACGACATCCTACTGAGTAATCCACGCTTGGAGATCCGAATGGGGGACTATTTTACCTCCGGAATATTTTACCCAAGAGGACACCATCATCATTTAACAATACAGTAAAGCTGCATGCCCTCGGGAAAAATTACAGCTGTAGTTTCCCCTTGCTTTAAGCCGTTTGCAGTACCAGCACAGCAAGGCCGTTTTGGTTATACTTCCCGACAGCGTTGATGGCCTCTCGGCCGACGATGCGCAGTAGACAGCTGCGCAGCTGGGCAATGAGCGCTCATTCGGTTTTCGCGCCTCGCGCTGTCTGAAGCTCCATCATATTTCAGAGTTCTACCATGTTTTATGTGCGGAAAATAAGCTGTAAGAGACGAAATAATGGATTCGTTGATCATCAGTCTAGCTCTCACATCCAGCAACTCCAGTTCCGAAGGCAGCGACAATGAAAGCTTCGAGTAAAAAGGTATGTGAATGGAATGTAAACTTCCTCTCTAATTATCTGAACATTTACTTTCTTCTCAAGCTGTCTGTGCCATAGAAAGTAGTTCAGTGGAATATCTATTCTGTAATGACAATTTTATTTTACTTTGTTTTTTCTTTAAATTAAACGCTTTTTCATGCTGCAATCTGTTTTATTAATCCAGACACGTTTAGAATTTTATTTTAAGGTATCATCGTTGGATATCATCTGATGTAGTACAATGTAGCTATTATATGCTGTCATGTAGATTTGAAAACAGTTTACACCCTTATCTTTGCATAAGTAAATTATTACTTACGATTATATGCAAAAATAAGGGCATGAACTGTTCTTAAATCTACAATGACAGCATATAGCCACAGTGTACTATTTCAGATGATATCCACTGATTATGCCTTAAAATAAAATGTGGAACGCATCTGGATTAATAAAACAGATTGCAGCTAGAAAAGGGATTTACTTCAAAAAACGATTATTTATATACTTGCTGTTCGCCATGGGGACTGGGGTGGGTATTTTAGATTTGATTCTTTCATCTTTTTATTTATAAAGCAAGAGGAACAGAAGGTGTAATCTTTCTGTAATGTGCAATTTATTATAGAATCCATTCTGCAGTGAGAGAGTATGTATCACTATTTCGTAATGTAGTTATGACTGGGAAAGGTTGAATAGACATTCCATTCTGTTATGTATATGTCGCAGTTATTAGGTACATTTAATAAATTTATCACGGAATGGGGAGTAGCATAGCTGCCGTCAATCCGCCCAGTGCCCAGTTGACAATGCAGCACTCCACTCCTTGGAAGCTGCACGGCGCGACGACAGGCCATTAATGCTGTCGTGGACTATAGTGTTATAAGGCCAGATCTGTCAATCATCCAGACTTTTTCCCCTGCAACTACTGAAGAGGCTGCTGCCCCTCTTCAGGAACAACATATTTGTCTCGTCTCTCAACAGATACCCCTTCATTGTCATTACAACTATGGTACGGCTATGTGCATTTCTGAGGCACGTTTGCCACCCCACCAATGGCAAGGGCCATGGTTCATGGGGGGAGAAAATATTAGTAAGCCTTTTTCACCCAGAAGCAAGCCCAGTTGAATGAGTCTTTAAAGAATTTAACTGGTTTATTACGACGTACACCCCTCACAAACACGCACGATGGGTAGGGTACCTAACTCTCTTCATGCAACTTGTCAATATAATTCCACATTCTTCAACAGGTTTCACACCTAATGAATTGATGTCCCAGGCAAAACAAATGAATGAGTGGGAGTCACCAATACCAAAGGTACCCACTACAGAAATGACACTACAAGACAAAATGAAACAAGCCATGCTTAGGGTAGAAAACAGGGCTGAGTATAGGCAGAAACTTTATAATAAGAAACTTAAACAAGTTACACAATTTTTTGAAGGGCAACGACTCCTCTTACGGACGCACCCTAAATCCACAAAAATTGGCAAACTGAATAAGAAGTGGCAATTACTCTATTCAGGATCATATGTAATTTCCAAAATACCATACCCTTGGACGTACAGGTTAGTTTATGAGAAAATAGGAAGAGGCAAGGGTCTCCACCCCCACAAAGACATAAAAGATTTAATAGAATGATGAAGCTAGGTAGCATTTTTTCTTTCTGTCACTAGATAATTGTACATGGTGTACATAACTCTAAGTCTAATTTTTTTTCTGGAGAGTATTTTAAGATAAAGTAATGTGTATAGGCATATATAATTCTTCTGATTTGTACATGTAGGCATAAAATTACCAGCAATGAGAAGTAACACACCATGAAAGTATAAATGAAATTAGCTTATGGCTCATCTGTATGTGCTCAACAATACGCGCTGACATCAGTAGTACGAGAGGGGGCATTGACCTGAGCGCATGCGCGACAGGCTGACAGAAGGCGCAACCAAATAGGAATGTTATATATACAAGTATCTACCTTAAATACAAAGCAAACAGAAATACTATGCAATTACATATACTACCTAAGAACTAAGGAACCTATTGGTATATGTACACAGAGATTTAATTAAATACTAAGATATATACAACATATTCACAGGCAAAAGGAAGCATTATGAAAAACTATGCGAGAACATGTAAGCTGAGGATTAAAGACAAAATACTGTGAGAAATGTCAAATAATTTTCTTTGCAGCGTAAATGACCATAACGGGTAACAGAATAGATGAATGTCTATGAATTTACACAAGGTATGGAAATATCTGCGGATGTATGCAATGAACTACTGTATCAGTGGCCACCAAGCTACAAATGCAATTAGTTTTAAGTTTTTTTTCTTTCAGTTGCCTGTGCATTATCATAGTGCAGAAGAAGAGTATCGGGTACCAAATGAAGAAATAAGCCACACCTCGAGTAAATAATTTAGTTGTAAGGATATTTACACAAAGGTCTTAAGGCAAATGAAAAATGAAATACGCATCATCACAGTGTATCTCCATGACAAATATCAGTATCACTGCAGAGTACACACAAAAATTGAAGAGTGCAATTTTACAAAAACCAGTTAATTTTATCATGTCACATGGAAGCAAGAATAATGACATTTCTAGGTATTCGAGAAAATACATCTACGATGGTTGAAATGTCATGTTTTGCACTAAGTTACACATGAATTGAAGTAAACAGCACTAGCCTTGAAGAAACAACATGATACTTCCTGAGTGATTAGTCAGTACACATTATTTCAGTGAAACAAAAGTTCCTTGGCAACTAGTCTATCATTGTATGAGTAACATTTCCTCATAAATCCTTGAACCAGTAGATGAATATTTCCTTTCTTCCCCCCCAAACAAGGAGGCAGTGCCAAGCATAGTTAGGACAGCAATGCATGATGTTTTGGTCCAATTTCAAAGGTTTTTCTCCCTCCTCAACCTAAATAAGAAATGATCTCCAATAAGTGATCAAAGCCTATCTTTAAAATGAAGCATATCTGTATCATATGCTTGTATTGTGTCATAATAACGTGATATGTAATTAATTCGTACATGTGATGTGAACGAAGATAAGTTGAAACTAACAAACTGTAGTAACAGAACGCAGTTAATGAAAATTTCATGACGTTTTAAAACTTAAAAATTTAAGTTCTTAGTATAAGTGATGGATGGAATGTTAGCCATAGGTATAAGCTATCATGTTATGTATATTGTTGTACCTCAATATTTGTATGAATTTTCATTGGAAACCAAACTCCATATTAAAAAACAAATTAACTTTAAGGACAAGCAATTTCTACTATGTTTTGGATGGCTATATGTGTCTTTCAACATGTGGGTGGTTGAGTGTGGTGACAATAACACGTGTGTGCAAAATAATTTCTGAGTATTGTGGCTCACAATGCTCGACACTTTTACAAGTGAACTACAGTTGTTCGAGCAGGTACTCACCTCATTGACGTATGCTGTTGGTCAGGGTTCTCTCTGTAAATCAAGGCATTTTTCCAGAGATGTGAAGTGAAGTACACACAGCATAGGGAAATTTCTTATTCAAATCTTGGCATTAGTTACTTTCCAACTGCATTGTACTTATGCAGCATATATTCTAAGAAGAATTGGGATTGTTGCCATGAAAGTATTTTCTTGTTTGAAGTCAGTTTCTTTGTTGATAAATTATACTTGAATACCTGACATTTCGGGGAAAACTATGTGATGAGACTGATCGATGTTTTCGTTTATTGAAAACAGCCCATGTTAAAAGCTGGCATTTCTAATACCCAACATACTCTCTGACAAGTGTTTTAATGTGTTTCTAAATGAACAAGCTAGCAGATAGAGAACTCTTAATAATGGCCTACCTCAGAGATCGGTTCTGTCCCCAATCTCTTTAACCTGTACATCCATGACATGCCAGCCATGGACTCCACAAAAATCCAGTATGCATGTGCTCAAGGATTAGTTTTGCAGGGTAAAGATCTTATGCAATGTGAGAACATGCTGGCAAGTGATCTAACAAAATTGAGTGATTACTTCCACAAATGGAGATTTCAGCCTAACCCAAATAAAACTGAGGTAACTGCATTACAAGTGAATAAAGAAGAAACTCAAAGGAAGTTACGAGTGACTCTTGATGGAATCAAAATAACTCATAACTATAATACAGTATATCTAGAAATCACTTTGGATCAGTTCTTGACTTTCAAATGGCAGTGCTTCAGAATATCTCAGAAACTTGGATCAAGAGTGAATCTGCCAGAATCAGTTTTGGTGCAGAAGTGAGTACTCTATATGCTGTTGCACTCGCTTTTGTGCATCCTGGAGAACATTGCTCTCCTTTCTGGGGAAAACAATACAAACACAACAAAACTGATGCACAGCTTAATGAAGTCTTGAGAGTTATCACCGGTACTATTAGATGTGCTCCCATTCACTTGTTACCTGCCCTAGTCAATATTGCTCCACAGTTTCTAAGGAGGAGTGCAACTGTGCTGGTGCTCACCTGCTTTATTTAGTTCTTCATTTCTTGTCCTCGGTGTTGATGTACAGGCTGAAAAATGGGTTGTGGATGTGCAGTACTGCCTACTGTAAATGATGCAGCTGACAGAGGCACAGTTGCATGTTGCATTTCACAGTCTTTCACTTTCACTTTTCACAATGCCCCCCCCCCCCTTCCCCCCATATACACGTTTATACATGGCCAGTGCACTATTGTTTACCCTTTGGTAAGCCTCATTAATAGTTTGCAGTTGAACAAACAATAGTTTACTGTTGTACACCTACTAGCAGTAAAAATCTAACCACAAAGTTCACAGTTATTGAAGAATAATTAGGTACATATGGTTTACCACATGGTCTATTAGTGTAACACTTATTTCACTGTTAATGCATTGTTGTCATTCTAACCAACACAGGTTCCTCGTTGAAACTCGGCCATGGACTGATTGTCTTGGGACCAAAAACAGGGCCTTTATATATCCCCCACAATAATAGGTACTGAAACTTCACACTGTTCGATGTTTAATGTACAGAAATTACAATTAAAACTTAGCTCATTAAATTAACTGAATTCAAAGAAAAATTGGTTCTCTTTAACAGTTTCTTCTACTACAAGAGTTAGGCTGAATTATTTGTTTAAATCATGAAAGTAACAAATATAAGTATGCAAACAATACTTTTGACAAAACTGTTAATTACTTTGGAATTAATGAAGGGCTGGTTTTGCTAACATGTGTCTGAATAGAGCCAAATAGATACTTTAAGATTACTAGTATTTCGTCTTCCAAATGTTTATAATTAGTACAGAATTTATATTTGTTTATATGTCAACAATAGAATTCAAGTTACAAAACAATTACTGATTTCACCCTATAATGAAAGATACTAACTAGTAGTAGTCAAAATAAATTAGAAAATCAGTTACATGCATAAAATTAAGCACAAAATTAGATATGGTGTTAAATTCTTTAAAACTGAGGGCCAACCTTTCTCTTACATGAAAATGTAGATTATACTCATGTATGCTAATGGTAAATAATTAAAAGTAACAAAACAAATTTAAGGGGGCAGATGGCTAAACAAGAGGGGAAGTAAAATTATCCCAGCTTGCTTCGCCACACAACTAAGGTAACCTTGCTCAAGAAGATCACTTCTTATACAAAATCTCCATTGTAACTGAGTGGGGTAGCGCAGTGGATAACACACTGGACTTGCATTCAGGAGAATGACATTTCAAACCCATGCCTGGCCATCCTGATTTAGGTTTTCCATGATTTCCCTAAACTGCTTAAGGCAAATGCCTGTATGGTTCCTTCAAAAGAGCACAGCTGATTTCTTTCTCCATCCTTCCCTATTCCAAGCTTGTGCTCCATCCCTAATGACCTCATTGTTGACGGGACTTTAAATACCAATCTCCTCCCTTTCCTCCTCCTCCTCCTCTCCATTGTATCATGCCCTACAAGGACTACCATCAACTCACCTGAATTCAGGCAAACTGCCCTGGGTTGATCCAGAATGTATCAGTTCTTTCAACTTGATGTCAAAGTAGTGACAATGCTAGAGCAAACATCCTCTCAACAATGCTCATTTGGTTCAGGATCAACTATGAATACATATTTATTTATTTGTTGTTAGGCAACAAATGTTAAAACAGATGATTTTATGTTTCAAGTTCAACACGACATTAAATATTTTCCTAACTTATTGCAAAAATTTTGATTTATAACTTTCAAATTGATGTGGTGCACTTGGAATTGGTAAGTAACACTATACACACACTATGTCAAACAAATCTGAAGTTTTTGTGAACACTTTAACAGTTTGAGGAAAACACACTATTGAATTTTTATTTCCTTCTTAGCTTAATTTTTACAGTAAGTGGTGGGTCTGAACACTACCTGAGGATAAGGAAATTTACTATGTATATTCAAATGCTGTAACACTATAAACACTCTTATCAACCAACAATTTAAGAAGGTGATTCTTGAAAGTATCATTAGGTAAGTCTCTAATTGATGGCGGTAGCTTGTTATACAGCTTCATTCCTGTGTGTAAAAAGTATTTTGGATCTTGCACAGTGTTGTAAATTCTACATATGGGTTATTTCTATCTCTAGTTTCACGGGAATGGATAGTTATTTGGCAAGGTAATGGTTTTTTTTCATTTTTTTGTAGAAAGAAGACAAGTATTAATATGAAAAGAAGGTACAGTCAAAATGTTTGTACCTTTAAAGCACTTTTGACATGAATCTCAGCCTGTAATTCCTCTAACTGCCCTTATAATTTTCTTCTGCCACATGAACACTGGTTGAACACTAGGAGAATTTCCCCATAGTTTTTTGCATATTGCTGTGTCACCTGCAACCCATGAGTCCACCAGGAGGAGGAAATTGAGTAACTAAAGCAATGATTTTTTATGGACAAGCATGAAAAAAAAATCAGTTCTCCCAAAAAACTAGTAATCTCACATCAAAATATTCAGTCATTATGAAATAAATTGTTAAGTGTAGAGGTATTATTAAGCACTGGGCACAAATATCTCTTTTCAATCTGGAAGACTATACAGTAGTTTCACATTTTAGTAAAACAATCCATAAAAATGAAAGAACCTCCATCTATGCGCAAAATGGGCTATTGGGCATCGAAATTGTACTTGCTGATCTACGATATGTAATCATTAATGTCTATAGATTGCCTGTCAGTAAACTGATAATATTTCTCAATAGCTTAGATAAAGTATTAAACAAGGATATTAAATCTAAATGCAAATTATTGCTCTGTGGGGACTTCAGTGTTGATTACTTCAAGGATTGTGCAGAAAAACAACAACTTCAAGCAATATTCATCTCTTTCAATGTGCGCAATACAATCACAGTCCCTACAAGAGTTTCCGTAAACAGTGCCACTGCCATTGATTATATGTCACAAATATTCAGTCAGAGAATTATACAGTAAAAATGGCTGAAATCAATTTATCTGACCATACAGAACAAATAATTACTGTAAATCAAAACCTAAAGGACAGAAAGTTAATATTAAGTACCAACCACTACACAAAGAAAACATAAATAAGTTCGCTAACAATCTTGCTAAGGAAAGATGGATCAAACTACCAGATAAAAGCAATGGAAAAACTACTAGTATCTTTATAACTAAGTACTGTGAATACATCAATGAGGCTTTCCCCTGCAAAAACAAATGTGCATCTACTAAAACAAATAAAAATAACTAGATAAGTACGGGCATTATGATATCCAGTAGTAAGCTCAAACAGCTGATAGATTAGTTAAGTACAGAACAGAGTGCTGGAAGACATATTATACTAGGTATAAGAAAATATATCACAAAGTCATAAAATGTGCTGAGAAAAAGGCTACCGAGAAGGCTATGAACCTTTCAGGAAACAAGGCATGGACAGCACAGCAAATCATAAATGAAGACACAGGTCATAAAAGGAATAAAAAGGACTGTCGCAAAGAAATTAGAAGGAATAACACCTCAATAAAAAGACCTTCAACATCCACTTTATTAATATCTGCAAACATATGACAGACAATATCACTGATGCTTTAAATGGTTTACAGCTGAAGAAACAACCATTAAGTAATTCAATTTACTTGTTTCCTACTAGTGAAGGAGAAGTAATTAGAGTTATAAACAATGTGGAAAACACTAAGACCAAAAACGCTAAGACACAGGATGTTCATGGGATATGAAATATGCTGTCTTCTGCCTTTATAGCTAAGGCACTGGGCAAAGTATTTAATGAGTCATTGGCAGAGGGAGTGGTTCCAGAAAGCCTAAAAATTACAAGATTAATCTCTTTATTCTAAAAAAGGGTTATGCAAGAGAACCGGAAAATTACAGCCCTTTGAGTATTTTACCAACAATAGGAAAAATCTCTGGACATGTTCTGTACAACAGGTTGATAAAGTTTTTCACAACACACTAAATATTATCCAGAAGTCAACATGATTACCAGAAAAATAAGTCCACCACTACTGCTGCACAAGATCTAACTCAGTATGTGCTAGATGCTTCTTCCAAGGAAGGGCTATTTTGCAACCTATAAAAAGCGTTTGACTTCATAAATCATGAATTACTTTTTGAGAAATTAGAATTCTATGGGTTCAGAGGTACTGCGCTTGACTTGTTGACATCCTATTTGACAAACAGGTATCAGAAAGTGGAAATATTAGATGAAAAATGAAATAAATTTTATTCAGATGCAAAGAAAATTATACGTGATGTACCACAAGGAAGTGTGCTTGGCCCATTACTCTACTTTATTTATGTAAATGATCTTCCCAATTGCATCCAAAATAAGACCATCCTTTATGCTGATGATACCAATATTGTGACAAAGGGTGCAAATTTGGAGAATGTGCTCTAAACACTGAAGGGGTTCTTTGTTACCTTGATAAATGATTTTGCAATAATAGATTAGTACCAAATTACTAGAAAACCAATTTTTTCTGTTTTAAAAATAGCAAGACCAATGTAAAAAGCTCAACCTGTTTTTTTTTTTTTTTGTGTGTGAATAGTGGCATGTGGGGGGGGGGGGGGGGGGGGCAGGGGAGGGGTAAATAATGGAAACTGTGTAATAACTGCTGCTTGAATAATTGACAAAAAACTGACTGGAAAGAATAGTTGAAAGAAATTGGAAGGTAATTTATAAATCTGTACACATATCCTGGGTGGACTTTAACTAGTATCAATATCAACAGACCTTCTGTGTCAATATATTTAAATCAATATTCATAATTTGAGTTATGTACTGCTTCACATTAATTTCATTGTGAGTGGTCCTGATTATAAGAATTCCAATGCACGATTGCTCTTCTGTTGCTCGCGCAAATTCCTCTTGTATGCTCTGTACCTCCTGGTGCAGGATATCGATGCGGGCAAAATGATGAACAGACAGGTGTGGTTGTTTTGAATGTAGAAATAAATTTTGGTTTCCTAATAACTTTTTATAACACTTTTTAATGTATGGATGAAATATACATTTGCAAACAATACTGGTACGATGGATATAATCATACGTCCACCCGCTACCACTTTAGAAACAAACAGTTGAAGATACAGGAATTAACCAATTGAAGAACATATTTCTTCTTCCTTTTTTTCATGCAGATGTATCAAAACATTATCCTTCCCACAAAACAACTCATTAATTTATCTGTGTCATGGTCTGTATGTCATTCCGTTTAGATATAGCTTACATGAAACAAAGAAGAGGAGGAAAAAAAGAAAAAAAGTAATATGATTCAACATAATTGCCCCCCCCCCCGCCCCCCGCCCCCTCCCACTGTGCATTGACATCATATGGAGGTGCACAGTGTTTGAGTTTATCTCCCTTTTTGAGGGTTGATAATTCTGCTTGGTATGGGCATAGCCTTTATTTTTTGTCATTGGAACTATCCTGAATGGTTATCAATTTATATGGGCATGTCAGCTTCTTTTAACACATACATACATAAGTTTTCTTTCTTACCAGAGTGCTTGCTGTGACTGCATGGTCCCATTGTAGTCAGTCAGAATCTGCACAGTGTTTAGCTTGCGAAGCACGTGCGCACAGGGCATCATCCGTTATCATCCCAGTTCGTGTTCACATGTTTAGTACAAGGCCACAGTGTCTGTGTACTGCGTTTACATTAGCAATTCTTGAAGCTTGTGTTCAGTGGCGTGATCCTTTGTGAACTCTTCCTGCAGTGACAACTGGTTTCCATATCAGCGACCCGAGGAACTTATTTCACTTCATTGCTCTCGCTTATTAGTGGGGACACCAGCTGTACATCTGACATGAATCGACAAGGTAAGTTCCTTGCCTCGTTTATGGCATTGTCGAGCACAGAAAATTCATGTTACACGAAGTATTGTCATATTTAGTTTATCATGCACACGCCAACATGTATCACATGCACACTCAACACTTTGCAGACAGGTTTCATACGTTTTTGTGCTTTGTTTTCGTACAGTTGCATTACATGAAGTTTCTGTAGTGTCCTTTCCACATACTATTCATTTGCTGACATGCCATTATCATCACTTATATACATTATAGTCTGTAACATATTCTCTACCCTTTTATATATATTTTCATTGTTTGTCATTTTGTTTTAGCACATTTTGTTAAATTACAATTTTGTTACATTATTCGGTTCCAATTATATGAGTACACTTTGTATGTTTATACATTCATTATATAACATTCATACAATAATAGATTCTGTTTTCACTTAAGGCATAAATTGATATACATTTCATTTCAGTTTACAGTGACTTCTTGTTGAAGTCTATCTATCAATTCCAAAGAATTAAAGAAGTAACCACAGGTGCTTAAATAGATACTACGCGCCACTTAGATAACTATGCATGGCCTCTCCCCTCTAGCATTCTCTAGAAAGGATCTACACCCTACAGGGTGCTCAGTTAATAGACTTAACTGTTATCTCAAGAACAAAATAGTTTGTTGTTTATAAACACAACTTAATTTTGACAATACCAATTGTATCAAAAATTTATTCAGTGTTTAAAAGTACAGCTCAATATTTATTTGTTATGTTCATTGCATAAAGGATAACCATTTCATGTGCTGAGGTACACAGAGTTGTATCACCAATGCAATATGTAATGTAATATGCATAAAACAATGTTTACATACATAACAAACATGCACAAAAATGCCAATGTAAACCAGGTGTTTGACGCTTTCATGGGTAATCAACACTCACAGTTGTTACGTTTCAACCCCTTGATTATTTGGTAGTATTCAGCCTTAGTTCAGCATCATGATATGTGATGTACTGCAACTGTTTTCTTCTTCACATACTTTCACACTATAACTGTCATAAGTATCATAAACTTATAACTACATTTATCTTGAGGTGGGGTCCTTTCTTATGTTTATATGGTACCTAGCACTCTACAAGCATTTATCGTTCTTCACTTTAGGACATGTTGATGCATCGTTCCCTGGTAGAAAAAAAAACTTAATACGAACTTAAAACTAAATCTTCTTAGGTAAGTGTATAGTGGCTCGATGGCCATGATGGCCTCTTTCATATATTCCACCTTGTATTCATTCACTTCAGTGTGAAGTCATGCTATCACAAAACTTATTTAATATTGTGTGTGCATCTTTACTTACTTTATCTGTCTGAAAGATAATGTGTATTAAAGACATAGTGCAACCTCTTATTTAGGTTCATTATTGTACTCGCATGGTTACCTGCAGCAAGACTTTTCTGGTCCATCAAGTATAATTAGTACATGGACTTTCAATACTTAAATTTGTAAATATTGTACATGTATAGATATATGTACATAGTAGCACAGCTTAATTAAATATCTCATAGTTTAGCATCCCTTTCCTGTGCATATAATCCCTCAGCTTATCTTTGTATGTGTATACAGTGTGTAAAGAGTCTTAGTTGTAATATAGTCTCTCCCTTAATTTTTTATGTCCTTGTTTAGTCAATAGCCTTTACAAATTCTGGTGCACGCTGCAGCTCATCAGGTTCATTTGTTTTGGGCCCTCCAACACTCCCAGCTGTGCCTGTCTGGCATGCATGTGCTTGCAATTTGTTGACTAGCTTGCTCCCCAATGCGCACGCACTGCATCACTCTGATGCCTCTTACACCACAGCGAGTTGTGTATTGCATTGCATGCTACAATGTGTTTCACAAGTTCATTAATTTGTTTACAACTGGGCTATGTGCCAGGTGTAGCATTGTATTTCGAGTATCATCGTCTCTAGACACATAAAAGTAAAATTTTTCCTTGTTACAATCACTCATCGTTTACACATTTTACTTATAGGAAAAAAAAAAATTCCTCATCAACTAACAACATAAATTCTGGAATGTGACTTTCCAGCATCCTAAATCTAACATTCTTATACACTTATACAACTCAGAGGGTATACAGCCCTTCTTCAATAAATAAACATTCTCAAGTCTTTGTGTGGGAAAAGGACCTTGTCTTTACCCATGTTCGTGTGTACCAATCTGTATGCTCCGGGTAGGGGATTTTAGTAATTATGTATGGTCCGGTATATAGTAATTGCCACTTGAGGCTCAGTTTTCCAATTTTTGTGGATTTGGGATGTGTTCTAAGTAACACCTTTTGTCCTATATAAAATTGTGTTATATGTTTCAGCATTCTGTCACAAATTCATTTCCTGTATTTAGTCCAGGTTTCAAGATTGATTACTGCCTGTCATATTTTATCATCCAGTGATAATTCTGGTATTGGTATCTTGGGCAAAGGTTTCTCCCACTTGTCTACTTGTTTGCAATTGAAGATCAGCTCATTTGGTGTAAATCCAGTTGATATATGGGGAAGATTGTTAACAACTTGTAAGAAGGAAATGATAATCTTGAAATTCAAAGTTCCTGCCTTCACATACATGCTGCGCTGTCAGTGAAAGGTGTGTTTGCGTCAACATGTGGCGTAGCGCATGGCAACTGCACTTGCTCGACAGATACAGCTGCCAGCAAATGTTGCTGCATTCTGCAACCTTCGCTATTTTCCTTTGATGGGCTAGCCATGTATTGTGGGTAACCAGTGAAAGTATCTAACTTCTCTAAAAGCCTGGGTTGGTTTTCTATCAAATGTTGTTTTGGAATATCAGTAGTTTTAGCAGTACTGCATTGTAACCTTTCATCTGCTTCCTTTAAACTTGAATCTATTTTAGTTAGAAACTGACTTTCGTTCCTCTTTTAGAGCTTCTTCTACTGTATCTACTGACACTACCTTTTCAGCTAGGGTGTTGCCCTTATCCAGCATCCCAGCTTCAGCTTTTTCAGTTATTTCCTTTAGATCTGCACATATCTTATTTCTATGTTTTTTGGCAAATTTTGACTCTTAACTCAACTGGTTTGCTCTTAGACTTAACATTTGTACTTCTGTAGATATGTTTTTGCACACATCTTGCAGCTCGCTGACTGCATCTGTCACAATTTTTGCCAATGCACTCACTTTGGATTGTCTCTCCTGAATATGAGAATATGCTTCACTAAGGTTTTGCAACTCACCTCAAAGTTGTTCCTACTTCTCGACTACAGATGATACTTTTTCCATTAATATATTTATATTGTGGGACATATTGGTAATTACTTATTGTTTTAGTTGTTTACCTAGCTTTGTCAACTTCCTGGATAGTTCATCAGATAAGTCAGTGCATATGGCTTTGCTCACCTCACTGAACTGTTGACTAATACTATTCTTGAAGTCGTTAAATGCCTAATTTTGTTGTCTAAACTGTTGTCCTACATTATACTGATGTTTTGTGAACTGCTGTGTCATACCTTTAAATTGCTGTGTTACACATTCCTGAAATTCCTGTTGTTTTGTAAACTGTTTTATTATTTGTTGCAAGAGTTGTATCAAACTGTGTGTCTCACTTGTATTTACATTGTTTTTACAAACTGTTTCCTGTTATTGTATTTGGAACATCATGAGCAAGTAATGAAAGGACTTTTCACTGTAGCGCCCTTCAGTTTCACTATTTGAAAAAATGTTTCTCAGTGAGAACTGAGAAATTGTCTCCCTGAGTGTCATAAAAGTGACATCATGATTAGTTATATTACCAGTGTTATAATTTTTTGGTAGTGGGATGTCAACCTCATTGTTTTGGTCACCATTGGCCGGTTCACAAGTTGGCACATTACCTTCAACTGTTGCCAAAGCTTGGATTTCTGACATCTTGAATTTTCAACAGTCGCCTTTTCCTTTGACTCCACTGTGAATAGTTTTTAACAAAATTATGAATTTCTTTTTTTCAAAATGATATTTTGTCTGTATTAGTATTTTTCAATCGAAGTAGATCTAGCTGCGTATTCACTAATGAACCTGATTTTTATCTGACACCATCTTATAGAATTTGAATGACTTTAATGATGACTATGTACAAATTTTTGTCTTTTCTGTAAAAGTGCACTTTCTGCAAAAGATATTAATTGGAAGGTAAAGAGAGATGGCGCAAAGCGCAGCCATATAAGCATACAGGATAGTAGCTTCCTACCTTTACCACTGAAATCAGCATTCCCGGCACATTTATTTTTATTTATTTATTTTCTGTCCATATAACAAAAAGTTTTCGGACATTGTCAGGAAAATTTAGATTACATTACATACATACAGTAAAATATTTACATTCTTTCATAACAAAATATGGATCAGACACGTCTATGCACATTATTTTTCAAAAGGGCACTGCAAGAAGATTCATCTATAGTGTAACATAATTTAGCTTATATTTACAATAGTACTGTACACATAATACAGTGTATAATTACATGCTTTTATACCACTGATAGATCAGAGACATTGTCTATATACACTGTTTTCCAAGATGGCACTACAACTTAAAGTCCTCTATAGAGTAACAGCACTTCTCTATTAATAATTGCTTCAGTCTACTCTTTAGCATATTTAGATTTACTTTCTTGAGTTCACAGGGTAGTGCATTGTAGAAAATTGCTCCCATTCTGTGTGGGCTATGGTCCATTGCCTTTTTATTGGTCACAATTCTATGGAAATTTTCCCTTCCCTGTGTATCATAGTTGTGTAAATTACTGTTTCTCATATTAAATTCAGGATTTTGTTTCACGAACATGACTGTCTGCAGTATATACATGGAGTACACCATAAGAATTTTATATTTTCTAAAGATGTCTCTACAAGGCTCTCTCTTCTTTACCTTGGCTACTATTCTTACTACCTTTTTTTGTAATCTAAAAAGTCTATCTATATGAACTGCTGATGTCCCACCCCATATCTCAATACCATACTGAAGGTAGGCAAAATATAATTTTAATTTGCTTCTTCAATGTTTTTCTTATTCCCAATCTCATGGACATGTAACAATTACATCAAAAGTTTCATTAGTTTCTTGTAACCATAAAATGAATCATTTGTCTCAAATTTTTTTATCTCAATAATTGAAAGGTCGGTTCATATTTCGCTCACCGCTGTCCTTTAAACAGTCACCATTGGATAGTGGCATGTGTGGGCGGGCAACTAATAGAAACTGATTAATAATTGCTGCTTGAATAGCTGAAAAAGAGTTGATAGGAAAGAATAATTGAAACAAATTGGAAGGTAATTTATAAATCTGATTTTAACTGGTATCAATATCAACAGACCTTCAATGTCAATTCATTTAAGATCAATATTCATAATTTGAGTTATGTACTGCATCACATCAATTCCATTGTGTGTAGTCCCAATTATAAAAATGCCCATGTAGGATTGCTCTTCCACTGCTTGCGGAAATTCCTCTTGTCTGCTCCGTACCTTCTGGTGCAGGATCTCGGTGCGGTGAAATGGTGTGGTCAACATGAATGTACGAATAATCTTTGTTTTCCTAATAATTTTTTGTAACACTTTTTAATGTATGGTTGAAATACACATTTTTAAACATTACTGGTATGACAGATCTAATCAATGTCTGCCCACTACCACTTATAGAAACAAAGAGGTGAAGATACAGGAATTAATCAATTGAAGAGCGTATTTCTTCTTCCTTTTTTTATGCAGATATATCAAAACATTATCCTTACTACAAAACAACTAGTTAATTTACCTTTGTCGTGGTCTATATGTAATTAATTTTACATATAGCTTACATGAATAAAAAGAAAAGACCAAAAAAAAAAAAAAAAAAAAATAATATGATTCAAAATATTTGCTATCAAGAAGTTAAGTGAAATTGTCAACATGGAAATCCTGATAAAATATTACTATGCACAATTTTATTCCATTATGTCCTATGGGGTTGAACCTTGGGGGAGTTCATTAAATAATAATAAGATTATCATTATACAGAAAAAGGCCACCCACACAATGACAAGGCCAAAGAAGTGTACCACTTGTAGACCAAAATTCAAGGAACTGAACATCCTAACAGCAGTAAATGTCTACATCTACAGAATCCTAACAAAAAAAAAAAAAAACCACCCACAGTAATCTTTACCAAAAAAATTAACAGGTGCACCAATACGAAACAAGGGATTGCTGGAAACTAAGGGCATTTCAGCATCAAACCAACCGATATGAGAAAGGGATTACATACATAAAAATGGGCCACTATAACTGTCTTCCAAATGTCATTATGCAAATAGAGAACATAAATGAATTTTAAAAAAGTATTAGACAAATATTGACAGAAAATTCATTTTATTCAATAAAGGAATTTATGAATAAATGAATTGATCATTGTAAACTTTTATGATCGTAGACTAATGTGATTGTAAACCTGGGTGATTTTAGCATGTATGATTCTTAATCTGTATAAGAGTAGTATAAGAGTATTAATTCGTAACTATATATTAATTTTTAACTATATATGCTGCAAACTTTAATGTACTCTCAACTTTACTGTATATGACCTGACAATGCCTATATATACAGATACAGCATGTATCAACTGTATCTGTATTATTAATCTGTGGTGATTTTTGTTAACTTCCTAAGCAATTCCAATAGGAAAAGTGAACGAGAAGTGTTATTAATGACATGCAACTTAGAATCAGTGATCAATTTCCCTACAGATATGGCTCAAGACAGTAGCACTCTAATAAATAATGTATTTGTACAGCAAAAAACTCTATAAAAAACAACAACAGTGATCCAGATTTTCTTCATTACTACAGAAACTACAAAAAAAATCTATAGGAAGGTGCTCAATGTTGCAAAAAAAAAAGGCCAATGATAGACTAATAAATCTAGCTAAAAATAAAAGTAAAGCTACATGGACTATAGTGAAACAAGAGACAGGAACAGCAACACAAAGGCAAATAAACACCCAAATCAGGAACAAAGAAAACCTAACAAGTACCCCAAAAGAACTAGCAAACTTTGTTAATTCTTACTTTAGTAGTATAGCTACAAAGTTACAGGAAAATTTTTCAAAATCTCATAATCCACGAACACGGGAATATACATCAAATTCAATGGTATTGCTACCCACTACTGAGGAAGAAGTATGTAATGTGGTAAGGAAATTAAAGAGCAAAAATTCAGCAGGTTTAGATGAAATTCCAATGTCCGTGCTGAAAAAATGCATAAATAGTATCAAAGCCCCCCTAACCAATATCATAAATGAATCTTTCAATGCCGGTTGTTTCCCTGATTATCTGAAACATGCAAAAATTTTACCTCTACACAAAAAAGATGATGTAGAAAACATTGAGAACTACAGGCCAATTGCCCTACTGTCATCATTTTCCAAAATAATAGAGTCCATAATGAAGAACAGACTTATGAGCTATCTAAACAAATACAACCTTCTTTCAAATGACCAATTTGGTTTCAGACCAGGCAGAGATACAGAAATGGCAATAGCACATTTCACTAAAGTGGTTCTAGAAGCACTGGATGAAGGCAACTATGTATCTGGCATATTCCTTGACCTGTAAAAGGCCTTTGATACAGTTGACCACCAGAATCTATTACTTAAGTTAGAAGCACTAGGAGTAAGAGGGGTAATCAACAAATGGTTCCATTCATACCTTAAAAATAGAGTACAGTGGGTAGAGATCTCGCATGTCTCCAGTAGATCAAAGTTCATAGAAAAACACCTGTCAGATCCACAGCATATTAATATTGGGGTCCCTCAGGGAAGTGTGCTGGGTCCGGTGTTGTTCTTGATTTATATAAATGACTTTCCACAATATATCCGACATGGAGAGAAGATATTGTTTGCCGATGACAGCAATATTATAATCACCAGTGAGACATCAGCACAAATGTTGGAAAATTGTAATGAATCACTGAAAGATGTCTACAAATGGTCTACAGAGAATAAAGTGACCTTAAATATTAAGAAAACAAATAGCATACGCTTTAGAATAAACAGAAAAAACAGTCCCCTAAAGTTAAAGCTACATAACACCTCTGTAGACGAAGTGCCCACCACAAAATTCCTAGGGTTGCATATTGACAGCCAGCTTAGGTGGAGTGAACATGTTAAAAAACTCACAAAAAAGATATCTACAACGTGTTACGCACTTAGAGTTCTCTCCTCAGTATGCAGCGATGAATGTCTAAGAACTGTATATTTTAGCTATGTACATTCAGTCATAAGCTATGGGATAATTTTCTGGGGAAATAATGTACTCAACTTACAAACAGTTTTTAAAGTGCAGAAGAGAGCAGTGAGAATTATAACTAAAAGCAGTAAGTGGGCTCACTGCAGAGAACTATTCAAAATACTTGGTATTCTAACTGTTCCCTGTTTATTTATGTTCCACACTATAGTATATATAAAGAAAAATATAGTGAATTATAGTACAAACAGCATTTTACACAGCTATAGCACAAGAACAAGCCACTGCCTTCATCTAGATAGGAGAAACAAGCATAAGACCCAAAAAAGTTTCTTGTATCAGGGTGTAAAATTGTATAACAAGCTGCCACAGGAAATCAAAGAAATTAACAGCATGTACTGTTTCAGAAAAACTCTTAAACTGTATTTTCAGGAACACTGTTTTTACACAGTAAGTGAATATTTAAATGTTTGAATGTAATTTAAGTGACATAATGACATTGTATTGTATATTCTGTAAATGTATAACAAGCTGCACAGGACATCAAAGAAATTAACAACATGTACTGTTACAGAAAACCCTTAAACTATATTTTCAGGAACGCTGTTTCTAAACAATAAGTGAATATTTAATTGTTTGAATGTAATTTAAGTGATAAATGTCATTGTATTTGTATACTCTGTAAATGCATATAAAAGTGTCAATGTATCTGCAAAAATCACTGTATCCAAACTGACAACATCCATACATTGCAAAATGTCTACGGATGGCTTATCAAATAAATAAATAAATAAAAGAGGATGTAAAACTAACACATGCTTTCCCTGTAAGAAATGGATTGTCTGACCATGATACACCACAGTTGATTAACTTACAATACCCAGCAGGGTGTACAGTTAAGAAACCATTAAGTAAAAGTGTACTTTTGCTCAACCTGGTATCTATAGAGAACTTCAGAGAAAGTTTAAGAAATGTTAACTGGGGAGATGTATATAATGAGCCAAATGCTAATGATAAAGAAAGAAAAAAGTTTTTTTTATATGGTTTAACTGATTTATGGAAGTTTCCCACTTCATCTAACTGGGGCGAAATTACATTAGGTGTTCCACAGGGTTCAATCATGGGTCCCTTTCTATTTTTGATATATGTGAGTGACCTCCCTTCTTATCTGAAACAGGAAGCTAAACTGACACTGTTTGCTGACGATACAAGCACTATCATTAATCCAGGAAAAGAAACTCCAATAGAAATTGATACAAATAACGTCTTTGGAAAAGTCATTGATTGGTTATCTGTGAATGGGCTTGCTTTGAGTTTTCAAAAACACAGTACATCTAATTTTCTACTGCAAGGAGTACAGTTCCTTCAATAAATATAACACATCAACAGACGTCCACAGCCACGGTACAGCTAAGTTTTTGGGTGTACATATAGATGAGAATCTTAATTGGAAAGTTCATATTTTGGATCTCCTAAAGCGACTAGTTTCAGCAACTTTTGCAATCAGAATAATTGCCAATTTTGAAGATATAGAAATTAGTAAGCTAATATACTTTTCATACTTTCACTCTCTGATGTCATATGGAATAATTTTTTGGGGTAACTCAACACTTAGGCAAAAAGTATTCACTGCTCAAAAGAAAGTGATTAAGGTAATGTGTGGGGCTCATAGTTGCATATCTCGTACGCATCTGTTTAAAAAAGTTAGAAATTCTTACAACAGCCTCACAGCACATTTACTTAGCAATGAAATTTGTTCTCAACAACATGGACCAGTTTAAAATAACTGTGAAATTCATGATTATAATAGCAGAAGAAAGAAGGACTTACACTATCTTCCACTTAAATAATCTTTGGTGTAGGAGAGTAAAACATGCTGCTGTTAAAATTTTTGATAAATTACCAGATGAAATAAAATGTCTGACAGACAGCAGTAATAGTTTCAAAAATAAACTGAAATTATATCTCCTTGACAATTCTTGAATCATAGATTCATAAATCTATAGGTATAATACATGCAAATTTTAGGTTATGGGGCAGGTAAAAAAAATTTAAGCCTAAAAAAAGAACAACTTCTTGATTCATGTGTGTATTTCTTATGCACTTGACATGTTTCACATCATAATGGTTACTGTGAGATTGATCAATGGAACAAGTAACTAACTAAGTAACTAAAATTACACCAAAAAGGCTGCTGAATAAATAATAATAATAATTAATGGTTATTAACCATAACAATCTGAGTTCTGTTAGTAAAGCATGATCTAAGTACTGCCAGCTCATTATCCCATATTATACCACAGCACTCTAGTTTATTTATGAGTATTTCATGTTACACAGTGTCAAAAGCTTTGCTCAGATCTAGTAGTAAGACATGAGTGTAGGAATTTTTCTCAAAACAATCAAGAATATCAGTAACAAGATCTTCTGTTTCAATTAATTCAGACAAATCCAGACTAAAATGAAACTGCAAAGAGGAAATCAGATTGTGATCCTCAAAATAGCTGCAAAGATGTAATTTAAGACAACATTATGTTGTCTTGGATTTTGTAGGTATGAGGTATACTGGACATGACTTTCAGGTCTGTTTTTAGCCCATTTCTTATAAATTGGGATAACAATAATAGTGTTCAGGACCTTGGGAAATATTCCAGTCTTAAAACTATTGTTTGTTTGTTGTGGTCTTCAGTCCTGAGACTGGTTTGATGCAGCTCTCCATGCTACTCTATCCTGTGCAAGCTTCTTCATCTCCCAGTAACTACTGCAACCTGCATCCTTCTGAATCTGCTTAGTGTATTCATCTCTTGGTCTCCCTCTACGATTTTTACCCTCCACGCTGCCCTCCCATACTAAACTGGTGATACCTTGATGCCTCAGAACTTGTCCTACCAAACGATCTCTTCTTCTAGTCAAGTTGTGCCACAAACTCCTCTTCTCCCCAATCCTATTCAGTACCTCCTCATTAGTTATGTCTTAAGACTATTATTGATCTACATCTACAGAATCCTAACAAAAAAAAACATTACTGAAAACATTACTGAAATTTGTTGTTCCAGGGTGGTGTCTGAGATTCCATAGAGGTCTTCACTGTAAGAGTTACATAGGCCTGTCACAATTTTGTATACTGTCTGACAGGTAACATATTTCCATTTCAAAGATAAATTATTAGGTAGGTCAAGTACATTATGGAAAGTACTTCCAGAAGTAGTATCATCTTTTGTGGAGGTAGAAGGACTTCACAGCTAGTGCTGTTAACAAAGAATTCATTTAATATTTCTGGCAATATTGGAGTTTCTTGTCTATTTTTGTGTTTCCCTGCTGCTGTGTCTACTATCTTCCAGATAGCTTTATATTTGTTGCTCTAATTTTGAATGAAAGCATTACTGGCCCTCTGCTTTTCTGTCTGTATTTCAGTTCTGGCTTCTTTGTAGCTATGCTTGGATTCTAGGTTACCAGTTTTAGCCATTCTATTTAGGGCAATAACAGTGTTTCTCAGGTTATGCAGTCATAATGTGAACCAGTTGTTTGGTGCACTACCCATTTTCACCTTTTTCGTTACTAGTGGGCTATGGCTTGGGACTAAGCTCATTGGCATTTTAATAAATAAATGTCGGATTCAGACTCACTATCAGTCATTGACCACATGTAGTGAAATGGCCTTTATGGTAATGTACAATAGCAATCACTATACTAATTACTGTTCAAATTGCATGTTCAAATAACTTATCCTACATTTACCAATTGTACAGTTGTACCTTATATGCCATTTAAAGTGGATTCACACTTTTTAGAATATGTCCAGCATATGTAAACAGTTGTGCTTTTGCCTACCATGGTCATATAATGCAATGAGCAACAGTGAGCAATATGTATATTGATGTAGTCTGTTGCACAAGTTGCTTTATGTTTTTTACAATATTTTAGTGATGGCAAACCTATTATAATGTGCTATTTTTATCCACTTGACATCCTGTGTGTGAGGTCAGCATAAAATGAACAAGTTTTACAACAAGAGATTTTAAGACCTGAAGATGACAGCATAGTTTGTTGAAATTGGTTGTCTTAAATAAAAAAATATTTTATGCAGTTTTAGTTGTTGAATGGTTTTTAACAATTAAACAGATTGCTCTTCAGTTCTCTCAAAATGAGAAAATTCAAGATACACCAGCTATTTTCTAATTAGTTAGTTGCTTAGTCATCCACAGATATTTACAAAATGATATAATGTAAGATGATATTCTAATAGAAAAACTTCACCACAGTGAATGAGACAATGTAAACAAAAAATGGAAAAAGGTTAGAATGTCCATCACAGATCCTGAGCATAGCATTTTACTGTAAGAAGTAGCAGTCTAACGTAAATGACAGTTGGCTATTGTTAAATAATGTTCATTTTTTATTGTATCTAAATAATCCTTGACTTTGTAATATGAATTATTTAAAATGTATGCTTTAATTGGTTGTTTTTTTATGTCCTTGGGCAATTTATTGAACAATGTTATTCCCTTGTACAAAATGCTGTTTTGTGTTTGTTTACTTTTGGTAATTATAATTTTAGTCTGGCTCTTGTTCCATGACCATGTACGCTGCTGTTTGTGAGATAACTGCTGATGTTCTTCTTTATGTGCAAAACACATTGGTATACATACTTACTTGGTACAGTTAAGAGCTCCCTGCTGTTTGAATAGATTGTTCATGCGAAACCAGAGCTACAGCTGTGATGTGAGTTGAGTGACTGTGTGGTGACATATGAATGGCATCTCCACCAAGTTTATCACCTGCACAGAGACAAACACATAATGGTCATAATAGTGAATGGAAAACAGGCCACCATGTCTCTTAGCAGAGTGAAGGCCACTTACATTTTCCATTTTCGAGGAGGTATCACCCCCCCCCCCCCCCTATCCCCCAACCCAACAGTCAAGAGCTGCCACCAAAACAAGTCGATTCACACCATCTGCTCTGGACGACACGTCCACTTCCAAGCCTGGTTCAGAGAAGGCATTCCATGTTCCACTTTCACCAAGAGAGCTCCTGTAGCAACTGCTACACATGTTGACTACTGTGACTGTGTGTTTTAGCTCTATTTGTGTCATCCAAAGAAGCATTTGTGGTGCAAGTTGAGTGACTGTGCAGTGACAAATGAATGGTATCAACCACGAAGTTTGTATGTGCAGCTTGGCATGCTGTGTTAATGTCTATTACTTACTCCTTGGAGGAATAACACTTTTGCTTTATAATGAAATAAATCTCAGGTGAACAACCTGGTATGAGTGTGCATGGGACACAATATTTCGGCAATTGTCCACATTGCCATCATCAGGGAAGAGGGGGGGGGGGGGGGGGGACAGCATTTTCTATAAGGGAATAACATTATACGGTACATTATCCAAAAAGAGAATACTACAATCCAAATATGTGCACCTCCTGATAAATGCACATTTAGTTTGTATGTTGTTCCATGATCATGAATGCTACTGTTTCGTAATTTATATAAATGATTTGTCCAACATGATGCCATGTAAGTCCATACTACCTTCGTTACAGTGATAGTAACTTGGACACACTCAAAAACAGAATTGCAGATCAATTCGGAATATCCAGTACATGGTTCAGAGTAAATGAATTGCAAATTAATCACTCTACAACTGTAAATATTCTTTTCAGCCCACATCACAACAAGGACTGTGGTGCCTCAGTTAATCATCTTGGCATTCATCTTGATACTAAATTAACTTGGGAAACTAACACTAACTATTTATGCATAAAGTTAGCCCGAGTCACCTACCTGCTAACTAAACTTAAGATTTGTGCGATGAACAAGCAACTACTGAACTCCTATTATGTCATTTTTCACAGCCACCTGACATATGCAATGATGTTGTGGGGCAGCTCCTCTGGAGCAAAATGAATTTTTATTTGGCAGAAAAAGACCATTAGGTAAGTTGCTGGAGCAAGAAAGAAGAAATCATGCAGAATACTTACAAAGATCAAAATACTGACAGTTGCATCACTGCTTATTCTCAGTTGCTTGGTGCATATCAAGGAGAACTAAGACAGCCATAAACTATGAAAATTTTTATATAACCATAACACACCTCAAAGGCAAATGATGGACATCCAAGTTACTAAACTTAAAAAATAATAGTTAAACCTAGATAGAGATACAATTATTTAATATGTTACCACCTACAGCACACAGTGTATCACTGAATGTCTTCAGAAATATTACAAAAAGGTGGCTTGAACAAAAATCCTTCTATATGATAGAAGGATTTAAGATACATAATAAAAATGATCTAACCTACTAAAGATGCTGCATGATATGACCACTTTATTTCTTGAGCTCTTCTGAAAATGATACTGTATCACACTGTTGTGTTTTATTTTCATAATACATTTACACTTAATGATTAATATTAATAAGCATGTCCCATTTATATTTGTTAAAATATTTTCATCAGCATGTGTATTGTGTTACACTTACTGTTTCTCCTTTTGTCATTCTGCACAACACATTTATATTTAATGATAACTGAATGTTTCCAATATAAACCATATATATTCCTTCAACTTTTTAAAAATGTATGGTTTATTATGTAGCTATACAATATATGCAAAATGACAATATCAATTGCATAGAAAATGCTTAAAGATCGATGAGTAAATCAAACCAAATCAATATTCATGATGTGCACATACATATAGGTATATATACTCATATGGAGTAGTTAGAATCCCCAGCTGTTTAAAGAGATCTCTGTATGGAGCTTGGTTATTATTTTTAGTTATTATTCAAAAGGCTCTTTTCTGTTGTATGAAGACTGTGTCCCTGTTGTGCATATGGGACCTCCAAACATGATACTTGCTAGTCTGTTTGTGTGTTTATTCCAATTCAGCTGACAATCAATATTAAACTCCTGAAAATTTGGTGTTTGCTACACAGTCAATGAAATTTGTATCCACACTGAATTTTACAGATTTATTTTCTCTTTAAAAAGAAATTAATGCTATTTGTTTTTTTAGGAACAGTGCAAGTTTACTGCATTATGATCAAATATGAATATTCATGATGGTTTCATTTTCTTTCTCAAATATGAGTTTTTGTGTTTTATCTGTCATTAGTGTTACTGTCATCAGCAAAAAGAATTTTTCCCTATGATTAACATTGTCTGCAAGATCATTGATGAATGCTGAAAATAATATTGGTACTAAGATCCAGCCCCCATGCACTCCTACAGTAATATTCTTGGGACATGATAACAGATTCACTAAAAATTTTGCTTCATTTGACATCTGTGATACCTCTGCTGTTTTATTCTGTTTTTAAGATGTAATCAGAGCCAGTCATTGGCAATTCCTCTTATTCCCAACTACATTAGCTTTTTTAGTAGAGTTTTAGAGTTGACAGTGTCAAAAGCCCTGTTATAGATATAAAATATACATGGTACACATTTATCCTTGTCTAGTGCCTCACATGATTGATTCTGCACTTCTGTTACTCCACAAACTTAACTTTGTTTCACTGAGGAGATTATATGAGGGTTGGAACTTTAATAGTGGCAACTATTTATTTACAGCTCAAACAAAATAGATACTTGTTTCAAAGTTTTACAGACCTTCAAAGTAGTCACCAGCATTGTGTATAACCCATTGCCACTGATGTGGAAGTCTTAGGATACTCTTAGCAGTGCCAGTTGGGTTGACAGTTCAAATGGCGTGGTCATTTGCCTGACAAATTTGTAGCAGTTCTGAAGCAAATGCCATGAAGTGTTTCCTTCAGTTTAAAAATCGAGTTGACCTCACGAGGGCTTACGTCAGGGCAGTGCAGTAGGTGGTATAGCACTTAGCAGCCCCATCAGTCAAGCAAATCAGTAACAGCTTGCACTGTATGTGCTTGAGCACTGTCCTGCAAAATGATGGTCAGGTCCTGCAGAAAGTTTCATCACTTCTGTCTCTAAGCTGGTCATAGGTTATGTTTCAAAAATGAACAGCTTCGAGACAGAAGTGATGACACTTCCTGCAGGACCTGACCACCATTTTGCAGGACAATTTTCAAGCACGTACAGTGCAAGCTTTGACTGATGGGGCTGCTAAGTGCTATACCACCTATTGCGCTCCCCTGACCTAAGCCCTCGAAAGTTCAACTCAGTTTTTTGAAACACAATCTATGACTCTGTTTAAACTGTGATTTATCTGTAACCAAGTTTTTAATGGTTGCTGGCAGTTTATTGAAAATGTGTGTTCCTGAAAACTGGACTCCTTTTTTTGATCAAGGTAAGTGATTTTAGAACTTTATGTAGATTGTTCTTATTCCTAGTATTGAAACTATGTAGTGAGCTATTGGTTGGAAATAAAGATATCTTACTTGGAACAAATTTCATTAAGGAATAAATATACTGAGAAGCAGTGGTTAGAATACAAAGTTCCTTGAACAGGTTTCTACATGATGTTCTTCAATTTACACCACAAATGATTCTTATACACTCTTTTGCATGCTACAAACTTTTGCTCGGTTTGATGAGTTACCCCAGAATATTATCCCTTATGACATAATAGAATGAAAGTAAGCAAATTATCCAAAGTCTTTTTTATGCCTCCTCACGTCTGACATCATTCTCTCTGCAAATAGAGACTTGTTTATGTGCTTAAGCAATTATGTGGTGTGACCCTTCCAACTTAAGTTATTATCGAGTTGTAATCCCATAAATTTAACACTGTCAACCTCTTTGATCTGCATGTTTTCATATGTTATACATATGCTGGAAGGAAATATCTTACAGGTTCTGAACTGCTTATAATGGGTCTTTTCAAAGTTTAATGACAGTGAATTAGACTTAAACCATTTATTAATGTCAGTGAAAATTTGATTAGCAGGTATTTCTAAATCTGTACTTGACTTGTTACTTATTGGAATGTTTGTATCATCTGCAAATAAAACAAACTTAGCATCTGGCAATGTAACAGACAAGAGGTCATTAATGTGTGCAAGAAAAAGCAATTGACCAAGATGGAACCTTGAGAAACACCACATGTAATTAATTGTCAATCAGATGAAGACTGACTGCTTACTGCACAGGTACTTCACAGTGATACCCTTTGTTTTCTGTTAGTTAGATAAGACTCAAACCATTTCGCAGCACTGCTGGTGACACCCTAATATTCTAATTTACTTAAGAGAATCTTGTGTGGATCAGTCTTGATAGTGCTTGTGGGAGTTTGGCTGTCCAATCATTCACATTCCTGTTCTTATATTGGTTATGAAGGATTAGGTATCTACCACTACAATGCTAGGTAACAGATTTATACATTCCTCTTATTTAAGATTTCAAAGGGAGTGTGAGTTAAATGGTTTTTCAAGGCAAGAAACACTGCACCTGTCTGGCTGCCTCAATCCAAGGTTTTCAGGATGTCATGCAAGAAACGTTCAAGTTGAGTATCATATGGTCAATTTTTCTGGAAACCATGATGCAACGGCAATCATTCAGTTCGGGGTACCTCATATGTTTGAGCTTGAAATATGTTCTAAGATTCTACAAAAAATTGATGTCAAGGATATTGGTTGGTAACTTAGTGGATAGCTTCTGCTGCCCTTATTATAGAAATATGTGACATGTGCTTTCTTCCAATCACTTGGCATGGTTTTTTGTTTGAGGAATTTATGTGTACTGTGGTTAAAAAAAAGGCTAATTCTTCCACAAATTCAGTATAATATCTGATAGGGATTCCATCAACATATGGAGCTTTGTTGACTTTTAGTGATTTCAGTTGTTTCTATATGCCACTGACATTAATATCTGTTTGAATTGTTTCTACAGTGGTGCAAGAATTAAACTGGGGCAATACTGCTGGATTTTCTTTGAGAATGGACAGCAGAATTTCTGCTTTGCTGCCAACAGTTTTTGTTCCTGATTGGTCTATGAGTGTCTGGATACTAACTTTGGTTACCACTAAACAGCCTTTACACACAATCAGAATTCCATTGCGTTTTGCAAGAAATATTTTGGCTGTGGTAGTAACTGAAGGTTTCACACATTGCCCTCTTGACAACCAAACGTATTTCATTCATTGTAAGTAAGGACCCAGTATCACTGCTTGAAACAATTATTGATTATTGCAATAGCTTTTGGAAGATTTCCATTTTCAAGAACGTCTACATTGTCCTGACATACATATAGCACCTGGTGTGACTGTTCTCATTATATTTCACGTGAAATTTTAAAATACTGATTTCATGCCAATTTAGTGCTGTTTTATACAGGTGGCATAATGTTTTGATATAATGTTGTAGATATCTTCTGTAATTTTCGACAGTTCACATCATAGATGCTTTATATTTACATTCACGATTATGTAAATATAAAACATCTATGGTGTTTTACAACTATGTAAAGTAAAACATCTATGGTGTGAACTGTCAAAAAATTGCAGGAAATATTTAAAATATTATATCAAAATATTATAAAACAGTACAAAATTGACATGAAATCAATATTTCAGAATTTCACATGAAATATAATGAGAACAGACACCAGATACAGACACACCAAATGTTATATATATGTCAGGACAATGTAGATGTATTTGAAAATGGAAATCTTCCAAAACAGCTGTTGTAATAATCAATAAATGTTTTAAGAAGTAATACTGGGCCCTTACTTACAATGGCCTTTTGAGACATATGGCTCACTGCAGGCCCCATCATAAAGAAAAAAAAAATATTTGATTCACCTTCTCTCTGTTTATAGCCATATGCTTCATTTTACACCTATTATGCAGTAGTCTCTGGTTCTTAGAAATTTCTTTACAGTGACTGTATGCCATGGAGGTCCCTCCTTCATGAGTTGCTCTACTAGATACAATATATCCAAAAAATTTTAAAACTTGAGCCACAGGTCTTCTACATGCTCCTATCCCAAGCTAAATGTTTCAAGTTCCTCATTGAGATATGACACTATTGCCACTTTATTTAGTTTGCTGAACTTTGTTTTGGTTGCCCTTTGTACTTTATTAATCCTTATTGTTACAACCGCCTCATTATCACTGATACCAACTTCAGTGTGGACCACCACAAAAATAGGTAAGTTCCATTTGTTTCCATAAAATCAACATATTTCCATCATTAATGGGCTTTTGAACTATCTGTTGCTGGTAGTTTTCAGAGAAGGCATCATGCTAGACATCTTGACACATCCATCACTAACACTGTAATTAAAAATATTTATTGTTGGATGCTTAAAGTATCCTCCAACAATTATAGTATCATTGAGGTACTTGCATTCTAGACAGACATTGAGATGGATGCAGATGAGCTAGTGTCTTTGTCATGGAGGGTACATGTTAAGATAGGTATGGGCAGAGACACAGATCCCATGTTTACTTGCTGGTGGCAATAGGCCTGCCCTGGCAGTTCTTACACAGACATCACGTACCTTGGACCTGGCCTTTGCCTTACTCTGTGCTGTTTTCTCTGTTCTTACTTAATTGCTCGCCACACTGTGTTTTCCACCATGCTTGTCCATACACAGTGTCTGGATTCTTGCTCTGCTGTAGATTGAATTCCATGTCCTGCGTTCAGTGCCCCAGTTCAATGTCAAACAACTGTCACCTACTCCAGTTAGATTTTCTGCCAAAAGTTACAGTTTTGTGGCACTGTCATCCATTCGCAGACACAAAAATTGTGATGTAGGGTGTTCTTAAGTATGAGATGGTATTTTTTATAGTGTTAAATTGCACCCAACATGACCCTGGAAATTTTACAATGTCAGGGGGAGCAGCTGCACCTGCAGGAGCAGCAACAAAAGCTGCAGCAGGAGCAGATGAAAGAACTGCTCAAACAGAATCCAGCATTGCTCTCTAATCATGCTATGCTGGTGGTGACCAGACACCCACAGAGAAGCTTTCTCCCATGACGCAGGCTTCAATGAGTCTGCACAAAGGTGGGAGAATTACCTGGACTGGTTCTTGCTACACTGCGAAATGAGGCATATCGTCGATCCACTAAATGAGACTGCCTTGTTTTTGTCCTGCAACATGGGATTGCATGAAATTGTGCAGAATTTGCATCCCTCTACCAAGACTGAGATACTTAACTCTGAGGAACTTTGTCAGTTGCTCAATTAGTATTTTGTCATCAAACCCATTTGGTGGCAACATGGTTACAGTTTACCCAGCACTCCAAGCAGTCATATGCAGTGTGGATCTCCAACCTGCAAGGTCTCCCACACAAATGTAGATTTGAGTGTCCCCCAAAGTGCTATATGATATGCAGAGCCACTAATTATCCAGTTAACAGCTGACCTAGGTGTCCAAACTAGGGTACTGGCTTTGTACGACTCCTCTTTAGCCAAAGTTGTTAAGACTGTTGAGTTGCATGAACTTATAGCAGTGGCAAAGCACATCCCATCTGACAGTTGGGAGCTAGTGAAGTTAGATGTGCATGGTAACCAGCCCTTGGTGCCGTTTGGCATCAGCCAAGCAGCTTTACCTTCCATTGAGCCACTGTGTGTTGACACCATTGACAACTTGTGTGCAGTGGCATGATGGTGCTGCCTGTCTTCACCCACATTGGGCTCAGTGGATATGAGTCAGTTGAAGTATCATAATCCTCGCTTGCATCATTTTTTGTGTTCTCCACATTGCTACCCTTCTGCACTTGTCTCCACTCAATGGGCAAGCTGGCAGTCCTGCCCCAGTTGTCTTTCGGTGTATAACTGACAGGACTATCTGCACATGGATGCCTCGTACAGGTCATGTCACAAAGTAGGCCATTTGGCAACAGGTTGTGAAAGTTGGGGATCATGGGACAGTCATTAGAGACCCCACTGTATTCTCTGGACCTGGAGGCTGTCTCAGATGCCCCACCAGCATAACCCCAGCATATTCTGTTAGCATTGGTACTGGGTGGGTAAATGATTGAATTTCAGGTAGACATGGCAGAAACTGTCGGCCTAATTAACTTAGAAACATACAGGCTCATGGGCTGCCCTGTGTTGCAATGGCACTACATCAAGTTTTGTCTTTTAATAAAGAGTGTATTCCTTTGAGGAACTAATTTCCATCTCTGCAGATTATAAGAATGTGGAATTGTAAATTAGGTTGTCAGTGGTTAATTCCCTGTTGGTGGAAAATATTTTTGGGTTATATTGCTTTCCTGTTTTTGGTTTCCACACAGTTGACAAAGTACATTTAGTGTCTCAGTTGGTCCCCTCTCAAGATTTGGACTCTACTGTAGTCATATGACCAGTGTTTGAGAATACTTTGTGTCAGGCAGAAACTTGTGATGCACATGGCTCCCTTAAACCATTAGCGACACCAAAATTTTGATGCCCCCACCCCATTCTCTTTGTGGTGCATGTCAAGGCCAAGTTGCATCATTGGTAGCACCTCGGCAGTAATTCAGAAGCCAGGAAGCAACTATAAAGAGGTGGTCAATGCACAAGTATCGTGGACTTGTATCCAACTCTTCAGCTGGAGGCGTTGTTGGCAAAATTTTCAGAGGAGTCAATACTTTTCATGGACTGACTTGCTCAAAGCAATGCTACAGTTGCCATTGGACACCACTTCTCATAGTTTCTTAGTTGCCAACACCCTGTTTCCTCCTCACCAGTTTAATTATTTGCCTTTGGGAATTTTGTCTGCGGCAGAAATTTATCAATGATATTTAGAATAGTTGATTTAGCACATTACCTGTTGCATCAGCTCCCTCTAAGAGAGCTAGGTCACAGAATTCATGTGAGAGGAGCCTTTTCCAAATCTGCGCGCAGTTTTTCTACACATTCTAGGGAACAGCTTCATTGGAAACTGGAAAAATGTAACTTTTTCCCCCAAAGGTGCATTTTTTGGGACATGTGCTTCATCCTTAAGGATGAACACACCAAAGCCACCATCAATCTGTGAAAGGCCTAGAACTTGAAGGAGCTCCAGTCCTTTTTGGGCAAGATTTCTTATTATGCTAAGTTCATTTCTCAGGCCCTGCACAATGCCATTCTCTTAACCTTCAGCAACAGAGCATCAAATTTGTGTAGTCTGTCAATGGACTTTTCAGTCCCTCAAGCAATGTTGATGTTCTGCTCAATGTTTGGGTTTCTTTACGGAGGGTAAACTATTAACTCTGGTCACTGATGTGTACCAGTATGGGATTGTTGCAGTCCTGTCACACTGAAACTCGGATGATGCTGAACAGTCCACCACTTATGCATCAAAGACACTTACTGTGGCGCAATGTAACTACCAGCATGCGGAAAAGTTACATGTTTGTTGTGTGAAGTTCCTATTTATTACTAACCACAAGTCCATAATTTCTTATTCTGCCCTCAGTCTAAGCTACCAGGTAGAACTGCTCATCAATGGGCGCTCTTTCCAATGAGTACTGGTATGAGATTCATTAATGACCCACTGTCAAGCATGCATGATTGTGGTTGCCAGCAGGAACCAAACTCGAGTTGAATTGACAGGAGGCTTCATTTTCGCAGTGGACAATACCTCGCATCAGATGTAGCTGGATTTTCCTTTGACAGTGTGGGAGGTCACAGCCACCATGGGCACCGACTATCTTTTCCAAAAAATTGTTTCAGCAATCCAGACAGGATAGAAGAAGTGCCCTCCTTTGCAGCAGTTTCAGTGTGGTGTGTATCTTTTTCTGCTGCAGAATCAGCTCAAAGTTGTTCACGAGATCTTCACGCTTGACACGGTGGAGGAAAGCTGTTCAGTGGTTGGCTCTCCAAGTTGCATCCTCGTGTACACACACGTGCATTGCACTGGGGTATGACTCAAATGAAGACTTTGGTTTGATGGCCAGCAATCGATCACAATACTGAACATCTCACGCAAGCTTGCATTGTCTGTGCACAGGACCAGGCTGCACCACCATGTCAAACATCCTCTTCGCCAGTTCTGGAGCATGCTTGGGACAGAATGCATATAGACTTTGTAGGTCAATTTTTGGAAACACTTGATTGTGGTGGTTCATATGTTGTCAGATTTCCTGTATGCTGCCTGACTATCATCCATGATGCAGACAGCAACTATTTGTATGTTGTCAGTTATTTTTGTTATTGAGTGCACTCCCCAGTAATGGTCAACCAGATTGTGTCATGAGAGTTTGCACATATTTGCATTCACAGTGGTATCCACCATCTGTTTTCTTGCCATTCATCGGACAACATCAGTTAACGGGTGTAGTCTGGTGGAATGATTGCCATGGGTGCCAACCCAAGTCACATGCCCCAGACTGTTGCACCCCACAGTGTCGAGGTGTCACATACCACTTCAATAAATGATGTGTTGCACAATGTTTATAACACTGATGTATCATGATCAGCAAACATGCAATTAATTTCCATTAGTTGGACACATGAATTGTGTGGAGATTTCAGATAATCTGTGCATGACACTAAATGCAGATAGACACAGCATTTCTGCAAGATGGCATGACACTGGCAGTATCGTCACACTCTGCAGACTCTGCTAACCACGTCAACTCATCTCAGTCCATCTCAGCGTCTGATGTTAGGGATACTAAATCCCTCCTCCCTGAAAAGATCACCTAGGGCTGAAAATGGTCTGGCTTCTGCCACGGCCTCACTCGCAGAACCAAACCCCAGCACCAGATTGTCCACTGAAGGAGACAATGCTGATGCAGCTGGCTCTGCAGGACGGTAGAAGATTGCAGAGGCCAGAGTAACGATTGGTCCGCCAGCATCACTTGGGACAAGAACTCGTCCACTGGCAAGTGGGGAAAGGAGAACTCCAGTGGGATTGGCAGCAAGTGGATGTGCTGTCTCATTTGGGGGACTTCCACTGAAACAAATCCATGAATGACCCTGTCATTCGGATGGCTTGGAGGCAGTGGCATTGAGGGTCCAAAAGGTTGTGATGCATCTGATTGGAATGACGATTCACCAGCTACTGACCGATATCCACCACAAACAAATGCAGGTGTTTGCGGCTTACCACTATGCCCAGCAGCCCCTCCCCCTTCAACTGGTCAGTGGAATAGCACCTAATGCTGTCATGGAGGTCACTTGCAGAGTACTGTATGACCCGAGCCATTGACACAGGTGTTTACATGCCAGCAGCAATAGGCATGTCCCAGCAGTTCATATGCAGATATCAATTACCTTGGACCTGGCCTTTGCCTCATGTTGTGCTCTGTTATCCGTGTGTTTAGTTTATTCAGTCACCCTTACTAGTCATATAGCCGTTTTGCTCTTTGCTCATCTATACATGGTGTATGTGCTCTGTTCCTCCTTCATAGACTGACTCTCACGTCAAGTTTCATTCCCTCTTCCTGGGGTTTGTTTGCTGCCAAGCCATCATTGCCTAGTGTAGTCATATTTTGTGCTGACAGTGATGGTTTCACCATGGTGCCACACTTGTGCAGATACACGACTAGTGAAATGAAGTTTTTTCTAAAGTTTTTGGTTACATATGGGGGTGAACTTGTGGTCCATAGAAAGAACCAATTTTAAGTTTATGACCAACCAGATACTGAGTCCTGAAAAAACAATGTTAGATGCAGCTTCAAGTTACATCTCAATGGATTTGAGTTTCTTGTCTGCTGTGACAGATATATCACCTCCATAACCCATCAGCCTATCCTTTCCACATACAGTTAAATTTCCCAGGACCTCATCACTAAATTAATTTTGAGCCTTAATCAGCTTTCCATACTGTGTATTAAGTGAGCTCCACTGCCTTTTCTTTAGTTGCAATTCAAACTCAGGCGCTTTGTTGTGAGTATTTTGACAGTGAATCACTGGCATTTTACACCATTCACCTCTAAATTATATTTGCTTGGTTCTTATACTGAGACTACTGGTTGTCTTACAGCTATCATCATTTCAACTGGCTGGAGAGTTGCCTAATCTAAGAAACACTTCTCTGCACCCCGCAAACAGTCAGCTAACCAGGTAACAGCCTCTGATATGTAGTGCACACCTGACCCATTTAGGATCAGAAACCTTTCTTTTGTTGACAAAAATGAGAGATGCTTTTAATAGCAGACACTTGTAACAGTCATTTCTTAGAAGAAGTAACTCAAAAGATTCATGCAATCACTTCACAAGATAAGCCAATTTAGAATGTAAATAAATCAGTGCCTTATCTTCACAACCAAAACAGTTTATACGGTCTATTATTATTTCAACTTTTGTCAACATTCTCAAAAATTTTAGAAAAAGTAATGTACAGGCAGCTTCTCAACCATCCGACCACAAATAACATATTATCAAGAACACAGTTTGGATTTCTGAATGTTTCTGATATCGAGAAGGCTATTTACACCTACAGTGAAAATGTACTTAATTCATTAAATAACAAATTACAAGCAGCAGGTATTTTCTGTGATTTGTCAAAGGCATTTGACTGTGTGAACCACAACATCCTATTAAATAAATTAGAATTCTATGGTGTTATGGGCAGTGCTGCAAAATGGTTCAAGTCATACCTTGCTAAAAGGAAACAAAGGGTGTCAGTGCATGGGACTAGTTAATTAAGTCATCAGTCATCATCAGAATTGGAAGAAATTACATGTGGTGTCCCACAAGGATCCATCTCAGGGCCATTGCTTTTTCTTGTGTACATAATGATCTCTCATCAGTTACACTGCCAGAAGCAGAGTTCGTTTTGTTTTCAGATGACACAAGTATTGCAATAAATAGTATGTTGAGTGTAGTTTTAGAAAGATCTGCTAATGATATTTTCATGGATATTAATAAATGGTTTAAAGCCAACTCGCTGACATTAAACTTCGAAAAGACTCACTATATGCAATTCAGAACCTCTAAGAGGTTTCCACCCAGCATATGCATAAAGTATGAAGGAGAGCAGACAGAAGAAGTTGACAATCTTAAATTCCTGGGATTACAACTTGATAATAAATTCAGTTTGGAGGAGCACACCACAGAACTGCAGAAACACCTTAACAAATCTGTATTTGCAATTCGAGTGTTAGCTGACATAGGCGACATAAAAATGAAAACGCTTGCATACTTTGCCTACTTTCATTCCATAATGTCATGTGGTATAATATTTTGGGGTAACTCTTCAAGTCAAACAAACGTTTTCAGAGTCCAAAAGCATGTAACATGTATTATTTGTGGAGTAAATTCATGGACGTCCTGTAGAAACCTCTTCAAAGAACTGGGTATACTAACTACTGTTTCTCAGTATATTTACTCCTTAATGAAATTTGTCCTAAATAATATATCTCTTTTTCCAACAAACAGCTCAGTTCATACATACAATACCAGGAACAGAAATGATCTGCACAAGGACTTAAAAGCACTTACTTTAGATCAAAAAGGGGTCCCCTACTCAGGAACAATCATCTTCAATAATTTGCCAGCAAACACAAAAAATTTAGTTACAAATAAAGATCAGTTTAAAAGGAGCCTGAAAGACTTCTACTCCAGTGACGAATTTTTTAATAGAAACAAACGATGTATTGTATATATTCATACTATTAGTATTGTTATTTCAGCTTTTTTTTTTTTTTTTTTTTTTTTTTTTTAAAAAGAAAGGACATGTTCCACATCCATGAAGATCTCCTCAGCACGGACCTATGGAATGAAAAACCATTCTAATCTATCTAATCTCTAATCATTAAATATTAAATTGGAATGAAACTCACAGGCTTCTAGGGGAATATAAAAATTTAGTTGCACAGATTATACTTAAACAAACTGTCACTCACTGTCATTTAATGCCTCAGTACACCCAGTTTCAGCCTTATCATGAAACACTGTCGTGTCTTAGGCCACAGATTTAAGACCTCACTCAATAAATTGTACCATTTTCTTTCCCTTTTACCTATGAAAGAAAATCTACTGACAGACTTATTGTAGTGTAGCACATTTATTTTATGGGGATGGTCTTGCATCTGGCTTCTTCTCCATTCCTTCATATTCAGATTTTTTAATGCTACTTCCTGTAAGGTAACTCACAACAGCCTATACATGTTGACTAATTAGTGAATTTTTCTCCAGATTTCCAATCAATTCCACTTCAGTTCCTTTATCATGACAGTGATACTACCGAACTGTTAAATATTTTCCTGGACAAATTCTTTTGTGCCTTCCAGGCCTAAGATCAGAAATGATTGGTGTGGGTTCCATATGGAACTGAAACAATGCAGATGGGGCCTTACCAAGTAGTAGTTTGGCTCTTGCTTCCCCATCCTGGAACAGCCCTTAAGATTCTCATTACTTACAGGAGCATTCTGTTTACCTTGTGAAGTACCCCTCTCACATGAAGAGCCCAATGCAACTTGCAGCCGAATGTCACTCCTCGATACATCTGTCCAAAAAGTTCTGAGACTAGATTAATAAAAAAACAGAGGCAAGTTAAGAACACAGTTTTTAATGTTTCAGATGTTCTACATACACTCTCCCCAATCAAGTCAAATGCACAGAATATTCGTACAAACATATGAAACTGTCAGGCAAGTCCTTCTGTGAGATGTTGTTCAACTTGTGAAACACAATGGCCAGAGACAGTAGTCATGTTTGTACGAGTTGCGCTTGCATGAATGTGCGTATTTTTTATTTCAAAAGGCTTTTTACCAAAAGCTTAAATGTATAGCAGTGTTGTTGCGCCTTTCTTCAACTCAGCATCACCTCTATATGGTGAGTAGCAATTTATCCTTTTCATTATCCCATCCTGGATGTTCCATTGTTTGACATTGGCTTGAATGTCAGTTATGTCATCAAAGCATTGAGCATTAATGTGAACGTCTGTGCACTGTCATTTCGAGGTAAATTTTTATAGATAACACCAAGTCTCATCACCTGTGGTCATTTTTTTCCAGAAAAGAATTGTCCCTCTTTTGCATTTTAGTCAAGTTGCAGTAGGCATCCACATGTCATCATTTTTGTTTGGGAGTTGTGTCATGCTGGACAAACTTTGCGCATCCTTATCCCTTCTTCAAAACATTCTGGAGAATTTCTTGAACACTTCATTTAGAGATCAATTTGTGACACAACAATGTTTACACATTATGGATGCATGTCAACTAATTAACACTGCCTGATCACAACTGACTTGATGAATGTACATCTGTTGTTTATAGTTGGTAGTTCAAGTTTCCCCCATAATTACTGGGCTGATTTTGCTTATAAACCAAAAATAAAATCAGTCTTGGAACTTTTTTTTATGGACAGTGTATACTCTAATGTTGACCTTGATTTTCTGTAGCAGAGACTGACCAACTTGCTGTTGCTTACTACATTGACACTCATCCCATTTGTGTGTGCCCATCTCTATTGTTGCAAGATCATCCTGCAAAATCTCACAATCTCATAAATGCCTAATTCTCTAACATATTATCAGGTCATCTTGTAAAAAACTCTTTAGACAAAAGCTTGACCTACTGACAGTGGCTTTATAGTACATTTATTTCTTCCTTAAGCTTGTGATCACCACTTCTGAGTTCAAAAACAAAAGTACTTTTTAGTAATAATGCACAAAATGTATCAGAAATAACAAATGATGCTAATTATCCTTTACTCAAATTTAACATGGCGAGTATAGGAACAAAGCATGCATATGTAAATATTTTGGTCCATTTACCCATTAAATATATTTTTTCTGGAATTAAATTCATTTATCAGGTCCTCAGGAATAGGATTCTACAGGAAAGCTATGTATATGGCCAGCATGTAGCTATAGATGCACTTGGAAAATGTAATGTATATGATTTATTGGTTAAGTAATCTTCATCACACACTGAGATAGTCCACAGAGTCTACATAATAATGAACTGTCATGCACATGATCCATGGAACGAACAACAAACCAAACTAATCTACCAACTTGGGATGTGACAATGTCTTGAATACTTGCAGAGTTAAGCATTTCTACGTCTTGATCTAATGCAACAAACTGAGTATGTTATCTGCAACTTCCATTTTCTCATGTGAAAGAAATGTAACTCATCTGTCAGACTATCCTTTACAATGAATGTCTGTTATTTTGTGGCAGTTACCTATGTAAAAGCAGCTGTCGAAAACCCAGTAACACTTTCAATTGCTTTGGCTTCCTCTGCACTTGTCATTGGTTTATAAGAGAAAAACTCCATACTGAAGGTTGCTGTCCCAGAAGTAATCGTTCTGAGATCTGTTGCATAGCCAAGCAGTTCGGAAAGTGGTACACAGCTAACCACCACCTTAAAATAAAAATACAAAATTACATAAAGCAGTTGTATTCTATTAAAACCCTTAAAATACCTTATTATTTTCCGAGTATGACTTATGACTTCAAACTTGCACGACTCCACACACGCGTGCTCACGCACACGTGCTCTCTCTCTCTCTCTCTCTCTCTCTCTCTCTCTCTCTCTCTCTCTCTCTCTCTCTCACACACACACACACACACACACACACACACACACACACACACAGCTAACAGTATGCACATGTTGCACTTGGGGATACAGGACAGGTGTATTTTTGGGAGCGGGAGAGGGATAGAGGGACAATGAAATGATTGGAATGATTGTATGGCATTGCTGGCCATACGACCATTTCATTTTCATTTTGTCCATCTCCCACTCCCAGAAATACACCAACTGCTGATAACAGTGTGGAATGAGGTCCAATTAAATACACGGAAAGATGAAGCATGAGGTAGCTGGTGTAGGAAAACACTGGGAAAATGCAAAGATTGGTCTTAAAGATTGCACTGTTTACAGAATGGGAGTATTGTCTTATCTACATACAAAAGTGGACTTTATCAAAATTATTGTGAACAAATGAAAGCAGCACATATGCCATTGAAAAATGTTTGCAATTGAATTCGTTTCCTTGGTTTCATAGTGACAACCAACATCAGTGTGAGGAAAGAATAACTCTAGAAGACACCTAACTTGATGTTGACCAATCCATAACTATAGTTATCAACAAACAGTTTGTCTTTCAGTGGTCCATTATATTTTTTGTGAAATTTCTGTCTTTTTGCTGACACTGATGTCTTCCCAGACACTCTGAGACACAAGTGTGGGGCAGTGAAAGAATGGCATTTTTTGTAGTTGAGTCATGTCACATGTAGTTTGGTTTCTCAGCTTTCACAAGTCTCCAGACTTATTTTGTCAATCAGAAGCTGGTCCTTCATTCACCTCCATGTATTTTTGAATTCTGTCAACAATTATATTTAAGCGAGCTTTGCTTTTGAATGATTTCTACAACAGAGTGATCGCTCCACTACGCACTATGTGTTCACTGCAATTATACTTTCCCACAACTTGAACATAGTATTGCCCATTTTGCTGTTTTGCTGCATCTTGTATTGGGACTTAAGTTGGTTTACCTATATGGGTATATGTTTTATTTTTCTCTGTTTATTTTTATCCATTACTCGCTTTTGTAATTTACAGCAAAGATTAAAAAGCAATATACACACAGCAATTAAGCCTGTGTAGATAGCAAGAAAAATGAAGAGCATTAATTTTCTTATGTTTTGTAAAAGCTCTCATCAGATATTCCATTGATCTTGTACTGTCTGTCTTTATCTGTCTATGATAGCGAGATGGCGTGGATTTCTGTTCAGTTCACTAATAGTGTGAAATATTTTAATTGTTATAGTTCAAAGTCAATGTCACTTATTGGTTCCTTATTTCACCTGATCTGTCTAACTCTGTCACTGGTACCTGTAAAACTTCAGGGAACAATAAATTTAAGCAGAGCAAACTGGGCACCATAATATTGTCTTTTAAGAAGTGGAGGAGGTAAATGACTTCAAGGCTTGCACAACAATCAACTAATAATACAATATTATATGTCACAGATTTTACATGTATACGAAAAATCATGAGCCTGACTGTCTGGAGTGTGTGTTGCTGTGTGTAAATTAGCTGAGACACTCACTCCCAAGTGGACTCACTATTGTTGTACCACTTGTGCGACGCCAGAAAGTTTCCATCGTAATTACTGTTTTTAAAATTATTAATTAGTCAGAGAACTAGTGACCATTCCCTGGTCAGTCCAGATAGATTAAACAGGTGCAACAATTAAGTGATGTAAAACATATTGCGTAACATTCTATTGCCTTTTTATTTACTTTGTTTCATGATTGGAATAACAATGTGAAGAGGAAACCAAGGGAAAACACCACACGATATGCATAAGTTACAACTGATTAGCCAGAGGAATTGTACCAGCAACATTTAAGAAGATTGTCCATCAGGTAGGAAAGAACTCCAACTTATAGCTTGCATGGCTGCACTAGGTAAAGCCTCGATCAAAAGTAATACGAGTTCCTTAACCTACCCAATCAAATTTCTGAAGCATTTTTTAAAAAAAGCATTAGAGATTTGAGTTAAAATTATTCTGATTTTTGGAATGTTGATACATAAACTGTAATCAGCATCAATTAGCTGCAATAATGGTGTAGAGTACCTCATGTACTGATCAGGAAAATTCTCACAATCAATTTTAAGATTAAAATTCAGTTTCATTTCACATTTATTATCTTAAAAAAAGATTTGCAAAATGGAACCAGTTAAAAAGGTTGTGCCAACTATGAAAATAGTGTAGAGATTCAAAATGTCACCACAGTTGGTGCGACGACAAATGATAGTGGCACCAAAAATATCAATCATATTGATGAGATCCGAGAACATTACTCAAATTCAATTTATGCTGCTGATAATAATGTCTTACCTTATGATGCTACCAGGCTCACTATAGACAAGACTAATCCCCAAATCTCACAAAGAACCATTTTGTCGTACAAAGCCTGTGAAAGACACACTAGTGCAGAATCAATAAATTTCAATTTCTCCATGTCAAGAAAATTTGTTTCAAATTTGATGGAACAAGACACAATAGGTACACAAGGTGCTAATGTGTCATCAAGGCTTTCAATGCAGGACATATATAAAGGCCTCACTGACCTGATGAAGAATGTATTTAACAATTTTTCTACATAACAAACTAAAAAACTTGACAAAAAATTTTGTGATTTTAAAAATGAACAAAAGCAAACATTTATGGTTTTCCTAACATAGAGGTTCAATAACTCAAGTCAAAATCCACACAATGGCCTTTCTAATGATTCAACAAGCAAACTTGCAGATATGGGGAAGAAATCAAAGGTGGAATTATTCACTGATTTGTCTAAGGAGATAAACAACATAGATCAAAAAGTGGCATCTATAGATGAGGTGCAAGAGAAAATGGCATGTAAACTAAAGATTGTGAGTGATGTGCAGACTCAGATATACAGGCTCAGTAAGAAATTTGCTAAACTTTAGAGTTAGGTTAATGAGTTGCAATCTTTATATAAAGATTTATTGCAAGAAGTACAGGAGCTGTCAGTAAAATAGAGCAGTTTAGATTAAGGCACTACGTTCATAAAGAAAGCACATGAAAAAATCGAAAAGGAGGTAAAGAATTTAAAGGACAGAGCCAAAGTGCAAATGCCTAGATAAGGGTACAAACCTTGCACAGAAGGCCATACAACAGCATAAGATTTATGTTGAAGCAGTTGAAGAGGTAGTCAAGAAAACAGAAAACAAATTGTCTGCTAGGACTGAGCTAACCTTAAAGGCAGCAGAAGAGAAGTTGCAGAGCAGTCTAACTAATGTTGCAAATGTCACAAGACAGATTCCAATAGCAGGCACCCAGGTGCAGTTGGACAGGACAGATAGCAGTAATACTTATCGACCATTTGTTACCAACACTTTAAATGGAGGAGAAAGGAATTATAAAATGTAACAGGCATCGCCAATGTCAATATCGGTTGCACAAATATATCCAAGAGTCTAATCAGAGGCATTTGAGCAGTGCCACATAGGCAACATGACAATGCTGCACGTTTGTCTACTTTATTAGCAGACGAGGGTCTGCTCCGTCATTGTCAATTTCCGATTTTTTCAACAGGGAGTAAGAGAATGAACCCCACAATGTTTATCAGAGCTTTTTGCAATGTGTTACGCTGCAACTGGAAAGAAGCACAGAAGATCTAGTTTGTTGTGGGGTATACACATGGTGATGTTTTATTGTGAGCAAAAGATATGGCTGGGAGAAGCCATACCTATGAGCAATTTGAACCAGCTTTCTTGGGCAAATATTGGTCCACAGCCAACCAATAGAGGCTGCATCGAGAGGTTTTCAGCCCATCACCATTCAGTAGTAAACATGAGGGACTGAGGGAGTATTTTTAAAAATACTTGTACAAAACCAGGTATTGGACAAACCCAGTTTTCCATGTGGACATACTGAAAATACTGAAAAGTCACCTGTCCCTGCCAATATCAGGGATACGCTGATCACTATATTTGAAAATGATACCGAGTATTTCTTATCTGTACTTGACTTGATCGAACTAATATATGACAAGGAGCTGTCGCAATCACAAAACATTAATAAGCAGTGTGTGCCTCTGAAAAATATTCAACAGGAAAATGGCAACAGTGACAACATGCAGCATGGTTGGCACTTATATGTCCCATACAACAACAATAATATGGTAACAGAGGAAACAAAAAGTCCAAATGAGGTTTCAAAGGAAATCACAAACAGAATTACAACAGACTGGTTTATACTAAACAGAGGGGCTGCTGATGCCAGCCAGAGACTGCAGTAATATTTGTGAGAGGTGTGTGTGTGTGTGTGTGTGTGTGTGTGTGTGTGTGTGTGTGTGTGTGTGTGTTTTCAATCTTTGATGAAGGCCTTGTTGGCTGAAAGCTCATTTCCCGACAGTTTTTTCTTGTTGTGCCTACCTGTGAATCAGTATCTCTGCTATAGGGTGCGTAGCAACTATACTTTTCATAATATTCCATCCTGGATTTTCAATTGTTTAAAAGGAGATAAGTTGACAAATGGAAAAAACCATTGCTCTAGATACCTACAGCAGAGAAAAAAAAGTAAACCAGCCTTTGATTAATCTGCTGGAAAAGGCTGAATAGAGGAAAAAGTCATATGAGAAAAGATTAGGCACACTGTACAGTTTCAAGTAGGATAAGATGTATTACTACAGACGCACCCTACATCTACAAAATATGGGAAGCTCAATCGTAAATGGCAGCTTTTGAACACTGGGCCATTTGTAGTTACTGAAATTTCACATCCAGTTGCATACAGATCACCCTGCCCTAATAGTGGAAAGGACAAGGGATTTTATCCACACAAAGATTGAAGAGAATTTGTACACTAAAAGGACTGGACAAAGATGAAACCTCACTTGAAGCACTGTACAACAACAACTGAAATATTTCAATATAATAGGTATATAACAATTGCTTGCTTAGTTTTAAGAGAAAATTTTCATTTTATTTATTTATATGTTCTAATGGAAGCTAGGTAAGTGAAAGTAATTCAAGATTCTGTTTAATGTTGAAAGGCTATAAGAAGTCTGAAAATCAAGCACAATCGCAATGGTGCCAATTCATTCCACAATACGTACATTTTCCAAAGACAACATGACAATGCACTTGAGATGTAAATGTGTGAAGTAACATTACGAGAGAGAGAGAATGCACAGGTGTAGTAGGAGCTAACACATAGGTCAACAACCTCAGTGCATATGCAGAAATAGTTCAGTCCAACACACCATTTAGCATGCCGAATGCAATGCAAACTTGGCATCAAATAAGCTATATTCTGGAGGTTTTAATATAAGTTAATTACTATAAAAATGAAGGAGTCTACACTATAAGGATCAAACTAATACAGTAAGCAGGTTTAAAATAAAAGAAAATTTACAGAAGAAGAAAGAATGACTTACTACAGAAAGCAATTTACACACTGCACTGCTATTTACGGTGTACACAAATTTACATGGTAGTTATATACACAATGAATAAAATATTATAAGGAAAGTATCTACAAACAATGAAAGAAAGAATAATTGAAGGACTATGGTCACATTACAAACAAAGTAAGAAAGATAATGAGGTTGTGTCCATCTACAACACCATTTATTAATTGCAGGTGTAATCATAGAATGAATATGGAAGGACTGGAAAAGGTAAGTGGAAATGACAGGAACACACTGAATATCTGTGCTTTTATAAAAGGAGGATTGGTTTTGAGAATTAAAAAGCTGTTGATGAATTTACACATACATGTACATAAACTAAAATGATATGTGTAAGAGGAGAAAAATGATACATTAGTTAGCCACAGAGCAACTACGTTCTTAGCTTATAAGTTATTATTAAGATGTGTGTATGAATGTGACAATGGAAATGAGTGATTACACTACATAGAATGTTGTTAAATGAAATTTAGGTCTAGCACTACCATGGCAAAAAGGTATCAGGTCACAGATTATAAAGCACAAGCTATTGAGATGAATGCCAAATATGACTATTTATGATGTAGTTACATGGGATCATGACTTGACTGAACATTCTTCTACAACATTTTCTTGACACAAATTTCATAGTGACATATTTAAGTATATTATATGCACAAGGATGCTATCCTGAAGATATTGAATTACACTCAGTACAGATACTTTCAAACAAGTAATACTGATAACTTATATGACACTTCAGTGTCAGAATTCTGCAATTAGTTCAGCAAACACTAAGTAAGTAGTTTCACAAAGATACGAAGAAGTGTGCACAAAGAGTCTACTCAATTATTCTACGGAGTGTAGATGATGGATTTTGGCAGCAGAGAAAAAAATGCTTCTTTCAATTCCCTGTCACTTTCCCTTTTAGATCAGTAGAGGCTTTTCTAGTAGACTTGAGAGAGGCAAGGCTAAGCTTAGTTATGTTTGCTTGTGTTAGTTAATGTGTAATGAAGATTTCTTCTCTTTTGTTAGCAATCTCGGTTTACGGGAGCGTGAGTCAGACAAAATGTGAGGACAGTGGTTTATGCATATCATAAAACTGTAAAAATGTATATTGTCCTTTCAGCCTTAAACTGGGGGGGGGGGGGGAATTTAATTGTTATTTTATGTAAGTTAATACTATTCACTGAACTCAAAAATTAAAAGAGTTACCTGCTCATGACACACCTGTAAGAGACAAACAGCCTTTGAATGGGCAAAGAAAATATCAAGTATTGTGTATTTAAAGTGTCATAAGATGTTGTTATATGGGTCCTAATGGTGAAAGTAAAATCTTAAAGGACATATGGTGGTACTGCAATGTTGTTCCTGCACAAGTTATAAATATTTAATGAACCTAGATGTGAATACGCATAAATTGTACCATATATGTACTCGATATGATAGTAACATGTAGATATATGCGTATGTATGCTTAGATTAAATCATATCATATTAAACTGGAAAGCATATTTTGAATATGTTATATGAAACCATTTATGTATTGACAAATCAGACATCAAGAGTTACTTTTCATTTATCAAATGCTTGGCACATGCCATAAAAAAAGGTTACATTTATATATGTTTGCAATAGTGAGTGAAGGTGCAGCTGCTTACAATAACCCAAACACTTTCAGTTCATTTCTAGCAGCAAGGGATGCTAGACTTTGCTATGAGGGACCATATAAGGTGACAAAATTTATGGACTTCTCTCAAGTTTGATGAGATCTTTCACGTGATGCTGAATGTATGGGTTCACCTTGGACATTGACATATGTGATGCACAATGTGGTTCCAGTACCATAGGTTGGAAATGATGAGCCTTTCTCTTGCAGCACTGGAAACTCTCAGTCATGCACTCACCTACGCATACTATCCTATGGAGCAGCTCTATGGACAGCTTGATGGCATGAAATTCATCATTATCTAAAAACTGTGAAAACAAACTGTACTGTCCAGCCATGTTACACCAATGAGGTATGCATGAAATAAACATTGCTTAACGTATGTGAATTTAGACCTGCAAGAGGCATGTAGTGGTTACTCCACAATACTAGAGCCACAGAGTCTAACTTTAAACATGCCCTTTGTCATGGTATGGACTTGGAAAATTAAACTTTCAGAATACGTAAATAAAACTGTCAAATAAGAGAAAGCTGACACATCTAGGGCATACATTAAAATAAGTTTGGCCATCAATAAAGGTATTTTAAATCCCTGTCATGCCAAAGATACAATATAAGTTATAACTGAAAATAAATTTTAATATGTTATGATTGTATGTAGAAAGGGCACCACTACTGCATAATGTTGTCTGGCAATCATAGACCATGCCAGTATAGAGCAGGGGGACAGTTATATTCGGACTTATGCTGGTCTACCTATATGGGTATATGTTTTATTTTTCTCTGTTTATTATTATCCATTAATCAGCCTATGTAGGTTATGGCAAAGATTACAATGCAGTATGCCCACAGCAATCAAGCCTATGGAGATAGCAAGAAAAATGAAGAACATTAATTTTCTTATGTTTTGTAAAAACTCCTATCGGTTGTTTCATTAATGTTGTACTGTCTGTCTTTACCCATCCATGATAGAGGATGTGGATTTCTGTTTAGTTCACTAATAGAGTGAAATATATTAATTCATATGGTACACAGTCAATGTCACTTGTTAGTTCCTTATTTCACCTGACCTATCTATCTGTGTCACCGGTACCCGTAATCCTTTGGAGAAGTAGGAAATTTAAGCAGAGCAAGCTGGACACTGTAACATTGCCTTTAAAGAAGAAGAGGAGGTGAATGACTTCAAGGTTCACACAACTTCCAATAAATAATACATTATTATATGTTACAAATTTTTAATGTATACAAAAAAATCATAAGCCTGACTGCCTTGAGTGTGCATCACTATGCTAAACTAGTTGAGACGCACACTCCCAAGTGATTTCACTATTGCTGTATCTTTTATGCAACACCAGAAAATTTTTATTATAATTATTATTTTTAAAATTGTTAATTAATTAGTGGAACCCACCTGTATTAATAAAGTTCTCACAGTTGCTGTTTATTACACATCAATGATGAGCAGCCTAGCTAGAATATCAATAAAAAATCTACTCACCAAGCGGCAACAGAATACACACATAAAAGGAGATTATAATTAGGCAAGCTTTCAGAGTCAGTGGCTCCTTTTTCAGGCAGAAAGAGAAGGAAGAGGGGTGAAGTTAAATACTGGAGAGGTCTAGGGAAAGGGGTAGATTTTGGGAAAGTCGCCCAGAACCGTGGGTCAGGGGAGACTTCCTGCACAGGATGAGAAGGAAAGACTCTGTGTCTGGGAGTCTTTCCCGAAATCTACCCCTTTTTGTAGGCTTCCCCAGTCCTTTCCTTTCACCCTTATTCCTTCTCAATAACCCTTCTGCCTGAAGTCTTGCCTAATTATAACCTCCTGTTTGTGAATTGCCTTTATTCCTCACTGTTGATGACTCATACAGCTTATACTTTGTGCATATACTCCACTCTGTGAGAATTTTGGGTAAACAGTACTTGTACGTATGTGTGAGAGCCCAAATAAAATGTAGTTCTGTGCAACCACATCATCATTTTCTAGCAAATCATTGATGTTTCCTGTTTACAGTTTACTGAACAGATTTGCCATTTCCACTTGAGGCTGGTCAGGTATTTGAGCATAATCCATACTGTTGATCACTGCCAGGAGATATCCAATCCTTAACTTTTTTGTAATCAGTTCAGGTGTTACCTTCAGCTGTTAATTTCATTCTTACAAAATTTCTTCTCCAAATTTTTACTTAATCTATCAGATTTGTTATAAACCTTTTCATTTTTCCAGATATCTCTCCAGAATTTGGTTGCTGTCTTTTTTCTGGTTTTCCAACTTTCGTGTTTATTTGCTGCTTCAAGTTATTACACTACATCTGCACCCTGATGTCTTGCAGCATCTGCTAATGGTGTTGATTGAACATCTCCATGATGCTCTCATCTACACCTACCTCTATGCTCTGCCGACGACAATGAGGTGCATGGCAGAGGATACATCCCATTGTACCAGTTATTAGTGTTTCTTCCTGTTCCATTCACTTATGGAGCATGGGAGGAATGATTGTTTGAATGTCTCTGTGCATGCAGTAATTATACTAATCTTATCATCAAAATCTTTGTGTGAACAATAGGTAGGAGGTTGTAGTATATTCCTAGAGTTATCATTACAAGCCGATTCTTGAAACTTTGTTAATAGACTTTCTTGGGATAGTTTACATCTGTTTTCAAGAGTCTGCCATTTCAGTATTCCTGCGACACTTTACTACAGATTAGACAAGCCTGTGACTATTCATGATGCCCTTCTCTGTATAGTTCAATATCCCTATCTGGTACAGGTCCCACACACTTGAGCAACATTCTAGGATGTGTCTCACAAGTAAGCAATCTCTTTAGTAGACTGATTGCACTTCCCCACTATTCTACCAATAAACTGAAGTTTACCTCCTGCTTTACCCACAACTGAATCTATGTGATCATTCCATTTCATATCCTCACAATGGGTTACACCCAGGTATTTGTAAGAGTTGGCCTATTCCACCAGTGACTCACTGAAATTATAGACATAAGATATTATATTTTTTCATTTTGTGAACAACAACAACAACAACAACAACTACTACTACTACTACTACTACTACTACTACAACTATTAGGAAATAGTTAACTCACAAAGCTATATAATCATGACAAATTTGCACATGTGACAAGTACATCACTAATCGCAATATTTATGTACTACAGTTCCTCATAGAACTTTACATGAAATAAATGTCTTGTTATGGAAATCTTCAAGCTGCTGATATCATAATTGCATCCTGTGTTTGTCTATTGGTGCTGTTCAAAGAAGGAGAAAGAGTGAACAAAAGGAGTAGGAGCAGACAAAGGAGCAGCACTATGAACAACAGAAACAGATGGTATTGTTTAAAGAAACTCAAATTTTGAGTAATTTTAACAAAATTAATATAACTAACGTACACATCAGACAGCCGAAGTGAGTTTAACGTGAAATCAGCACCTCAACTTCACTAAAAGAAGGGACCAGTTGATAGAATATGTTTTGAGGCATCAGTGAGAGGTCAGTGTGTGTGTGTGTGTGTGTGTGTGTGTGTGTGTTTGAGGGAGGGAGGGAGGCAGGGTGGTGGAGAGAAGAGAGAGAGAGAGAGAGAGAGAGAGAGAGAGAGAGAGAGAGAGAGATTTATAGCTGAGAAAGTGAACTCTAGTATGATCGTAACAGCAGGAGAGAAGTTTGAGCACCCAGTCATCAGATGAAACCTACCAATTCATAATCATAAACTGGCAGTGAAGATAAAACAGATGTGTCAATTCCTTAACAACAACTCAGCAGGATTTTTAAGATCCAAGAAGATATTAACAATACAAATTTAATGAAATCATCTCATAATAAAGTATTTGCATCTGTTCAAAACTCTCGTTTAATTTCTGAAAAGAACATTATCAAATTCAAAGGTTTACCAAGTCACATATATTAAGTCACTGTCCATGGTTCCATCTGATATGTTACTGAAACATTTCTCTCCTGCAGCTGAACTGTCCTATTATCGATTTGTAATTACTCTATTCAAACCCCTGTCTTCAATTTCTTGCGTTAATGGCCTCCTCCGTGAAAGATCAGCTAGAATTACTGACATAAATTCATTTGTTGTTACAACTTCCACCTTCATAACAGGTTCAAGTAAAATAGTAACAGATTCTGTCAACATCTGAAACACAAGAAAAAGAAACAAAATAATGAACAGAAAATGTGATATAAATATTTAGTCAATATAACATATAAATTTTGTGTGCATCAGGATGGAATAAATTCTTCTAACCTTTTTGATGCACTGAGTCATGGCTGCAGACACAAAAGTTTCAGATGTCCCTTTTCCAATTTCAATCCAGTGCAATATGATATGGACATTGATGACCTAAATAAAAATTGCAGAATGTATTAAACTATAGCAGAACAATGGGAAAGTAAACATATAAGCTTGGATAAACATATAAGCTTGGATACACATTTCAGCTTTCATGACACAAACTCTAACACACACACACACACACACACACACACACACACACACACACAAAAACCACAGTGTTTAAAAAACTAAAAACAGTGAAGATAAGAGATGAATTAGTTGTTGATTTATAGCAACAGGAAGTGCGGCTAGAAGAAAAAATATAAGGGTTATTCGCAATTAGTTCCTCAATAATATCTCCACTGAGATACAATCAACTATCAGAGTTCTTGAACTTGCATCTTATTTTTGGATTAAGATGTCTATGTTAGACTATTTTTATTGTTTATTCAGACAGATGATCCAGTGTGGGAGCTGACACACTATTGTTGCCAGACTATGCTAGCAGACAGAGCATAAACACTTAGTGTTTATAAAACCAAGGAATTCATCATCTGATGCAGAATATGCCATCAGCTGCCAGATAAGATCTCACAGACAAAGACGAAACCAGAATTAAAATAGCTGGGATACATATAAATAAACTTAGACAAGCAGATGATACCTTGCTGATGGCAGAAGGTGAAGAAGAGTTAGAGATCCTCTTACAGATGATGAAAGAAGGAAGTGTAAAGGCTGGTATAATGTTGAATGCCAAGAAATTGAAAAATATGGCAACTACACCTATCACCTCGTGGCAAAAAGGAGGAGCAAAAATGGAGGTAATTTCTGTGTTCAATTTCTTGCTCTTAGAGTTCTGCTGATGGTAACTGTAGCTGCAAAATCAAGAGCTGCTTGTTACTTGGTAGAAAGGCAATGTCAAACTTTGACAATGTTTTAAGGAGTAGAAGCACAACAACAAAGAGCTGTATAATAAGGGTCATGGTACACAGATGAGACCTGCACCATAAGAAAGGCTGAATGGGTAGAATAGACAACTTCAAACTGTCTTATTGGAGGGAACTCTTTGGAGTTCCATGGACCACAAAGAGAATGAATAGGTTGGTACTGCAGCAAATAGAACCTGATTATCCTTGGATGGTCTCATACCAAAACAAAAACTGACCTCCTTTAGATGCATTATGAGAAGATATGATTCACTGGAAAAGACATCAATGCTGGGGAAGATCAAAGGCATGAGGAGGAGAGGGCAGCAAAGGTTGAGATGGTTCAACAGTGTCACAGAAGTGATGGATTCCAACCTGGAAAGCTTGCGAGAACAGGACACAATAAATTGGCGCGCTTTAGTTCATGGCATCATGGAGAGTCAGAATCAACTAAATGAATACACACACACACACACACACACACACACACACACACACACACAGAGAGAGAGAGAGAGAGAGAGAGAGAGAGAGAGAGAGAGAGAATGTTTTTCTATTCACTTTCCCACATTTTAAAAGTTGTAGCTATATGCTGCATTTTTTGTAATATCATAATATCATGCATGTACATTTCTTTAGATTGGTGTTTCAATCTTTTCTTATTAATTGGAATCTAATTCCTTAATTCATCTACCAGCCATTTACCTGTTTACATGTCCCACACACACCCCTTTCATTTTCATGACCATTAGAATTATGTCTATAACTGCAGTCTTGTTTCATGCTCCATTTATTTGTTTTCCCATCTCTCCTAGTTATTTCCAACATTCATCTCTCAATTGCATCCTGATCAATCTTCAGTTTTTGAATAAGTTTTTGCTTTTAAAATCCATGTCTCACTGCCATAAGCCAAAACTGGTAATACATATTGCTTATAAACTTTCCTTTCTGAGCAAATGATAAGTGTACTTTAGAAAACACTAATTAATTTACAATAAGCACTCCAGGACAATGATATTGTTCTTGAATACTCAGTATAAGATGTGGCAATCATTACACTCAATAGGAGTTACCCCTTTATTATAAGAGTGAAGTCACTTGAAGAATCACTTGTACAACGCACAGTATTAGAAAATTTTAAAAGAAATTCTGTTGTGAGACATGATACAGAAGTAGGTAATACAAAGTTGATATGAATAGAAGGGCATACAATATTACGTGCAACCAAAGCTGCTTATTATGAGAAAGATCACTGTATCATGCTTTTATATAAGTTTAGAACACTCTTCAGCACCAATAACTAGGTTGATACTGTTAGCCTGGTCATGACAAGACAGCTGGTTGGCCCATCCTACAGCAAGATAAAATTAAGCATACTACCATGTATGTGAGGCAATGCAAGCAGAAGTGAATATATGTAGTAGATAATATGTATTAATGATACTGATCTCATCCAATACACTACATAAGGAATATTGTTATATTTGCAACTTGCAAATGCAGGCAAGAGGCATGCTGGACTATGTGAGAGCTGTCATTACATCTGCAGTTCTCAGAAAAAATTATCCACCACAGCCTGAACCAACGTGAACTTCATTTGCTTACAGTTTCATACCGCCATTCATCGGATCAAGAAGTTATATCATACATGCATGTAGGAGAGTGATGCAGTGTTTTTCTTTTTGCTGAGAAACACTTCACCTGAAATTTAAATGATAGTCAGAGAGCAGAGGATAGTACATTGATCTTCAATTTTTGAATGTGTATACGCTGAATGTATCAAGTGCCAAGTGTTATTGGTGTGGTTTTCAGTCTCAAGACGGTTTTATGCAGCCCTTCAGGCTAGTCTACCATGTGCAAGTTTCTTCATCTCCAAATAAATAATACAACCTACACCCAGTTGAACGTCTGTACTGTATTCAAACCTTGGTCTCCCATCATTTTTTTTTGCCTCCCGCACTTCGCTCTAACACTAAACTGACAATTCGTTGATGCCTCAGAATGTGTCCTGTTAACCCAGCCCTTCTGTTAGTCAAGTTGTGCCATAAATTTCCTTTCTTGCAAATTTAATTGAGTACTTCCCCATATTTTACCTGATCTATCAATCTAACCTTTAACATACTTCTTTAGCATCACTTTTCAAAAAATTCTATTCTCTTCTTGTCTGAACTGCTTATCATCCTTGTTTCTGTACTCCAGAACATCTGAAAAAACCTCATAACATTTAAATTTATATATGATGTTAACAAATTCCTCTTTTTCAGAAATGCTTTCCTTGCTATAGCCAGTCTGCACTGTATGTCCTTCCTACGTCAGCCATCATCAGCTACTTTGCTGCCCAAATAGCAAACTTATCTACCACTTTTAGTGTCTCATTTCCTAATGTCATTCCCTCAGTATTGCCTGACTTACTGCAAATACATTCTATTACCCTAGTTTTACTTCTATTGATTTGCATCTTATAATCTCTTTTCAAGACATTTTCCATTCCATTCGCCTGCTCATCCAAGTCCTTAGACATCTGTGACAGACTTACACCATCAGCTAACAACAAAGTTTTTATTTCTTCTTCCCGAACTCTAGTCCCTTTTCCAAATTTCTCCTTTGACTCCTTCACAGCCTGCTTAGTGTATAGACAGAATGACTCCAAAGTAGACTGCAACCCTAGCTCTCTCCGTTTTCAACTACTGCTTGCCTTTCATGTTCTTTGACTCTTAGAAGTGCAGTCTGGTTTCTGTACAAGCTGTATATAACTTTTTGTTCCCTGAATTTTATCCTTGTTATTTTCAGAGTTTCCTCAAGTACATCCCAGTCAACATTGTGAAACGTTTTGTCTAAATCTACAAATGCTATAAATGTATGTTTGACTTTCTTTTTCTAAGATAAATCACATAGTCTGTGTTCTTGTGTTCCTGAATTTCTCCTGCACCCAAAATGATCTTCCCTGCTGTTGGCTTCCACAAGCTTTTCCATATTTCTGTAAATAATTTGTGTCAGTATATTGCATCATGGTTTATTAAGCTCATCTTAACATGGTGATATTCACACCTGTCAGCATCTGACTTCTTTGGAAAGGAAACTACTACACTCTTCCTAAAGCCTGAGAGTATTTTTTCTGTCTCGTATCTTGCACAACAGGTCAAATGGTTTTGTCATAGCTGGCTCTCCCAAGAATCTCAATAATTCTGAGGGAATACTGTCTAATCCAGAGGCCTTGTTTAAACTTAGACCTTTCAGTGCTCTGTCAAATTATTACAGCTCCTGTCTTGTCTTCAACTATGTGGTATGTCCGGAAAGTAAGTACTATTTTGAAAAAAAAACTCAAAACATTTTTTCAAACCAAAATTTATTTTTATAAGAAAGAGTATCTAACTATTTTTCCACATAGTTGCCACCATTCTTCAAACAATTATCAATGCAAGAAACCAACTTTTCTATGCCCTCTTCACAGAAAGACGCTGCCAGTGAAGACAGCCACTTCTGAACACCATTTTTTGCATTGTTTTCTGCTTGTTGAGTTTCTTGCCCGAGGTGAAACCATCAATGCAGTAACTTTGGTGCATGGCGTGTAGTGCTCAGTCAGGGCATTGTGGTGCTTCATGACAAGTGCAAATCCCCATTCTGCTGGTGTCACTCAAAAGCTTATTTAACAATTCCAATTAGTTGGGGCAGACTGATTTCCCAACATAAGGCCCCAACATTGCGCTAATAATCTCTGGTTATTTCAATTTACCTGGATCCCATCTCATTAACTTCCAACCATTTCACAATTTCTTAAACTTTGATATACAATTCATAACTAACAAATCAAATAATGGAAAATCCAGGATGGAAAATTATGAGAAAGAAAGTTGCTACTCATCATATAGTGGAGGTGCTGGGCCGCAGATAGGCACAACAAAAAGACTGTCACAAATGAAGCGTGGTTTCAGTTGCCCCAGTCTGCAGTCGAGTGTGTGTGTGTGTGTGTGTGTGTGTGTGTGTGTGTGTCTATTGTTGATGAAGCCCACTGGCTGAAAGCTTTAATTGTGAGAGTCTTTTCGTTCTACCTATCTGCGATTCAGCATCTCTATTATATGGTGAGTAGCAACTTTCCTTCTCAATATTCATAACTAACAAATTGGCATCAGAGTCCACAGTTGCCCCTAGAAATGACTTTCAGCTTAAAATCTGGTTTTGTAATTGCTGCCTTACCGTTCTCCTGTTCATGTTCTCCCACTGGTTTCACTTCTTGTCTTTCTCCTACAGCCAAATCCCAGTCACCCAATGCAATTAAGCCCAATGCAACTAAGTTTTCCACTCTGTTAATTATCTGAATAATTCCCTTTACTGCATCATACATTCTTTCAGTTTTTTCATCATTTATGGAGCTGGTTGGCAAATAAACTTGTACTATTGTGGTGGATGTTGGCTTCATGTTCCTTGGCTGCAATAATGCATTCACTTTACTCTTCATAACAGCTTAGCCATATTTCTATTTTCTCATTCATTATTACATCTTCTCCTGTATTACCCTTATTTGATTTTTAATTTATCACCCTTTACTCAGCTGATTAGAAGTCCTGGTTTTCTCACACTGAACTTCACTAATTCTCACTACATCTAACTTCAACCAAATCATTTCTCTTTTTAAATCCTCTACCTTCTTACCAAATTACGGGATCTAACATTCGCCACTCCATCCTGTAGAATGTCAGTATTGGCTTTGGTTGGTTGATTCATGGGAGGGAGCCAAAAACCAAGGTTATCAGTTCCATTGGCTTAGGGAAGGATGGGGAAAGAAGTCGGCCATGCCCTTTCAAAGGAACCATCTTGGCATTTGTCTGAAGCAATTTAGGAAAATCATGCAAAAACCTAAATCATGATGGGTGGATGCGGGTTTGAACTGTCGTCCTCCTGAATGTGAGTCCAGTGTGTTAACTACATCACCATCTCACTTGGGAGTTTTGGTTTACCTTGTGGCTTTGTTCAAATGAGTAGTTCCTGCTTGGAGATCCCAATAGGGGACCATTTTATCTCCAGAATATTTTACCCGCGAGGATACCATCAACATTTAACATACAGAAGAGTTGCACACCCTCTGGAGAAATGATGACCATAGTTTCCCCTTCCTTTCAGCTGTTCACAGTAATAAGCTCAGCAAGACCATGTTGGCTAATGTTACAAGACCAGATCAGTCAGTCATCCAGACTGTTGCCCCTGCAGCTAATAAAAAGGCTGCTGCTCCCTCTTCAGGAACCACATGTTTGTCTCATCACAGATACCCCTCCATTGTGGTTGCACCTGTAGCATGGTTATCTGTATTGTCAGGCCACTCAAGACCTAATGTGACAAGGCCAATGATTCATGGAGGTGTCAAGTGCTATAAAGTTAAAATCATATGTTATGAGCAAGTAAAGTAAAACACTGGTAAGACAATTGACTCACATTCAGGAGGCAGTAAGTTCAGACTCCCCTCTGGCCATACAGATTTACATTTTTTGTGGTTTCTCTAAATAATTTATGGCATAAATATAATAGAGGGAAACAATCCACATGGGAAAAATTTATCAAAAAACAAAGATGATGTGACTTACCAAACGAAAGCGCTGGCAGGTCGAAAGACACACAAACATACACACAATTCAAGCTTTCGCAGCAAACTGTTGCCTCATCCCTCTCCTTCCCTCTTTCCTGATGAGGCAACAGTTTGTTGCGAAAGCTTGAATTTTGGGTGTATGTTTGTGTTTGTTTGTGTGTCTTTCGACCTGCCAGCGCTTTCATTTGGTAAGTCACATCATCTTTGTTTTTTGATTAATTTATGGCATATTATGAAATGGACACATCTGCATTCCATCCCCATCCTTCCCAAAACCAAATTGCCTGTAATGACTTTATTTCATCAACAAGGTGTTGAAGCTTCTTTTGTTTCCTTTACATATATTATGATACCCAAGGTTACTAAATAAGAAGGTTGGGCAGTAAGCGCTCTGCTCTGCCATTGGCTGGCCTAGTGAGGTCAGCGTGGAAGCAAGCGCTCACAAGCAGATGACACGGCATGTGCGTTTACGTCAAGTTTTTGGCGGAAGATTTTGTTTATACCAGAAATGAGATGTCTCAACTGCTTTTCTGCTGCTAAAATATTACAGTTAAAACTGATGAGTTATATTCTTTCGCAGCTTATGCCTCACACATCGGTAAAATGTCAGACCACAACCACACTGCCACACACTTGAAATTCGAAACCTCGGCGCAAATAAATCAGAAACTATTCATTTAATCGCACTGAAATGAATTTACTTAAGAGCTCAAAGTTGCACACACTTGTTTGTAAGAACAGCATTCCTTCTTTCTAAAGCCGCTATAGTATTCATCAAAGTAACTTTATCTGTGTCAAAAAAAAAAAAAAAAAAAAAAAAAAAACTGTCATCTGTACATGTGCTCTTATTATGATGTTTCTTATTTGGTGACAGCTTTTCCAGAGTTTCCAGAGATTTCTTATGTAGTCCTCATTTCTTATACCATTTGGTTCTGTCTTCTGTTGCGGGTGACACATTAACAGTCGCACTACTGCACGGCAAATTGCGTGAAGGAACTGCATCTGGCTTGAGCATTCTTTTTCGGGGCAAATTAAGCAATTCAGACTGTAAATCCCTTAAGTAATCTGTTTCTGTGAAATGGCGAGAACATATTCGTGCATGCGCCACATTTACACTGTCTTTCCTACAACATTTCGACAACCATAGTTTTTGTAATGTTTCATTACGCGGGAAACTGTGATACATTACGTCAGTTCCCTTTGTGCTCCGGTTGTAAGAAAAACAGCCTGTAAAAGCACAGCCTGGCATTGTAAATATTAATTTTCTCACTCACTTGTAGAATTTCACAGGACGAACCATAAACTATAGAGCTGGCGAACACAATGTTGATCCCGCTGTTCACTATCGCTAACTATTTCAGTTCCGAATCAAATATCAATTACAGCAAAAACCGTTAACACTCCCGAATTCCAACTGTTTCCGCTGTTGACTGAGTACCTCAGAAGAAAGAACTCAATCAAAATACTCCTTCAAACACAAAACAACACAAGAAAAACAATCACACACAATTCGAACTGTGTACTGTTTGGCACAGCTGCTTCCACCGTGACGTCATGCGCACAACTGAGAAAACACGTTGCTTTCTGCGCATAGCTTTCTGCGCCCCCCTGATGATACCCAGGCACTTTCAGTGTCAATTCAAAACACACACACACACACACACACACACACACACACACACACACACACACACACACACAGAGAGAGAGAGAGAGAGAGAGAGAGAGAGAGAGTACACAGATAATCAGTTATCTTCAACTATCCGAATCTCCCTACACTCCGCAGAGGATGACATGGCCTCACGAAACGTAGAAGTGTATATGAACTCCTTTTAGCCTGGAAGGCTACTGTCTACTTTGGTTATAGTATTTTTGGTAATGCTAAGATTGGACAACTTGGGTTCTGCATGTTCAGTCATTGGTAATTGTCTTTTACAGGTTGACTTAATGTTCTTTCACTGACCTTTCTGGAGGTATCATATTTTTTTACTGAAATACATGGAAAGCATTTCACGATGACAAATGTATTTTCTCTAACTGCTCTTCCCAATGCATGTGACCAACAGCTCTGACAACTGACATCATTGTTTACCAAATTCTGAGGGGTCACACTGATCATGATGACAAAAAACTCACTACAAATGATCTAAGAATTAGTAAGCACCTGACTGAGTCTCACTGGAAAGTATTTTGGACAGTAAATAAGACAACTACTGAGGAGTTTAAGTATAAATATGTCCAAGAAGTAGATTGGAGATCTGTGTTTGATGAAGGCAATGCAAATTCCAAGTTCCAAGTATAATTTGTTCACTAGTGAAGTGGGATAAATAACTGAAAGTACTTTTCCAAAATTAATTTCCAGGGCTACAAGTAAAGAAGCCACTATTAAGCCACAAATAACCATTGGTGTAAATACTTCCTGCAAATGAAGGCAAGTATTATGTATCAGATCAAAAATTCCAACCCAGCCCAGCTAAATCAGTACAAAAATATTGCAAAATATTAAGTACAGTTATTAAGAAATCTTAAATTTTACATTCCAGCTCCAAAAGACTAACTCTAGTAACAAAGCCAAAATTGTTTGGGGTAATAAGCAATGAGACTGTTGTTGCCCTTTCAGGTAGGACCCAAGGCAGTTTTATAAACACTGAAAACAACAATACACAGTATATAATAAAAATACGGAGGCAGAAATCTTTAATGAGCATTTTTCAATTTTTGCTGAGAAAATAGGGTAAAATAAAAGGTCACTAAAATACTGAAAAAAAAAAATATTTCTCTGATCCATTAGAACAGATAAGTACAATTCTCACAACAGTGTATTACAAGTTTGTTTGTTTTGGCATTTACAAAACAAATATAACAGTGTATGAAATAAGAAAGACAAAAACAAAATATCAATATATGTACACAATTAGTCAAGTACCCAGTTAAAAGTGTTCTGTAATCAGTTAACGAAAATTCTTGTTCATGTCTCCCTGAATTAAGCTCTCTCCCTCACTGATTGAAATTTGCAATCATGAAGCTCGTTTACAAAGGCAATGCTGCAGATGTTTCAAATTATTATCCTGCCTCCCTTCTGACAGCAATGTCTAAAGTACTTGAAAAAGTAACATATGGCAGGAATGTGAAGCATCTTGACAGCTTCACATTATGAGTAAAAACTAATTTGTATTTCGAAATGAAATCATATTTTCAATCACAAATGACACATAGGAACACCTAGACAAAAGACATTGCTGGTTTGTGTATCCTGTCGTCTTTCGAAACCTTTCAACTGTGTCAATCACATGATACCTCTGGAGAAAGCAGGAGACAACTGAGTGACTGGCTATAATCTTCTCTACAGGACAGCCAGCCAAACATACTTATAAATGTAAACAACAAATGGGTAGAAGGAGTAGAGAGCGACTGGGAAAGGTATGATATAGGGTCTCAAAAGGATCTGTCCTCAGTCCCCAACTATTTCTCATATATACTAATGACCTACCTTTGTACTACAACAAGGCAATGTTTGCTGACAATATGGGCAATGTGACTAAAACTAAATATCCACCTCTCTGTAGATTAATGCCAGCCAGTTGCAAGCAGATACTCAAAACTGAATCACAGTTAATGCAAAAGCAATAAACCCCATAAAAATTATTTCCATTTCCATCCTGACCACTAACACTCACAGTAGATTGTTATTGCACACAAAGGTTGGCAGATACCGAGAGCATACTGCTCAAAATTCTTAAATGTTCAGATGGATAGCGGGCTTAGCTGGGAACATAATATCCTCCAAATCTCAAAAAGACTGTGCTGGTAACCTTAAAGCCTGACTATTTTAGTTATTTGTGGACTCCTTTCTTGGTCAATTCTACAGCATACAAAAGTATTTACCCAAGATAAAAACATCGTCTGAATTGGGCGTGAAGTGCCTCTAAGAACATCTTGCCATAGTATATTTTGGACAATTGTTTATACCGATGTCCACCTCACAAAGCATGTATTCAATTATGACAGTCATAACTGACAATCCTCCTCACTACGAAGGACCCAATACATACCACAGTCATAACACAAGAAGGAAATTCCACATGAAGAATTTGTTTGTACTTCAGACAGGTGCGAAATACTGTTTCAACACAAATTTTAACTTGCTTCCAAATGATTTTAAGTCCCTATGAGGTCATAAATTATAAAAAATATGTTAAAACAATTTTTTCCAACTGCAATGTACATCCACGTACAAGCCCTACCACAGCGACCCCTATCCAGAAATCTAGCAGGATCTCCAGACCCTATTTTGGCAAGTTACAGTGTTCCCACAGAGAAGGTCCCTGCTCTTGTGAATGAACACCTTCAGCCTATTACTCAAACCTACCCAACTATATACAAGAATCAGCCATTTCCTTCACTGACTCTCCATAGTTTCTGTTTCTTTACCATGCAGTGCTCTTCTCGTCACTGCTGGTGCCAGCCCCTCTACACTAACATACTAACATCCCCAGTGCCCATGGCCTTGAGCTTTTGAATACTATCTTTCCCGACACCTGACTGACTCCAAACTTACAACCTCCTTCCTGGTCACTATGATCAACTATCAGGAAAAAGAAAACTGGCGTTCTACGGATCGGAGTGTGGAATGTCAGATCCCTTAATCGGGCAGGTAGGTTAGAAAATTTAAAAAGGGAAATGGATAGGTTGAAGTTAGATATAGTGGGAATTAGTGAAGTTCGGTGGCAGGAGGAACAAGACTTCTGGTCAGGTGACTACAGGGTTATAAACACAAAATCAAATAGGGGTAATGCAGGAGTAGGTTTAATAATGAATAGGAAAATAGGAATGCGGGTAAGCTACTACAAACAGCATAGTGAACGCATTATTGTGGCCAAGATAGATACGAAGCCCATGCCTACTACAGTAGTACAAGTTTATATGCCAACTAGCTCTGCAGATGACGAAGAAATTGAAGAAATGTATGATAAAATAAAAGAAATTATTCAGATTGTGAAGGGAGACGAAAATTTAATAGTCATGGGTGACTGGAATTCGAGTGTAGGAAATGGGAGAGAAGGAAACATAGTAGGTGAATATGGATTGGGGGACAGAAATGAAAGAGGAAGCCGCCTGGTCGAATTTTGCACAGAGCACAACATAATCATAACTAACACTTGGTTTAAGAATCATGAAAGAAGGTTGTATACATGGAAGAACCCTGGAGATACTAAAAGGTATCAGATAGATTATATAATGGTAAGACAGAGATTTAGGAACCAGGTTTTAAATTGTAAGACATTTCCAGGGGCAGATGTGGACTCTGACCACAATCTATTGGTTATGACCTGTAGATTAAAACTGAAGAAACTGCAAAAAGGTGGGAATTTAAGGAGATGGGACCTGGATAAACTAAAAGAACCAGAGGTTGTACAGAGATTCAGGGAGAGCATAAGGGAGCAATTGACAGGGATGGGGGAAATAAATACAGTAGAAGAAGAATGGGTAGCTTTGAGGGATGAAGTAGTGAAGGCAGCAGAGGATCAAGTAGGTAAAAAGACGAGGGCTAGTAGAAATCCTTGGGTAACAGAAGAAATATTGAATTTACTTGATGAAAGGAGAAAATTTAAAAATGCAGTAAGTGAAACAGGCAAAAAGGAATACAAACGTCTCAAAAATGAGATCGACAGGAAGTGCAAAATGGCTAAGCAGGGATGGCTAGAGGACAAATGTAAGGATGTAGAGGCCTATCTCACTAGGGGTAAGATAGATACCGCCTATAGGAAAATTAAAGAGACCTTTGGAGATAAGAGAACGACTTGTATGAATATCAAGAGCTCAGATGGAAACCCAGTTCTAAGCAAAGAAGGGAAAGCAGAAAGGTGGAAGGAGTATATAGAGGGTCTATACAAGGGCGATGTACTTGAGGACAATATTATGGAAATGGAAGAGGATGTAGATGAAGATGAAATGGGAGATATGATACTGCGTGAAGAGTTTGACAGAGCACTGAAAGACCTGAGTAGAAACAAGGCCCCCGGAGTAGACAATATTCCATTGGAACTACTGACGGCCGTGGGAGAGCCAGTCCTGACAAAACTCTACCATCTGGTGAGCAAGATGTATGAAACAGGCGAAATACCCTCAGATTTCAAGAAGAATATAATAATTCCAATCCCAAAGAAAGCAGGTGTTGACAGATGTGAAAATTACCGAACTATCAGCTTAATAAGTCACAGCTGCAAAATACTAACACGAATTCTTTACAGACGAATGGAAAAACTAGTAGAAGCCAGCCTCGGGGAAGATCAGTTTGGTTTCCGTAGAAACACTGGAACATGTGAGGCAATACTGACCTTACGACTTATCTTAGAAGAAAGATTAAGGAAAGGCAAACCTACGTTTCTAGCATTTGTAGACTTAGAGAAAGCTTTTGACAATGTTGACTGGAATACTCTCTTTAAAATTCTAAAGGTGGCAGGGGTAAAATACAGGGAGCGAAAGGCTATTTACAATTTGTACAGAAACCAGATGGCAGTTATAAGAGTCGAGGGACATGAAAGGGAAGCAGTGGTGGGGAAGGGAGTAAGACAGGGTTGTAGCCTCTCCCCGATGTTGTTCAATCTGTATATTGAGCAAGCAGTAAAGGAAACAAAAGAAAAATTCGGAGTAGATATTAAAATTCATGGAGAAGAAATAAAAACTTTGAGGTTCGCCGATGACATTGTAATTCTGTCAGAGACAGCAGAGGACTTGGAAGAGCAGTTGAATGGAATGGACAGAGTCTTGAAAGGAGGATATAAGATGAACATCAACAAAAGCAAAACAAGGATAATGGAATGTAGTCTAATTAAGTCGGGTGATGCTGAGGGAATTAGATTAGGAAATGAGGCACTTAAAGTAGTAAAGGAGTTTTGCTATTTGGGGAGCAAAATAACTGATGATGGTCGAAGTAGAGAGGATATAAAATGTAGGCTGACAATGGCAAGGAAAGCGTTTCTGAAGAAGAGAAATTTGTTAACATCCAGTATTGATTTAAGTGTCAGGAAGTCATTTCTGAAAGTATTCGTATGGAGTGTAGCCATGTATGGAAGTGAAACATGGACGATAAATAGTTTGGACAAGAAGAGAATAGAAGCTTTCGAAATGTGGTGCTACAGAAGAATGCTGAAGATTAGATGGGTAGATCACATAACTAATGAGGAAGTATTGAATAGGATTGGGGAGAAGAGAAGTTTGTGGCACAACTTGACCAGAAAAAGGGATCGGTTGGTAGGACATGTTCTGAGGCATCAAGGGATCACCAATTTAGTATTGGAGGGCAGCGTGGAGGGTAAAAATCGTAGAGGGAGACCAAGAGATGAATACACTAAGCAGATTCAGAAGGATGTAGGTTGCAGTAGGTATTGGGAGATGAAAAAGCTTGCACAGGATAGAGTAGCATGGAGAGCTGCATCAAACCAGTCTCAGGACTGAAGACGACAACAACAACAACATCCTCACCTACAATTACTTCTCCTTTGAAGATATCACCTACAAACAAATCTGTGGTACAGCAATGGGCACCTGCATGGCACCAGCATATGTTAACCTATTTATAGATCATCTAGAAGTATCTTTCATAAATATCCAGAATCTCAAACATTTCACTTGAAAATTGGAAATTTGTGGTAAGTCCTATGGGACCAAAGTGCTGAGGTCATTGGTTCCTAAGTTTACACACTACTTACTTCAACTTATGCTAAAGACAACATGCCCGAGGGAGGACTCAAACCTTCGATGGGGGCAGCCGCATGAACCGTGACAAGATGTCTCAGACGGCATGGCTACCCCATGGACATTTCACTTGGTTCAGTTTCATTGCAGACCTCGTCATGATCTGGACTGACAGTGAGAACACCCTATCCATGTTCCTTCAGAACCTCAAATCATTCTCACCCCTTTGTCATCTAGATCAATGTCGCCCTCCACCTCAAGGTCTACAACATCAGAAACTCCATCCAAAATCAAACTTACCAACCACCAACAATATCTCTACTTCAAAGGCTGCCACCCATTCCACACCAAAAAGTCTCTGCCATAAAGCCTAGTTACTCACAGCTGTTGCATCTGTAATTATGAGGAGTCCCTTTCCAACTATGCCAACAGCCTCACTGAGGCCTTCACAGACTGAAATTACCTTTCCAGTCTTGTCCAGAACCAGATCTCCCATGCCTTGCCTCCCCAGTCACCTACTATGGTGTATAGGGCTGTCTTCTGCATAGTTTCACCATGACACTTCCCTCTATCTTTAGTGGCCCAGGTTTCGCTCCTGACACACCTACAAGATTGTTAGCAAATAGATGAGGCAAGATACTGTGTAAGTGATACCAGCAGCTGCTACAGCATCTGGGAGTGCCAGCTTCACCACTACATGACATGTGAGTCACAGCATGCAGTGCTGTTATAAGCAGGTAGTATTTTACATCCACATGGTTACATGCTCACATGGTACCATGCTGCATCCTTCTGTACATGGGTACATAGGTCTGCACTCGATGCAGAGGAGGCTAGACATGTCCTGGACTCTGAATGATCAATAACCGCTTCAAGTCCTTGCAATGAACTGCGCCTGCCTTGGCTGCTGCAACTCCCACTGCCCACTGAATTGTTGTGCCATCTTCAGTGTGTGTCATATCTGCCACTGCACTTTCAATAGCCACTCATGAGGCATCACTTCATCACAGTAGCCACTGGCTGCCTATGAGCTCCTTGTCTCATAGGATCATTCTGAACTTTTTTCCCTGCTCCTCAAAATACTGTTCAAGATAGACAGTTTGTTATCAAGTTGTGAAGATATTCTCCCTCAGAAGTGTACTTTGCTTAGTTACTGTAATAAACTGTTCTGTTGTAAAAGTGTGTTTTGTCACACCTCAGTAGGGGATAGAACACCCATCAGCCCCATAGCCGATACCTGTGCCACCACAAAGGACACTCCTCTCATAAGAAGGTAAAGTTGTATGGCATGGCACATGACCTACTCTTGAAGTGCACCACAGCACAAATGTCCCCATTTGACACAGAGATAATAATCAACAATATTGCAAGCACTCATTTCATGAGACACTACACTGAGGTTTGTAATTTAATCCAGAACATTGGCACAAAGAGTGGTGATCATGGACTTTATGCACCCACACTCTTGTCCCCTCTGGCATAAAGGCAAAGAGAAAATTACCAACAGTGCATGGTGTATTAGGACAGTCATCCATCGAAGTACCAGCCATTCCCAATGCCATATCCTTCTCCAAACATACTCCACCTCTGCTCTCATATCCTTGAAATAGATCTAGATGCAAGACCTATCTCATACATCCTCTCTCTATCACTTATTCCAGTCGTGCCACAGACATCTAATATAGGCAAAGCCACCGGTGAAAGCAGCAGTGAGATTTAAAAACTTCACTGCAACCACCTGGACCTGACTACTAACAAACTGTCTGTCTGTACGAATGGACACTGCCTAACTGTAGTCAAGGGACATATTGATTACCCAGTTGCTGAGCATTTTGCCCAACATGGTGTGTTTCACAGTAATGACTGCATCACAGCCTGTGCTATATGAATTCTTCCCACCAACACCAGTTTTTCAGAATTACACATGTGGAAACTCTCCCTATAACATAGCTTTTGTTACTGTAACCCTCCCCCGCGGAATCCACTTTTGATAGTCCTCGTGCTCCAACTGCGTATTCCCTTCTCTGCTCCCATTCCAGTACTACACACATCTCCTGTCCTGCCAGTACTTAGTTCTTTCCCCTTCTCTACTTCACTCCTCCCCTCATCTCCCTACATACAAAGAGCACAGCCTGATGCTGCATGTAGCAGCCCAGTCCTGTCCCCACATTGTCCCTGCATACTCCCAAAGCAGCACTGGCATCTTGCCCCAGGCATACCCTGCTATACCTCCACCTACCCACCCCACACCTCTTTAGTACTGCCACTACCCACCCCAGATAAATTGCTGCTCACTTCAGATGCAGTTGCAGTTGGGCCTTACTGCCCGGAAATGACAGTGGCCATGTATGTTAATTGTGCTTGTGTGAATGCGTGTGTTTTCCACTTCTTATGAAGGACACAGCTTGAAAAAATTTCTGTGTGTGTGTGGAAAATGGAAATTTGTGGTAAGGACTATGGGGCCAAACTACTGAGGTTGTCAGTTCCTAGGTTTACACACTAATTAAACTAACTTATGCTAAGGGCAACACACACACACTTATGCCCGAGGGAGGACTCGAACCTGCGATGGGGGGAGTCGTATGAACCGTGACAAGATGCCTCAGACTGCACAGCTAACGTGTGTGTGTGTGTGTGCGTGTGTGTGTGTGTGTGTGTGTGGGTGCGCGCGCGCACACGCGTGCGTCTCAATACGTCCTCTGTGTGATGAGTAGCTTTTTTAAAATCATATATGAGTTTGTTCTCTAACTTTTTAAGTCAAGTTTGTGATGAAGCCTCTGTTGACAAATAATTTAAATGTATTTATTTATGCATTTATTTTACCTGGCAAGATTAGGGCCTTCAGGCCCTCTCTTACACCTAAGCAGGCATACTCAGATTGAACGAATTTCAGTTTCTACAGAACATTAAGGACATATAACGTGTTATACAGTACTAATGTTAAAGAAAAAAAAGAGATTATAACAGTAGTAAATGATAATTATAACAATCAAAAAAATAATTATAACAATCAAGAATAATAATAATAGTAATGACATATTTTTCTTTTATGAATGTCAGTCCTATTGCTAGTTGGGAATTTTCTAGTTATGTTCTTGCAGCTTGTGAGTTATCCTCATCGAGCAGAGACATAAGACGGTAGAATGGGGGTGAAAGAGATAAAGAAGAGGTAGTAAGGTTAGAGGAAGAGAAATAGAATGGTAAAATTCGAAGCTATGATGGAGAGGAGAAAGAAAGAGATGAGAGGGGAGGGGCACAACAATGGAGGCTATACCATCCCTAATATGTAAAATATGAGAGGGGCACATATGAGAGGGGCACAACAATGGTGGCTATACCATCCCTAATGTGTAAGTTTTGAATTCCGTCTTGAATGTTGAGTGGTTCTGGATAAGATGCAGATCACAGGGGAGCGCGTTCCATAGTCGTATGGCTGAGATGGAGAATGACATGGAGAAAGATTTTGTGTTATGTAAAGGTACAGCCAAGATTCTAGATGTATCCGATCTGGTATTGCGGTTGTGGGATGATGATAGGTGTTTAATGTGAGAAGATAAGTATTGGGGGCACCAGTGGCTAAGAAATCGATGAAGTAAGCACATCGTGTGGAGATCGCGTGCCTTATGTGAGCGTACCCAACCTAGCTGGGAGTATGACAGACTGATATGATCATACAACTGTATATTGCATACGTATCTAACGCAAGCATTCATCACTAGCTCGAGACATCTCGAATTTTCACTATTTGTGCCGTGTTGAACTGCATCACAGTAGTAAAAATTAGGCAAGACTAGTGTTTGGACTAATTTTTGTTTAACATGGGTTAGAAATATTTTTCTAAATTTATTAATTGCATGTAGGGAGGAGAGTGATTTCCGGCAAGCTGTGACTGTTTGTTCTTCCCAGTTTAGGTGTTCATCCAAGATTATTCCAAGGTCTTTTACTGTTTTTTGGTATGGTAGTTGGGTACCATTGAGGAGTATTTGAGGGACTGTTTCGCGAAAGTACTGGCTGATTAACTTTGGATGAGATATAAGTATGACCTGGGATTTCTTGGGGTTTGGTTTCATACCTAGGTTCTGTGCCCATCAAGAAACAGAGCAAAGATCTGCGTTCATACTCGCTACTGCGTTAGTAATGTTCTTGGGGCTTGCACTTATGTACAGTTGGATGTCGTTGGCATATAGATGGTAGTTGCAGGAGTGAATCACTGAAGAAGTATCATTAATGTACAGTGAGAAGAGTAATGAACCAAGGACGGAGCCTTGGGGAACTCCAGAGTGCACGTTTTTCCATGATGACTTTTCCGACCCACAAATGACTTGTTGACTTCTGTTTTTGAGGTAGCTGTCGAACCAGTGTATTGTGCTGTTTGAGAAATTGAGCTGTTTCTTTTTAATTAGTAATATATCAAAGTCAACTGTATCAAAAGCCTTGCTAAAGTCAAGCAGTGTTAGGATGGTAGCTTCACGTCTGTCCATAGCATGTTTAATGTCATCAGTTACTTTGATTAATGCAGTTGCTGTACTAAGGTGCTTTCAGGTAATCCGTCAGCTGTTCATGGTCGATGTATTCTAGGGCTTTAGATATTGCAGGTAGTATGCTGATTGGCCTGTAGTCACCTGGCGACTTAGGGTTGTCAGTCTTGGGTATAGGTTGAATTAAACTTTGCTTCCACTCAGTAGGATATGTACTACTGACAAGAGACAGGTTGAAGATGTCTGTGATAATTGGAATAATAGTGTCTACGAAGTTCTTAATCACGCCAATGCTCACTCCATCATCTCCTACTGCCTCGGAAGAGATTCTCATAATCGCCTTGTGTACTGTGCCGGTAGTGACATGTTTTAGGAAAACCTTGTCTCTCTAGAGATTGATATCTTGGGGCTGGTAATTTGTCGCTGCGTGGCAGTTTACAGCTGTTGAGAAGAAATTGTTTAATTCTTCTGCAGACGCTTGATAAACAGTGTCAGATCTTCGCTTCCCTATACCGAGACTGCGCAGCTTTTTCCACAGTGCAGCAGGTTTTGATATGCCACATACGACAGAGCGGGCATGTCTGATTTTGGCGTTCCTCACACTCTGCTTGGTTCTGTTTCGGAGTTTCCTATAAGCTTCGTACGCCTCGGGAGTTGGGTTATGCTTGAAGGCCCTATGTGCAGCATCACATTTATTTGTTAACTGGCGTAATGCAGTGGTGAGCCACGGAGTGGGAGCTCTTTTTACCTTGACAGTGCATTGAGGAGCATGTTTGTCATACAGTGCAATAATTTTGTGGCATAATTCCTGATTTTTTTTACTCACCTGTGCTCCACATATAATCAAGTTATCTATATGGAATTACTCAACATAGTTTTTTTTGTGAGCAATCCTACACTTAACTTATACATGGACAGCTGTTCAATCTAAAATATTCAGTAAAAATATGTGAAAATCAATAAAATAAAATCTGAATTGACAGTTTGAAGTCTCACATGCTGTAGCATATCAGTCAGTCCACAAGAATGTGTTGTATTACTCAGATAAATATAAGCGATAAACTTACCTACAACAACCAAACAAATCTATGACAGAAAGTCACCATCACTTGCAGTATATCTCAACATAGAGGATTTCATCATTTCTTTATGATTTGGCCATTATTTCAAATGAGTACATTTTTTTAGAAGTAGCAGATAAGAGAAAAGAAGTAAATAAATTTCTAAAGAGAGTTACAGGTTCCCCTTAGTCCTGCATGTCACTGATTTGGTAAAATTTCCAGAGAGCTATAACAGTCAGGGAAACTCTCCCTACACTGGAAATATTACTGTGATAAAGACCATGACAAGGATCAACATCAGTTTTAAGTCTGTAACATTCACGTCTGTGGATGAAATTTACACATAAAGTGTATATCTTGCAGATGCTACTGAGAATGGCAGGCGACTTGGCTGCAGAAATATTGGTTGGTTGTGGATTACATCACAACCTGGTTGTAGATTGTAGATTGTATTTTATTGGTCCTGTTGTCTACATAGCAGCTTATGCATAAGACATTGGACAAGTCAAGTTATAAATATACAGGCTGAAAGTAATTTCAAGGCATACATATTTAAGCTTACAATAATACATATTTAAGCTTACAATAATACACTTTACACACAAGTATTTATATAACACATTTCATAAATTTAAATATTCTTCAATGGAATAAAAGCAGTGATGCTGTAAATATGACTTTAGAGATTTTCCAAATGTATTGACCTCAGTGATAGCTTTTATGTTTTCAGGAAGTTTGTTATAAAGCTTAACTCCCATGTGAAAAGTACCTTTTTGGCACAGTGCTGTGCTGATTTGAGTCATATGTAAGTTCCTGTTTTGTCTGGCAAAGTGCTCATGTATATCACAGTTTTTTTGTAGCCTCTGGTCCTTGCCTATTACATTTAATTTAAAGAACAAAAGGGTTTCCATAATGTATACACACGGTAATGGGGGAATACCAGATTTCTTAAACAGGGGTTTACAAGAGTCTCTAGGCTTGCACCCAAACAAGATTCTAATGGCCCTTTTTTGTAGTTTAAAAGTGCTATTAGCTATTTTAGAGTTTCCCCAGAAGGTGACCCCATATCTAAGACGAGAATGAAAGTACGCATGATATGCATTCATTACTGTTTTCTCACTACAGCATGATTTTAATGAACAAAGAAGATAACATGTTTTGCTCAGTTCTGTATTGAGACATTCAATATGCTTATTCCATCTGATGTTACTCTGCAGCCAAAGTCCTAAGAATTTGGTTTCAGTACTGTTACCAACTGGTTCGTCATTGATAGAGACTGATGGGATAAACATGTCCTTGTTAGGAACATTGTGGAATTTTAGAGCAACGGTTTTCTTACTGTTTATTACAAGCTGGTTACTCTGTGCCCAGCTGCTAAGTTGTTTCGTGACCGTGTTTACTGTCTGCTGTAACTGTTCATCGTCGTCTCCTTTTAATAGAATCGTGGTGTCATCTGCAAATATGATTGATTTGTGTGCATCAATATTTAAGCTTAGATCATTTATGTACAGAAGAAACAGAAGGGGTCCCAATACGGATCCTTGGGGTACACCACATTTTATTTGTTTATAGTCAGGTAAGTGATTAGATACAGTTTTTAGTTCAATATCTGTGTGCTTGACGCACACTGCCTGCATACGATTTGTCAGGAAGGAACTGATCCACTTGTTGGACAGACCTCGAATACCATATCTTTCTAGCTTTGATAGCAGAATTTTATGGTCCACCATGTCAAATGCTTTTGACAAGTCAATAAAGACTCCTATTGTTTCCTGTTTTTTGTCCATCAGGTTTAGGATGGAATTGATGCACTCATAGACAGCCGTTGTCGTTGACCTCTTATTTCTGAATCCATGTTGTTCATTACATAGGGTGCTGTTTTTATTTATAAATTTCATAAGTTTCTCATACATAACTTTTTCCAATACTTTAGAGATGCAGGAGGAAATTGTGATGGGTCTGTAGTTATTTACATTGTCTTTATCCCCTTTTTTATATACAGGAATAACTTTTGATGTTTTTAACACATCAGGGAAAGTGCCTGCCTGAAGTGAGCAGTCGCATAAATGTGTGAGTACTTCAATTAGGTTTGATGCGCTCTTCTTTAACATTGTTGCAGGTATACCATCAATACCTGCCGATTTGGAATTTTTTAGTCCTTTTATTGCTTTAGCTACTTCATCTTGTGAAACAGAACTGATGTACATTGATCCTCTACATGTACTTATTTTATATTCATTTGCCTGGATGCTCTTAAAGTTTGATTGTAACATATTTTCAGCAACACCTGTGAAAAAGTTGTTAAATGTATTAGCTACTTCTAAGGGGTTTGTTACTTTTTTATTTTTATGTGATAGTGTTATATTTTTCCAAGGTTGTCTGTATTCTCCACATTCTTTTTTTATAACACTCCACATAGCCTTTGATTTATTAGCTGAATTATAAATGATTTCATCATTATGCATTATTTTTGCTGCTTTTATTACTTTTCTTAATATTTTGGAGTATTTTTTATAGTATGCGCGTACTACAGGTGAGGAATTTTTTGAGTTACATATTTCATGAAGTAGTCTTTTCTTCTGGCATGAAACCCTTATTCCCTTTGTGATCCAGCTGTTTGTTCTAGAGTTTCCCCGTATGGTTAATGTTTTCAGTGGGAATGCAAGTTCAAAGAAATGGGTTATTGTATCACTGAAAGTGTCGAATTTTTCATTTATATCATTCATTTTGTACACTCCTAGCCACTTTTCTTTCTGTAATAAGTTGTTGAAGTAGTTCACATTATGCTGATTATAGCTTCGATATGTTGTTCTAAGAGACATGTTGTTAATAATACTGCCTTGTACTTTTATGCTTAATATTTGAGCAAGGTGATCACTAAAACCTGCATTGAAAATTTTTAGTGAGGTGTTGTGTAAACTCTTCTTTACTAGAAACTGATCAAGAGCTGTTTGACAAGTTTCAGATACTCGGGTAGCTGCTTTTACTTCAGCCTTTAAATTGTAGGACGTTGCAAGGTTCAAAATGGTCTCCCTATTTCCACTATTCGTGAGGAAGTCAATATTGAAGTCACCACAGATTATCAATTCACAATCTATTTTATTTACTTTATTTAGCAATGACTCCATTTTGTTTAAGAAAAGTTCAAAATTCCCAGACGGTGATCGGTAAACTGTAGCAATAACCAGGTTGAACTGAGTAATTTTTATAGCTGCAATTTCATAATCCTTTTCGACATTTGCCCTAGTTAAGTCAGGTAGTGTAATAAAATCTACATTTTCCTTTGTGTAAATTGCTACCCCACCCTGTTTGCTGTTTTTCCTGCAGTAGTAAGCAGCCAAGACAAATTTGTTTATTTTCGTATTCTGGATTAATTCTGGGTTAAGCCAGTGCTCAGAAATGCATAACACTGAGATATCATTAAGTTCATGTGTCAATAGAACGTTAATTTCATCGATCTTATTACGCAGGGATTGCACATTATGGTGATAAATTTTTAGTTCGGGCGTATTCACGATTTGGTAATTGGGAATCATATTTACAGCATCACATACCTCTAGTTTAAATTAGGAACGTCAGCAGCGTTGTATTTTCGTTCTTCTTTCTTGTTTATTTTGTTTTCCTCGCTGTTGGAAGGATGTTCAGGAAGCTGATAAATTGTTCTATCCCTTACAAGTCTTTCTTTGATTATTTGACTAACACGATCACAAACAAATCTTTTCCCATCATAGTTCAAATGCATTCCATGCTTCGTGTGCAGATTTCCATGCAGCTTGCTTATATCCAGTACATCGCACTTAGTGTATTGAGAACACAGTTTCCTTATTTTAATGTTTGTTTTCCGAATTTCTTTGTTTACACACGAATTATAAATCAGATCATGCCTATGAGGAAGTGTGGCAACTACTGTGTTTCTGCATTTATTAGCTTGTAAAAAATTCTGTAGCGTTTTCACGCAAACCTCTGCTTCATTTTTTGCCACATCGTTTGAACCCATTATACAGACGATAAAGTCATTTTCTTGCATTAATTTCGTCTGAGAGTTAATGTCTACAACATTTTTACATCCCGCTCCCGGTTTCACTACACTAGTTACTGCTATGTCGCGATTTTTCTCACGGAGCATGCTGGATAGATTCCTGCCATGACTGTCTGCTAGTAATAGTACACTACTCTTTTTCTCTGATGATCTGTGTTTGTTGTTGACAGTATTTGAAAAAACGCTATTCATTTTCAGTTCACTGTCTTTTTCAAGTTCACGATCATTTGGAGAGTCGTTATCACAGTCACTTGTTTGCAAAACATGATATTTGTTTTTCTCCGAAAATGTGACATTTTTAGCGGACTTTGTTGTTCTTTTTGTAGTTGGAACACTATTTTTGTACGGCACTTTTACCCACTCGGACGATATATTACTTTTGTCTTGCATCACTTCACTTAGTGTTGGCTTCGATCGCAGATCCCGATTTTCTTTCTTGAGTGAGTCAATATCGCTTCTTAAGGAACTGACTATGAATTGTAAGCTAGCAATTCGTTCTTTTAGCGTTGTTATTTCAGTGTTACAATTCTTACAAACTCCCTTTTTAACAGCATAACTATAACTATTTCTCAAGTTAGATTCACACACTTCTACACTCGCGGCCATCTTGATGGTGCTCTTTGTAACCTTATCATGTACCAGGAAAAGCTATGTTTTTATAGTAACTATTATGTTGTTACATTTTATAGTTTATTTGATGCTGTTCTCATTAGTTTCCACCCTTCCAATCTGCTTTTAAATTAATATTTCTGGTTTATTTTCCATTTATTAATTTTTTCCTTTGATTTGGCAACTGCCTGAAGCTCAGTAACACTTCAGGATCTGAATTTCATCAGTCACAATTCACTGTTATTTTCAGTTCCTTTGTTATGCCTTCTACATCTCTTGTGATCTGACATTCTGAGTCACTTTGGCTTCTCAATGCCATTTTTATATCTTTCCTTAGCTCATCCCATCAAGAAAGTGAATGACAGCTTTGTGATAGGATAATTATAGGAACAAAATGCCAGATGGGAACCTTCTCTACAATATCTGCCTGTTCTCAATTTAAGGTAATTTTTGTCTTCTATTTCATTCTTCTTTCGCCACAGCTTTTCCTTGTCTTTTCTGTTGATTTCCCTAATTTTTGTCCCTATTATCCAATTCCTCTAATATCTAGCTTTGTTCTCTTCTTTTATCTCATTTGATTCATATTAACATTCATATTGAGCTTGGCTGCTACCCTCTTTGCCATTTCAGTACTCAGGTTTTCAAATTTCATCCATTGTCAATAATCCATTTTTGTTCTTGTGCAGCCTGGTAACTCTTCCTTGGAACAAAGTCCTGAGTGATGTATTCTGTAACTCTTCCTGTATTTTTAAGCCTTACCAACCTATTTTCCTATAATCTTTACCTGCTGGAAGAAAGAGCTATAGGTTCTAAAAGACAGTAATTTTATGTCTTTATATGTGTTTGTCTTGTAGTTAGGTAGACGATGGGAAATTTTACAGACATGCATTCAATTATTTTCCAAACATTAGAAAACAGGTAGAGAGACAAAGGAAGGACTTACTGGACAGTTTAACCTGGGTCCATGTGCCAATCCAGAAACTGCTCCTTGTTTGAGTGGCTGTATATATTTCGAAGGAATTGAATCTATATTTGCTGCACTATCAGGACTCCGGTCAAAAATCAATAAATCTTGGCTGTTTCCTTTTCTCTCAGCATCAGGGGTCAATGACAATGTAATTGTGACATTCTGCAGTTTGTTTCCTGAAATTATTAAATTTATGTAATTAGAAAATATAAATATGAACACACAACAAAATTTCCAGTTTCAAACAATGGAATATCCAGGATGGAAAGTAACAATATTATGAGATGGGAAGTTGTAACTCGCCATATAGGGGAGATGCTGAATCACAGATAGGCACAACAAAAAGACTCTCACAATTAAAGTTTTCAGTCATTGACCTTCGTCAACAATAGACACACATACACACACTCAGTGTGGTTTCAGCTGCCTGAGACTGCCGTCATGTGTGTGTGTGTGTGTGTGTGTGTGTGTGTGTGTGTGTGTGTGTGTGTCTTTATTGTTGACAAAGGCCAATGGCCAAAAGCTTTAATCATGAGAGTCTTTTTGTTGTGCCTACCTGCGACTCAGCATCTCCACTATATGGTGAGTAGCAACTTTCCTTCTTATAAAAACTCCAGTTTGGAATATAAAACCTAGTATGAGAAAAGTGAATCAGTTACTGTGTAGGGGAAGCAGTGAGCATTAGACAGAATTATAAACAAACATTATAGCTCAGATTTTAAACATGATTTGTCTTTGAGAGAACATACAAGCACATGAACACATGCTTGCACACATAAATTAAGTTTTGGTGGGTAAGCACTGCCAGCTGCTGTCTTTCTTTCACAAGATTGTAATTCAGCACACTACCTGAAGGCAGTGTGAAGGTACTTAGTGAACTGGTCTGTTTGTATTTTTGTTGAGTGAGATGCAAAAGCTGCAGGGCAAAACCCAGTGTTAAATAGAGAGCTCATTAATTGTATGGTGTTGCTAATAACCCCCCATCACGAAAAATTAATTAACCCCTTCACCCCATATCCTTACAACAGCCTCTTGTTCACAAACAGATCTCCCTTATTGTATCCTTTCATGATAATAATAATTCAACCAGACCTCACTGAACTGCCACAAAGGAACACTCTCTCACTTCAAATCATCATTCCTGATTAGAGCAACTTCATTGCATCCTTCACCATGATTCTGACTATCTCTTCTTGTGTCCTGAAATGAGGAATAGGTTCCCAAAAATGAAACTTCCTGGCAGATTAAAATTGTGTGCCGGACCGAGACTCGAACTCGGGACCTTTGCCTTTTGCGGGCAAGTGCTCTACCATCTGAGCTACCCAAGCATCACTCACACTCCGTCCTCACAGCTTTACTTCTGCCAGTACCTCGTCTCCTACTTTCCAAACTTTACAGAAGCCCTCCTGCAAACCTTGCAGAACTAGCAGTTCTGAAAGAAAGGATATTGCAGAGATATGGCTTAGCCACAGACTGGGGGATGTTTCCAGAATGAGATTTTCACTCTGCAGCGGAGTGTGCGCTGATATGAAAAGAAGACAAAGGTCCGGAGTTCGAATCTCAGTCCGGCACACAGTTTTAATCTGCCAGGAAGTTTCATATCAGCGCAGACTCTGCTGCACAGTGAAAATCTCATTCAGGTTCCCAAAACTCCTCTTCCTAAAAGGTAGTCTACCTCTCAATCAACTTACAAAATATCTTAGTTTATTCTTATATATCTCTTGGGGTCAGACTGTCACTATACAGGTTATATTTTTGTTTACAACCCCCATATTATTTATTTATTTGTATTTCTTTTTGATATAGTTATCAAATTACGGGTTTTACAAATGTCATACTGTGACAATGGTATATAGTACACATCATATTTGCGTACAAAGGTTTAATACATAACATACAGTGTATTCCCAATTATTTGTGTGTGGATTATCCTGTTTGAAGTTTATTTGGGAGTGGGGGAGATGTGCAATATTTTTCTCTACCAAACAATAAAAAACAACCCATCATATAACAATAAGGGCCATCACTGTTGCTTAAACAACTGTCGCATGACAACAGAGTACCATTTATATTGTTACTGACAGCATATTCCATGTACAACGAAAACAAACTCAGTTTTCTGATGTTAATTGGCATTTAAGAGTCAAGAAAGCAAGTTAAAAGAAACTTGTAAAACATATGATGGAGAGCAAAAGAAGCATGTGTTGACATTAAAACAGAAATTACTATAATCTGAAAGATTTGAGAAGGGGAAAATTGTTGCAAAAACTAAGTGCTGATCTGTGGTACTGGAATGCAGACTATTTGAGAAATTAGAAAGAATCTGCAGAAAATACAGTATTTTGTCAGGGAATTCAATTCTTGTTCTGGACCATCTGCATGATAAAGCATAATAAAGAATTAGATGCTGCGCTCTTACAATGGTTTAGCCAAAAATGATCAGAAGGTGTCATTGTTTCAGCCATGATGTGTGCCAAAAAAAAGTCAAGTTTTTCATGAAGCTCTATGTTTACAGGGAGATTTAATGGATGGATAACCAATTTCAAACATCATGGGATTTATGAACTTACACTGCAAGGAGAGTGGCTTAATTCAAATCTTGTGACAACTAATTACTTCCAGGAAGAGTACCAGAAATTTGAGGAAGAAGACAATTTCACAACAGACAAAATTTATAATGCAGACAAAAATGGTCCATATAGGAAACATCTACCAACCAGAACCCTTGCTTTTAAGAGCAAAGTTCATGTTCCTAGATACAAGTGGTCTAAAGGACGCATTACAAATTTGTGAACCACTAATTCTTCTGGAAACAACAAAGTGAAACTATTTGAGATTAGAAAATCAACAAGCCCTCAGAGTTCAAGGACGTCACACCTACAGATCTCACTGTACATTATTACAGTCAAAAAGAAGTATGGATGGATAGTGAAAGTTACAAAAACTTGTTTCACACACACATTTTATACCAGAGGTTTGACAGTTTCTAAAGGGAGGTGAAAGGATTGCCACAGAAGACTGTTCTATTGCTTGTTAACATCACAATGAAAGGATTCTATTATATGATGATGGTCTCATCATAACTACGTTTTTACCTCCTAACATGACTGCCATCATACAGCCAATGGATCAAAGCATAATTGCAACAATTAAACTGGGCTGATAGACTGTGAATGCTAATAGATGATGATTTGGTGGTATTATACAAGAAGCTGACAATTCCAGATTCCATACATGGGATTTCTGATGCCTGGTAGGAAGTCAAGCCACATACACTAGTTTGATCATGGAGGAAAATTCTTCTGGATATAGAAGAAAGTGATTTTCATGGTTTCAGTAATGAAGAAATATCAACTGCACAAATAATGAGCTGTTGACTGGTTTAAATGGTTTTGAGGATGTCGATGAAGAAAACTTGAATGACTGGCTGAGGACTGACACATCTAACTCTGGCTTCCAGCACATGTGTGTCACCAAAATTGTAACTGCTGTTTCACAACAAAACAAAGAAGGGGACAGTGAATATAAAAATGGTGATGAAGAGAAAGGCCCTGTCAGTCATTGTACCCCACTGTAATGTGTTAATACTCTTCTAGATTACATGGGGACAGACGGAGTTTCAGTATAATGACATTATTGCTAAAAAAAAAAATTTGAAATTACATGCAAAAAAATGTCACCTACTCTCAGAAGCAAAGCAATATCATAGACTATTTTAAGAAATAAACAGGCCAACAGTACCTATGCACAGAACTTGGAGAAACTTTCAAACACAGAATACATGTTCGAAAATATCTCTATTACTATTGTTTTTTAATTATTTGTGCACCTTCTCCCCGGCATTGAGCCCAAATAATTGGGAGTCTACTGTATTACCTACAGAGGTTAATATGTAATATATACAGAATAGAATTATTTCAGTGAATAAAGACATTTATTTACAAGAAAAGTATTTAATTTTATTTTAAATGGGTTGCCTACATACACTATTATTTATTCTGTCAATTTGTTGTATCACATTGAGCCACTGATATATAAATTCTGGTATGGTATTTTTAATTTTTTCTTTTATCTGTGATAACCATGCTTATTTCTTATGTTGTGATTATGTTCATCATAACATATGGGTATGTTGCCCCGATAGCTTACAAAAAATGTTATAAGTCAATATATAGACAATAATTATACAGTAATCTATTTATTTTTGATAAGGGCATCACAATAGGATTTCCTGTATCCCAGACCATGTATCAGCCTAACAGCTCTTTTTTCTAGTACCAGTATTCTGTCCAGCAGCACATACCCACAGTTCTGTTCCATAATTTATAAATGGGAAAATTATCCCAAAGTAAACTGTTTTTAGTGTTTTACGAGGGCCATTCAGAAAGTAACCTCTGGTTGATTTAAAAAAATACACCAAGTTAAATAAAAATATTTTAATATATACATCTTACAACTACATCTTTGCACTATTTTTCTACATAGTCTCCATAGCGATTGAGGCACTTATCGTATCTCTTCACAAGCTTTGAAATTCCTTCTGCATAAAAATCACCCGCTTGTGCCTGGAGCCAGCCTGTGACCGCATCTTTGAGCTCTTCGTTGTCATCAAACCGCTGTGACCCGAGCCATTTCTTCAAATGCATGAAGAGGTGATAATCACTTGGCGCCAGGTCTGGGCTGTAAGGTGGATGGTTGATAACGTCCCACTTGAAGGACTCAAGAAGGGCCGTTGTTCTGCAAGCAGAGTGAGGACGGGCGTTATCGTGCAAAAAAACGATACCGGAAGTCAGCATACCACGGCGTTTGTTCTGTATAGCCCGTCGTAACTTTTTTATTGTTTCACAGTACACGTCTTGATTAATGGTCATACAACGTTCCATGAATTCAACCAACAACACTCCTTTGGCATCCCAAAACACCGTTGCCATCAGTTTTCTGGCAGAAAAATCTTGCGAGGCTTTTCTTGGTTTGGTAGGCGAATTTGAATGTGCCCACATCTTTGATTGTTCTTTTGTCTCAGGGTTCACGTACTTAATCCAGGTTTCGTCACCGGTCACGATTCTGTTTAACAATGGTTCTCCTTCGTCCTCATAACGTGACAGAAAGTTTAATGCAGAGGCCATTCTTTGAGTTTTGTGGTGGTCGGTAAGAATTTTGGGCACCCATCGTGCACAGAACTTACGGTAACCCAATCTTGCTGTCACTATCTCATACAAGAGAGTCTTATAAATCTGTGGAAAACCAGTAGACAACTCCGACATTGAGAAACGTCGATTTTCACGAACTTTTGCATCAACTGTCTGAACGAGTTCGTCAGTCACCAATGATGGTCTACCACTCCTCTCTTCATCATGAACGTTTTCTCGTCCACTTTTAAATAAACGTACCCATTCACGGACAACTCCTTCACTCATAGCTCTTGGTCCGTACATGGCACAAAGCTCACGATGAATAGCTGCTGCAGAATATCCTTTGGCTGTGAAAAACCTTATGACAGCACGCACTTCACATTTGGCGGGGTTTTCTATTGCAGCACACAATTCAAACTGCCACAAAAACTAAACTAGCACAGGTACGACATTCACTCGACCACGGCTTGATGCCGACTGACCTGTTGAGTGCGTGAACGCACAGATGGCGTCGTTAGTCCCCCCACAACCCGCACTGTGACCAATCGGAGGTTTCTTTCTGAACCGCCCTCGTATTATATACAAGTGCAATGCACTGCTTATTTTCCTGCATATCTAGTTAACATGGTTTTCCCATGGAAGATTGCCATATGAGTCCAGACCAAGGACTTTAGAATCTGTTGATTTCTCTTGCCCCATTTTGATAATTTATTTTTTTGCACTGTTAAAGTTTTTTAGGTAAACAGATAAGATTTTTCTCACCCCATGAACCATAGACCTTGCCATTGGTAGGGAGGCTTGCATGCCACAGTGATACAGATAGCCATACCAATGGTGCAAGCCCAATGGAGGGGCATCTGTTGATAGGTCAGACAAACTCATGGTTCCTGAAGAAGGGCAGCAGCCTTTTCAGTAGTTGCGGGGGCAACAGTCTGGATTATTGACTGATCTGGCCGTGTAACATTAACCAATATGGCCTTGCTGTGCAGATACTGTGAAAGGCTGAAAGCAAGGGGAAACTACAGCCGTAATTTTTCCTGAGGGCATACAGCTTTGCTGTATGGTTAAATGATGATGGTGTCCTCTTGGGTAAAATATTCTGGAGGTAAAAGAGCCCCCATTCAGATCTCCAGGCGGAGACTACTCAGGAGGATGTCATTATCAGGAGAAAGAAAACTGGCATTCTATGGATCAGAGCATGGAATGTCAGTTCCTTAATCAGGCAAGTAGGTCAGAAAATTTAAAGGGAAGTGGTTATGTTACAGTTAGATACAGTGGGAATTAGTGAAGTTCGGTGGCAGGAAAAACAAAACTTCTGGTCAGGTGAATACAGGGTTATACATGCAAAATCAAATAGGGGTAATGCAGGAGTAGCTTTAATAATGAATTAAAAAAATAAGAGAATGGGTCAGCTACTACAAACATCATAGTGAACACATTATTGTAGCCAAGATAAACATGCAGCCCACGCCTACCACAGTAGAACAAGTTTATATGCCAACTCGCACCACAGATGACGAAGAGACTGATGAAATGTATCATGGGATAAAAGGAATAAAGATGGTATTAAGTGAATATGGAATGGGGTAATGAAGGAAAGAGGAAGCCCTTGGTAGAATTTTGCACAGAGCATAACTTAATCATAGCAAACACTTGGTTTAGGAATTATAAAAGAAGGTTGTATGCATGGAAGAGGCCTGGAGACATTAGAAGGTTTCTGATAGATTATATAATGGTAAAACAGAGATTTAGGAACCAGGTTTTAAATTCTACGACATTTCTAGGTGCAGACGTGGATTCTGGCCACAGTATATTGGTAATGAACTGTAGATTAAAACTGAAGAAACTGCAAAAAGGTTGGAATTTAAGGAGATGGGACCTGGATAAACTGAAAGAACCAGAGGTTGTAGAGAGTTTCAGAGACAGCATTAGGGAACGACTGACAGGAACAGGAAAAAGAAACACAGTAGAAGAAGAATGGGTAGCTTTGAGAGATGAAATAGTGAAGGCAGCAGAGGATCAAGTACGTAAAAAGACAAGGACTAGTAGAAACCCTTGGGTAACAGAATAGATATTGAATTTAAATGATGAAAGGAGAAAATACAAAAATGCAGTAAATGAAGCAGGCAGAAAGGAATACAAATGTATCAAAAATGAGATCAACAGGAAGTGCAAAATGGATAAGCAGGGATGGCTATAGGACAAATGTAAGGATGCAGAAGCATGTATCACTAGAGGTTAGATAGATACTGTCTACAAGAAAATTAAAGAGACTTTTGGAGAAAAGAGAATATCAAGAGCTCAGATGGAAACCCAGTTCTAAGCAAAGAAGGGGTATATAGAGCGTCTATACAAGGGTGGTGTACTTGGTTCAAATGGCTCTGAGCACTATGGGACTCAACTGCTGAGGTCATAAGTCCCCTAGAACTTAGAACTACTTAAACCGAACTAACCTAAGGACATCACACACATCCATGGCCAAGGCAGGATTCGAACCTGCGACCGTAGTGGTCGTGCGGTTCCAGACTGTAGCACCTAGAACCGCTCGGCCACTCCGGCCGGCGGTGGTGTACTTGACGACAATATTATGGAAATGGAAGAGCATGTAGATGAAGATGAAATGGGAGATATGATAATGCGTGAAGAATTTCACAGAGCACTGAAAGACCTAAGTTGGAAAAATTCCCCAGGAGTAGACAACATTCCATTAGAACTATTGATAGCCTTGGGAGAGCCAGCCCTGACAAAACTCTACCATCTGGTGAGCAAGACGTATGAGACAGGCAAAATACCCCCAGACTTCAAGAAGAATATAATAACTCCAATCCCAAAGAAAGCAGGTGTTGACAGATGTGAAAATTACTGAACTATCAGATTAATAAGTCACGGTTGCAAAATACAGACATGAATTCTTTACAGACGAATGGAAAAACTGGTAGAAGCCAACCTCGGGGAAGATCAGTTTGGATTCTGTAAAAATGTTGAAACACCTGAGGCAATACTGACCCTACAACTTATCTTAGAAGATAGATTAAGGAAAGGCAAACCTATGTTTCTAGCATTTGAAGACTTAGTGAAAGCTTTGACAATGTTGACTGGAATACTTTCTTTCCAATTCTGAAGGTGACTGGTGTAAAATAAAGGGAGTGAAAGGCTCTCTACGATTTGTACAGAAACCAGATGGCAGTTATGAGAGTTGAGGGGCATGAAAGGGAAGCAGTGGTTGGAAATGGAGTAAGACAGGGTTGTAGTCTACCCCCAAGTTTATTCAATCTGTATATTGAGCAAGCAGTAAAGGAAACAGAAGAAAAATTTGGAGTAGGAATTAAAATCCATGGAGAAGAAGTAAAAACTTTGAAGTTTGACGATGACAATGTAATTCTGTCAGAGACAGTAAAGGACCTGGAAGAGCAGTTGAATACAATGGACAGTGTCTTGAAAGGAGGATATAAGATGAGCATTAGCAAAAGTGAAGGATACTGGAATGCAGTCTAATTAAATCAGATAGTGCTGAGGGAATTAGATTAGGAAATGAGCCACTTAAAGTAGTAGATGAGTTTTGCTATTTGGAGAGCAAAATAACTGATGATGGTCGAAGTAGAGAGGATATAAAATGTAGACTGGCAATGGCAAGAGAAGCATTTCTAAAGAGGAGAAATTTGTTGAAATCGAGTGTAGATTTTAGTGTCAGGAAGTCTTATCTACAAGTATTTGTATGGAGTGTAGCCAGGCATGGGTATGAAACATGGACAATAAATAGTATAGAAAAGAAGAGAATAGAAGCTTTCAGAATGTGGTGCTACAGAAGAATGCTGAAGACTAGATGGGTAGATCACATAACTAATGAAGAGGTACTGGAAAGAATTGGGGAGAAGAGGAATTTGTGGCACAACTTGACTAGAAGAAGCAATCAGTCAGTAGGACACATTCTGAGGCATCAAGGGATTACCCAATTTAGTATTGGAGGGCAATGTGGAGGGTAAAATCTTAGAGGGAGACCAAGAGGCGAATACACTAAGCACATTCAGAAGGATGTAGGTTGCAGTACTTACTTGGAGATGAAGAAGCTTGCACAGGATAGAGTAGGATGGAGAGCTGCATCAAACCAGTCTCTGGATTGAAAACCACAACATCAGGTAAGAATTTAACAAATATGTGCATGATATTGCATGCCCTCAGTTTCTGCAAGAGAACTGCATGCTTCACCAGGTCAAAGACGTTTTGAGAGCAAAAAATATGCCTACAGTATGCTTTCTTTCATCCAGATAGCTATAAATTTAATGCAGAAATTCTGTGACAGCTGTTACTGTGCTGCGATCTTTTGAAATTCATGTTGGTTTTCTGTGAGGAGACAATTTTTAGTGAAAAAGGCACCATGCTGTGCCAGCATCATTGATTCAAAAATCTTACTAAATGTAGGAATCAGTGATACTGATGTGTAGTTTGAGGCTTCATCCTCTGTTCCTTTTTTATGTATTGCTCTGACAGTGCTCCTTTTCAGGACCTTAGGACACATGCCTTCTTTCATGCTACAAGGGATGAGACATGTAACTGGTTTAACTACAATATTTGTGAATTTTTAATTTCTGAGCTGGAGAGACTGTACCAATCACTTGTATGTGTGTTTTTAGCTGCAGAGTTATTTTACAACTTCTAGTTCTTTTACTTCCTCAAATTCAAAGCCCTTGTTGTTGTGTAGCAGAGTATTGGGATGTTAAGTGGATATGTGTCTGGAATTATGGTGCCAGTTAGGAAGATAAAATATTTGTTAATGATATTATAAACAGTTTTTTAGTCTTGTATCAGTTGTTCTACAAATCTGATATTTATTGCTTTCCAGGTGTGTTTCTAAATGTTTTACAGTCTTTGTTCATGAGATTCCAGGACAATGGCTTACATTTGCTACTGATTCACTGTGGACTTGTTACCCGAGATTTGGGAGTACTGATTTGAAACTTTACTTAGCACTGATACATTTTTCATTGAAAATGAACAGCCCATATGATTTGCACATCGTACAGAGGTCGTGGATATTCTCTCTAAGCATGACTAATCTAGCTGGTTGTTTTAATTTAACTTCTTTATCTCACTGATTGAGAAATGTTTTTGTTTTAACTGGACAAAAAGAGTTAAAATGACTCTCATTCCATTTATTATTATATCTTTCTAACTGACAGGCACTGTCACAACTGTCTCTAGCTAGTGTATTTTTGAATCTGATTATGTTGCAATATTCCAACACATGTATCAATTACCACCTCAGTTCCGAATGCTTTAACCGCCATTACTTCTAACATTCTGTGTTGTAATTAAAAAAAAGTATATAAATATCACTAAATATTATTAAATATGAAAACACTTTTTAAAGTGATATAACATGATTGCATTATAAAATATGTTCTCTGCTTACATGAATTTTTAGGCTATCGGACTTCATTTCTACTTCTTCAATTGTAACTGCAGGAAGCGGCCTTCAAGTACACCAGCACTTGTCAGACTTAAGAAAATCCTCCTTACTTGGTTTCATGTCACTTGAATAAGAAATACTTAATACTGGTATCAAATTTCTTTCTTATTTCAAACATGTGATACAAAATACTCGTAGCCCATCATCCTCCGCACAGCACTACTTAATAATAAATTTTAATTTTAGGTTATCCTAGGGGTCTTTAACCATGTACTTATACAATTGTCCCCACACTGAACATTGACATGTTATGGAGACGTACAGCGTTTTTTTTTAATTATATATTTACATTTGCTGATAGGGTCGATGCCCTTTATTTGTCGACTTCCCTTTAATTTAATGGAATGGATATTTCAGCTTATCCTACATATTTAAAATTTCTGCTAGAAATTAAAAGGTTATATACATAATATGACAGTCCATTACATATTTGAATTCAGTGCACTAACAATAATGTTCAGTTTGCTTCATTCTCGCTGCCGGGTTTCATGCTGGCACACTGGCCAATTTGGCGTCTTAAGAGCTAGACGCTAACAGTCAACATGCTAGATGCTACTGTTGCACATGCGTGCACTCGCTTTCTTAGTGTTGATTTCACATTGAGTGTCACACTTTCCCCTGAGTGTCACATATCAAAGAATTGCCGTGGCATTTGTCTTCACGTTCTGGGTGCAGTGGGTTTGCGCTTATTGTTCAAAATCTGATGCTGTGGCAGAAGATCTCAATTTTTATGGCCCAGGCATCATTATTACTCATCGTACTCACATTTTCAGCGGAGAGAACCCTGACCAACAGCATCTGGCAATGAGGTAAGTACCTGCTCGAACAACTCTAGTTCACTTGTTAAAGTGTCAAGCATTGTGAGCCACAATACTCGTAAATTATTCCGTTGCCCACACATGGTAATGTCACCAAACTTGACCATCCATTTGTTGAAAGACACATAAGCTGTCCAAAACGTAGTATAAATTGTTTGTCCTTAAAGTTCATTTCCTCATATGGAGTTTGGTTTCCAATGAAAATTCATACAAGTATTGAGTTACAACAGAATATAACTTGATAGATTATACCTATGGCTGACATTCCATCCATTGCTTATACTACAAACATGAATTTTTCAAGTTTTAAAATGTCACAAATTTTTCATTAACTGGGTTCTGTTACTATAGTTTGTTTGTTAGTTTCAATTTCTCTTCATTTACATCACATGTACAAATTAATTACATATAACATTATTATGACACAATACAAGCATATGATACATTTATGCTTCATTTTATATATAGGCTTTGATCACTTATGGGAGATCATTTCTTACTTAGGTAGAGGAGGGAGAAAAACCTTTGAAATAGGACCAAAACATCGCGCATTGCTGGCCTAACTACACTTGGCGCTGCCTCTTTGTTTGGGAGGGAATAAAGGAAATACTCATCTACTGGTTCAAGGATTTATGGGGAAATGTTACTCATACAATGATAGACTAGTTGCCAAGGAACTTTTGTTTCATTGAAATAATGTGTACTGACTAATCATTCATGTAGTATCAAGTTGTTTCTTCATGTGTTAGTGCTGTTTACTTCACTTCATGTGTAGCTTAGTGCAAAACATGATGTTTTAACCACTGAAGACTTATTTTTCTTGAATACCTAGAAATGTTATTCAAGCTTTCATGTGACATGATAAGATTAACTGGTTTTTGTAAAATCACACTCTTCAATGTTTGTGTGTACTCTGCAGTGATACTGATAACTGTCATGGAGATACATTGCGATGATGTATATTTCATTTTTCATTTGCCTTAAGACCTTTGTATAATTATCCTTATAACTAAATTGTTTGCTCAAGGTGTAACCCATTTCTTCATTTGGTACATGCTACTCTCGACATAATTCTCTTCTTCTGCGTCGTGACAATGCACTGGTCGCTGAAAGAGAAAAACTTAAAACGAACATGAAACTAATTGAATTTCATAGCTCAGTGGCCACTGATACATTTGGTCACTGTATACGTCCACAGATATTTCCATACTTAGTTTAAATTCATAGACATTCGTTTATTCTGCTACTCATTATGATCATTTATGCTACAAAGAAAATTATTTGACACTGCTCACAGTATTTTGCCATCAGTCCTTAGCTTACACATCTCATATAGTTTTTCATAATGCTTCCTTTTGCCTGTGAATATGTTGTATATAGCTTAGTATTTAATTAAATCTCAGTGTACATATATCAACAGGTTCCTTAGTTCTTAGATAGAAGCTGTAATTGTGTAGTATTTCCATTTACTTTGTGTTTAAGTTAAGTACTCGTATATATCACATTCCTATTTGGTTGTGCCTTCTGTCAGCTGTCGCACACGTGCACAGGTCAATGACTCCTCTCCTACTACTGATGTCAGTGCATATTGTTGAAAATAGACAGCTGAGCCATAAGCTAACTTCGTTTATACTTTCACTTCGCATGAAGTGGAGTGTTACTTCTCATTGCTGTTAATTTTATGCCTACGTGTACACATCAGAAGAATTACTTAGGCCAATACAAATTACTTTATCTTAAAATACTTTCCAGAAGAAATATTTGACTTAGAGTTATGTACACCACGTGCAATTATCTAGTGATAGAAAGGAAAAATACTACCTAGCTTCATCATTCTATTAAAGCTTTTATGTCTTTGTGGGGGTAGAGACCCTTGTCTCTTCCTATTTTCTCATAAACTAACCTGTACGTCCTGGGGTATGGTATTTTGGAAATTACATATGGTCCTGAATAGAGTAATTGCCACTTCTTACTCAGTTTGCCAATTTTTGTGGATTTAGGGTGTGTCCGTAAGAGGACTCACTGTCTTCAAAAAATTGTGTAACATGTTTCAGTTTCTTGTTATAAATTTTCTTTCTATACTTGGCCCTGTTTTCTAGTGTGACAATGGCTTGCTTCATTTTGTCTTTAAGAGTCATTTCTGTAGTGGGTATCTTTGGTATTGGTAACTCCCAATCATTCGTTTGTTTTGTCTGGAACATCAATTCATTTCACAAAACCTGTTGAAAAATGTGGAACATTATTGACAACTTGCATGAAGGAAGTTACGTACTCTACCCGTCGGGTGTGTTTGTGAGGGATGTACATCCTAATAAACCAGTTACATTCTTTATAAAGACTCATTCAATTGGGCTTGCTTCTGGGTGAAAAAGGCATACTAGTATATGCTTTACACCCTGTGGGATCATATCCTCCATCTGCGATCTTGCTGTTGTATAATTTTCTTTTGCTTACAAAACTTACAGTAATCAGGCTGTTGTGTTATACCTTGCATTAATAACATTTTGATTTCTGCATCTTGCTCTGTTAATTCATAATAGTTTACATGTTAAAAGAAATGGCAGTGACTGATGGTCACAGTAAACTTTGGTATTTGTGCCCCACAAAAAATAATGCCCGTATCACAGCTAAACTCTCCAATTCTGACATGCAGTAAGATCTTTCTGCTCCTGATAATGTACGACTAGCAAAACTGATGATCCTGGGTACTTCTTTATCTTCTTCTTCTCGCATATGGAATAAGCATGCCCGCCCCTGAGATGAGGCTCCTGTGCACAGACAAAAATCCTTGGACATATCAGGGTGGCTAAGAATGATTGCATTGACTAATAGCTGCTTAGTATTATTAAAGTCCTCTTGACACTTATCATCCCATAACCAAAGCCTATTTTTTCATAACAAGTTGAACAATGCATCACTGTTCATCAGTTGCTGTGGTACAAATTTACGACAAAAGGGTGCTAGTCCTGAAAAAGCTTTTAGTTGTTTTTTATTCCTTGGAGCTAGACAAGTTCACAAGGCATCAACTTTTTTCAGATCAGGTAATATACTTTGTTCTGATACAACATGTCCTAAAAATTTGACTTGCTCCTTTCCAAAAATAGATTTTTTTTAAACTGGCTGTAACTCCATAATCTGAAACTGTTGAAGCACCTGTGCAATGAGTCTGATATGCTCGAACCAAGTGGGTGTGGCTATTAGCATGTTGTCTACATAAACAGTGACTTTACTAAGCAATTCTGGTCCCAAAACCTTGCCCGATGCAGATATAAACACTCCAGCACTAATGTTCAGTCCAAAAGGTAGAACACAGAATTTGTAACTTCTGCCTCCACCATCAAATGCTGTTTATTTTTGGCATTCTTTGTGGAGCTTTATTTGCCAGTAGGATATCTTGAAATCGAGTATACTGAAATATTTTCTACTGCAAAACTTTAGAAGCTGTTTGACCAAGTTGTCTGGTCTTATGCATACTGGTACTATAATCTAGCATCGAGAACTAATCTTACAGAACCATCTGGTTTACCTACTGGTAATATAGGACTACAATTGGGTGGAAAAGAAGGTTGTATAATTCCCCATTTAATCATGTGATTGATCTCTTCCCTTACTGCCTCTCGTTTTGCCCATGGAACAGGACATGTCTTACACAAAATATTTCATGTGGATAGACTTCACATTTATATTCATAGTCTTTGATTACTCCTGGCTCCTTACTGAAAACATCTGCATACTTAAATAACACATTAGAAAGTTGTTGTTGTTGCATGTCATTTAGTACTTGTGATTCACTTAGTTTCTGCTCTGTCATTTGGTAACTAACCTCAGTATTTGCTTCTTGTTCAGTATCAGATTTCTTTGTGAAATATACAGCTGGAAAGGAATATTATACTACTACATTTGACTCTGGTTTGTTTTTGTTACTTTCATTAGGTGTTTTGACTAAATCAATAGAAAAAAATCTGATTCTTTACATAAAAGTGGCATTTACCATTACCTCTGTCAATCTGTGTTTTGTATGTTCTAAATGTATTCATGCCAATAAGACAATTAACTATAAGTTTGTAAATTATAAGAAAGTTGCACTTCACTGTATGTTGTTCAATTTGTAATGGAATAAATGACTGATTCTTAACCAATTTAGTCTTACTGCCTGTAGTACTTTGCACCTTGCAATTTTGTACAGAGAATGTTGAAATTTGCGTCCCTTCTTCAATTCACAAAGAAATGCATTTGACATTAGATTCGTAGTTGAACCTGTATCTAAAATTAACTTTGTGTCAATATTAAATATTTTCACCTTAATATTGCTTATGTTTTTTGTTCTTGAATTCTACTGTATCTAACTCATACTGATACAAATCATCCTTGATTTCACCTTGTTTGTCAAACCTTATGAAACATGTTTGTAGTTTTGCTTTGCCCCCATTCCCTGAGAGGTCAATAGCCTGGGGCTTAACTATGACCGGTTGGTCTTTTCCAATGGCATAGTGTGACTTAATTCATTACTTGGAGTAATTTCAGTTAGTTGCACTGTGTATGTACTGTGCCAATTTGCGTCATTAGCTGCTGTGCAGTTATTTTGCTACCCAAAGGTTGGCTGCAGTACAGCGTAACACATGGAGGCATTGTTGCCGTGCATCAGCCACTGCAGTGGCTGACTGTTCCTGCTTATGTTCGGCATAGGACCATGTGATGATGAATTGTAGTTTGCTTGTGTGTTGAAATTACCCCTGTTGTTCTGAAAATTTCTTTTAAATAATTTGTTTTTTCCGTTCCTGTTACCGTACTCATTACCTCTGGGTATGTGATTTCGCTCTTGTGTGTACCATCCTAGCTGTGTGTTTAGATCACGTTTTACTTACTGATTTACGTAACTATGTTGTTGTTGTGCCTGATTTTCTGTTGCTCTAATGCATACAGGTCTTTCCTCATAGAAGTTGATAAAATCAAGCACAGACAGAAAATATTCAGTGTTATGCTCTGTCATTGTGACTAATTTTATCTAATGTGCAATGGTAAACAACTTTTCAAAATTTTTAACACATCTACCTGTGATATTGGGTTTCGCAGTAGTGTGTCTTGTTCAGGTATTTTTCAAAGAATCCACGTAGGCTACCATATTTGCCATTAAATGGTGTGGGCTTGAAAACCTTGCGTCCGAGTCTTTCTTGAACCACTTCAGACCAATATTTAAAAGCTTCTTCAAATTCGACAATATCACAGAAATTTCTTACTATAACAATAATTAACAAACCCTACTCACAACCGGTACCCTTAAGTCCTGGCACACAGGTTGACAGTTGTAATAAAAAAAAATAATAAATATTACTAAGTATTATTAAATATACATATGAAAACACTTTTTAAACTGATATAACATGATTGTGTTATTAAGTATTCTGTGCTTATATGAATTTTTAGGCTATCGGACTTCGTTTCTTACTTTGTCAATCGTAGCTGCAGGCAGAGGACTCTCAGTACACCGGCATTTGTTTGGTTAAGAAAATCCTACTTACTTGGTTTCACTTCACTTGAATAACAAATACTTAATACTAGTATCAAATTTCTTTCTTATTTCAAACATGTGTGATACAAAATACTCGTAGCCATTCATTCTCCACACGGCACTACTTAACAGAACTTCTACATACAAGAGAGTGTGTAAAAACAAAATCATGTACAAAAAATTGAATGAATGTTTTGTTTCATTTGTCTGCGCCTTACTGTGCACTCATAATTAATGTCTTTGCCAATGCTTGTGATTGATCAGTGTTTCATTTTGTGGTTTTTAATAAATCTTAATTTTACGATATCCTGGGGGACTTTCACAATGTACTTAAACAATTCACTGAACATCTGTATGTGACAGGTGTGTAGGACATTGCAGAGTGTTGTCGTACACATCTATATCGACATCTACATCTACACTACATACTCTGCAAATCACTGTGTGGCAGAGGGTACCCTGTATCATTACTAGTCATTTCCTTTCCTATTCCACTCACAGATAAGAGTGAGGGAAAAACAACTGTCTGTATACCTCCTTATGTCCCCTAATTTCTTGTATCTTATCTCTGTGGTCCTTAAGCAAAATGTATGCAGGCAGCACTAGGATTGTTCTGCAGTCAATTTCAAGTGCCAGTTCCTCAAAAAGAATATCACCTTCCCTCCAGTGCTTCCCATTTGAGTTCCCGAAGCATTTCCATAACACTTGCGTGTTGTTCAAACTACTGGTAACAAACTAGCAGCCCACCTCTGTATTGCTCTGACATCTTCCTTCAATATGATATGGTGCAGATCCCATACAACTGAGCAATATTCAAGAACAAATAGCACTACCATTCCCAAAACATATATATTTCCAAAATTCTTACAATAAACTGAAGTTGACCATTCACCTACCCTATCGCAGTCCTCACCTGCTCGTTCCATTTCATATTGCTTTGCAACATTATGCCCATATATTTAAAAGATGTGACTGTGTCATGCAGGACATTACTAACACTGCATCCAAACATTTTCCCACTCATCTGCATTAACTTACATTTTCTACATTTAATGCCAGCTGCCATTCATCACACCAACTAGAAATTTTGTCTAAATCATCTTGTATCATCCTAGAGCCAATCATCTTTGACACCTTAATACACCACACAGTATCATCAGAAAACAACTGCAGACTGCTGCCCACCCTTTCTGTCAGTTCTTTTATGCATATAGAAAATAATATCACACTTCCCTGGGCCACTCCTGATGATATCTTTGTCTCTGATGAACTCTTGCCATTAAGGACAACATGATGGATCCTATAACTTGAGAAGTCTTTGATTCATCATATACAGGTATCTGGGAGCCTATTCTGTATGTTCATAACTTCTTTAACTGTCTGCAATGGGGTAAGATGTCAAACGCTTTTTGGAAATCTAGAAATATGGAATCTAGCTTGTTCCCCTTCACCCATAGCTCACAGTATATCATACGAAGAAAGGGCAAGCTGAGTTTGACATTAGCAATGCTTTTTACACCCATGCTGAATCATGACATAAGATTTTTAGTCTCTGTGAAATTTATTATATTCAAATTCAAAACATGTTCTACAATTCTGCAGCAAACTAATGTTACAAATATTGCTCTGTAATTTTGGGGACCTGTTCTTTTACCCTTCTTATATACAAGAGTCACCTGCATTTTTTTCCAGTCACTTGGGACTTTGTGCTGGGTAAGAGATTTGCCATAAATGCAAACTAAATAAGGGGACAGTACCGTAAAGTACTCTTTGTAAAACCAAATTGGGATTCCATCCGGACCTGGTGACTTATTTACTTTCAACTCTTTTAGTTGTTTCTCTACACCAGTGATGCTTCTATAACATTCCTGCATTAATGATTGTTTAAATGCAGAATTTAAAATGTTGGCTTTCATTTTGCAAACTTAAAATGCCACAGCAGACTGGTCAAGGAGTGATTGGATGGAAGCCTTAGACCTGCGTTCACAGTTTTAGATAGGATCAGAATTTTCTTGGGTTCTTGGTCATATCATTGGTTAATAGTTTGATAATAGTTTCAGTTTTTTATGTACTAAGGCATTCACCAAGGTCCTAGGCACCTTTCACTTGAGGCTGTTCAATGAATGTACCTGATAAATTAAGCACTTCCTAACAGTGGCTGATGTGGTATTCTACACATACCTTAAAACATCAGCCAGATCTCAACTGCCTTAAAAATTCACCACTGAACTGTGGTCAAGGCCAAGTTTGACCACCCAATGGTCAAAGTATGCTGTACTGTGCAACATGCTTGATTCTAAGGAATAATTTGCATGTGAATAGCCTTATTCATAAAAAGTGATGGTGAAAGGAAAAGCTTAATCCACTGAGATTCTACTCAGGAATTTCCATTGTTACATTGTTGTTTACAATTCATATGATGATATTGGTAACTGCCAATTATCTAAGTACTCCAAGAACAGGTGGCTGTTTACAACAAACATTCTTACTTGTGTTCGAGCTAACAGGCGTTACTAATAATTTTTATAGTTTTTTACTTTCTTACTAATGTTTGTCTGAAGAACTTATTTTGCACCAGAGTCACAACCTACACTTTAAACCCTAGAAAAGAACAGAAAATCTCATGGAAGTTATATCTGTTTATTTTATTTTACTTGCGAATCCAGTTATTTTCTCCATACCTGCACATTTTAATCTCTGTCCTACAGATATGTGTCAGATAATTTAAGTATCAAACCTGTAAGTCCACATAACTATGATGCATTAGCATATTTAGGTAACTATACTTCAACATTCAGCATATATGTAAAGAAAATCTTTCGCACATTTATTCTGGAAAGATCCAAGTTTAGAAACAATTTCATTATTTAAACACTTTATTTGGCTCTGTGCCCTTCAGGATGGAAAAAAATGATATTACACTTAACATAACATTAATTAATCGAGAAGAAAAGCTCATACTAATATTAGGATAATAAAACCCAATAAATGAAGCAAAATCCGAATACTGTACCAAGTTTGTGCTGTATTGTGTGAGAATCTTGAATTCTGTTTGTTATTGTTTCTTTATAAGCAATTTGTAGTGGACCAAGTTCAACTGGTATTCTATAGTGGGTAATAATGCGATTTTTTATTACATCAAGATGAAGCTCTCCCATTCCTGAAACCAAAGTGCAGGTTATAATAATAATAACAATACAGTAGTAAAAAGAAATCATAGAAGTTATCAGTGAAGTTCATCAATCTGATAGCTGAAACATGTTTTGCTTCTATCACTATCTCCAAGTCCTTTCCATATTGTTCACCTGACTTTGAATGATGAAGTTATAATAAGTCATAATTACTATCCAGATGTGAAAGTGACATCAAGGCCTTTGGAAAAATACAAGGGTTGAATCTTTAATAACAGCAACTATTTATTTACAGCTTGTACAAAATAGATACGTGTTTCAAAGTTTTACTGACTTTCTAAGTAATCACCAGCATTGTGAATAACATGTTGCCACTGATGTGGAAGTTGTTGGGTACTCTTAGCAGTGCCACTTGTGTTGACAATGTGAGCGGTTCGGTATATTGCCAGACAAATTTGTAGCAGTTCTGAAGCGAATGCTGTGAAGCGTTTCCTTCAGTTTAGAAATAGAGTTGAACTCACGACGACTTAAGTCAAGGCAGTGCAGTAGGTGGTACAATACTTAGCAGCCCCATCAGTCAAACAAATCAGTAACAGCTTGCACTGTACATGCTTGAGCATCGTCCTGCAAAATGATGGTCAGGTCCTGCAGAAAGTGTCATCACTTCTGTCTCTAAGCTGGTCATAGGTTGTGTTCCAAAAATGAACAGCATAGAGACAGAGGTGATGACATTTTCTGCAGGTGCTGATCATCATTTTGCAGGACAATTCTCAAGCACGTACAGTGCAAGCTGTTACTGATTTGTTTGACTGATGGGGCTGCTAAGTGCTATACCACCTATTGCACTCCCCTGACGTAAGGCCTCGTAAGTTCAACTCAGTTTCTAAACTGAAGGAAACACTTCATGGCATCTGCTTCAGAGTTGCTACAAATTCGTCGGGCAATAGCCCACGCTGCTTGAACTGTCAACACAACTTGCACTAATAAGATTATCCTACGACTTCCACATCACTGACAATGGGTTATACACAATGCTGGTGACTACTTTGAAGGTCAGTAAAACTTTGAAACACCTATCTATTTTGTACGAGCTGTAAATAAATAATTGCCACTATTAAAGTTCCAACCCTCATAATACTCTGCAACAGCAGAGATAAGGTTGCAAATGATGAACACAAAAGAAATTCACGGCCAATTTTCTGAAAATTCTTAGAATATATGCATGTTCTTTCTAACAAAAGGCACACTGGCTTAATGAATGGAACAGTCAGAAACCAATATGGATTATCATCTCCTCCTGAGCATTACTTTGAATTTTAAGCTTATAAGCAACTTTTTTTTATGAATTTACTACATCTAGATTTCTTTGTATCATAAGAACCTGCTAATACTGTTTGCCCAGTTTCTTCATTGACTGAAACCCTTAAGCTGGGATCTTCTTTTTGCAGTTCCATAAGTGCAGTTTCAAGTTGCTGCTGGTAGGCCTATTTGTATTAAAAAAAAAGTAACAATTAACATATTAAAATGTAATAAATATGTCAATGAATAAAAAGACATGCAGATATATAAAATACATATTCACAGATTTTGTTTAAACTCTGTGTGGTTGTGCAGGACTGACATGATCGTGAAAAGATGAAGTTGGTCATATATGATTTCAGAACAGTAGAGTACTTTGTTTCAATTTAAAAGTAAAGCTAAGAGTATTTTTTGCAAGAAAGTAAAAACAAAAACCAGCTATTTTTAATAATATTAAGATCAAATAGTGTCTTTATTGGTTTAAAACTGACAGGTTCATAGTCAGATAGCTGCTTACATTTAAAACTAGATTTAGATTATGTATGTTTCAGAAATATGTGATAATTCACTCCAAGTTAAAAGTATGGCTAAAAGTATTTCTTACAAGAAAGTAAGAAAGTAAACCAGCCACTAATAACAAAGCTATTTATTAAGATCAGATAGTGTCTTTACTGCTTTCAAACTGACAGGTCCATAATCAGATGGCTGTTCAAATTTAATATTACATTTGTCTTAGGCTGTACATGTGGTGTTTGCTGTTTTTCACTGTGGCAAAAGTTCCATGGGGCCATGGTGCCCTACAGCAAACACCATAAATGGACTTTCCAATGAACTAATTTTGTAAGATAAGGGCTATCCTGGCAGAAGCACAAAGCACTACTTCTATATCTACATCCATATTCTACTAATACTGCTAAGTGCATGGTGGAGTTTACTTCCAATAATGCCATGTATCAGGGCTTCTTTCCATTCCATTCAGAGTAGAACTGAGGGAAGAATAACTGTTAAAATGACTCTGTGTGTAATGTAATTAGTCTAATATTGTATTTGTGCCCTCTATGGCAGTTCCATACAGCTTGCTGAAGTATATTCATGGATACCTCACTTTATCTTAGTACTTAAAATTTTTAAGTAGGCTTTCATGAGATAATTGGTGCTTACCTTCAAGCTTCAGCCAGTTAAGGTTTTTCAGCAATTCTACTACATTCTCATATGGGCAAACATACCTGTGGCTATTCATGCTGCCCTTCTTGGTATATATTCAATATTTTCTGTTGATTGTACTTAGTATAGATCCCGCCCACTTGAGCAGTATTCTAGGAAGGGTCAGGTGACCTTTTCAGTCTCCTCTGTAGACTGATAGTACTCTCTCTGTAGCATACTTATGAAGCAAAGTCTCTGCCACCAACTTTACTTATGACTGAACATATGTGATCATTAAACAACAGAAATGCTAGGTTGGAATATCAGCAACATTAAGAAACATTATTATTCCTCAAAGCCTTCTTCAGCACATAAAACACAAACACATTTACACAGGCAAGCACACCTCACACTCATATGACTGCTACCATTGGCAGCTCCAATCAGAATTCGATTGTTACATGAATAGCAATCAGGAGTAGAGCACAGAAGGGTGAAGGATGGCAAGGCATTGGGGGAGGGGTGGAGAAGTGCAGTTTCTGGCAGGGCATGCAGGGACTAGAGACTGCCAGGTGCAGCAACAGGAGGTGGGGCATGGGAGGAGTGGTGGGTCGGGTGGGGAGGAGGGGGGGGGGGAGGGGGAGTGGAAAAGGAGAGGAACAGGAAAGGAAAGGAGAGGAAAAGGAAAAGAGCAAAGAAGGAGAGGAGCTAAAAAGCATAGGAGCAGGGAAATGGAAAGGCCAGGTGCATTGGCAGAGGGCAGTGCACAAAGAGGGTGATAGATTGTGAAAAGAGATGAGATGATAGGATGAGGGAGCTGAAACAGCTGAGTATAAGGTGTGTGGGCAATGGGTGATCATACTTTAAGGCCAAGATTATTTTTGGGAGAGGAGAATGTGTAGTAAGGATAACTCCCATATGCACAGTTTAGAAAAGCTGGTGGTGAAGGGGAGGATCCTGATGGCCTGGGTTCTGAAGCGGCCAGTGAAATCAAGTATGCAGTGTTCAGCATCACATTGTGCAGCAGGGTGGTCTACTTTGCTCTTGGCAACAGTTTAGTGGTGGCCATTCATCCTGGTGGACAGCTGGTTGGTAGTCATATCAATATTAAAGCTGTGCAACAGCTGCTGCAGAGCTTTTATACTTGAACAACATGGCTGCTCTCACATGTGGCATTAACTCTGATGGGGTAAGATAAGCTTGTGACAGAACTGGAATAGGAAGTGCTGGGTGGGTGGATTGGGCAGGTCTTGCACCTGTGTCTTCCACAGGGATACGATACCTTGGCAAAGGATTGGGATTGGTAGTGGTATAGGGATGGACTAGGATCATGTAGACATTAGGTGGGTGAAAAACCATCACTTTAAGAAGAGTGGGTAGGATCTTGGATAGGACATCCATCATTTCAGGGCACAATGATAGGTAATCAAAGCCCTGATGAAAGATGTGGTTCAGTTGTTCCAATCTGGAGTGGTATAGGGTGATTTGAGGGGGGGGGGGGGGGGGGGATTTTGTAGCTTGTACTTGGGGTTGGTGGGAGGCTAGAGGATGTGTGGGGAAATGGCATGGGAAATCTGTTTGCAGACCAGGTCTGAGGGATAGTGCCTGTTCATGAAGGCCTTGGTAAGACCTGCATACTGAGAAAGGGGGGTCCTTGTCACAGTAGTTATGATGTCCCTGCGTAGCAAGACTGTATGGCAGGAATTTTTTGATGTGGAAGGGATGGCAGTTGTCAAAATGTTTGTACTGTTCGTGGTTGGAGGGTTTGATATGGGCAGAGGTGTAGATGGAGCCTACCCTCTCCCCTCCCCTCTACTTTCCCCCTCACCCCACCACACACACACCACACCTCCTCTAGTCCCTGCATGCCCTGCCAAACAGTGCTCTTCTCTCCCCTCATCCATACCTTGCTATCTATCCCTCCCCCTTTCCTGCCCCACTCTAAATTACTATTCACATGACAGTTGCATTCTCGCCAGAGCTACTGATAGTGAGGACGATTTTAGGTGAGGGTGCTGTAATGTAACGGACTACTGAAACTACTAATACCACCAGCTGGTGAGGTGTGCGGTGCCATCAATCAACTTGAAGGAGCAAGTGAACTTTAACTACATAAAGATAAACATATTATTATTTTGTTACAAAACAGTTAATATGAGGACAATCATGAGGTATATTTCCACAGAACTATATTATAAACACTTTTCATTTTTCATACTATGTTTTTCATATATGTAAACATGCGATGTGTAAAATATCGATATACAACCAAGGTTGGCAGTACTGCACAGTTTGTAAGCTCTGTGAACAGGAGCCGGTGGTTGGCGGGTGTAGAGACAATGGGCAGTTGGTGTTGAGACATATTGTAATACATTTGGCTTTGAGAAGGTCAAGGATAGAGGGAACAAAATGATGTATTGGAAGAGCTGTTACATTGAAAATTATTGAATATCATCACGATCAGCATTTATAAAATAAAAGTTGGAAGTTTAAATATGTGTCAGTTCTTACGCAGTAGAATACACACCCTGGACATCAAATTGATTTAACAAACAGCTGATGGTGAGATTCATCACTGGACCACGAGCGTGCAACTATGACCAATAAAGGTAAGAAAGTTATATTACTCTAAATTCAAATTGTGATGATACCTTTCTTTCTCCATGTCTTCAACCCTGTATGTACTCTGTTGTTAGAGTGAACAGCATGACGGGGACTTGTGGTCGACTAGGCACACCAGGGAGACCACACAGGTTTAAAATGATAATTTGTAGCTTAATATACTACTACTGATAATAATTAATATTTGTTCCCTGGAGAAAGAGGTGCATTACAGTGCTCAACATCATGGTCATCAGTGGCTAGCTGCCGATAGTAACAGTCATGCGTGCAAGAAGTGTACTTGCGCGTGTGTGTGTGTGTGTGTGTGTGTGTGTGTGTGTGTGTGTGTGTTTTCTTTGCTGAAGGAGGCTTTGACTGAAAGGTATAATGTGTGCCGTCTTTTCATGATGTCTGCCTGCAACTCAACAGGTCATCTTTAGAGTGAGTAACAATCTATCCTTCTCCTTATTAATGATAAGTGACATCTCATCTCATATCCCCCACCAGATACTACACCTAGATAGTTGTACATCTTGACTAATTCCAATGGAAGGCATTGCTGCAATAACCAGGTAAGTCACATTTACGTATTTTCAAGTAAAACATAAGAAACTGGGCACAACTTGTAAAAATATTTTTATCAGTCTTGTCTTTGCCCAATGGGTCACCAGTACACTGTAATAGTTTATTACATAACTAAACCAAGCTTTATTATCATATTTATTCACTTGGACTTGTCATTCTCTTTGCATTAAACAACCCTGTTCTGTGAAAATTATTTCAAATAAACAAGTAAATGAGGAAATAACTACTAGCACTTTACTAGTTACTGAATATTATGAGGAGTCTACAGAATTGCAATAAAATGGTTGCCCTGGTATAAGTCATAGCTTTGGAAAATGAATAAGAAGTTCATTGTGTTTCTCCTTCTAATGTACTGGCTGTAGCATCCACAACAGTTCTGTCAAAGACCACCCTATTATAAAATTCCATGTCTGAGGCTGGTACATACATCTTGGCAAGCTTCATGACATCTTAATATTTTTCAGGAATAGCTGGTAAAGGTTTATAAAGTTTATTCTCAGAAAAAGTCAATGTAGTTTACGCTTTCTGAATGATAAAATCATGATAGATAAGTTGTCATAATTATGAATTACAGTGAACTATGTGCTTGTGTTCAGTGAAGTATTCAAAGAAACTCTACTATGAAAAAGTAAATTTCTCATTATCAGCAGTCATAATGTTGGACCAAGACAGCTTTTTTAGGTGGAATGAGAAATGTGTATATTACATACAAGAGATACCACTGCAGATATATTTTGCACAAAGTTTTATTTCTTTTATATTCCAGAATATGACTACTGTTTGGTGCAATGACAAGTGTGATGCCCCAAGGACAGAAAACCCCAATTAACAAACTTTGTGAAAACTTAAAGTAGGGCATAGCATACAAAAAGGAGAGATAAAAGGAAAGGATTTTTATAGATTTTTATCAAACATCTACAGAATAAATTCAAAATCATATGAATGAAGGTTAAATCCAAGAAAGTAGTTCAGTCAAAGATAACATTTACCATGGAAGAGAGTTTTAGCCACATTGGAAAGGAAATTCAATGCGCCTACAACGCAACACGGATATGTAAATGTTCAGTTAATTAGTTGCTCTTGAGTGACTCTAGAGCACTTTTGCAATAGTTGTCTGGACGCAAAAGCTATTAGATTGTTTCAGTTTTGGAAGTTTGATAATTCGCGAGGTAGAGACTGAAGTATTGCTCAGTCATTCAATTGATGAAAGTTAATCTTTACTGTTCTCAACACGACGATATAGTAAGACGAGTGTTAGACTTCAATTGAGTGATATTGGTTTATCGGACTTAGCCTTCATACTGATGAACAGTTACAAACCTTGAGAGCAATGGATCAATGACAGAAAAACAATACATAGTCTTGAGGAGGACACAATAAAACGAAGACACGAAGAAATAAAACTCTGCCGATTAGTCAAAAGTTGTCATCAGTGTCACGATTACTGAACTGAGCATAAGTTAATCTTGAATGATTTATCGGTGTGCATGTGTTGTAGGGACAAACAATTAATTACAGAAAGAACAATAGAATCTGTGTCAAAAGATAAATCTTCTGTGTTGCCAAACTCATTAAACGGACAATACAATGTGTATTAATGCAAGCTGATTGACTCTTTAAGCATTTTAAGTGACTAAGTGAGTACATGAATAATGGACAGTGAAAAGTGATTAGTTTAAACCAGTATTGTGGTGTATTAAAAAAACATTTAGTCCAACATAAGTTATCTCTGGAGTTACATCAGACCATTGTTAATAACTTGACGTAGCAACGGCATAGCAACGGAATAGTAGACAGCAAAATTTCATTCTCACTATGTATGATGTGAAAAATGACCGTAATTATGAAATCAAGAATCAAGATTTTATTTCATCACGGATCTAACCAGGCATAAAAATAAACAATTGCACTTTACCAGTTTGCACAAGTTGAGAAGACCATTGTGGTCTAAACCACGCAAGGAGTTGTGTTCTTACAAGAGTTACAGGTGCTGTTCCACGTCATACAGATGAAGATGAACATCGTTATGAGTCCCGTCTCCTCCCAGTGAGTGAAGAAGCAGGGAAGGTATGTCACACAAGGCAACTCAAGAGAATGTACAATTCTTACCAGAAACAGCCAACTTCAACAATTCCTCTGCTGGTGTTATTCTGAATTGGCCCCATGGACAAGTTTCATTCTTCCTCCATACGTTGAGTGATTTTCAAACTATTCAATAACTGTAAGATTAATTTTCAACCAAAAGTGGACATATCCAGTTACTGCAACACTGCCTTCAATTGTGACTCACTGATGTTGTCACCAGAAGATACTACGTTTTTCCATTTTATAGAGTTCACAATTTCACATTTCCGAACAATGAAAGCAAGTTGCTATTATTTGCAATTTTTTGAAATCCTATCAAGGTCTGACTGTTTATTTGCATAGCCTTTTTTGGACAGTGCTTCATCACAGATAACAGCATCATCTGCAAGAAGTCTGAGGTTACTATTAATGTTGTCTGCCTGATTATTAATACACAGCCAGAAAAAAAATTAGTACAATCTTTTAGAGGTTTGACATTACCCTGTTGGAACAAAACATCAGCTTCCCGTTGTAATAATGGCAAAAGAATGTGACTAACAACATTCTACAGATACTGAGTGCTGGTTACCATCCCTTCCAGAAACACCAAATGAGAGTTGTAGCTGATCGAACCCCACACTATAAGGCCTGGGATGGGGCTAGTGTGTCTTGGGTGAATGCACTCTATAAGATAGTGCTCACCAGGTCTACATCATATGCACAAACATCCATCACTTGCATGCTGGCAGAATCTGCTTTCATCACTGAAGACCACAGCACACCGTTCCACCTTCCAAGTGATCCTCTGACGGCACCAGTTGAGCAATAAATATTGATGTTGTGGCATGAGTGGAAGACAAGCTAGTGGTGTGTGTGCCCCTAGTCCCACTGCTAATAACCAGTTTTCAACAGTTCGTATTGCCATGTATGAGCTCACAAGCCCTTTTATCTGTTCTGTAGTAGCTGTACGATCTGCCACTGTTGCCCTTACGATACGACAATCCTAGTGGTATTGCATAACTGACACAGCACTCGCAACTTCTGTGGCAATTCTCCAGAAGGACCATCCACCACTCACAAGGTTACAATTTAACCCTTTCATACTTGCTCAGCTGGCCACAGGAAGCACGAGTGCATCTCCATGGCATGGTGTCTGCTTGCTTCACAAGTTTACACCACCCTAAACCTTCTGTCTGTGAGCATTCCCTATTAAAGGGTGGATGCATACGGTGCCCTGGTAGCTATGCCTAGTGGTGTGAAATGCCTGGGCTTTTAAAATTGGTGCAAATGACCAGGTAAATGCCTGAACAAATGCAAAAAATTCATAAATGTCTGGGAATTCATGCATTTTAAAGATTAAGTGATAAACGGCACTTATAAAAAAATTGAATCTAGTATTTTGTAGTGGAAAAGATGTTTTGCAGCACTGTTTCTGTACTGCTTGGGTAACCATGTTGAATGTTGGAATGTAACTGTTTGTACTCCAAGATCCAGTTAGATTATTTTTTCTTAACCATCTCGCAATTGTTCAATAGCCTATTGTCTATAACACTTTAAATAACATAAAGATGAGGTTATGTTGCTTCTCACTCAACCACATAAACTTGAATGTCTGTTAGACACTCAGACCACTGTTGCCAATTCCATTTAACTAAATAACCCACAGAATTTCAAGAATCACCTGAAATTATCGGCCACTCATGCAAAATTTCATCTACTATTTGCAATAATGGCACAGCATTAATATTTACTTAGAGTAACTGGAATTAGAGTAAAAACAATTATCCATAATGATTTTAATTGGCAGTGTTGCATGTGCCAATTCCAATTCCAAGATTCTGAGAATCGCTGAGGCTCTAGGAATCAAACAATTCCACTGTCTTGGGAATCAATTCTTTGTTATTAAATCTTTTTATGTTAGTTTTCTCATTTTATCACAGCAATGAAGTCATACCGAAGTAAATAAAAAAAAAAAAAATAGAGCGGAACAGAATTTTTTCCACTGAAAATAGTTTAACATTTATCATAAAGAAATACATGCAAGCTGTTTAAACATTCAGTAATAATTGTATTATTAATAACCATTCTTCAATAATACTCAGAGATCTGATATGGATTATAAAGTGCACTACAGTACAAAGATCAATGGTGTGTGTGTGTGTGTGTGTGTGTGTGTGTGTGTGTGTGTGTGAGAGAGAGAGAGAGAGAGAGAGAGAGAGAGAGAGAGACCAACACTGGGGGGGGGGGGGGGGGGGGAGGGGGGGGGGGGAGGAAGATAAGCAGCTATCAGCAACATGTGCCATTGCTTTGTACAGCAAGTTGGAATGCTAATTAAAAAAAATAAGGAAGAATTATATACATAGGTTTAAGTGTAAGCATTTATTAACTTTTAGTATCGGGAGTATCATCCCATCCCTTATTTTAATTGCTAAATTATACATTCTAGCAGTAAATACTTTAAAAATTCCTTTTCTCCTCCATAAATACCCAGAGTGTGGACACTTAAAACTGCTTTGGGCAAATTCCCAGGGAAACGTTCATTTATAAATGTCCTGCGCACTCGGCATTTTCCCGACCTAAATCACTAGCTATACCACTATGATATCTCAAAGACTTTTGCAGTGGCATGACTGAATAAAATCATCTTGGATGTTGTGTACGTTTTTGAGGCTGCCATTACAAGAGGTGCTGGGTCTTTTGGCCCAACAGTTCCCACCTGGAACTGTGAAGTTGTTCTGCATGTAATGATGACAATATATATTGTATATTAATGACCTTGCAGACCACATTAATAGTAATAAATATTTAGTCAGATATTGATAAGATTTCAACATGGTGTAGATATCGGCAACTTAGTAATCAATATTCAGTCAGATATTGATAAGATTTCAACCTTGTGCAGATATTGCCAACTTGGTCTAAATGTTCAGAAATGTAAAATTGTGCACTTCACAAAATGAAAAAACATAGTATCCTATGACTATAACATTAATCAGTCACTGCTATATGAAATGGAATGACCACACAGCACATAGGTTTAGTTGTGGGTAGAGCAGGTGGTAGACTTTGGTTTATTGGTGGAATACTGGGGAAGTGCAATTAATCTACAAAGGAGATTTCATACAGATCACTCATGCGACTTGTTCTAGAATATTGCTCTAGTATGTGTTGGACTGTACCAGATAGGACTAACAACAGAAATTGAATCTATATGGAGAAGGAAAGAACAAGTGGTCACCAGTTTGTTTAATCCATGGGAGAGTGCCACAGAGATACTGAACGAACTGAACTGCAACACACTTGAGATAGACAGAAACTATCCCAAGAAATATCTGTAAACAAATTTCAAGACCCAGCTTTAAATGATTGCTCTTTGAATATACTACAGCTCCCTGTGTATTGCTAACATACGGACTGTGAAGATAATATTAGAATAATTACTGCATGCACAGAGGCAGTCAAGCAATCATTCTTCCCACACTCTGTATGTGAATGGAACAGGAACAAACTCTAATAACTCTTACAATGGAATGTATCCTCCCCCATGCACCTCATGGTGATTTGCAGAGAATAGATGTAGATGTAGATACTTCTTGTACTGCAATGAATATTATGAGATGATGGATGGCATAGTGATTGAGTCACCACTGTCACTAGCAGTTGAGAATTTCTTCATGGAGCACTTTGAGGAGCAGGCACTGAACTCTGCAACATTGTGTCCATCTTGCTTCCTGTACTTCAATGGCACATTCCTGGTATCGCCTCACACTGAAAATGCAGTGCAGTAGTTTGTCAATCGCATGAATGGTGTCCATTGCAACATTAGTTTCACTACTGAAAAGGAAAAAGATCGCAAGCCACCATTCTTACACTTTTTTGGTTGAGCGGAAACCAAGAGACTGGCTTGGTTATTCAGTGTACAGGATACCAATGCACACTATTTGATATTTCAATAGCTTTCACCACCCTGTGCACCACAAAGTGATCCTGAATATTTTAGTACACAGAGCGAAGATTATTTCTTATGATGGCGGACAATGTTGAAACCATTAGCAGCACATCTACCCCAACTAGCACATGCAGTTATCATATCAAAATCAACATTGACTTTCTAGGTGCGCAAATTTTTTTTTTCAGTAATATATATATCATGAACCATGGAACTTGCAGTTGGTGGGGAGGCTTGTGTGCCTCAGCGATACATATAGCCACACCGTAGGTGCAAGCACAACGGTGTTGAGAGGACAGACAAATGTGTGGTTCCTGAAGAGGGGCAGCAGCCTTTTCAGTAGTTGCAGGGGCAACAGTCTGGATGATTGACTGATCTGGCCATGTAACACTAACCGTAACACTAGCCGTAATTTTCCCTGAGGGCATGCAGCTTTACTGTATGGTTAAATGATGATGGAATCCTCTTGGGTAAAATATTCCGGAGGAAAAATAGTCCCCCATTTGAATCTCTGGGCAGGGACTACTCAGGAGGATGTCAGTTCTCCACGGACCTGTCTCGCTAAGTGGCGTCTTCAGTGATGTCTTGATTGTCTTTACTCCTGGAGCTTCAACAATGGCTATCACTTTTCCACTTACAAAACCGTCTGTGTGAATTTCTGGCTGGACAAATGGTTTCTCCCACCATCTTCACATCTTGGGCCTGTTGCCCTTGCATTCATTGAAACTACAAAATTCATGGAGCTCATGCTTGATAGGAAACTCTCTTGGTCCTCCCTATCTATTACCTGGCAGCCCACTGTACTCAGTTCCTCAGTGTCCTACGTGTCCTCAACAGTACTTCCTGGGGTGCTGATCAAACCACCCTCCTCCTTTTTTGTTCGAAACTTGACTATGGGTACTTTATTTATGCATCTGCATGTTCATCCCTCTTACTTTGTCTCAACACCATCGTGGCATCCGTTTGACCACAGGCACATTTTACACTAGCCCAGTTGAGAGTCTGTATGCTGTAGCTGCTGAACACCATCACTGTCCTACCACCGTGACTTTCTCCTCAGCAGGTATTCATGCCGTTTATCTGCCATGTGTTGTCACCCATCCTATGCCTCCTTCTTCGATAATACCTTTGATCGCCAGTATGGATCATGTCTCTCTTCTTTGTTACCTCCTGGAGACCACTTTCGGCTCCTGCTACGGCGGCTTAACTTCTTATTACCTGCAACTTTCCCAGTGGGTGTGAACCCTTCACCATCTTGGCCTTGTGAAGTGGCCCTTGTTAACATTGGCCTTCACTCTCTTCCTAAGAACACTACTCCAACCTCGGTGTATCACCTTCAGTTCCATGACCTTTGCATGGAGCTTTGCAACAGTACCTTTGTATGCACTGATGGCTCTTGGACTGAACGTGGGGTCGCATGTGCCTTCATCATTGGCACACGTGTCTTTTGACATTGGCTTCTGGCAAAGTGCTCAGTATTTACAGCCAAGCTGTTCGGCCTGTGTCAGGCCACAGAGTACATCTGGGAACACAGCCTTATCAATTGTGTCCTCTGCTCAGACTCACTCAGTGCCCTTCAAAGTCTATGTGCGCTGCACACCTCCCATCCCTTAGTGCAGCGGGTCCAGGAAAACTGTCACTTGTTCACTCTTGGTGGAGCCAGTGTGATGCTTCTGTGGATTCCTGGTCGTGTCAGGCTGCCACGAATGACACTGCAGACGCTGCTGCCAAGGCTACAGTCCTCATACCTCGGCCAGAAAGTTCCTGTGTTCCCTCTGACGATCTCTGTGTTGCTGTCCGTCAGGAGGTGGTGTCCCTTTGGCATCACCAATGGTCCTCCCTTTACAGGAAATAAGCTCCGGCTTATTAAGTCTCTCCCATTGGCTTGGATAGCCTCCTCTCAGCCCTCCCACCGGGAGGAGGTCATTTTAACTAGTCTGTGCTTTGGGCACTGCCTTTTTAGTCATTGCCATTTGCTAAGTGGTGCTACCCCACCACTTTGTACACATCGCGCCCAAATTTTAAATGTCTGCCACTCCCTGATGGAATGCCCATTTTTTAACCATTTACATTCCTGTTTGAGTTTGCCGTCTGAGTTGTTGTCCATTTTAGCAAATGATGTATGGGCTGTTGACCATGTTTTACTTTTTATTTGCCAAAGAAATATGGTGAATGCCATTTAATTTTTAGTTTTGGACCTCTGTTTCAGTTTGGTGTCTTTTTTTAGCCCTTTTTCCACATGCCTGTTTTTAATGGTCTTCTATTATGTCAATAGCGACTGATGTATAATCATGTTTAACTTTTCTCTGTCTTCGTGTTCTATAGTTTTGACTTGAGTGCGTACCAGCCCTAGCTGTTTTTTGCGCCCCAAAGCAAAACAAAATCAAAATATCTCTCTCTCTCTCTCTCTCTCTCTCTCTCTCTCTCTCTCTCTGTGTGTGTGTGTGTGTGTGTGTGTGTGTGTGTGTGTGTGTGTGTTTACATACATTTAAACTGCCTTTTTGTGTCTTTATATGCAGGAAATTACTGCATGGATTTTGATCTAGTTTGCAACAATAGATTAATTACCATTAACATATGTGAATATAATCTGTAATTTCATAAAAGAGAAAGGTTGGACCTCAGTTTTAAACAATATAACACCAGATCTAATTTTGTGCTTGGTTTATGTATGTAACTGATTTTCTAATTTATTTTAACTGTTCCTAGATAGTATCCTTTGTTATAGGGCGAAATCAGTAATTGTTTTGTAACTTAAATTCTATTGTTGACATATGAACAAATATAAATTCTGTACTAATTATAAATGTTAGTAATCTTAAAGTATTTATTTGGCTCTATTCAAAAACAAGTTAGCAAACCCAGCCCTTAATTAATTCCACAGTAATTAACAGTTTTGTCAAAAGTATTGTTTGCTTAACTATATTTGTTAATTTCACAATTTAAACAAATAATTCAGCCTAATTCTTGCAGTAGAAGAAACTGTTAAAAAGAACCAATTTTTCGATGTATTCAGTTAATTTAACGACTTAAGTTTTATTGCAATTTCTGTAAATTTAACTTCAAACAATGTGTAGTTTCAGTATCTATTATTGTGAGGATATATAAGGGCCCAATTTCTGGTCACAAGACAGTCAGTCCACGGCCAAGTTTCGAACAAGGAACCTGTGTTGGTTAGAACAACAACAACATTTCATCTTAACTGTGAAATAAGTGTTACACAATTAGGCTGTGTGTTAAAACAATGACAGTGGCTGCTCCATACATACCTTTCTATTCTTCAAGAACTGTGAACTTTGTGGTTATGTTTTTTTACTGCTCGTAGATGTTCAACAGTAAGCTATAGTAGCAACCCATTATGAGGCTTATTGAAAGTTAAATAATAGTGCACTGGCCTATAAATGTGTATGGGGGGGGGGGGTTGAAAACTGAAAGTAAAAGACAGTGAAACACAAATGTGCATCTGTCGGATATATAATTTACAGCAGACCGTACTGCACATCCACTCCCTATTTTTTCAGCCAGTACATCTACTCTGAGGACAACAAACGAAGAAACAAAGTAGGTGCACCACTACACCGTGTAAAGCCAGGCTAGGTCACTAGTTATAAATATTTTAAGTGAAGTTCTGGCAGAATGTAAATAATTAAGGAGTAAAGGAGACCACTCTCTAAATAGCAGAAGCACTGAGTCACTGACAGGCACACAAAAAAGGATGAAAACTTCCCTAACTTTCAGACAAACCCTTTGACAAGCTATAGTAAACATACATATGTATACCTCCCTGTGCACCTTCTCCATCCCTCCCCCTCCTACACACACACACACACACACACACACACACACACACATACACATACCACTATGCAACTACATTGTGCCAGCTGAGCACACAATAGCAGGTGTGTGAGGTAGGAATGCATGAGGGAGAGGCAGTAGGTGCACACACAGGCCCCAGAGTCAGTGAGTTCATGCGACACACGACAATGATGATGAGCAGGCATGGATTGGAAGAAAGTAACATGCAAGAAGAAGGGGAAACTGTTGGGTGGGGTTGTGTGTGCAATGGTTCAGTGGAAACTGAGGCCAGGAGGAGAATGTGTTTTAAGGATAACTCTCATCTCATCTGTGCAGTTAAGAAAAGCTGGTGGTGAAGGGCAGGACCTATATATCCCAGGTTGTGAAGTAGCCATTGAAATCAAGCACATTACACTCAGCAGCGTGTTGTGCCATTGATCCTGTTGGACAGCTGGTTGGCAGTCATGCCCACATAAAAAACTGTGCAGAAATTGCAGAAAAGCAGGTACATGACATGGCTGCTTTCACATATGGCCTGCCCTCTGATGGGGTAGGGTTAGCATGTGATATGACTGCAGTTGAATGTGCTGGATGGGTGAACTGAGCTGGTCTTGCACCTTGCTCTGCCACAGGAATATGGACACGATCACAAGGAGATGGGAGTGGCATAGAGATTATCCATGAAGTTGTGTAGGTTGTGTGGGTAGCAGAATACCACTTCAAAGAGGGGTGAAAAGGATCATAAGTAGGACATCCTAATTTCTGGGCATGATGATCAATAGTTGAAGCCCTGGTGAAGGACACAGTTGAGTTATCCTAGTCAAGGATGATATTGCTTGATGAGGGGTGGGGGTCGGGTGGTTGGGCACCCCTTTATACCTGCTTCTTGGGGATGGTGGGGCCATTAGAAGTGTGTGAGAATATGGCACAGGAAATCTATCTATGGACTAGATTTGGGGAATAGTGCCTGCCTGTGAAGACAGTGAGACCTTCAGCATAGTGAGCAAGGGAATTCTTGCCACTGTAGATATTCCATCAATGGCTAGCCAGGCTGAATGGGAGCGATTTTTTGGTGTGGAAGAGATGACAGCTGCTGAAATGTAGTTGTGGTTAGTGTGCCTGATATGGACAGATGTATTGATAGGCCCATCTCAAACACAAAATCTGAGACATTATTACTAACATGTATTGAAAAGTAAATCTGAAAATCCTTGCAATGTTCTAATAGGTTTTGTGGGGACAAATGAGTTATCAAGTTATTTCCATATTAATGGGGGGGAAGGGGGGGGGGCAGGCAGCTTTGTAAAAGCATGGATTTTATTAGACTATGTAAATAAATATTTTTGGGCAAAATATTCTTTGTTTATGAATTTGTAAACAGACTGTGATACTTTGATATGATTTGTAACAATAAATGGACCAATTTCATATACAGTATGAGAAATTGTCAATTTATGTGCATACAATGTCTCAGAGTGAATGCCCTAGTCAATATAAGTTAAACACAATTTTATGCTGAATGTAGATTTGTAACTGACAAACACACACACACACACACACACACACACACACACACACACACACACAGCTGTACAGCTACACTGTGCAGGCTGAATACACTGTATTTGACTGTGGGTTGAATGGGGCTAGGGACTGTGTTTGATAGAGTGAAGATGGAGAAAAGACACAGGGTATTGGAGGGAGAATTATGGAATGGTGGCTGACAGGTCAGAGGGAGGTGACAGGTGCACAGGATAGCAATTTGGAGGAGGAGGAGGCAGCAGGTGAATGGGATAGAATGTGACACAGTAAACTACAAAACCACAACAAAGGATGAAAAACATGGCATTTTGGGTAGGACGGATCCAGGTAACAATATAAATATGGTGTCACAGTCCAGTTAACTAAAAATATTGAAACAATATTCCAGATGAGGTATAGAGTTGCTGGTATCCAGCCCAGAGAGTCGGAAAGACCACCAGAGGGCATGTAACTTGAGGATGGCAGCTAGACGGCACTGCTATGTCTGTGAGTGCTGACACTTGCCAGCTTATCAATGCTTGTGGCCACCCTTTCATCCTCGAGCAGGTGTGCTATTTCTCATACCATAAGCAGGCGTGTAGCATTCATTGTACACGTGAAATGAATAGCTGTATTTTTCTTACCAAGATAAACATGTATGAGAAGAGTCACAGTTTAGTCTTAGTTTAATTACACAATGATAAAATAAACTCACATTATACAGCTAGATCACTGTTTAATTGAACAATAATGAAATAAACTTTCATTATATCAGTCTGTTGCCCCATACTTTTCTCACTTAGCCCACTGTTTATTTTATATTACTGCTACTCACTTAAACATATGACAATACAACTTCTCATTGTGTTAGCTGAAGTTGTAATGGAGGAATAGGTAGGGGCTTGCAATTGTAAAATAACAAACAAATAATTTTTTTTTTGGCACACTCTGTAGATAGGTGTGCCTGCTCGAGGCTTAAATTTATCATTGCAGTGCCTCAGTCTTCACTCATGATTCTGCTGTGCTCTTGAATGATTTTCACTGTGCTACACTGTTTTGGTCACAGGATTCATTATGCCTTAGATTTTCATTCTTGGATTATGCTTTAAAGTTCTGATTCCGCCATGTCATCTCCATTATCTAGCTTTCTTTTGTTATTGTCCTTCTATTTACTCTTGGTGAATCACTGTTGATTGCCACCACCGCTAAGCTAGGTCCAGCAGGTTTCCCAGTTATTCCCAGTCTTGTCACATACTGGTCACTATAAATGGCAATGAGGAAAAATGTTAGCAGCCTCCCATGGCTGCAAAACTAGTGCAGCTCACAGAACAGTAACAGCTGCTCCTGCAGCAGCAATTGCAACAGCAGTTCCAAAAACAGCAGCAGCATACTGAATTGCTCCATCATGAAACTCAACTTCTGAGGGCTCGACTATGGGTTTGGGTACAGGCAGTCATCATTCCCCAGACGGACAGCTGTCCACTTTCCTCCTGTTAACAATACCAAAGAGTATTGGGACATATATCCGCAGCACTTCACCATCTTTTGGGTCTCTGATAGTGCTTTCCTATGGTCGCTCTTCAATTCTTGGGCTCCCCTGAAGACTTTTTCTTATCAAAGAAATTCAGTCACACTCACTTTCAAGGAGATGTGACCACTGCTTTCAAATTATTATTCACAATGATTCCATGTAGCCGCATGCTGATTTGAGTTCCATCAATATCACAAGCAACCCGGTCAGTCGTATTGCTCATGGGTGACGGATTTGGAAGGTTTGAGTCCACCATCATGTGATTTCACTTGTGTGAACTCAGTTTGCAAAATCTTATGTTTACACTTCTTGATATGAGATGTGGTGGTCCAAGTGGCTCCCAATCCAGAAGTAACCATTGTAGCTCTCAAGCAGTACAACCCATCCTTGGCCAATATTTTGAAAACTGCACAATCATTCAAAATTGTACAGGAGGCAAATATCTCATGGCCCACTGACAATTAGCAGTGATCCAGCTGCCACAATGGGAATTCTTGTAAGTCTTCTCCCTGTTGGCTGTGTTGTGATTCATCAATTTCAGATGTATCAATGGCCTTTGAACAGCCAGTAACACCCTGTCATTGGAGGCAGTGGGGTATTCTGTTATGTCCTAAGCGCTTCACAGCACACCTGCATGCAGACTGTCCAGAGCTCTGGATCCACGGCACCCATTGTGGGAAAGACAGACATCTCCAAACTGACTGTCATAAACCATCAAGACAATCGGACTCCTCTCCCCACATGCGTTAAGAGTGCATGTACTTCAGGCAGTTGTTCCCCTACAAAGTTGTTTATCAACCTCATAATTGTGAATAAAGACACTGGTTTGCAGGTGTACACAGTACCTACCATTTTCTTGGCAGACCTCCAAACATATGCTCATCAAGGTTCCCCAGAGTTGTTCCCACCATCCTGTACATTGATCACAATGGTGATGGTTTGATTCTGCTCTGGGGTCAATTCAAACTCACATCTGGCTACAAAATGGTCATGTGGATCATAACGCTATTTTTGGTCAATAGTCACTCATTCAGCAATATTTTTGGTCGGGATGCCTTGTTTGGGCTCTCCACCACTGATGAGGTTCTGGTTGTCTCTGACATGGTTCCCTTCCAAGAACTTGATGAACTTCGTGCTGCTTTTGCACCTACATTCAATCTCGGCCTGGGGTACACCTCAGATTTCCAGGCTCATATTTTCTTACATCCAGATGCAGAGACCAGTTTTTCCTGGCAAGGTCCATTCCCGTATCCCTCTGGATGGCTGTTAAGCAGAAACTCGATCACCTTCATGAGGCTGGGGTGACTGACACTATTAAAACCAGCACTTGTACCATACCTCTGGTGTTGGCAAAGAAACCCTTTAGTTCCTTCAGCTCTGTGGAGTCTTTAAATCTACAGTCAGTGCCCAGGCACAAGTGGAAACATACTGTGTACAGAGGCCCTCCACACAAAGCTTGTGGAGCACGAATATTTTTTTCATTGTTGATGCAAATTTCCGAAGTCCGCTGGATAAACAGTCACAATGCATAACAGTTATAAACACTCCCTTCAACTTAGACAAATACAAGGACTTGCTTCTGGGATCTCTTCCACTTCAGCAATCTCCCACAGATACCTAGAACAGTTAACCATGTCCATCCCTGCTTGCACTAAATATCTCAACAACTTAATTTTCATGGGCACTATGTGTCAGGACCACCTAGCGACCTTTGCACCTTCTTCACTACATTGTGTGATGCAGTTCTCAAGTGCTGCTTACACAAACACCAGTTTTTTTTTTTTTTCTGGAGCAGGTGGAATACCTTGAACACCTGTTCAACAAAGAAGAGCTCCAGCCCAATGATTGGAGAGCTATTGACTCTCTACCCCACCTCGAAAACTTACAGGAGCTGCAGGCATTTTTGAGAAAGGGGTATTATTATTCCAAGTTACACCCACAGGTGGTCCATATTATGTATCCATCAAACCAATTGCAAAATAAAGGTATTCAAAATAGACGCTGCCTGCAAGCATGTTTTCACACAGGTGAAGCATCTGGTGCACTTGGCACTTTACTTGACACACTTTTCTGCATCATGTCCACTGGTCGTGGCCGTGATGCCTCTCCATATGGCACAGGTGCAGTGCCAGTAGATGGGAATAAGGGCTGTACTGAGCAACCAACTGCCTATGCATAAAAGACAATGAGACCCACTCAAAAGAATTACTTGGAGATAGAGAAAGAAGCTTTCCCAATTATCTTTGCAATTAAGAAGTTCCATGTTTATCTAGGGGTGGGACCAACTTTATACTCATTACAGATCACAAACCACTGTTAGCACTCTTCAGTCCATGTTCTCAGCTTCCAGAGTGGACAGCACAATGGATTCAGTGTTGGGCACTTTTCCACAGCTCCTACAATTATACCTCTAAGTACAAGTCCACAGCACAATATGCAAAAGTGGGTGCTCTAGCTTGCCTACCCATGGGGCCAAATCTGGCCTTTGGCCAACAGGAAATCTCCTATTTGCACACTGATGTGCAAGAGTGGCACATGTCGGACGGGTTTGCCATTATGAGTTCTCAAATCACTGCTGACACACACTGTAACCCTATCTGACAGTGCACCATACACTATATGTGCTCCATGAGTGGCCCACTTATTTTTCAAAGAAATCCAATCCAGATCTCTAGGCCTGGGCTTGTCTCTCCAGCCATTTGTCAATCACCACTGATGTTCATCATCCCAACTACCTGGTGGCCTCAAGTTTTGTAACTCTTATGTCATAATGAAAGCCCTCAAGAGACAATATGTTACTGTCCAGGCCTGAACAAGGATTTGGAGACCACAGTGCCAAGTTTTTCTGCTTGCACCTAGCATCACGCTGCCCTGCCTCAATCTTGCACACCCTGGGCCACCCCACATCACCCCTGGCTCTGCAAGCATCTGGACATTGCTGACCCCTTTCTTTGCTCTATGGAATTCATTGTCATGGATGGTCATTCTAACTACCCATATGTGAATGGCACAGTGTCCACCATCATTGATGCCACACTTCATGCACTGGTCCAGATTCTAGCCATTGAAGGGCTTCCCTGAAACATCATGTGGGACAATGGGCCCCAGCACATGGCCACGGCTCTCAAATAATTTTTCGCCTGAAACAGCATCAAACGCCATTTTAGTCTTCCATTTCAACTGTCTTCCAATGACAAACCAAAGCATATCATGCAGGCATTTAAACAGTAAATATTACAAGTTGTGGGAACCACCATCAACACAACTGTATTCACAATGTTTCTAAGTAGACACAGGATTATTCCTGTGCACAACCATAGCCTAGCACAGCATCTCCATGGATGACAGCCATGTACTCTCCTCCATCTCCTGACCCCACATCCCCAGGGACCCCCAAACCAGGCATGCCAGGCATTATCTGCCAGTCAGAACAGCGTAGACATGATCATATGGGGAAAAGGATGTATGGATGCTGGCTAAGGGCGTTTGCCACTTACAGGTAGCATCTTACAGAAGTTGACACTTTGAAGGGTTTGGAACACCACCTCCATCCACACCTAATGACTGCGCCAACTTTGATGGCTCAGTTGAACCTGGACTATCCACCCTTGTCGACCCCAGACCAGCAGAGGCATAGCTTATGCTCCAGGCCACCAGTGGCAGTTCTTGTGAATATGGGCATGAAGGAGGAGAGCCCACTGCAGCCTCCACACCCTTGGCCATTATCATCCAAACCGCTGCTCCTCAGCATGTTGCCAGAAACAGAGGACGCGTCCCACCAACCAGCAGGCTTCAGTGCCGGGGCACCAACTGTGTCACCAGTTTACTTTCCAAGGACCCATTCCAGCACCAGGTGTCAATTTCAGGTGGATGGGACCTGATATCTCCCACCTGAGAGTTTCACAGCCCATCAGAAAGCACTGAACTCAAGGACAATGGCTAGATGGTACTGCTAAATTTGCAACTGTTAGCATCACCACTGCAGCACTGGCTCATTTTGCCGGCCTATTAGTGCCTGCAGCCACCCTTTAAAGCCAGCAGCACAGCAATTAAGTCTTCAGTCATGATTCCACTGCACTCTTGTATTGTCATCATTATGCATCACTGTTTTGGCCACAGCATTCACTATGTTAGAGGATTACTTTTTGGATCTATTATTCTACCATCCCGTCTACATTGTTGACCTCTAATTTATTCTTGGCAACTTTGTGTTCACAGCCGTGGTTGGTCAACTAGGTTCTGTGGGTTCTTGAGTTGTTCCTGGTCTTGTCAAATTCCGGTCACTGTACAATTCATGAAACTTCCTAATATATATTAAAACTGTGTTCAAGATTCAGACACAAAGATCTTTGCTTCCCAAATAACTTAGCCACCAGAATTCACCTCATAGTGAGACTCACAACTCCAGTTTTATTCGGATCTGATACAGTCCAGGGACTATATTGTCACCAAAAGTATCTGGACTCACAGTGAATATACTCTGTGTTATATCAAGCTTTGCTTGGAGAGTACATAAAAGATAATGTAAGCATTGAATTTATAAACATGTTCCTGTCAGAACAAATTAAAAGGTAGAATTCAGTCTAAACAGGAAATGACTACAGTGGCCCAAAATTAATATATGAGAGCCTAAAAAAAACCCTAGAATTACGCTGCCATGGGTGCAGCTTGCGTAGTATGCATTTCTGCCACTAAGTGTTATAGAGCAACACACTGCCAGTTCAGTGCAGCCTGTGTTGTCAACCTAGCTTGTTCTGTTCATTTGGAGTGACTGTGTTTGCTACCTCTGTTTTGTTCTTGTCTTTTTTTTTTTTTTTTTGGCTAATTTAAGTGAACAATGTGCAGTTATGGAATTTTGTTTTATACACAGTAAAAATGTTGCTGAAACTGTTTTAATGTTGCAAACAGCTTACCAAGATGACGCTATGGGAAAAACTCAAGTGTATGAGTCGTTTGCTTGATTTAAAAATGGTGACATGTCGACATGACAAACCTTGTTCTTGACTTCCATCAGCTGCCCAAATCAATGAAAATATTGAAAAAAATTGAGAGCTTGTTCTCACAGACTGTCGACAGAGAATTGATAAACTGTCAGAGATAGGTGGGAGATCTTGAAGTTCGGATCAGTGAATTTTAATGGAAGATTTGGGAATGAAAAGGGTTACTGACAAGTTTGTTTCTTGGGTTCTGACTGACAATCAAAGGAAATGTTGAGTTGAAACACGATGTGCTTTGAAACAACAGTTTGAAACAGATCCAGATTTCCTGTCAAAGGTCATTTCTGGTGATGAGTCTTGGTGCTATGGTTATGACCCAGAAACAAACCAACAATCAAGCCAATGGAAGACATCATTATCACCCCATTCAAAAAATGTCACAAGTCAAATCAAACATCAAAACAATGCTGATTTGCTTTTTTGATGCCAAGGGCTTAGTTTATTCCGAGTTTGTTCCCCCAGGTCGGATCATCAGTCAAACATTTTATTTGGAGTTTTTAAGAAGACTGCACAACAGTGTTTGTCAAAAAAGACCCAATATGTGGCAGACAGGAGACTTGTTTTTCCACAATAACAATATACACACAGCCATCTCTGTTCGAAATTTGGCTAAAAATGGCATTATTACACTGTCCCATGGACCTTACTAACCTGACCTCACTCTGTGCAACTTTTCCTTATTTCCATGCACGAAAATGGGCATGAGAGGACACTGATTAAACAACACGAAAGAAGTCAAGACAAAAACAAGGGAGGAGCTGTCAGCCATTTCTAAAGATGACTGCAAAAAATGTTTCGAACAGTGGAAGCACCGGCAGAAAAAATGTATTAGTTGTAATGGAGAGTATTTTGAAGTGAATAAGGTTGTTTTGTCAACAATTTAAAAACAGATAGCTTTTAAAAAATAGTTCCTTTTTTTTGGGAGGGGAGGGGGGACCCCCTCATATTGTGTTACCAGAGATTTTGCAGTAGTTCCATGTGCCTTAATCCAGCATTAGTTACATTACTGTGAAGCAGAAATATAAAGGAGGCAAAAACACAATAATAGTTCTGGTATACCTAAGAAAGCAGGTGATATGGCCTATCAAACTATAAAATGTATTATGGGAGGCATCTGTGTGCTCTGTAAGTGGAGGACTTCTGTTTTAGTTCAGGTATGTAAATCAGTAAAATAAGCATCCATTGAGAAGTGATAGCATTCGTGTTTTATGATCATGCTGGAGCAAAGAAGTCACTGATAATAAGAACACATGTACAATGTCACTTAGAGTGGTGCAGTCTATCCTATCACTGCCTTGTGAAGGATGTTTTATGGAATGACATGTGAGAACCTGAGAAAGTATTTTTTTTTTTACTGTGTTATAAAACAAAACAAACAAACTCCATCTGAACAGGCAATGAAGGCCTAACAGTACTGACCAGTCGCAGTGTCATCCTCTGCCCTTAGGTGTGACTGTATGCAGACATGGAAGGGCATGTGGTCATCATGCTGCTCTCCTAGACATAGTCAGTTTTTGTGACATGACTAGTGCTGCTTCTTCTCAATCAGTAGTACCTCAATTGGCCTCACACTTGCCAACAACACTCAGCAGACACGGGTGGTGACCCATTCAAGTGCTAGCCAAGCGCGACAGTGCTTAACCTTCAGTGTGCTATTGTGACATGAAATTTGATAGAGGTAGTATGATGATTTGGGATCATTTAAAATAGTTTGATAAAGAAGGAATGAAGATTAAGGTTTAACATCCAGTCGATGGTGATGTCATTACAGACAGAGCAAAAACTCAGATTCTTTCAAGGCTAGGAAAGGCCATGCCCTTAGAAAGGAACCATCCCAGCAATTGCTTGGAGTGAATTATGGAAATCACATAAAATCTAAATCACGATGGGCTGAAGTGGATTCAAACTGTCATCCTCCTGAATATGAGTCCAGAGTGCTAACCACTGCACCATGTCACTCTGTCTTAGTCTGGGCTCACAGCATTATATTAGGCATGCCCTACAGCTGAAAAGGACTGGCAAGGGAAGGTTGGTGACACTGTAGTAGGTGGACTTGAGCTTACTCATGGTCAAGTCCAGTGGTAACATGGAGAAGGGCTACACCTTTCTTAAGATGAAGTCGGTAAGAGGTATCCCTGCTTGAGGACAGTTGCTTTACTGATGAAAATTGATTCAATAAATGAGGAATGCAGATCACAGGTAGAGTACGCTTATTTCATCAAAATATTAAAGCAATTAAAAGTAAAGTAGATGAACCGCTGATAGTATTTGACACATTATTTGTACCTCAGAGCGTCATTCACTTAGCAAAAAATACTAAGGCTTCCTTCAGAGGAATATGTCTCATCTGATTTGTCTGCAAGGAATTCATTGAAACAAGTAACAGTGGCAATTCATGCCAAAAGTAACGCTTCATTCGGAAGAGTGTACATATCAAAACATTGCAAAGCTCAAATATTTGAAGGTTGCACAGGAAAGTTAGAATTTTCAAGGGAAAAACTCTTCATTATGGATCACTACAGATCCCCTTATTCAGACTACAGGGTTTTACTCTCCAGACTTGGTGTTGGGCTAGGCCTAGTTCCTACGAACAATATGAAGTTAATTTTGTGCTGGGATTTCAGCACAAACTTTCTGAATATTTCTCCAGATGAAATAATGTTAATGGAATTACTTTAATCTGATGACCTGTTGCAGACAGAATACGTTCCAGCTAGAAGGAAGGAAGTTAAGGTTTAATGTCCCATCACCACTGAGGTGAATGTTTCAAGGAAGGTGAAGGAAAATGGCCATGCTCTTTCAAAGAAATCATTTCAGCATTTGCTTGGAGAAATTTAGAAAAACCTTGGAAAACCTAAATCTGGATGGCCAGATGTGTATTTGAACCAACATCCTCCTGAATGCATGAAGAGTGTGCTAAAAACTGTGCCACCTTGCTTGGTTTCCATCTACGGTTCACAGAAACACTACATGACAGGCACAGTGGGAGAAAAATTAGTAATGGTCCCTCAGATCTTGATACACAGAGAGTAATGCTGAAAGGAATCAACTCCGAGTCAAATCCCAAAGTACCACATAGAAGATTTAGAGATAAGAGTCCACCCCAATCTCAAAGCAAAAACTTGGCAAGAAATACACAATGCAGATGACTTGAACAATAAATATATTACATTGCTTCAAACCTTTATCACTTTATTGGGTAGCTCTCTCTCAGTAAAAATTTCATGCAGATATGCAGAATTAATAATCAATCTATACTAACTAACCCTACTTCATTTCTCTCTACTCATAATTATGTCATTCTCTTATTGTGTTTTCTTATGAGAATCTGGTCATGGCTGTTGAGTAGTGTAATCTTGCTAGAACCTTGGCTGTCTGCCCTAACATATCACTTCAGACTCACTACTAAAAACAATAATATTAACATTTTGAACACTATTTTAGAATAAACTGAACTCTGTTACTAATTTTAACTCCTTTTATTCCTGTCTGAACATTAATTAAGCTACTGTACTTCTTCCTGGGCATTTAGTGGGCAGACAAGAGGCTCGTTATTTCCGGAAACAAAGTATGCACTTCACTTCACTATTACCTTTAGTTACAAAGGGCGTTCAAAAAGTTTTTCATAGTAGTCTGTAACTTTTTTATTTTTTGCAGGAGGAGAATGAAATTTTTTGTGAACATACTTGGAACATTTAGCTATAAGTTGGTGTATAAAAGTATTTTCTTTTATTTACAGGTGAGCCATAATGGACCATGAAATAGATGTCAGCTTGCAACAACGGTCTGTGATGGAGTTCCTCTTCAATACCGGTGATGACTCTGTCACATCGATTCACAGGAAGTTGCTCCTGTTTACGGGGAGGACACTGTTGGAGTGCTGCAGTATCCAGCGGTGGTTGCAAAGGTTTAAAGAAGGTGATTTCTCTCTACTGGACAATCCACGTAGTGATATGGGGAGGACACAGTTGGATTGCTGCAGTATCCAGCGGTGGTTGCAGAGGTTTAAAGAAGGTGATTTCTCTACTGGACAATCCACGTTGCAGTAGACCATTGATGGCAGTGAGTGATGTGAATAAGGAGACCATTGATCAAATAATCCAAAATGACAGATGTGTGATGACATGACAGCTTGCTGAAATGACTTGTTTGTCATTGGATAGTGTGGTATCACTGGTACAGTCACTAGGGTACAGAAAAATCTGTGCACGTTGGGTACCTAGATTACTGACATGAGAAATTAAAATGCTGAGGAAGAATGTGTGCGAGGGTATCATGAAGACCTTTACTGAAGAATGGAAACAGTGTTTTGATCGTGTCATTAAACAGGATGAAACATGGTTGTTTCTGTCCAAACCTGAGAGCAAAACCCAATCCATGGAGTGGCGTCATCCGGGTTCCCCTCGGAAGAAGAAACGAAGACTTTCACAAACAGCAGGCTGAAAGGTAATGGCCTCCTTCTTCTGGGATCAGTGTGGTGCCATTTTCATTGACTTTTTGGAACCTGGCTACACAATTAACCAGGACCATCTCTGTTTGTCATTGGACAAGCTGTGACATAGCATCAAGACCCACAGACAACAGCTTCAGGGTCAACTCATAAGACTACACCATGACAATGCCAAACCCACTACAACCCTTATGACGCAGGAGAAAATCAGGAAAATGTGTTGGAAAATTGTTCCTCATCCTCCCTACAGTCTGGACTTGGCTCTATCTGATTTTTACCTCTTTGGTCATTGAAGGCCCACCTGCGTGGTAAAACATTTGATAGTGAGAAAGACCTTATTGCCTGTGTCAAGCGATGGTGTAAAAGTCAATCCCCAGAATTTTACCAAAGTGCATTTACATCATGGAAAGAATGTTGGGGCAGATGTGTTACAGCTGATGGAGACTGCATTGAGTAGGCTCAATGTATAGCTAAATGTTCCAAGTATCCAGTTTCATGTTCCAAGTATGTTCACAAAAAATTTCATTCTCCTCCTGCAAAAAATAATAAAAATTAGAGATGACTGTGCAAAACTTTCTGAATGTACTTTGTGTAATTCTGATAGTTACTGTTTCCCACTAAAGTGCAGTCACAGCATTCATCTCTAGACCAGATACCAATACTATCTCAGCTTCAGAGTCTTCCTCCTGAAAATCAATTATCCTACTTGTTATACTGGTTGCCACATCCTGAAGGGATGAATTTTGAAAGTAGTGTTAGAACAGATATATTTAGTTGGAGATCACTGATAAGTACCAAGAAACATAACACACATGAAATGTAACCCTGTGGCTACTCACCTGTTTACATGACACCCGTCACATTCAAAATTATGAAATTTTAGCAAGTACTGAAACAAAATGACTCAATAATGTTGTGTGTCCTTCAGTTTCTTAGTTTAATAAGCCATATAACCATAGCATTCACTATTGTAAATTTTCCATGCAGTAGATTGTAATTTTAAGGTAGGATTTAATTGAATTAATCATAGGTACTCGAAATAACAAGGTGACACTGGTTTGAAATAAGGTGGTGATACTGGTTAGCATTAACTGTCACTACATTGGACCAAAAGGACTTTTCAACACAACTTATGTTTAAAAATTCTGCTTTCATGTACATGAATAATGAAATCAGTTGTATGTAGCTTGCCTTGTCCTTGTGAGAAACAGTGAAGTTGAGAATGTGGTGCAAAAATACTGCTACAAATTCTCCATGTTTTTTTATTAATTAGAAAGAACAGACTGCAAAATGTCTACCTTTGAGAAGCATTCTTGAAGCAAGGTGGTGTAGTTCTTTCAACATCATGTTTAGCCTGAAGAAGTATTGGATCCACAACTGCAATTTGCAGGAGACAACTTAATGCAGAAGTGCTAATTACTAACTCCTTCCATAGACTGGATCATTGCTAGCACAAATATTTAATGTCTTGCAGAGCACATCAGTACATGACCTCATTCAAACACTGCTGGCAGGCTTCTTCCCTCTGTTCAGTCTGTCTGTGGTACACTTTGTTAGACATAAAAAGGTGTTCACAAAATGGAAACAACAAGGTACACCTGCCAACCCTATCTCAATGATGCACACTGGTTCAACTAACTATGCACATTTCCTTGTAGAAAAGACATTCACAAAACAGAACAAAAAGGAAAAAAAAAAAAAAAAACTTGGTCATACTCAGGTCTGTTCGCTTCTTAATTTCTTTAGCAGTAATCTTTTCATAATAATAAATATAACATGCTTAGCAAGTGCTCAGATTTCACAACAGTTGTATTAAATCTGCATATAACACAGAAATCAAAAGTTATTTCTCACAAATTCTTTTACAGTGGTTTAATAATATGTCTTTCCCCTATATGTATTTATAACTACCATCACAACCACAAATGAGTGGTCATGGAGAAAAATGTGTCAGTGACGGACAGGGATGTATTCACAATTTTCTAGAAACTAGCTACTGAGCTGGATTTTTCCAGAAAGTTCCAAAATCTTTGAAGATAAATGCAGCAGATAATTATAATAACTTTATAGCACCATTCCAATAATGTGGTGTTAACTTAAATGAATCTTGATTTTCAAGTGCCAAGTTGTATGTCACATGCTAACAAGTTGGATCACCTCGAAATTTGCTCATATATAATCTGAACAATAAAACATTGTAACACAATATACAATAAAAATTAAATTTATTACTAAACTAAGTAACTTTTGGTTCTGAAATGTTCTATTTAAATAATACTATTTTATCACATCACTGATTAATTAATTTAGTATACACAACAATACACATTTAATGGAATATACATCTGTATATATCTGACAGGGAGAGTGGTCCTCATGTCACAACATGCGATATGTTCCAACCCAGGTAATGCCAGGTATTGCAGCTAGTTACCATGAAATAACCATCACTGTCCAAGATTGACAGCATACCACATGAATGTAACAGTAACACTGTTCCACTGAAAACCTACCTACATAACAAATGACATTTTAATATCATGTAGGAGGAAACATGACAATTACCTCCCAATTTCTTTACTGCCAGTGTTTCCAAAGGTTTCTGAGAAAGCAATGTATAGGGAAGTAGTAGAACATCTCAATGGACATTTGCTCTGAAACTCACAATGTGGTTTCAATAAAGGAGTATCCAAAGAAAACACAATTTATTTCTTTATGTGTGAGGCACTATCATGACTAAATGACAGACTGTGGACAGTAGATATTTTCTTGGATTTAACGAAAACTTTTGTATATAGGGACCATGCAATACTTTTGGATGATTTGAAGTATTATTGGATTAGGGGAAAATCTGAACAATGGCTCACTTCGTATCTGGAAAGTAGGAAGTGTAAACAAACAGAGAAGTAGTTTGAACATGACTGGGACATAAAGTGGGGGTTTCCACAGGGTTATGTTCTGTATGTGTTGTGTTTCTTATACTTATCAATGCTCTGCAACTAAACATGATGGATGCCTAAAATTTTTTTTCTTTGAAGATGATAAAAGTATTATTGTGAGATATATAAAATGTAAAATGAATGACGAGCTAATAGAATCGTCAGTAACATTAGCACATAGCATTTGCAGAGCTGATTAACACTTAATGACAACCAATTACAATGTGTACAGTTCCTGACATGGAACTCTTGTAAAAGCAAAATTTTATTGGTCTCAGGTCAAACTTCAGTGAAGTCAACCATTTCTAGTTCTTAGAACTGAGGGTTGATGGAAGGCTGTCTTGGAAGTATCACATTAAAGCTATTGTGCAGAGACTGAAGGCTGCCATCTTCACTATCGACATCCATGTCTATACTCGCAAGCCACCTTATGGCATGTGGTGGAGGGTACTTTGTGTCCCTCTTTCCCTGTTCCAGTCACATAAGCATCAAGGAAAGAATTATTGCAGGTAAGCCTCGGTATGGACTCGTATCTGTCTAATTCTGTCTCCGTGGTCTTTTTGCAAGATATATGTAGGAGGAAGCATTATAAGGTTGACTCTTCTAGGAATGTACGTTCTTGGAACTGTAACAGTAGACCATAACGTAATGCAGAATGCTTCTCTTGCAACATCTGCCAATGGAGTTGGCTGAGCATTCCCATGACAATTTTGCACATAATAAATGGTAATGAAAAATGTTTGGATCTTCTCTATTTCCTCTATCAGTCCTATCTGGTACGGACTCCACAGTGAGGAGCAATATTCAAATATTGGTCAAATGAGTGTTTTGAATGTTACTTCTATTGTTGATGAACTACATATCCTGAGGATTCTTCCAATGAATCTCAGCTCAGCATCTGACTTGCTTGTGATTGATTTTAAGTGTTTGTTCCACTTCAAATCGCTCCATATGCATATTCCTAGATATTTATGGAAATAACTGCTTCCAGTGATTGTCCTGTAATTTTATAATCATACAATAAAAGGTCTTGCTGTGTATGTACTCACAATATATTACATTTGTTTATGTTGAGGGTCAATTGCCACTCCCTGCACCAAGTGACTTCCTGCAATTCGATACAATTTTATAATGTCACAATTTTTCTGTATAGAACAGAATGATCTCCACTGTCTCTGACACTTGAAGGCTTGTTTATTTTGCTTACTTTCACACTGTTGTCTCATATAGAGAGATTCTGAGGAAACTATGTGCACTTACCAAGGATGTTCTTGGTTGAGAAAAGGGCAATCAGACTGATCTGTGATGTCAGTTTCTGAGTTTCATGTAGGCCATTGTTCAGGTTTCTTGAAGTTATACTTCTTCCATCCCTATACATATATCGCACCATGGGAATTGTTATTCGAAATATTCACTCATTTACAAGAAACTGCAAGTTTCATTCAATGAACAATAGATGTAAAAATGATAAACACTTTGATAACACTTCCTTCAGCATTATACAGAAAGGTGTGCACTTTTCAGCAGCTTTCATTGTCATTAGGCTTCCAGCAGAACAGAAAAGATTGTGTGATAAATCACAATCACTCAAGCCCAAGCTGAAAGGTTTCCCTTGAAGCACACTCATTTTATTCTGTACAGGAATTTCTCACAATAATCAAGAACCTTTCTCCCGCAATGTATTATCTGTTTGTATGCTCTCTCACAATTTCTTTTCATTTTTATTAGTTCTTCTGTTTTTAAATTTTCTAGCCAGCATTCTGTAAACTATGTACTAACTCGTACTATGACCAAGTAGCTGTCACTTGCTTGGTCTTACAGAATCTGATAGATAAATGAAATAAATAAACAAAATATATTTAAAAAAAAGAAAACAGATGGATTTGGTAGACTGACAAACACAAAGTCCCAATATGAAAAGTAACAAAAATCAGTGTGATGGACTAGTCTGTTAGTCTCGTATTGGTCAATGAACCAAAACACATTTCTTTAAAAGGTGAAATTCTGGAAGCAGTACATTCTCAAAGAAATAAAGATAATCAATTTCTCTCTTTTTTTTAAGCAAGTATTATGTTTCACAATAGACACACACTTTTCCAGTAAAACTATGTGGAAAACTTCTCAGTTTTACTTCTGTAAGGGCTCCTCTATAAGGAAGGCCATATAATTGCTTAAAAATGAAGTCCACACAGAACTAAAAATGAACAGAGATGTCCTATCATTACTTTCCTTGATCTAGCAAAACCATTTAGTTCGTGCTATTCATATAATCTATATGGGGGTGGGAATACTGGTATTTGTGCCACACTTCTTGAAAAACAGAAAATCCCCAAAACAACTATGACAATGTGAATTAGAATAGATTGCTGAGTAACAGACAGATACTTTACAGCCTACTTTTAAATGTGCTTGTCTTCCACTCAGTGCCTTCTCTATGTGGTGAGTAACACATGGTCAATTATGAAAAGGATAGATTGCTACTCACCGTAAAGGTGAACACTTAGTTGCACACAGGTACAATGGAAAGAAGTTATACACAAAGCTTTTGGTCAAAACCTTGTTTAGAACAGAAAGAAAAACACACACACATCCACATTTCATCCATACATGACCATTACTTCCATCTGCTTTAGCTGGACTGAAACTGTTGCATTGAATGAGTGCAACAATCATGAGTGGGACAGGGAAAGGCGACAGATAGCAGAATATGGTGGAGGGAGAGAAGAGTGCTGTCTACAGACAGCATGCAAGGACTACCAGACTCAGGCAGCATCTGGAGGTTGTGGGGTTGGGTCGTGGGGATGAGGGGGTGGGTGATGAGAAGGGGAAGTGGAAAAGAAGAGGAGCAGAGAAGGGTGCATTGCCAGACAGTGAGTACAATAAGCCTGAAGGGACTTGAACTGGGGGGATGTTAAAGGACAGGGGAGGCAAAAACTGTTGGGTGGAGGGTGGAGGGTGTGGGAATGGCAGGTTATTGTAGTCGAAGCTGGGATAACTTTTGGAGTGGAGAATGTGTTGTAAGGATAACGCCCATCTGTGCAGCTCATACAAGGTAGCAGTGGAGGGGAGGACCAGATGGTCCAGGTTGTGAATCAGCCATTGAAATCAAGCAGGTTATATTCAGCTGCATGATGTGCCACTGGGGAGGGGGTCCACTTTGCTCTTGGTCAAAGTTTGATTGTGGTCATTCATCCTATTAGACAACTGTTTGATATTCAACCAATATAAAAAGTTGTGCAATGATTACCAGGACTGAGCAGGCCTTGCATTTGGGTCTTCCACAAGGAAATTTCTGAAATTGAATCCTTTGCTCTCCAGGATCTGGAAGAGCATTCCAGACACCACCTCCATAAGTTATTCAACTTGTTACCTTAGTGATGATGATGATTGGTTTGAGACCTGACAGCCTTTGTTGGCAGGAGTAATTGGAGAACTATCTACCACCAAAGTATTATATCTTAGATTTAATGCAAACAATGTCCTGCAGGTTATACATTATATGTCTGGCACAGTTGTGGTAAACAGCAGTAGATGTCCAGAGGCCCCTAGGCTTATACCGGGTGATTCCGTGGTTATGTTACAAACTTTCAGGGATGCTGGAGGAGGAGAAATGTATCAAATTGAGGTAAGAGACTCTGGTCTGGAAACAACTGCATCAAAAGTTATAAGCCAAAATTGTTCTGACAGGGGACCTCTTCTACTGCAAACTCTTTGCTTCCCATATTTTAAGGGCAGTACTATGAATCAAAACAACAAAAAAAACTTCCAAGAGATACGAGCTCTAAAGTACATACCTTAAGAGCTATGAGGACTTGTTCATCTTTGCTACTGTGAAACACATCTCTTCTACTAAACAAGGTTCATAGTTCTTAAGGTACGCACTTAAGAGCCCACATTTAATGGACACTTTTTCTTGTTTTAGTTCATATTACCTCCTCCAAAAATAAGGAAAGCAAAGAGCTAGCAGTAGGAGAGGTTCACTATCAAGGCATTAGAACAATTTTTCCTTATAACTTTCGACTCTGTCGTTTCTGGACCAAAGTCCTTTACCTCGAATTGAAATATTTACCCGTCTCCAGCATTCCTGAGAGTTTATAACAACTTTATGGATCCACTCTATAGTGCAAAACAGCATAGTGTTGGTGGAAGTCATAGTTTGACAGTATTCTTTTAGTTGTATATTTCCTCGTCGAGTGTGAATTCTGACTCGGAAATATGAGAACATTTCAGGTAGCCAAATGTATCATGCAGTGTCATTCACCATCAAGGATATTATCTTCCAGTACAATAACTACAATTCAAAGCAGTACTAAAATGACAAAAAGTTAAACAAAATCAACCAGAGAGGGAAAAGGTTAAGCTACTGTCAAGATATACTCATAAAGCAGAAATTGCTATCTGCATTAGACTCTTCATAACTCAATCATGTTTGCTCTCTCGTAATGAAGTAAGTGTAGTGTCTTGGAGAAGTTTATAATACAATGACACAAAAACAGCATTTTCACTATGTTTTGCTAAGTAGAACCCCAAGGCATCTTAAATTAGATCACATACAGAATGCAATCACAGCACCTACTAAATATCATTTCAAAGCTTTGGCTATAGTTCCAAGACACAGATAGTCATAGGTCAGTATAATATTGGCTAAGATCATGATTAATATTGTCACATAGAAGAAGATGTAATTACATGAATGACGAATACTAATTTCACTTAACGAAAGTTTATTCAGCACTTGCGCATACAAGAGTGCGGAGCGAACTGACTCCAGCCAGAACACTTACAGTATATATGCAGTTACAGAACATTCAGTACAATGATTCTTCACATTTGTGGATACTTCTAGAATGTACTCGAACTGAATACAGTTCAGGTGAGTTTTGAACTCACAACCCTCCATGCAACTGTCTAGTATCATAACCACTACACCACGGTGACTGTGCAACTCAGATTCTTCTGCGACATTGCTCCCTCCTTAAGAGAACAGCATCTCAGTGTTACATCCTCCTAGTCCGGGATCAAGTCATCGGTCCTGCATATTCCAATTCCCTATGACTGATGTTCGCCCTGGCGGTGGTCTTCTTAGAACTTCCTTTGCTGCTATGCTCTTCATCACCTTTCTGCTTGTTGGCTGCCGCTGGAGCTTCAAATTTACCCTGGTTTGCAGGATCCTTATAGCGCTTCATTTGAAGGATGTGGACCGTATATCTGATCTTTCGTCATCTTGCGTCAGGGTCGAAATCTTCAACTTCATAAGAACCACCAAACAACTGTTTTACAACCTCATAAGGTCCAAAGTAGCGCCTGAGGAGATTCTCAGAGAGACCAACCTTCCAAACAGGAGTGAAGATTCAAACGAGGTCACCAGGCTGGTAGACAACAGGGCGGTGGCTCGCGTCATACCTTTGGCGATCGTTTTCTTGAGCCTGCAGCGTGCAGAGTCAAGCTAATTGCCAAGCTTCCTCACCTCTGGTTAACACCTGGCTGATGTAGTTATCATCCACATCATCAGGATATAACAGAAACACAGTGTCCATTGTTGTAGCCGCCTCACGACCATGCACCAGGAAAAATGGCGTAAATGCTGTGGTGTCTTGTTTGGTGGTGTTGTAGGCAAATGTCATGAAAGGTAGCACCTCATCCCAGTTGCTCTGCTCAACATTAACGAACATTGATAGCACGTTGGCCAAGGTCTTATTAAGGCATTCAGTAAGCCCGTTAGTTTGTGGATGGTAGGCAGTTGCCACTTTATGGGTAATGTTGCACCGACAGTTTATCTCTGTCACAAGATTCGACTGAAAAACTTTCCCTCGATCCGTAATTAACAACCTTGGGGCACCGTGTTTTTAATACAATGTCCTTCATGATGATTTGGCTAGATAGTCAGTGTAAACAATAATCCATCTATTGCCACTAGCAGACATTCGAAATCATCTAAGGAGGTCAATCCCAACACGCTGGAAAGGTGTTTTGGCTTGTGGAATTGGTATGAGTCAGCCAGGTGGTTTCTGAGGAACTGCCTTTATCCTCTGGCACTCTCGACAGTGCGACAGATAGTGATGGACAATCCTAAATAAACCTGGCCAGAAAAATCTCTTGCAGATCCTATCGTATGTCTCAATGTTCAGCCTCAGGTGTGTCATGGAATTTCTGTAGAACATTTAAGCGCATGTGTTTAGGGATCACTGGTAGCCACCTCTTTCCAAATGGATCAAAGTTTTTCTTGCAAAGTAATCCATTAACTACCTCAAATTGTCCTTTCACATCCTCTGCCCGATTTAAGGCAAGCATAATTTGAGACATCTTGGCATCCTTTTTCTGCTCAGCAGAGAGATCGTGGAGTGCAGTGAGACAGTCACTATCTTCATCAAAGTCTTGATGGTTTTTCACAGGGTTTCTTTAGTGACAGGCGGCATCTTGGTGTTTTCTTCCATTTTTGTACATTATGGTAATGTCATACTCTTGAAGATGTAGTGCCCACCTGGCGAGTCATCCTGTTGGATCCTTAAGACCTGTCAACCAACAAAATGAATTATGGTCTGTAACAACTGTGAATGGCCTTCCATAGAGATACTGTCAACAGCTGCACATGGCCCAGACCACAGCAAGACATTCTCTTTCTGTAGTTGAGTAGTTTCTCCCAGCTTTTGTAAGTGTCCTCTTTTTCATCTGAAATTTGCACCACAACAGCACTGATCCCATACTCACTGGCATCTGTGTGTAGTTCTGTAGGTGCTCTCTCATCATACAGACCAAGTACAGGGTTAGTCGTCAGAGCTTTACACAGCACATCGAAAGAATCTTCTGGAGCACCACCCCAGATAAATTTAGCATCAGCTTTTAACAACTCTTGGAGTGGTCTGGCTTTGATACAAAAGTCATTGATAAAACGACAGTAATAAGAACATAATCCGAGGAAGCTTCTCACATCTCTAATACCTTTAGGAATAGGAAATTCCATTATAGATCTCACCTTTTCTGGTTCTGGCCGCACACCTTCATTTGACACAAGGTGTCCAAGTATTTTGATCTCTTTTGCTCCAAAAAGACACTTTCTTGGATTAAGTTTCAGGCGGCCTGGTTGGAGACACTTAAGTATGGCCCTCAATCTTTTTACGTGCTCATCAAATGTCTCTGACAACACTATAATGTCATCTAAATAAAAACGACACATCATCCATTTCAGGTGCCTCAGAAGATTATCCCTCATCCATTCAAAAGCTGCTGGTGCATTACACAAACCAAACAGCATTATCTTAAACTCATACAGGCCCACAGGGGTGACGAATGCAGTTTCCTCACAATCAGCCTCATCTACTTCGGTTTGCCAGTATCCCAAGTACATGTACATGGTTGAGAAAAACTTAGCCCCCTTCAGACAATCTAGTGTATCGTAAATTTGTGGAAGGGGGTAAACGTCCTTTTCAGTTATCTTATTAGGCTTCCTGTAATCAATGCAAAAGTGCCACCTGCCATCCTTCTTCCTGACCAGAACCACTGGTGATGACCACGGGATCTGTGAAGGCTGAATGATGACATTCTTCATCATTTTCTCTACCTCGTCACAAATTATTCAACGTTTGGTTGCTGACACACGGTATGCTCTCTGGCTTATTGGTTGATGATCTCCAGTGCTAATCCAGTGCTTCACCATCAATTTGTTTAATTTGCTCTTCACCTGTGGATTGAAGCATTCAGAGAACTCTTGAAGAATGGCAAGTAGCTTCTTCTGTCATTCCTTAGTGAAATCTGGTGATAGTCAAGCTAGAAGATCTTGTCTCATAGTGGTAGTGCAAATTTCGCCCACAGAGTTGGCATGGGAGGTTTCTATGATGCTCAGCTGTTCGGCAATTAACGGCTCAGCGTGTGCTATGCACATGCATCTTAGAAGGATCTGTGGTTCTCAGCAACAGTTAACTATCCACAATTCTTAAACAAGATGACAGAGGCTGGAATGACCAAATTATTTTTCAGTGGTATGCTTCTCTTACATTCCACTACAAGATCCATGGGTTGATGCATTGCATGACACATGACAGTTACCTTTCTAGTGCTGACTGCAGGAATGATCACTTCATGCAGTACACATAGTCTCCACACACACACATCTCCTGTCCACAGTATGTCATCTTGTCTAGCATAATCATCGAGTGACCACAATCTATAATCACCTGAGAAGCTTTCAAACAGTCCCATCCGAGAATGATGTCATGGCTACACACTTGTAAGATGATGAATTTTAAGGGCTGTGTATGGCCACTTATATCCACACAAATTACACATCTTCCTGTAGGTTTTACATATTTCCCATTAGCCACCTTCAGCAGAGATGTTTTGTTGTCGATGAATACAGTTTTCTGCAACTGGTGATGCTACTTCTCTGAAATGACTGAATATGATGCTCCAGAGTCCACAAGAGCTTGGGCTGGTCAGCCACCCATGAGGATATCTAAATAGTTTCCTATCATTTTTGTAGTGATCAACTGTGGAGGATTTTTCTCTTTGGTGGCCTCATCTCCAAGGAAGGTCACACCCTTTAGATTTCCAGGTTGCGGCGGCTATGTGATCGGCTGGGGCTTCTAAACGGTGATGGAGACTTTGATCGGCGTCATGGGGAGTCTCCTCTCCAGCGGCTAGCTTGTGGCAGTGGTGACCTACAGCGTCCTGCACCCACAAATTCTTGTTCATCTTCATCGTCCTGGAGTTGGCGTCGGCTAAGATCGATCTGCTGTCTTCTGGTGCGGGCGTCAACAATAGTTAGCCACATGTCCCCGTCGTCCGCAATGGAAACATACTAGTTGGTTATCCTTGGTCCTCCAGACGTCAGTCTTCCTTGGTGCCCAAACAGGTTCTTCATGCGGCGATGTAGGAACATAATTTCGCCTGGGTCTCGACTTTTTCACCATTTTAAAGGGAAATGTAGGACAAGAGATTGGGTTCAATGTCTGTTCCACTTCCTCCCTTATGACCTCTTGGAGCATCTCGGTTTTTTGCTCGCCATGCAATCTAAATGCCTTCTGAACTTCCTCTCTCACCATCTGATGATGAACACTTTTGAAATCAGTTCCTTCCTCCAACACAGACAATGATACGATGTTTGGAAGCCATTCAAACTTCTTGCATGTAATTCTTTTTTGATGCATTGTCTCAATATGCTGTCACCTTTTTATGAAGTCATCTGTTGTCGAAACCTCCGTCAGGAGTAGGGCTTCATACATGTCCTCAGCAACACCCTTCATGAGATGTGCAACCTTGTCTTCCTCCTCCATCCTAGGATCCACTATTTTACACAGCTCCACGACGTCTTGAATGTAGGATGCTGTAGTTTCTCATGGACACTGTGCCCTACACTTTAATTTATCTTGCACTTCTGTCGTTGTGTGTCACTGAAATACTTGCGCATTTCCACCTGCAATACTTCCGAGCTTGTGAACTTCTCCTTGTTATTCTCATACGATTGCTTGGCAGTGCCCTCCAAGTAGAAAAATATGTTAGCCAAACACATGGTGTCATCCCATTTGTTAAATTTGGCTATACACTCATATACCTTCAGCCACTTGTTTGGACCTTGGCCATCATCAGCAGAGAACTTGGGAGGCTGTCTCATACGGTGGCACACAGTTGCTGTCATTGTAATGGCCTCTTCTTCTTCTGTCTCCATTAGAATGCAATCTGTTGAATATGGGTCAAACTTGGGTTTCTCGCTATGTAAACGGCAACTCTGCCGTGGCCTGATGGATGCCACTGTGTCGTCGATAATGTGCGCTATCACAAGTTCCAATACCCAGCGCCTCCACCAGAATAATGTCACATAGAAGGAGGTGTAATTAGATGAATGATGAACACTAACTTCACTTAACAAAGGTTTATTCAGCACTTGCACATACAAGAGCGCGGAGCGAACTGCCTCTGGCCAGAACACATACGGTATATACACAGTTACAGAACATTGCAGTACAACGACTCTTGACATTTGTCAATACTTCTAGAATGTACTCGAATCAAGTACAGAAATTAAAATTTTACAGTTTAGGTGAGTTTTGAACTCACGACCCTCTATGCAACAGTGTAGTATCATAACCATTAAACCACAGTGACTGTGCTACTCAGCTTCATCTGCAACAATCTTTGATCTTAAACACATGAGAAAGTCAACAATGTCTGCAAGACATTTGTCTGCAGAGGTTGTAGCTTACAAAGGAGTTGCAGTTTCCCAGCAAACCACGTATCAAAGATTCAGAGCGCTTGGTTTCTCTCACTCAACACAGAGCAGAAATTAGCCCATTTATTCTGAAGTCAGAATAGTAAAGCTGACTCAAGCATAAGTGAATGAAGAAATGTGCTCTTCATAGAAAAATTCTACTTCAAGTTGCAATAATATTCACATCACACACCTGTCTGGGTCTTCATTTGTTGTTAGGCGTATTTTAACACCCACATGTACAAAGATGAAGCACTGCAACCACTTGTGTGACATTTCATTTGTGCAGTTAGTTGGCAGTTCCTCTACATGGAAGACAATGCCCATTACCATTAAGCGGCTCTCATATAGGAATTTCTCAATGGTCAATGATGTGCAAAAAGATAGTGTAAAGATGACACATTAAGTTCCAGACAGGCACAATTAAACATAACATAAGCTTTCAGCCACACCCTTCATCAGAAAAAGAAAGAGAAACATACACCATTCATTCACACAAGCAAACACACCTCACTCACACATGATCGCCAACTCTGGAAGCTCAGACCACAATGCAGCTATCATATGGAATGGAAGTAGCATTCTGGAGGGGCAGGGAAGGGGAAGGGATAGCAGTGTAAGGGTGGGGGGCGGGGGAGGGGGGTGGGGTAAGAGGACCACTGTCTGACGGAGTTTGCAGGGGTTAGACTGCCAACAGATGCAGCATCAGGAGGTGGTGCGGCAGGCAGGTGGGGAAAACAGAGCAAAAAAGGAGAGGAGCAAGGAAAGATGGGTGGGTGCATTGGCAGGGGGTAGCAAACAAACAATGTGGGAGACAAGAATGGGGAGGAACTGACAGGACGTAAGGGATGGAAACAGTTGGATGGGGGGTATGGGGACAGTATGTTACCATAGGTTGAGGCTGGAATAATTCGGGAGCAGAGAATGTGTTGTAAGGATAATGCCCATCTGCACGGTACCATGTCTAAATCTTAATTCTATAGGATACTAGTGGGTTGCTTTCAGGAGCTGAACAAGAGCCGAGTAGCCACAATTAAGACCTTTTTCAGATATTTACACAGCTTTTTCTCATGAATGGCATTCTCAACATAACTCTTGAACCATTCCAGAACACATATCACATCAATACAAACCACAAGTGTTCTTTCTTTCTCTCTTATTTAAATTAGTGTTTTCTCATAGAGAAACAAATAGCAATGTTTTTAACACTTTGGCATGCCAAATGCCTGTTTCTTGTTTTGCAACCCTTCAAAAATATGCTTGAATCTCTCAGTTATGCTTAAATTTGGACACTGTAGCTTCACCAAATCGAAAGACATAAATACTGACTTCAGTGAGTCTAGTATTCTCACAGTCACTTGTCTTGAATATTAGCCAATTATTTTTATCAGTTTTAAAATTGTTTTTCTGACTGGATTATTCATTGTATACTTTCTAATCCTAAGCTATGACAAATTGCTTTCTGAACAGATTATTCATCGTATACTTTCCATCCCTAAGCAATGACATAACTAAGTGCTGTTTTATGATGAATATTACAAAACTCCTTTGTAAACCATTCAAAAATAGTATACACAGTCATTTACAATGAACAAAAGCTCTACACTTGGTTAAATGACACAGTCTTTCAGGTGATCTTTTACAGCCATCTGTGTACTTCCAATCACCAGTATTCATATTGTGGACTTTAAATAAAATTGGTGTTCTTTTGAGAGACATTAGTATTAGTATTGAGAAAACACAGAAAAACAGCATATTTTGAAGATGTTTACTATGTTTGAGGTTCATTCAAAAATAAGAATCATATGAAACTAAAACAATGAAACAAACAGTAGAAAGTAATCAAATGATGCCAAGACAGGGTGTATACGTGGACAAGGAAAAAAAATTCCCGGATTTCCCGATTAAAAAAATACACTTTTTTCCACGTAAAGTGATAGTATTCTCTCCCACGACAAATTAACAACTCATCAATCCTTTGAATGGTTAACATTTCATACACTGGCGTAGACCTTCCAGCCGCCACTTTAGAAAACGAAACCCAGCAAAAAAGAAAAGGTCCTGGAAAGATCTCTGATGTGCAGCAACATGTACACTGAATATTTTCATAATTACGAAAGTATAAATTTGAATTTCACCAAATACAGCACGATAGTTTCCAAAGCACTGAAATAGAGATTGCGATGCCCTTTTGTAAGCGAATCATTGCTCATGTCACGTCATCTCGCCTGCCATGACAGCAGATATTCAGAGGATAGGAAACATGAAGTTGTCAGCCACTAGCAACATCACTTACGAAGAGTGGACCCACAAATGAGAAAAGTTAAGGGTTTAAATTAATAAATATAGTGTGGCTACAAGAAAAGCTAAGCTTTCACATATAACTTTGATCTCAAATATTAATGCGCTACAACAGAAGCTACACTTTCACATGTGATATTGGTCTTTTTTTTTTGCGTGTTTTACACTTTAAACTACTTCACACAAATGTGCCAGTAAAATATAAATATCTAGTCTTCTGGGCTCCCTACTCCTCAAAGTGTTAAGTTTCAAATGAGATACAAACGATCTGTAATTTAAAAAATTCATTGCACATTCTGACACGTAACATAATTCATCTTGCATCAAAGGAAATTTACTTTGAAAGTAATGCTATTCAAATCACCACTCACCATATTTTCCCAACACCTGTCACAGATAGGTTCATTTCGGCTGTTGCCAGAGAGAGCCAGAAAACAAGCCTTATTGCACATGCGCAGCTACGATGGCGTAGGAAACCCGTATGTTCATATGTATAAAGCATTAAATGATCTTACATTACGTCATAAAAGAAACAGAACATCAGAGGATATTCCAAGAGCTTTGGAATTTTGTAAACCATACTAAAATGTATAATTCAGCTTGAAGTGCACATTTGTATGTCCACATTCACAATGAAGTAGGTCCAAACCTCATATTAAGCTTTTCAGTGTGGTTTTCGGGATGTAAATGTCTTGAAGCACCAGAACTGTACTATCTCATGTTTGGTTCTTTATTATGGTAAAATTCCAAACATGCCAGAAGATGAAAACGTGGAAATTCAGCGAACAATGGGAAATTTCTTTAGCAAACTGATGAAAGTAACTTCATTGTTCTGGAAGGCGATTATTGCTTGATTGCCCAAAACGTGAAAATAAAATAAAATCAGGAAACTGAAACTGACAATATATTTCAGCCTTCCATAACTATGTGAATGTATTTTAACTCACTTGATTGATAGCTCCAGAAAATTTTTTCCAGTTAGCATCTGGGTTCAAGTAGCCAGAAGCAAGAGAAGGTACTGCTCACATGTGACTGAACTGTGCATGCGCATAAGCCCACTGGCATCTGCTCAAATGAATCTAATGTAAACAGATGTGACATCACACTCAGCAGAAGCAGTTTGCTGTTACAAAGTATAGCATAGTATTTCCCTAAGGCCTTTGACGTATTTTGCTATCGGCAGATGCTTGTGTGTGCATGGTACTTTGCTGTTGTAAAGGGTGTATTTCTTTTGCAACTAAGGTTTTATATTGTTTTTTTTTCTAGTTTACATTTTATTGCTCCAGTATTATTTTGCAGTAGTGGGATACAATATTGTTCTTTATTAGAGTATCAGTTTTTACCAGTCAAAATTACAAAAATTTAACTGAAAATTAAAACCATGAAAAATTCCCGGGTTTTTCCCAGTTTTCTCCCAGATAAAAAATTTCCCAATTTTTCCCAGATTTCCCAGTTGTCCCAGGGCGTATACACCCTGCAAGACCACAAATGATAAGAGACACTATGTACAGAGCTACTACCAGGAGTATAATTATGACAGCGAAACACAGAACAGGAAAGGAGTTAAAAGTAAAACAAACAAATGAGCAAAATCTAGGACAAGCAGATGCAACCTGTAGATGGACACTGAAGAAAGAAAAAGGAAGAACAGAGAAAGATCAAGGAGAATCAACAGCAAACGATGATATAATGAAAAGGGATGAATAATGTACACTTCTCCCATCATGTTTTAAACTATCATATTTCCACATTTTCTTATTAGAGTCAAAAGGCAAAACTTATTTTCCAAACGAATAAATATCGGCTCCTAATATACTATCAATGTTAGGTACCTGTGATGGAGGCTCTATTGAGCAAAAAAAGACAGGGTCCGGCACAATGGTGTCAATTCCAAAGCTTTCATTCACAGTGACTTTATTCCTTAAAGACAGAGCCTTTCTAGCTCTTTCAGCAATGGCATGTGATGATGTCAGAAAATCTCCTGTTACTGTACTCTGAAGAAACAGAAAAATTAATGTTAAACTAAATAAATAAGACCTAAATATGTCACACAGCATATTCCAACACTATTAAAACTTTAATCTCACCTTCAGACCTGAAACAGCAGCAATATTTCCATTTGTTACTTCATTAACTTCAGTAGTTTCATCTGCATAGACAACCATTAGTTTCCCAGTATTCTCCGTCAGTTTTTGCTGAATATTATAAATCTTTTGATTCTGAAGAGACAAGAATAATTGTGGTCATCAATGTGAACAGAAATTCACTCACCTCTAGAACAACTAAAATTGTTTCTTATGCATTTCAGGAGGAAGGAGAAATATTTAAACCACTCCCTGTGCTTACTGCACTTAATTGTGTAGCCAAAGGTCTCTTGTGGGGGAAAAAAAAGAAAACAGTGGCATCTGAGATTTGGGAGGTCAATGGTCAATGTCACTGATTAGCTGTATCTTTGCCATCACACATTATATAAAACTAGCTATTATCCATAGCTGCACTCGCATGTCAGTAGTTTTGTTACGATGAGTAAATGGTGAGTAAGTAAGCTACTGTATGAGAAATAACGTCAGCTGCCCTCATGTGTGTACCCGTTTGGCTAAGTACAACTCATGGTGTGTTGACCTCCCCTCTCCCCCAAAATGCATGATAACATAGTATGCACAGTGTCACGACTGAGCAATGCATGCAGAAGGGTAGTGTACATTATGCAACAAATTTGCATGGTTTATATTTCCTAATGAATATTTTTAATCTCCACATCAAATTTCATCAGAACTGGTTCAGCAACTAAGTCATGAATACATAGCTGACAGTTAGTTTCCAGTTAATAATATTAATATGGAAGTATGGGTTAAACATGTTGAGGATTGTATAACCATTGTAACCACAACATCGAATTGTATTGCATGGAACATATAAACCAATAAAAGCATTTGCACAAATATGATAAAGTTCAAAAGTCACAGAGTAAATATTTGTAACCTAATTCACATCACATTCTTCCAGTCAGTAAATGTCTTGTACGACACACTTTCATAAGTAGCCTATACTCTTCTTCATTTATCAACCTATCTCCAAACCAAATTTCATCTAAAACAGTTCAGTGGATTTGTCAAGAGAAGGTAACAGGCAAACACATTTTCGCACTTACAATACAGTATTAGTATGGATATGGATTTTTATCCCAAAATTGTTGATATAACTGCTTACTGACATTTATCAGTTCTGAAATGCCTCACATGAAAATTCTGGAGGACTGCCGATCAATGTAGCTGATATGGCATACTGTATGAATAAAATGCCTGATACGTGAATATAATTACATATTTAAAACCTACCAGGTAAAACTGGCCTATATACCTCTGAAAACAAAAACAGTTACACAATTACAAATTCACTGTCCAGCACTAAGATTCAGGCAGCAATCGATTCTCTTATTTTAGATACTAAATAAAGATGGCAAGAAAACAGCTTACTAAAATCATTTACAACAAATGTATTCTTTTCAGCAAGTAGCAGGGGCAGTAACCCATCAGAAAGCAACATTACACCAGCATGCCACATTCATAGGCCACATTTTTTCTCCTGATCATGTCCACTAGGACCCCAGTGGTGATAAATAAACTCCTGCAGAACCAGTATTTCAATGTCCAGTTTTCATTTCAACCTGCTACCATTGACTTACTGGACAGATCATCTACTGATAAATATCATGCTGCCTTTCCACAACTGGACTCACTTCAGACTGTCTGTGCATATGCTGTTTACCATCCTCTGCTGTGGATTGGATTTTATATATTACTTGAATTGCACAGACTTGTACATTGCTGCCTGCTATCAGATGATGCACTTTTACTGCTTGTATTTGCATTTTGTGTGACATCAAGCAGATCATTAAACAGTAGCAGAGTATTAACACAGCAGTCAGATAACTCTGGACACAAATATCATTGCAGCAAGTTATTGACATCTAACAGCCCTCCCAAAATTTTATGGCGCTATTTCTATCCTTCTTGATTATGTCCCTGCAATTACTCAATAGGACTGTAGTTATGTGACCACCAGAGCCAGGTGAACATCTTCACACGCAGTAACTGTGCCTAAAACCAGTCTTACGCATTCAGGAAATAATGAGCTTGTGCACTGTCTAATCAAATATATTGATTTGCAACTTGTATTGTGTGTGAAAGAAATGAGTGCACATGACATGCTGGTAGGTTTCAGAATCACATGAAGAATGGTGGCATGAACATCAATCCGCAGCTGATCTCAAATAAACTTTCCCCACTCTTGGTCTGAAGTGCATCTTGGGTTATGATGCCGCCATCAACTTGCAACAACACTAAACACATCTCACCGGTCCAGGTACAGTTTCTCACAACTCAAAATTCCAATGGTTAAGTTTCTTCATTGATGGTAATGTCGACTTCACTAACTCACAGTGAAACAGTGGCTCTAGAAAGTGCAATTGCTTGTACGTTGTTGTCTTGAATACATTTGACGCATTTTGGACTGTCTGATGGGACTGAAGCTCCTGCCAGTGACTTATCCTATGATATTCCACCAGAGACAGCACTAACCAGCTGTCCACACAAATGAATGTTCACTTCCAGACTGTGGTCAAGACTGCCCAGTGGAAGTACACATTTCATTTCACTCAGTTCAATGGCTGCTTCACAACGAGTGCCATCTTGCTGGCCCCTCCTCTCTTTGAATTATGTAAATGGGAGTTTTCCTTGCAATGCATCCTTAGGTCCCATCTACATCTACATCTACATCTATACTCCGCGAGCCACCTTACGGTGTGTGGCGGAGGGTACTTATTGTACCACTATCTGATCCCCCCTTCCCTGTTCCATTCACAAATTGTGCGTGGGAAGAACGACTGCTTGTAAGTCTCCGTATTTGCTCTAATTTCTCGGATCTTTTCGTTGTGATCATTACGCGAGATATATGTGGGCGGTAGTAATATGTTGCCCATCTCTTCCCGGAATGTGCTCTCTCGTAATTTCGATAATAAACCTCTCCGTATTGCGTAACGCCTTTCTTGAAGTGTCCGCCACTGGAGCTTGTTCAGCATCTCCGTAACGCTCTCGCGCTGACTAAATGTCCCCATGACGAATCGCGCTGCTTTTCGCTGGATCATGTCTATCTCTTCTATTAATCCAACCTGGTAAGGGTCCCATACTGATGAGCAATACTCAAGAATCGGACGAACAAGCGTTTTGTAAGCTACTTCTTTCGTCGATGAGTCACATTTTCTTAGAATTCTTCCTATGAATCTCAACCTGGCGCCTACTTTTCCCACTATTTGTTTTATGTGATCATTCCACTTCAGATCGCTCCGGATAGTAACTCCTAAGTATTTTACGGTCGTTACCGCTTCCAATGATTTACCACCTATGGCATAATCGTACTGGAATGGATTTCTGCCCCTATGTATGCGCATTATATTACATTTATCTACGTTTAGGGAAAGCTGCCAGCTGTCGCACCATGCATTAATCCTCTGCAGGTCCTCCTGGAGTACGTACGAGTCTTCTGATGTTGCTACTTTCTTGTAGACAACCGTGTCATCTGCAAATAGCCTCACGGAGCTACCGATGTTGTCAACTAAGTCATTTATGTATATTGTAAACAATAAAGGTCCTATCACGCTTCCCTGCGGTACTCCCGAAATTACCTCTACATCTGCAGATTTTGAACCGTTAAGAATGACATGTTGTGTTCTTTCTTCTAGGAAATCCTGAATCCAATCACAAACCTGGTCCGATATTCCGTAAGCTCGTATTTTTTTCACTAAACGTAAGTGCGGAACCGTATCAAATGCCTTCCTGAAGTCCAGGAATACGGCATCAATCTGCTCGCCAGTGTCTACGGCACTGTGAATTTCTTGGGCAAATAGGGCGAGCTGAGTTTCACATGATCTCTGTTTGCGGAATCCATGTTGGTTATGATGAAGGAGATTTGTATTATCTAAGAACGTCATAATACGAGAACACAAAACATGTTCCATTATTCTACAACAGATTGACGTAAGCGAAATAGGCCTATAATTATTCGCATCTGATTTATGACCCTTCTTGAAAATGGGAACGACCTGCGCTTTCTTCCAGTCGCTAGGTACTTTACGTTCTTCCAGCGATCTACGATAAATTGCTGATAGAAAGGGGGCAAGTTCTTTAGCATAATCACTGTAGAATCTTAAGGGTATCTCGTCTGGTCCGGATGCTTTTCCGCTACTAAGTGATAGCAGTTGTTTTTCAATTCCGATATCGTTTATTTCAATATTTTCCAATTTGGCGTCCGTACGACGGCTTAAGTCAGGGACCGTGTTACGATTTTCCGCAGTGAAACAGTTTCGGAACACTGAATTCAGTATTTCTGCCTTTCTTCGGTCGTCCTCTGTTTCGGTGCCATCGTGGTCAACGAGTGACTGAATAGGGGATTTAGATCCGCTTACCGATTTTACATATGACCAAAACTTTTTAGGGTTCTTGTTTAGATTGTTTGCCAATGTTTTATGTTCGAATTCGTTGAATGCTTCTCTCATTGCTCTCTTTACGCTCTTTTTCGCTTTGTTCAGCTTTTCCTTATCAGCTATGATTCGACTACTCTTAAACCTATGATGAAGCTTTCTTTGTTTCCGTAGTACCTTTCGTACATGATTGTTATACCACGGTGGATCTTTCCCCTCGCTTTGGACCTTAGTCAGTACGAACTTATCTAAGGCGTACTGGACGATGTTTCTGAATTTTTTCCATTTTTGTTCCACATCCTCTTCCTCAGAAATGAACGTTTGATGGTGGTCACTCAGATATTCTGCGATTTGTGTCCTATCACTCTTGTTAAGCAAATATATTTTCCTTCCTTTCTTGGCATTTCTTATTACACTTGTAGTCATTGATGCAACCACTGACTTATGATCACTGATACCCTCTTCTACATTCACGGAGTCGAAAAGTTCCGGTCTATTTGTTGCTATGAGGTCTAAAACGTTAGCTTCACGAGTTGGTTCTCTAACTATCTGCTCGAAGTAATTCTCGGACAAGGCAGTCAGGATAATGTCACAAGAGTCTCTGTCCCTGGCTCCAGTTCTGATTGTGTGACTATCCCATTCTATACCTGGCAGATTGAAGTCTCCCCCTATTACAATAGTATGATCACGAAACTTCTTCACGACGTTCTGCAGGTTCTCTCTGAGGCGCTCAACTACTACGGTTGCTGATGCAGGTGGTCTATAGAAGCATCCGACTATCATATCTGACCCACCTTTGATACTTAACTTAACCCAGATTATTTCACATTCGTATTCGCTAATAACTTCACTGGATATTATTGAATTCTTTACTGCTATAAATACTCCTCCACCATTGGCGTTTATCCTATCCTTGCGGTATATATTCCATTCTGTGTCTAGGATTTCGTTACTGTTCACTTCCGGTTTTAACCAACTTTCCGTTCCTAATACTATATGCGCACTATTTCCTTCAATAAGAGATACTAATTCAGGAACCTTGCCCTGGATACTCCTGCAGTTTACCAATATTACGTTGACTTTTCCTGTTTTTGGTCTCTGAGGACGGACGTTCTTTATCAACGAAGATAATGTCCTCTCTGGTAAGCCGTCAGGTATTTTATCGTTTCGCCCAAGGGGGGGTCCCTCTAACCTAAAAAACCCCCGTGTGCACGCCACACGTACTCTGCTACCCTAGTAGCTGCTTCCGGTGTGTAGTGCACGCCTGACCTGTCTAGGGGGGCCCTACAGTTCTCCACCCAATAACGGAGGTCGATGAATTTGCAACCATTATAGTCGCAGAGTCGTCTGAGCCTCTGGTTTAGACCCTCCACACGGCTCCAAACCAGAGGACCGCGATCGACTCTGGGCACTATGCTGCAGATATTAAGCTCAGCTTGCACTCCGCGTGCGATGCTGGTTGTCTTCACCAAATCAGCCAGCCGCCGGAAGGAACCAAGGATGGCCTCAGAACCCAAGCGGCAGGCGTCATTCGTTCCGACATGTGCTACTATCTGCAGCCGGTCACACCCAGTGCGTTCAATAGCTGCCGGAAGGGACGAGACCCCCCGGCAAGCACACCGAGTGCACACTGGCATTCTTCCCCGACCTACCCGCTATTTTCCTAAGGGGCTCCATAACCCGCCTAACGTTGGAGCTCCCTATAACTAATAGGCCCGCCCTCTGTGACTGTCGGGACCTTGCCGGAGAATCGGCCACTGGCCCAACAGGCGAGGCATCCTGTGGTGGCTCGGAAACGATGTCATCACCACTAGGAAGCACCCCGTACCTGTTGGAAAGGGGTAAGGCAGCTGCCACGCGGCCAGATCCCACCTTCGCCTTTCGGCCAGGCACGCGCGAGCCCACCACTGTCCGCCATTCACCCTGGAGTGATGGCTGACCGGTAAGATGCTCACTGCCGGAAGACGCAGCGACATCAGGGGTTCCATGCGATTCCAAGGCCACCGAAGTAGGCATAGGTCTCACCACAGTTGCCCCAACGCCACTACGAGCCGACGCCTGCGCCTCGAGCTCGATGAGCCTAACAGACAAAGCCTCCACCTGCCCCCGAAGAGTGGCCAATTCTCCTTGCGTCCGCTCACAACAACCACAGTCCCTACACATGACTATGTTTACCCTACAAGCGAACGGTGTACTCGCCTTATTAGCAGCAGGAAATCGAAGTGCTCTCTCACTGACGGTCTAACCGACACTGAGCTGTTCTAACCAAACAAACAAAAGCCTGTACGATACGAGGGTCGATAACAACGGCGATACTGTACACTACACTGTTATTAAAATAAACGGTTGTGTCTAGTAGGCACTGAAACACGCAAGAAATTACAAAAATAAAATAGTAACTACCCAGATAACTGAAAATAAGTTGTACCTGTTTGAAGCTCGCAAAAATGTGTAACAAGCGAACGGTGTACTCGCCTTATTAGCAGCAGGAAATCGAAGTGCTCTCTCACTGACGGTCTAACCGACACTGAGCTGTTCTAACCAAACAAACAAAAGCCTGTACGATACGAGGGTCGATAGAAACGCCGATACTGTACACTACACTGTTATTAAAATAAAAGGTTGTGTCTAGTAGGCACTCAAACACGCAAGAAATTACAAAAATAAAATAGTAACTACCCAGATAACTGAAAATAAGTTGTACCTGTTTGAAGCTCGTAAAAATGTGTAACAAGCGAACGGTGTACTCGCCTTATTAGCAGCAGGAAATCGAAGTGCTCTCTCACTGACGGTCTAACCGACACTCTCTGGCCTCATCTTCCTATAGCCACTGCCCCACACCAACTTCCACCTCTGCCCATCACCCCTAACTTCACCATCCTGCTCCCACACTTGCTCCTTCTGCCTCTGTTCTGTCTCCTCCACCCAACCCATTCCCCCACAACACCATGTGCTGTTTACAGCTACCCTCCCCACCCCAAACTGTGTGTGTGTGTGTGTGTGTGTGTGTGTGTGTGTGTGTGTGTGTGTGAGAGAGAGAGAGAGAGAGAGAGAGAGAGAGAGAGAGAGAGAGGGGGGGGGGGGGGAGGGAGGGAGGGAGAGAGTTTTGTTCATCTTATGTTATGTTTACTGCAGAAGAGCTTACAGCATGATCAACAACAAAGCTATTATAATCAAGATGGCATAAGAAGATCCCCAACAGCTTGCAGCACCGTTGACAGCTTTGAACTACAAAGCACTAGCAACTGCAGATGAAAACAGTAGCCATCTACAGAGCTATGACAACTCTGAAGCATTGCCACAGAGAAATTTACAGAATAGTATCATTTATCTGGTTGAGATACGCATACAAAGCAACCGTGCCCAGCATACTGCAACTGTCAAGGATCAACTTTGCTGACTCAACTATAGTGATATGGCACAGGAAATTCTCTCAGGTTTCATTGCGAAAGCAGTTCTGCCAAGCAACAGCAATTATTCATGAAAGTGTTTCCTAAAATTCATAATCCAGTCTTAGACTAAGAAGCTGTTTCTCATTATTGGTACTAGAGATAACAATACAGAAAACCTGAAATCCAGAAGATGTAAGTTTATAATTTTATAACTGAAAGTGGTTTATCTTTACACCACATACCTTGGACATTTTTCCTGAATATATTCGAGCAAAGGTTAATGTCTTTTTTTGATCATTGTGGACAATTTTGAATACTCTTGCACATAAATTGTCTTGGAAAGCTTTGGCTAAATGAGTATTTCGTTTCTCAGGTGATGGAAGAAAATTAATAACTGCATTCATCAGAGGTTGAACACCCATGTTTTTGTATGCACTTCCACATAAAATGGGTACTCCTTTCTGCAACAATAATTCAAAGTTGAAATAGTTGTGAAATAAAGAGAAAAACAAAAATGTTTATTTAATAATTAAAAATTAACATCTGTGACTACATTACTGTACTTGCCGTGGCACTAGGAGGGGAAGGGTGGTGGGCCCATCATGCTCGCTGCCTTTTACCTCTGCAAAAGATCCCCTGTACCTACTTGATAGCAGGCCAAGGAGACGTTAAGGCCATATTGGAGGGACAGTAAGGAGGAAAATTACCCACCCTATCTAGCACTGAATTAGGAATCCCCCTGGGTGAAGATTAGTGCTCTACCCACTAGACCACCAGGGCCACGAAAGTCTACTTACCATATATCACTGGACTATTTAAACACAGAAAAATAAGAGTGAGTACGTACTTTCGGAATATTGGATTCCTGAGATTTCACCAAAGAGAGAGGAAATGTATACAGTAAATGGAATTGTGGAAGGATAATGCAGAAAAATCAGTTAGTGAGTTTGAAGATGACTCAGCAGAAGAAGAGGAGAAAGAAATTCATAATGAAACACAAAATAGAAGAAGACTTCTGAAAATGTAAGAAGTCAGATGTAGGAGACAGACCAATCAACAAGTAAGAGGTTATGCAAATGGAGATTCACAATACAAATGTTTGCAAGGTAAAAAAGTAAGAAAAGGATACCTAAAAGCCCATATTGTTGGCACACGCATAAATTATTGTGTTGCAGAGCACGGTGAGTGGAAAGTTACTGTGTGTTGCCAGCATAGACACTTGTATATATTCATTAACCCCTCCTGCTAAAATAGTACTCATCATGCTGGCACATAAATCTGAGCAAACTGGTTGAGAAGCGAAACCTTATTCACTTGCTGCAGAACATGTACAAAACAACAGATGTAGTGTCTGTTGTTACTGCTTTGGGCCCTGGCTATCCCCTACACCACAGCCACCAACCATACAGTCATGTACCACATGCTGCCTGCTTATAACTCTTTCTCTGGAGATCACACAAACACAATCTCCATTAAATATGTTGGGTTGCTTACAATTGAACCTCTAGCAGCTGCTATAGTACCCAGTGGCACCAACCTCACTGCCAGATGTGCAAGCTTTGCCGCAGACGACGTCATGGCTCTGCACTTAATCACATCCACGAGTCATAGGCCTCCGCTGACATCCCTCTGCTGGGAGAGTATTTCTGCCCAACTGCTCTGCAGCCAGTCTTAGCTCATGACGTGCCTAGTAGTTCCTCGATTCCAGTTACCTCACTGAGCAGTCTTCACTTCCGGCTTACATCAACCACATCTAGAGGCTCCTCATTTGGAGTTCTCATCACCGAGCCAATGAGGAGTCTCTCACTGCAACATCCACAGACTATGGCCCCCACAGACCAAACCACACTTGAGCACCATACACTCAGTGTCACCAACAGCTTCACAGGATTTGGCTCACCATGGCCAACAGCCTCACAGAGTTTGGCTCTGTATCACCAACAGTTTCCCAGATTTTGGACTTCGCCATCCTAGAGCACTCTATGCTTGCCACCTCACTCAAGGACTCTCAGCCCACATAAAGCAGTGCAACTCATGTCTCTAGAAATGGTGCTGTAATAGTCTGACCATTGGAGTTTGAATCAGTTAATACAATTCATGTCTCTAGAAACCATGCAATTATATTCTGTTTGTTGAACTTAATAAACATACAACTATTCCTTGTAACCTGGGCACTTCAATTGTAGCATATTCCTTCCTCTCAGTCATGAACACTAAAATGACAGTGAGCATAACTGGCTTCAGGATTACGTCCAATAAGTGACTGGTGTCCAAATCATCAAATCCTTTGTGCTTGCCCAGAGTAGTCGTCCATAGGTACGCACTGATAAGGAGTTTTGCTGAGTTCTGCTGTATACATGTGCTCTTCTTAATGCCTGCTGTCATCTTTCAGTATGGCACTACAGCCCTTAGACATACCAATGCAGCTCCTGCTTCACTTCCAGTATTTACAAAATGGCACTGAGCTATGAGGGATGCAAACCCACCCGGATGCTGCCCTCAGCCCAGCAGTGATGGCGTAGCCCCTGCTACCTTGGGAATCCAACAAGATTTGGAATCACAGCCTGTCTCTTTCATATGGGTGAAACTGTATTTCAGTGCCTCTATAATTCACAATGATGCTCAGCAACAAGCTTTGCTTCTCACTTACTCTGTCGTCCTACCTATAATACTCTTTAGTTCCTCAATCCTGGTAAGGACCTTGTTACACTGTTCCACGGGTATTTAAGGTACCAATTCACTGTCAATTATGATACTTTTCATGCTCCTGCATTACACTCTCCTTTCTGAGGCACCTCCCTTGACGCCACTGGACTCGTTCCTCATCATGCCTGTGTGTTCACTTTTCTATGCCCAGGTGCACACTTCATAAAGCACATTGTCTGCAGCACCATTTCCTGGCTTCCTGTCAAGTCTGACTTCTTAGCCATATACCACCAGCACATCCACCACTAAAGCATCTGTCACCAGCCTACTTCCACCCGCCCTTCCATCACCAGCACCAGTGATGCCAGCAGCAGCACTACTGGCACGAGCGCCACTAACACCACTGCCACTGTCTCCAGTACCTGCAACTCCAGCAATTCTGGCTCCATTGCCTCCAGACCTATTGCTGATACCCTGTTCACATCTCTAGCACCTTCATCACTCTCCCAGGGATCTTCCCTTCTGAATGTGGGTCATGAACCACGTGAGTATAGCACATTCGGCACTCCTGGTCTCTTTGTGCTGGATACTTCTCCAGGGCCTCGTGGTATGGATAGTGAGGATGATGGTTCTGTGATAGTAGTCTCCAACCATCCCACCGCATTCCAGAAATGGCACCATGTACGTTCTCTCACTCCTTCAGCTGCTGTCTCCAGTATCTCATGGCACACTTTGCTCCTTTCCACATTGCGGAACCCACATGCTTCTGGTCTGGCTTCCACAAGCCTTCAGCCTCTGGTTACATCTGCCTGTGGCTCGTCCCACCAATGGCACTGGGTGCAGCCACAGGGACCTCTTCTTCTGTGCAGTGCTCTGCAAGCCCTCCTCAGGCCCCCAGCTGGACTTTCCTCACCCTTCAGTTCTGCAGTCTTGGAAATTTTAATGCAGACCCAGGTCACAGAAGGTCCTCCCTCCATTGCTGCCTTCAATGGTCAAAACAATCTTCCACAACAATGAAATATCACATTTATCACTGCTCCAGCAGCCAGGCCAAAACACCCAGATGAGAACACTGTACGTCACTCTTTTCCAGGTTCAGTCTTCCCAGTTCTTATCTGAGCCAGACTCATCAGTCATGGCTGCAACCAAGCTTCCTGCCTTTAACCAATGCTCCTTTGGCCCAGGCCTCCACCATCACCAGCAGCCATCCCAGGGACTGCCTTCCCAACCCTGGGGCACCTCTGAAGTCAAGTCTTCTTCAACATGGTTACACCATTTCTCTCTTAGGGGAGCAGGGGTGCTGTGGCCCCTTGTTATTGCCTATAACACAGCCACCAACCATACAGACATGTTCTGTGGGCTGCCGCAACTCCAGCCCGCTTATATCTCTGCCCCTGGAGATCGCGTGAAAGCTCTTGAGGTTACATGAAAACAATATGCACCAACAGACACACACTGGGTCGCTCACAATCAAACCCCCAGCAGCTGCCACAATACCCAGTGATGCCAACATCATCCACAGCCCCAAGCATTGCTGCCATCTCGTCCATCCTCAAGCACCCTACCATCACCAATGTCTAGGGCCTTCATGGACTATATCCATACTCAAGCGCCCTATCCTCACTGATGCCTACAGTCTTCATGGCTACATCCATCCTCTAGTACCCTACACTCACCCAGTGTATGGCCACCATGGACTGTATCCATCCTCAGCAACACCATACTCCCTGTTGCTGACGACTTCACAGACTTTGGTTTACTGATGCCGATGGCTCCAAGGGTTTCAGACTTTGTCATTCCCAAGCACACTATTCTCACCATTGTCAGACTGAACCAAGTAGCACATCTCACATCTGTACAAATCATGTTATTGTATTCTGTTAACTGGACTTAATAGACATATAACTGTTCTTTGCTAGCTGGGAATTTCCGCTGTAATGTGTCTGTCCTTCTCACTCAAAAACCTAAAGTTATGACACTACATAATATCACTATATACAAGATGGTCCAGTGTAGTAAACCGATCCTTAAACATTCCATATTCACACAGACTCCTTTTTATTGCACAGTTTATACAATAAGCATTTTTAAAAAGTGTTAAGTGTGATTTGAAAGAATGGAAAATCTGGCATGGAATTACAACAGTATGAATTTATAGAGGAGGTGCTGAACAGCAGACAGGCACATTTCCAGACAGTTAGATATTATTTAGCTTTCAAACTCAGTAAGTCATTTGTCAGCCACACACACACACACACACACACACAACGGCGCATGCAAGCACTCACGTCCCTGGGCACAGTGGCCCAACAGATGAGTAGCAATCTTGGCTGTGGTGTGTAGTACGGGTACGAAAGTGGTGTGGGTAAGGAGGGGGAGGCATACAATGGTAGGGATTGGGGAAGGTGCTGTAGTGCTGCCTGTAGAAGTGTGCAGTTATAAGGCAGGCCAGGATGGTAGGCTGCTAGGTTCAGCACAGCCCCCCCAACCCTACCTCACTATCTATCCCTCTCTCAACCTCACACCTCTTCTGCACCCCCACTACCTGCCCCAGCCATGATCATCACATCACTCAGTCAGGCCACAGTGCCTAGAGTGTTGTGTGTGTGTGTGTGTGTGTGTGTGTGTGTGTGTGTGTGTGTGTGTGTGTGTGTGTTATGGGGACAGGGGGGGGGGGGGGGGGGTTACATCTGACGAAGGACTTAGTCCAATAGTTTAATAACATCCAAAAGGCTGCTTTCAAGTGTGCCCATCTGCCATTTAACACTGCCTTTAAGTCTGACTTCATAGAAATGACTGTGCACAACAAACAGCATACATATTTCATGAGTTGCTCTGGAGTTCTTTCCGAGATACAATGTTTGGATGTTGTATTTAGTGACTGGCTCTCTCACTCCAAAGTTAAATACAATTTTTTTTATATGAATATAATAGAGGGAAACATTCCACGTGGGAAAAATATATCTAAAAACAAAGATGATGAGACTTACCAAACAAAAGCACTGGCAGGTCGATAGACACACAAACACAAACATACACACCAAATTCAAGCTTTCACAACAAACGGTTGCTTCATCAGGAAAGAGGGAAGGAGAGGGAAAGACGAAAGGATGTGGGTTTCAAGGGAGAGGGTAAGGAGTCATTCCAATACCGGGAGCGGAAAGACTTACCTTAGGGGGAAAAAAGGACAGGTATACACTCGCGCACACACACACATATCCATCCGCACTTACACAGACTATATATTATCCATTATAGTTGGAAACTATTATAGTTAGAAGTTTTCATCTTTACCCCCCCCCCTCCCCCTCTGAAGCAGTTCTCCACTTTGAGAAATACTTCTCTTCACTTGATGTTATGACAACTTTTTTCTTCCTCTTTACCAAATATGACACACCTCTATAATGCACTACCCAGGAGACAACTTACATTCAAAATGGAATATAAGTACTTTATCTTTAAAAATAAGAAAATGAATGAAAAGTTTTACATTATTTTACACACATTATTGCAACAGCCCCCTATGTTTGTGGTCAGAACTCATATTTACACAACCGATTAACTCCCTTTCCCAACCACATTTCACCTAGTTCTTCTCTGAACCCCAAGCAGTTTTCTCCTATATTAATTTCCATCTTACGGCGGCATTAAACTTTGAGCAAAAACTGTGGGCAACATCCAACCAACCATCCCCATCTCCACTTCCACAATTGTCACACCTTTCATGTATTATGGAGCCATCCCTACAGCTGAGGTATCTGCAATAATTGTGATTGCTCTCAAATCAAATCCCTCAACACCTATACCAGTACACCCCCCCCCCCCCCCCCCCCCCACAGTTTCTCTTCTCCTGCAATTACTCTATTGACTTGGTCCACAAACAAATTTCCCAGGCAGTCTCCATGTTTCTGACCATCATAGCTGCTACTTCCAAACAAGAACACTACCACTCAGCATCTGAAAGCTTTAGTAGATTACTCAGATGGGGCTGTAACATCCTCAAACCAAGCCCTTAAATGAAACAATCTCTCTCTGACATCTTGTCTATAGCAACTATCATTGTCTTCAGTTGACCTTCTAACCTTATCAACATCTTTATCAAACTGAATGACATTCCCAGACCACCATCTCTACTCCACAACCCATCACCACTTTTTCAATGTGGAGTGGCTAACATTTAAGATAATTCAATATTTAATCACCTTTTCTGCACTTCCCCCTCCTCCCACTCCTTTTGCATAATCTTCTTCTCTTCTTTTTCTCTCCCTCTCTCTATCGCTTCCTTATTCTCTTTCTGTACATTCTTTAATTGCATTCTTCTTTTCATTTTCTTTCATTTCTCTTCAACTTTTAACCCACAGTTGACACAATGTGTACTAAAATACAATCTGTAACCTCCTACTCCCTCTGAGAGCTTCTTTTCTCCTCATGTTATGTATCTCACCCTTCCACACTACCTATCTTGCAATCTCTCCCAACCATTTCCTATTCCCTTCATGAGAAAGAAACCCAGGGCACAGAAATTGAGGAATACCAGCAGTATTTACTAGGAGAGGCAGAACACGAAGTCAAGTACCGGACAGCCTTAACGTCATTTTTAGCAATGTAATATGCATGAGATATACCATATCCCTATTGAAGAACTAATACTTGTTACAAAAGAAATAAACGGTGAAGTTTTACACATATTACTTAATTATAGTTTAAGATACAGAAAAAAGTACAATGTGGAAAAAAACTGGGCTAAAATATTTAAAGGACTGACACAAAATGAAGTATTCCAAATTTAATGAACAGGAGAACTGTTCTTAATAGAAAAAGCTGTGAATGGAAACTGTTCATGTGATCAACAAATCTCCGTGCTCTTTGGAATCTACTCTCACAGAATGCCAAAAAAATGCTTTTTGGATTAGTTCTATATTGGTTATTTTGTACATGTATCCTTTTCAGATTATAAAATGGCCTCAGTGGTTTATTTCATGAAGTAGTAGCACTTCTTGCCTTAAAATGTTGTGGATAGAACATGTGTGAACATATGACACTAAGAGAAATGTTGCACTATTTCAAAACTGGCATCTAACTGGAAAAGTGAAAGCTTGCTTTTTTTCCTCAGACCAAGCTCCATGTTAAACATGTTCCTATCCTTTAAATTATTATACGTTTTTAATCCCACATAACAATGTATCTAAGCACAAAGCTTTAATGGTGTGTAGTAATACTGAAACTTTCTATTTGAGGATGGTATAATGTTGCTCGAAATTTAAGTTTTCAAGTTTATAGCAGTTATCTTGTCAAAAAACAAAACCTTTCAAAACTTTACAGTGAAGTAACGGTTACTTTCACGCAGTATTATGGCTGCAAATGTCCAATCTTAGGCCCCAGCTAATTTAACGATTTTTTTTTCTGGTACAGTACTTGACATGGATATCAAGCTATTTACATCTGTTGTTGATGTGTTTTTCAATCCGAAAACTGGTTTGATGCAGATCTCCATGCTACTCTATCCTGTGCAAGTCTCTTCATCTCCGAGTAACTGCTGCAAACCACAAGCCACGTCCTTCTGAATCTGCTTACTGTATTCATCTCTCAGTCTCCCTTCATGAATCTCCTGCCTCCCCCCCCCCCCCCCCAAATTACTAAACTGGTGATCCCTTTATGTCTCAGAATGTGTTCTACCAACCGATCCCTTCTTCTAGTCAGGTCACACCACAAATTTCTCTTCTCCTCAATTCTGTTCAGTACCTCCTCATTAGGTATGTGATCTACACATCTAATCTTCAGCATTATTCTGTAGCACCAAATTTCAAAAGCATTTACATCTACACTTTCCAAATCATGCTAAAGACTATGACATGATGTGCCCAGAGAAACTATTGTTTTCTGTTTTCTACGTAGTTCTCCTAAAATATCCTTTATGCAGGGTGTAGTAAACATTTAAAGAGATGATTCAATAAAATATATCCGACATTTGCAAACTATTTCAAAAGATGCTTCTTGATATACCAGGAATGTTCAGAAAGTAAGTGTACTGTGACCTTAATGGGCTACGTTTTTTTGAGTGTTGGCAACAATGAGTGGTTGAGGGGTGAGATCCCTGACCAGAGTGTGCACCATTGGAACACAGTAGTACGTAAAAGCACATTTAGCATCCAGTTATACGAAAGGTGTCAGTACGAAATCATGTCAAGTGTGGGCCATTTATTGTGATCCACTTCCTACTCATGGAAGGAATCTACATCTACATCTACTTGATTACTCTACTGTTCACAATAAAGTGCCTGGCAGAAGGCTCAATGAACCGCCTTCAAGCTGTCTCTCTATCGTTCCACTCTTGAACAGCGTGCGGGAAAAACAAGCATTTAAATTTTTCTGTGTGAGCCCTGATTTCTCGTATTTTATCGTGAGTATCATTTCTCCCTATGTAGGTGGATGCCAACAGAATGTTTTCGCAATCGGAGGAGAAAACTGGTGATTGAAATTTCATGAGAAGATCCCATCGCAACAAACAATGCCTTTCTTTTAATGATTGTCACGTCAACTCACCTGTCATGCCTGTGGCACTATCTCCTCTATTTCACGATACTACAAAACGAGCTGCCCTTCTTTGAACTTTTTCGATGTCATTCTTCAGTCCCACCTGATGCGGATCCCACACCACACAGCAATACTCCAGAATAGGGCATACAAGCATGATGTAAGCAGTCTCTTTAGTTGACCCGTTGCACCTTCTAGGTGTTCTAACAATGAACTGTGGTTTTTGGTTTGCTTTACGCACAATATTATTTATGTGATCATTCCAATTTAGGTTATTTGTAATTGTTATCCCTAAGTATTTAGTTGAATTTACAGCCTTAAGATTTGTGTAACTTATTGTGTAATTGAAATTTAGCAGATTTCTTTTAGTACTAATGTGGATAACTTCAACTTCACACTTTTCTTTATTCAGGGTCAATTGCCACTTTTCGCACCATACAGATATCTTATCTAAATCATTTTGCAAGTTGTTTTGATCATCTGATGACTTTAAAAGACAGTAAGTGATAGCATCATTTGCAAACAAGCTAATAGGGCTATTCAGATTGTCTCCTATGTCGTTAATAGAGATCAGTAGCAATAGATGGCCTATAAAACTTCCTTGGGGAACACATGATATTACTTCTGTGTTACTCGATGACTTTCTGTCTATTACTATGAACTGTGACCTTTCTGACAGGAAATCACGAATCCATTCGCACAACTGAGGTGATATTCCATAGGCACACAGATCAGTTAGAAGATGCTTGTGAGGAATGGTGTTGAAAGCCTTCTGGAAATCTAAAAATATGGAATCAATTTGACATTCCCTGTCAATAGCACTCATTACTTCATGAGTATAAAGAGCTAGTTGTGTTTCACAATAATGATGTTTTCTGAATCTGTGCTGACTATGTGTCAATAAATCATTTTCTTCAAAGTAACTCATAATGTTCAAACACAGTATATGTTCTAAAACCCTAAAGCAAAACGATGTTAGTGATATGGGGCTGTAATTCAGTGGATCACTCCTATTCCCTTTTTAGGAATTGGTGTTACTTGAGCTATTTTCCATTCTTTAGGTACAGAACTTTCTGTGAGCGATCGGTTGTATATAATTGCTAAATATGCAACATTTGTATCAGCATAACATATACTGAAATTTTTTCACCAAAAATAGTTTACAGTGAAGGTGTTATTACCGGAACGAGATGTGTTTAAGTGGTGTACAGAGTTTAGGGGAGCCAGAACAAATGTTCGTGGTGAACAGAGTAGTGGCAGACTTTTGATTTTGACTCATGAGTAGAGGCACTTATTTCTCGTGAAGCACAAAATGAAGAAATTTTTATGAAATTTTACTAATTTTTCTCAAAACACCAAACTATTTACCTTTAAGCAAAATCGTGAAGTAATTGATGAAATTGTGTGCAGTCACATCATTTGAAGTTAACAGCAGAAATTCAATTCAAGTTTTGGCAATGAAATCAAAATATCAGTGACAATCAATTCTACACCACTTCACCATATATCAATTTCTTGTATTACATCAAGTATTGCTAACTTAATTTCCTGTGCAGGGAAATATGACATTCAACCATGTCCGGCACATTCTTTGATCTGCTGGTGTACTGCATGTTGAAAATTTTTGCTGATCGCCTGTGCAGTCAGTCTTACATTTTCTAATTTGTTTTTGTGCTGCAATTTGTTAAAATGATGGTGATAGTTATTGTTCAAGAAAAATAATTTCCATGAGAAGGACTTCATGTGTTTGAGAAAACTAGTTAGATACTTATGTGCAAATACCACAATGAGTGAAATGAGTGCCAGAGAAAGGACACATGCCTAAAATATACAACAATTCCTCCCATAAGAAGAAAAAGGAGGAGGCACTAAAGATGACAGGTGTCAAAAGACAAGTTACTCTCACAGATATCATTGCAGTGGCAAAACGAGTGAAAACCAACCAAAGAGATCATTTTAAAAAACAACTCGAGCTTTCATCGAGATCAATATTTCACTGGAAATATTGATTATCCAAAGCTGAGAATGTGGATGAACCAATACATTTTACATTTGTGTAATATGGAGGGGAGTAAATAAGAGTTTGACTTATAATGGTGACAGTTTGATTGTGAGGCTTCAGAGCATCAATTTCCCTAGTGTTATTAAAAATAGACACACATGGTTTTATGTAAAGAAATATTACTGGGAAGGAAGATAATTCCATCATACTTGCTATAATCCACAATTCTGCCCCAAAAACTATTCTTACTTTCACAGCAAGAACGAGACACAGACGTGGTGAATCATCAGAATTCAGGCTTTTCTGTGTTACCAACTGTCATGTGTCAAGATTTTTAAAATGTGGAAACAGAATGATCTACACAACCTAACCAAACTGCCATGCATCAAGATTTTATAATGTTCACAGCATGAAGTTTTGGGATGATGTATCGATGACGACAACCCTCTATTTACATGTCGATGAGTCAGCTGCAATGAAGCACAAATGCTGCATAGTCACTGTGTTGGCTGTCAAAAGCCCCACAATTGAACAATTATCCATATTACTTCATTGTATCCTTTTAAGACATTTACATGGTTTTTAGAATCGAACTGAATATACTTCGCATACACAGTATGTTAATTATTACTCTGCTATTAGACATGGCAAAATATGAAGACTGGTGAGCTGAAACCATTGAACACAAATGTAATCGCAGGCACAATACATGCAGCACAAATGATGGCTGAACATCCACAGGAGCATTTTAAGATCTGATTTCAGTATTCCATGGAAAATTAGGAACTATATGGTCATGCTACTTTTCTCGTCCACTGACAATTAGGCTTCGGTAATGCATGCTAGCCCCTCATTTTCATTTCAAAGACAAAAAAATTAATAATTTAAATCCTTAAACAGTGTTACATAGTTCTCTAATATCAGATCTATTGAAATTTGAAGGTGCTGGAGACTTGCCCTCAGCTGGAAGACTGCAGGAAGTTTCTGCACCTCACATCATCAAAGAGGAGGAGGAAAGATAAAAAGAAGCTATGAAAGATATGAGAGTTTCAGTTCTTTGTGGTGACATGACAGGCAGAAAAGGGCAGTGTATGTTCACGGTACAATTTAGAATTAGTTTGGTGGGGGAGTGAAAGTTATTGCAAATGCTACAGAAGGTTCACAAGCAATTATGGGTGCAATTCAGAAACTTGAAATTCACTACCAAACTGTAGTTTCTATAACTTCAGATTCAGCTTGTTATATGGGCAAGTATATAAACACAACTAGGGTTTTAGTTTCAGAAGGGTTAGTACATACATGGTATTAGGCTCATATAAACATCTCCCATAATACCCAGAAGAGAAAGCACGCATACATTCAATTCTCATATCAGAAATATGTAGGTGAATCCACAGGAGCTAAATTTTTCCCTATTCCTTCCACACGCTGATGAGATTCATGGTTTAAAAGTGTTGAGTATCTTGGAAAATTTCTCAATGACATACAGTATAACCCTGCTTTTAAATTCCCAGAATTAATGTTTCCCGCCATTTACGACATTTTTTATCATTACCATCAAACTTCCTGTGCCCACAATGTTAATTTGCACCCAATTTTGTGTCAATATACTTATGATTTTCCCGCAATTTATGCATTACGAAAAAATGTTTATGGAGAAAAACTGACATTGGCATGATGTTGACCGTCCAGTAGTGTTTACAAATATCACATGGGTAAGTTTCTTTACACCAGGGCACTCTACTCAGCGGATTTCAACCAATAATCATGTAAAAGTTGGAACAACTCATGCCATATTTCCCACCACTGCCAAGTTCTTCTTGGTGTGATGGCTGATGGGAGTAATTAGGTTCGTTCAAATGAAGATATCATGACCAATAACAACCATTTCCAAACTGTCTGTATGTGCAAATGCCATTTGGTGATTGTTGTGATCATAGTGACACTTTCGTTGAATCATAATTAGCATGTTTCGATATTTGGCCACTTGGAGCATTAGTTGATACTGTCATTCATTTTACATTGCTCAAATGTTTTTAGCTGAAACACAGCTCTGATTATGTATCTTTTTCATGCTGAGCAAAATATGTTTCGAGAATTTATTCTCATTGTCACGAGCAGCATTTACATGTGTATTTTAGTGATATAACACAAACAAACAATATGAGTAATAGTTTGCATGTGTGTGAATTGCTACATAACTTAGAAGGCACAGTACCTGATAACCTCAAAAAGACAATTACAGTGCAAGAAATGCAGAATAACACGTATTCAAGCACCACACACAATACTTATGTACACATTTACACTTGACATCAAGAAAAAACTTCTCAAAATACGTCATGTTAAGCATGAAAAAATATGCAACTAGTGCAGTATTTCAAACAATGGAAAATCCAGGATGGAATGTAACAATATGAGAGAAGGAAAGTTGCTACTCACCATATAGCGGAGATGCTGAGCCGCAATAGGCACAATAAAAAGATTCATACAAACATAGCTTTCGGTCATTAAGGCCTTTGTCAGCAGTAGACACACATACACACATGCAAACACACACACACACACACACTCACGCAAGCGCAAGCGTAACTTGCACACACATCTGCAGTCTCAGAGAGCTGAAACTACACTGCAAGCAGCAGCACCAGTGGATGATGGGAGTGGCAACAGGGTGGGGGTAACGAGGAGGCTGGGGCGGGGAGGGGGAGGGATAGTATGGTGGGAGTGGTGGACAGTGAAGTGTTGCAGTTTAAACGGAGGGTAGGAGAGAAGGTGTGGAGGGGGGAGGGGGTAAGTGGCGTAAAGGAGAGGAATAAAAATAATAATAAAAATAAAAGAAATTAAAAGACTGGTTGTGCTGGTCGAAATGACAGCTTTGTAGTACTGGAATGGGAACAGGACTAACGAAGGTTGAGGCCAGGAGGGTTACGGAAACGTAGGATGTATTGCAGGGAAAGTTCCCACCTGCGCAACTCAGAAAAGTTGGTGGTGGTGGGAAGGATCCGTTTGGCACAGGCTGTGAAGCAGTCATTGAGATGAGGGGTATCATGTTTGGCAGCGTGTTCAGCTACAAGGTGGTTCACTTGTTTTTTGGCCACAGTTTGTCGGTGTCCATTCATGTGGACAGACAGCTTGTTGGTTGTCATGCCTACATAGACTGCAGCACAGTGGATCCAGATTAGCTTGTAGATCACATGATTGGTTTCACAGGTAGCCCTGTCTTTGATGTGATAGGTAATGTTAGTGACCGGATTGGAGTAGGTGGTGGTAGGAGGATGTGTGGGACAGGTCTTCAATGCAGGTATATTACAAAGGTATGAGCCATGAGGTACTGAGGTACGGGATTCGGAGCAGGGGTTGTGTAAAGATGGACGAGTATATTGTGTAGGTTCGGTGGACTGTGGAATACCATGGTAGGAGGGGTGCGAAAGATAGTGGGTAGGATATTTCTCATTTCAGGGCACGACGAGAGGTAATCGAAACCCTGGAGGAGAATGTAATTCAGTTGCTCTAGTCCCAGATGGTACTGAGTTACAAGGGGAATGCTCCTCTGTGGTCGGACTGTGGGACTTTGGGAAGGGGTGGGAGACAGGAAAGATAAGGCACAGGAGATTTGTTTTTGTACAAGGATGGGAGGATAATTACGGTCAGTGAAGGCTTCAGTGAGACCCTCAGTATATTTAGAAAGGGACTGCTCATCACTGAATATGCGACGACCATGGGTGGCTAGGCTGTATGGAAGGGACTTCTTGGTATGAAATGGGTGGCAGCTGTCGAAATGGAAGTATTGCTGGTGGTTAGTAGGTTTGATATGGACGGAGGCACTGATGTAGCCATCTCTGAGGTGGAGATCAACATCTAGGAAGGTGGCTTGTTGGGTTGAGTAGGACCAGGTGAAGCAAATGGGGGAGAAGTTGTTGAGGTTCTGGAGGAATGTGAATAAGGTGTCCTCACCTTCAATCCAGATAGCAAAGATGTCATCAATGAATCTGAATCAGGTGAACGGTTTAGGATTCTGGGTTTTTAGGAAGGATTCCTCTAGATGGCCCATGGAAAGGTTAGCATAGGATGGTGCCATGCGGGTACCCATAGCCATACCACGGATTTATTTGTAAGTAATGCCTTCAAAGGAGAAGTAATTGTGGGTGAGGATATAGTTGGTCATGGAGACTAGGAAGGAAGTTGTTGGTTTGGAATTCATAGGGCATCTAGAAAGGTAGTGTTCGATAGCAGTAAGGCTATGGGCATTAGGAATGTTAGTGTACAGGAAGGTGGCATCAATAGTGTGGTAAAGGGAGAGGAACTGTGGAGAGTTGATCAAGGAAATGGTTGGTATCTTTTATATAGGAGGATAGGTTCCGGGTAATAGGTATGTATGTGTGTCTACTGCTGACAAAGCCCTTAATGGCTGAAAGCTATGTTTGTGTGAATCTTTTTATTGTGCCTATCGTGGCTCAGCATCTTCGCTATATGGTGAGTAGCATCTTTCCTTCTCTCGTATTGTTACATTCCATCCTGGATTTTCCATTGTTTGATTTTTCCCTGATGGCTTTTCTTCGATCCTAACCCTGTGCTGTTTTCCTTTGTAACTACTTTGTTTTGCGTCGCTATACTCAATGTCCATCCCTCTTTCTTTTCTTTCCTGTGTTTCCGTTATTGCCTTACGAACCGCACTGGACGCACTACTTATGAGCCACACTGTATCAACGGACTCGGCCGCGCGCAACAGTCAGCATCAAGAACACGCTGATTGTTGGTCCAGCATCTTATGTCCCACATTACTCTCCCCAATATAATTAAGCTTATACCTTCAAACTGATCATGCTCCCTGTGTCAGTTTCAGTATTTTTGCGTGTTATCTCCCACACTTTTACCGTGCCACATGATCTTACATTTATAATTACGAATCCCTCCCCACACCCCTGCTCTTTCTCCATTCTATCCCTGATTGCACCCACTAAATCCACCTCATCCAGTCACATCTGCCGTCTCCATTCTCTATGCTTATCAACCCTGAAACCTGCTACCCACAGTAATACACTTATATTTATTAATGATAAGTTATTCTCTACTTTAACCTTTGTGACTTCTCACCAATTTTAGTGTGTTTTTGCCTTCCACTATCGTTGTCTTCCTCAGATTTTATCTCTTTTTCCCCCTGTGCATCCATTTTGTACTTTTCACACGTATTTGGGTGTATTTTTGCATAATTTTTCGGACGTAATTCTACTTTCTTACATATTTTTTCACATTTTTGCACCACCATGGATCTTTGCTCCTTCCATCTGCGTCAATACAGTAAAGTTTCCTTATCCCTAGCCAGATCCCAGTCCCACATTCTTTTCCTGTGTGGTTGCTTGGCTCATGAAATCCCCCCTAATGGCCTTACCATCAAAATATCCATCTCTGGTTGCCACCCCTCCTTCCACAATGACCTCCACCTGTTCAGATTCCGCCAATCCTTAACCCTCACCAACTTAGTCCTGCAAAACCATATAAACCAAGCCCAATCCTCCTTGCAGTTCCTTCTCTCCATCCACAAAATTCTCCTGCTATGTAATCCCAGATTCCTGGAACCCATAACACACATTGAAACTCTTGCCCTGCAGGAACTTGAGCAACATGCACAATGCCACCTCAAAAAGCTCTCCATCCTGCTCACTTCCTACTCCCACCTCGGAGTACCACTGTCCACCACTTCTACAACAACATCCAAACCTCCCCCACGCCCCCTCATAGCTGACAAACCTTGTCTCGCAGACCTACTACACTTACCCCACCATCCGAAACTCCGTCCTACCACCACACAGAACTCAAATCCCAAACAGACCTGCAACACAGTCATGAACCTTTTCTCCAGAAGCCTTAGTCCCACAGAAATATCAGTCCTTTCCAAAGGCCTCACCTTTCGCCCCACTCCCAAATTCAACCATGCAGGACCAGTCACAGACCTTCTTACCTTCTCCTGGTTCCTACAGTGGAAACACTTTTTCGCCTCCAACACGACCAATCAGACTAACCAAGGACCAACATTGAACCTTGCCTAACTCAGTTCACTCCTCCATCCAACCACAATCTACCCCCACCGCCTCCAAACCACCCCGTGTTAACTTTCCAGAATTACTTATCCTTGAACCTAGCCTCACCATCATTCCCCAAATCCCTCAACATGCATACCAACCTTACATCTGCAGAAAGAACTGCAGCCCACCATCTAAAAACTGATCCCAATCTTATAATCCTTCCTACAGACAAAGGCTCCACCACTGTAGTTTTGAACCACAGGGATTACATGGCAGAAGGACTCCATCAGCTGCCAGGTACTTCCACCTATGAACCAAGCCACAGTGATCCCATTCCAGCAATCCAGGATGATCTCCAGTCACTACTCAAATCCTTAGGCCCATCCCAGAACCTCCCCCCAGAGTCCATCTCTCTACTTACCCCTACCACTCCCCGCACTCCCACCTTCCACATGCTTCCTAAAGTCCATAAACCCAACCACCCAGGACGCCCCATTGTGGCCGGTTACTGTGCCCCCACTGAGAGACTCTCTGCTCTTGTAGACCAACACCTCCAACCCGGAACCTATCCTCCTGTATAAAAGATACCAACCATTTCCTTGACTGACTCTCCGCAGTTCCTCTCCCTTTACCACACAGAGCCCTGCTCGTCACTATTGATACCACCTCCCTGTATACTAACATTCCTAATACCCATGGCCTTACTGCTATCAAACACTACCTTTCCAGATGCCCTATGGATTCCAAACCAACAACCTCTTTCCTAGTCTCCATGACCAACTATGTCCTCACCCACAATTACTTCTCCTTTGAAGGCATTACCTACAAATAAAACTGCAGTACGACTATGGGCATCCACAAGGCACCATCCTATGCTAACCTTTCCATGGGCCATCTAGAGGAAACCTCCCTAAAAACCCAGAATCCTAAACTGCTCACCTGGTTCAGATTCACTGATGAAATCTTTGCTACCTGGATTGAAGGTGAGAACACCTTATTCACATTCCTCCAGAACCTCAACAACTTCTCCCCCATTTGCTTCACCTGGTCCTACTCAACCCAACAAGCCACCTTCCTAGATGTTGACCTCCACCTCAGAGATGGCTACATCAGTACCTCCATCCATATCAAACATACTAACCACCAGCAATACCTCCACTTCGACAGCTGCCACCCGTTTCGTACCAAGAAGTCCCTTCCATACAGCCTAGCCACCCGTGGTCATCGCATATGCAGTGACAAGCAGTCCCTCTCTAAATATACCGAGGGTCTCACTAAAGCCTTCACTGACCGTAATTATCCTCCCATCCTTGTACGAAAACAAATCTCCCGTGCCTTATCTTTCCAGTCTCCCACCACCTCCCAAAGTCCCACAGTCCAGCCACAGAGGAGCATTCCCCTCATAACTCAGTACCATCCGGGACTGCAGCAACTGAATTACATTCTCCGCCAGGGTTTTGCTTAGCTCTCGTCGTGCCCTGAAATGAGAAATGTCCTACCCACTATCCTTCCCACCCCTCCTACCGTGGTATTCCACAGTCCACCAAACCTACACAATATACTCGTCCATCTTTACACAACCCCTCCTCCGGATCCCTTACCTCATGGCTCATACCCCTGTAGTTGACCTAGATGCAAGACCTGTCCCATACATCCACCACCTACTCCAGTCCGGTCACTAACATTACCTATCACGTCAAAGGCAGAGCTACCTGTGAAACCAGTCATGTGATCTACACGCTAAGCTGCAACCACTGTGCTGCTTTCTATGTAGGCATGACAACCAACAAGCTGTCCTCATTTCAATGACTGCTTCCCAGCCTGTGCCATATGGATCCTTCCCACCAACATCAGATTTTCTGAATTGCGCAGGTGGGAACTTTCCCTGCAATACATCCTACGTTCCCGTAACCCTCCTGGCCTCAACCTTCGTTAGTCACTGTCCTCACCCATCCAGCCCCCTCCCTGTTCCCATTCCAGTACTACACAGCCATCATTTCGACCACCACAACCAGTCTTTTAATTTCTTTTATTTTTATTTTTATTATTATTTCTCTCCTTTACGCCACTTACCCCCTCCCCCTTCCGCACCTTCTCTCCTAACCTACGTCTAAACTGCAACACTTCACTGTCCGCCACTCCCACCATACTATCCCTCCCCCTCCCCGCCCCAGCCTCCTCGTTACCCCCACCCAGTCGCCACTCCCATCATCCACTGGTGCTGCTGCTTGCAGTGTAGTTTCAGCTCTCTGAGACTGCAGATGTGTGTGCAAGTTGCGCTTGCACTTGTGCGAGTGTGTGTGTGTGTGTGTGTGTGTGTGTGTGTGTGTGTGTGTGTGTGTGTGTCTACTGCTGACAAAGGCCTTAATGGCCGAAAGCTATGTCTGTGTGAATCTTTTTATTGTGCCTATCGCAGCTCAGCATCTCCGCTATATGGTGAGTAGCAACTTTCCTTCTCTTGTATTAGTGCATTATTTCATTATTTATGTAATGAATGACAGTTGCAGGCTTTCAAAAACATCGATTATGTTAAATGAGATTGAGTCAAATGTTACTACTTCCCAGAAAGTTATTAATTCCGATTACATCAGTGGTTTTTATTAGATAATAAACCTTTATTAGATGATAAACAAACCCTGACAAGTCTTTGATGACTGTTATGTACATATATCATACATTAAGTGAGAAAACGCAAGGAGGTATCCTATACATAACTTTTATAGTTTTCCCACATTTTACATTTTCCTGCATCTTACACCATCTTTTTTGAAGTCCCTTGAAAAGTGTAAAAGTGGGGTTTCACTATAATAGAATTTGTCAAACTGTTGAAGATGAGAGTGTTGCTGTGAACTAATTTAAAGCTTCAACCTCTAATGAAGTAAAAACAGTGCCTAGCTATTTTCTTGCTGGCCATTGCTCAGAATTTTTCAATTTGATGCTGACATTATAGAGCTCCAGGGTACCATTAATTTATGTTCCACAATCTAAGCTTAGTCACCTTCCAAAGAGCTTTAAATGAACAGAGGATGCAACTAACTACCTCCTCCTCCACGATACGTCCTCAGATAAACTTCATGAACTGCCAAAGCAAATGCAAGCACATTTAACATCTCTGTTTCAAGCTGTAGGTAGAGCAAGTCTGATAAAATTGAACAACTTAATGGAGTGTGGCATAGAAAAGATTGTTATTTCTTCTATCATGTTGTCCCTGATCCTAGAAACATAATGGAAGGCGATCCAGATAGTGTTAAAGTCTCTCAGCTAAAGAAGCAAATGCCCATTCTACAAGAACTTTAGGGATTTAGTTGCTAGTTCTTGTAGGGAAAATAAGATGTAGATGTCTCTGCATCAGAGTATGAGCATCTTGTGGAAGCTGCAGTGATGGTTTAGCAGATTGCAGGGAGTAGTGTCGATAGAAGACATTTTCAACATATTGTAATACAATGTCTGACAGGAGAACAGCTCTGACCCCCAGTAATATGGAAGTCATGGTATCAATGTCTTTTTCAGACTGATTTGTGGATTATGTACATAGGCTAGGCCCTACTAACTTAAGTGACAAGATACATGTTTTCCAAACATTCAAGCTTGATTTATGTTTTCATCAGATGTATAATTTTCATGCTTCTTGAATTTATGTAAAAATAAAAGATGCTGCAAATATGCTAGCAATGATTTTTTCTTCAGCTTTTATTGCTGAAAAGTGTAAATAAAATTTAGGGAAATTATTGACAAAAAGATATAAAAATAGCAAAAAACATACTGAAACAGCTTTTTAGAAATGGAGAAATCAGGCAAAAATTTTCTCTGCAAATGGATGCCTCCACTGATGAGTTGGTGCACAAAATTGAGGAAGTGTTTGTAAAGACTGCCAATCATCAGTGGATGAAATTCCAGCTATGTTTCCACAACTCTAAGGAAATCTCTTCTGCAAGACACACAAACAACCCATATGCAAGATGAGTCCCAAAACAACTAACTGAGCAGCACAAGAAAAATCAGGTCAATGGCACCCGCAAGTGGTGGTGGTGGTTGTTGGTATGTTTAAGGGGGACTAAACAGCGAAGGTCATCAGTCCCCCATTCCAAAATCAGGCGAGCCGAAAATCTACGGAGCAGATAAAAACCAAAGGGGGTGGAGACGTCCCCCCAGGCGCTAAAAGAACACAAATGCAGCAAGAAACACTACAGACAAGAACAGGACAGAGGAACACCAGACAGAAAGAAACAGAAGAAAGGAGGATGGCCGGAGACTGGTTGACTGACCATGAGAACAAAAAAGGGAAAGAGTCAACCATCTGACGGCACACCAGAACAGCAACAGACACAAGGACAAAAGACACAGAAAGGGAAAGGTGCAGGACCTCCCTAAATCGAACCATAAAACGGACTACCACGGATAAAATTTAAAACGTCATCAGCCATGGAGGCATCGTCGGATAAAACCAAAGCCAAAGTGCCCGGGAGATTAAAAGATTGCCGGAGTGTGCGCAGTCGAGGACACTCCAGCAAAATGTGGCCGACCGTCAGCCGGGACCCACACCGACACAAGGGGGGATCCTCCTGACGCAACAGATGGCCGTGCGTCAGGTATGTATGGCCGATGCGCAGCCGACACAGGACTACCGAGTCCCTGAGAGAAGCCCGCAGGGAGGAACGCCACACATCGGTCGTCTCCTTGACAGCCCGCAGTTTATTCGGGGCTGTCATGCCATGCCACTCAGCAGCCCACATCCCAATCAGCTTACGGCGCAACACCAGCTGCTGGTCGTGAGCCGTAAGGCCGATCTCCAAAGCCGGGGCGTCGATCGCCCCTTTGGCCGGCCTGTCTACACGTTCGTTCCCTGCGATGCCAACATGACCGGGCGTCCAAACCAGGACCACCGAATGACCAGAACGGGCAATGGCGGAAACAGACTCCTGAATGGAGGACACCAGAGGAGAGGAGGGATAGCAGCGGTCGATGGCCTGAAGGCTGCTCAGGGAGTCACTGCAGATCACGACGGACCTACCTGAGCAGAAACGCATATGCTCAAGAGCGCGCAATATGGCCACCAGCTCTGCAGTAAAAATACTGCTGCCAGCCAGCAAGGAGCGCTGCTCAACATGGGCACCATGAGCAAAAGAGTAGGCAGTGCGACCATCAACCAGGGAACCATCAGTGTAGACAGTCTCACAGTCCGAAAATGAGGCGAGGAGAGCAAGAAAACGGCGACGGAGGGCCACAGGCGGAACCGAGTCCTTGGGTCCCTGTGCCAAGTCCAGACGGACGGACGGCCGGGACAAACACCAGGGAGGCGTAGGTGCACAGACCCGGAAGGGAGGCGGAAGAGGGAATGAACCCAATTCCGACAGCAGGGACTGAACACGGACAGCGACGGAAAGCCCAGACCTAGGTCGCCGTTCGGGCAGATGGAGGACCATGGCAGGGAAAAGCAGGCGACGATTGGGATGGCCTGGCGAGCAATGCACGTGGACAGCATAGTCGGCGAGCAGTCGATGGCGGCGAATCCGCAGCGGGGGAACCCCGGCCTCCACCAGTAGACTATCCACGGGGCTCGTACGAAAAGCGCCAGTGGCAAGCCGGACCCCACAGTGGTGTATGGGGTCTAACAACTTCAACACTGAGGGTGATGCAGACCCATAGGCCAGGCTCCCATAATCAAGACGAGACTGCACAAGGGCTCTGTACAATCGCAGCAGCGTGCAGCGATCCGCACCCCAAGACGTGTGGCTAAGGCAGCGGAGGGCGTTGAGGTGCCGCCAGCATTTTTGCTTCAGCTGAGTAATATGAGGAACCCATGTGAGCCGGGCATCAAACACGAGTCCTAAGAAGCGGCAAGTGTCCACCACTTCAAGCAGGTGGCCGTCGAGGTAAAGTTCAGGATAAGGGTGGACCGTCCGACGCCTGCAGAAGTGCATAACTCGAGTCTTGGCTGAAGAGAACTGAAAACCATGAGTCAGAGCCCATGATGCTGCCTTCCGAACGGCTACCTGCAGCCTGCGTTCGGCGACTCCCGTAGTCGTGGAGCTAAATGAGATGCAGAAGTCGTCGGCATACAAAGAAGGAGACACCGACGACCCCACGGCTGCAGCCAGACCATTAATGGCCACTAGAAATAAGGACACACTCAACACCGAGCCCTGTGGGACCCCATTTTCCTGTGTATAAGAAGAACTAGAGGTGGCACCGACTTGCACCCGGAAAGAGCGGTGCAATAGAAAGGTTTGAAGAAAAGCCGGGAGCCGACCACGAAGACGCCACCCATGCAAGGTGGCGAGGATGTGATGCCTCCATGTGGTGTCATACGCCTTCCGCAGATCGAAAAATACAGCAACGAGATGCTGACGTTGGACAAAGGCCGTACGGACAGCAGATTCCAGCCGCACCAAATTGTCCACTGCAGACCGGCCCCGACGGAAGCCACCCTGGGATGGAGCGAGGAGACCGCGCGACTCAAGGACCCAACACAAACGCCGCCCCACCATACGTTCGAGCAATTTGCACAAAACGTTGGTGAGGGTAATGGGACGATAGCTGTCCACCGCCAGTGGGTCCGCACCGGGCTTCAAGAAGGGGACTATAACACCCTCTCGCCATTGCGACGGGAACACGCCTTCGCTCCAAATGCGATTAAATAGCGCGAGAATGTGTCTCTGGCAGTCCCTGGAGAGATGCTTCAGCATCTGCGCGTGGATGCAGTCTGGGCCTGGTGCTGTATCAGGGCAATCGGCGAGGGCAGCGAGGAATTCCCTCTCGCTGAAAGGAGCATTGTATGTTTCATAATGACGCGTGTGGAATGAGAACGGCGTCGACTCGGCTCGCTCCTTTAGAGAGCGAAAGGCGGGGGGATAGGATGCAGTCGCAGAGCTCTGAGCAAAGTGCGCGGCTAGCCGTTCAGCAATGGCGGCAGCATCCGTGCAGACAGCGCCGTCCAAGGAGAGCCCAGGGACAGCCGGAGGGGTCTGGGAGCCATAAATCCGCCGGATCCGGGACCACACGAGCGAGGGGGAGACACGGGAGCCCAGGGATGAGACGTACCTCTCCCAGCACTCCTGCTTACGCCGGGCAATAAGACGACGGGCGAAGGCACGGAGCCTCTTAAAGGCGATGAGGGTCTCCAGAGACGGGTGCCGCCTATGACGCTGGAGAGCCCGCCTACGGTCGCGAATAGCCTCAGCAATCTCCGGCGACCACCAGGGGACAGCCTTCCTCCGAGGGAGGCCAGAAGAACGGGGGATGGAAGCCTCGGCCGCTGAAATGATGGACATGGTTAAGACACGGACCACCTCGTCAATGTCACCCTGTGGGGGAGACTCAATGGTTGCAGCGGAAGTAAAAGCCGGCCAGTCAGCCCTGTGGAGAGCCCAGCGGGGCAAGCGCCCAGAAGAATGACACCGGGGCAGATGACAAATAGATGGGGAAATGGTCACTACCACACAGGTCAGGATGCACTCTCCAGTGGAGGGATGGGACAAGGCCAGGGCTGCAAATAGAGAGATCGACGGCCGAGAACGAGCCATGGGCCACACTGAAATGCGTGGGAGCACCGGTGTTCAAGAGGCTAAGGTCGAGTTGAGCCAACACATGCTCCACGGCCCGACCGCGATCATCGGAGACAGTCCCACCCCATAGAGGGTTGTAGGCATTGAAATCGCCCAGAAGCAGCAAAGGTGGCGGGAGTTGAGCCAGCAGTGCAGCCAAGACATGACGGGGGAGCTCCCCATCCGGAGGAATGTAAACAGAGCAAACAGTAATAGCCGGCGAGAGCTCAACCCTGGCAGCAACTGCCTCTAAAGGCGTCTGAAGGGGTACTGGCGAACTACAGACAGAGTGGTGAACAAAGAGGCAAACCCCACCTGACGCTCGATGACAGGCAGCACGGTTCTTATAGTATCCCTGATAACCGCAAAGGGCGGGGGTCCGTAATGCAGGAAACCAAGTTTCCTGCAGAGCAATGCAGAGAACAGGGGAATCACTCGGAAGCATCCGGAGCTCAGGCAGGTGGCGGAAATAACCGCCGCAGTTCCACTGGAGAATGGAAGCAGGAAGGGACTAGGAGGGCGTGAATGCGACTAAGAGGCAGGCAGCGCTTCAGAGCCAACTGCCGCCACTGGGGGAGAGTCAGCTGAGTCCATAGGAGAGGCCCCCAAGGGTTCCGTGAGGGCGAGATCCGCGGCAGAGGCGAGGATCTCCACCTCATCCCCGGAGCCAGGACTATGTACAGCAGGCGGTGCTGAAACCGCCGGAACGTCCTTCTTCTTGGATACATTCCGTTCCTTCTTCTCGCGTCTGCCCTTAGGGTGAGAGGGCTGGGAGAGCTTCTCTGAAGGAGCGTCGGAGGCTGACGACGACGCAGAAGCCCTACGATCAGCAGGTGGCGGAGCCGTCAGCCACTGGCTGACATTTGGCTGGGAAGGAGAAGAAACGGAGGAAGGGAGAGCCCCGAGGGACCCCTTCCGTGAGAGAGGAACCGGCGGAGGCAACGCCGCCGGAGAAGGAGGGGGAGGAATCGAGCCTCCCAGTTGTGGAGCAGATGTCACTCCCGAAGTAAGCTTGAGGGGAGCGACAGAAGAGGGTTTGCCCCCAACTGCTAAGGGGGCAATAGAGGAAGGCTTGCCCCCAGGCACGAGGGGGGCAGACAGAGATACATGGCCCCGAGGGCCCACTGAAGGCGGCACAGATGAAGCGACAACCGTCGCTCGCGTGGGCGACGATAACGTGGCTGCAGCATAAGATGTTCGAAGGGAAGCAGGATACAACCTTTCATATTTCTGTTTAGCCTCTCGATAAGTAAGCCGGTCCAGGGTCTTAAATTCCATTATCTTCTGCTCCTTATGAAGAACGGGGCAATCCGGCGAGCATGGAGAGTGGTGCTCCCCACAGTTGACACATACAGGCGGGGGCGCACATGGAGAATCGGGATGAGAGGGGCGTCCGCAATCTCGACATGTAGCGCTGGATGGGCAACGGGAGGACATATGCCCAAACTTCCAGCACTGGAAGCACCGCATCGGGGGAGGGACGTGTGGCTTCACGTCGCAACGGTAAACCATTACCTTGACCTTCTCGGGCAAGACATCACCCTCGAAGGCCAAGATAAAGGCACCGGTGGCCACCCTGTTTGTCTTGGGTCCTCGATGGACACGACAGACAAAATGCACACCACGTCGTTCCAAGTCGGCTCTCAGCTCGTCATCGGATTGTAACAAGAGGTCACGATGGTAAATAATCCCCTGGACCATATTTAAGCTACTGTGGGGAGTGACGGTAACAGGGACGTCACCCAGCTTATCACACAAGAGCAACGCTCGTGACTGGGCTGGGGAGGACATCTTGAGGAGGATGGACCCATTCCTCATTTTAGACAACCCCACCACTTCCCCAAACTTATCCTCCAGGTGTTCCACAAAAAACAGAGGCTTTGTCGGAAGAAAGGAGTCACCATCAGTCCTGCTGCAGACAAGGTATTGCGGTACATAAGGCTCCCTCCCATGGCGCAGCCAACGAGGGGAACGTCTGAGGGTCATATTGCGCAGCATCGAAGTCGACTCTACCTCGCTTAGAGACGCTGGTGGCCGTGCGACCACCAGCTTGGTGTGATTTATTGCGCTTCATTGCGCCACATCCGCCCAGATGCCACCTACTCCGAACGAGGGCCCTCCCCAAGGGCGCCACCCAGCCAAAGCAACGGTTACCTGGCCGATATCCCGTTGCCTGGAGTCCCCGTGCCCCAGACAAGATGGGCACATACTCCTTGGCATGCATGGGGAGGAAACAGCTCTGGCATCTGTAGTGCGATCCCTGCGTGGTCAGGGGGCTACCACCAAGAGGGTACATGACGACCCCACCACAACGGACTGGCTACCGTGCTGGATTTTAGGTGTTTAAAGGGTCCACAGTTGTCGTAGGCGCTAAGAAGAAGAGTGCGCACAAGGCGAGAAGGAGACAACCCAGAAGATATTGGGCGTAGTCCCCCCCACACGACAATAGGTAACATGCAAGATGGTGGAGCATGATGGACCAATACAAAAACACCACGTAAGGTGTCCTTCCCCAAATGGCACGCACTGACGACGGAAATTTGGAAGAAAAAAGGAGGTCAAACCCAAGAGGGGACCATCACAGAAGGCCGAAACGTTTGAGACTCCTTTTAGTCGCCTCTTACGACAGGCAGGAATACCGCGGGCCTATTCTTACCCCCGAACCCGCAGGGGGTGCACCCGCAAGTTTCTTGAGCAACTTCACTTGGAAGATAAGGATTTCCTAAGCTCTATTGCGACCAGAGATGAAGCATGGGTGGTTTGCTACATGCCTGAGACAAAAACACAGTGGTTTCACATGAATTCCCCATCTGCCAAAAAATTCAGAACCACCATTTCAGGCAAAACAATCATGACCTCAGTGTCTTTTGACCAAAAAGGCATCATTTTGGTTGAATTTTTGCCTCAGGGGGGAACCATCAATGCACAATGATATTATGAGACCCTTATCTTGTATTTTTTCAAAAATACTTGTTTCAAAAAATAAAAATATAATACACTTAATTTCTGAACATGCCTCATACTTATATGTCCCAGTGGAACATGCCAAAAGATATGACAATGATAATGTAGAAAATAAATAATACTAAATTGTTTTTACTATAGTTTCTGTTTTATCTTTAACCACGCTGTGCATGTATGTATCAAGTGTGAATCAAAGAAGGAATATGACTGAAATCCAGTAATGACATTTCTTTCCCTCTGCTAACAGACAATCACATTATTTCATAAGATGACATTTTAAATCAACTTTATTTTCCTTATCACTTGTAATTGTTAATATCTCAGTCTGGACTAGGAATGATGATAATGTAATAAGGCTTAAAATACAAAGGAATCACATTCTCAAATGAATATATTATGTGAATCATACTTCATGTATCTAATAACAGATTGCAATAAAGAAAATGTTCAGTTTTGTCTCACCTGAGATGATGAAACATTTCTCAGTGATTTTAAAAGTGGCTCTGATGAAATGCTCTCCATACTGTCATGCTGAATAACAAGGTCTGCTAACTCATCATCTAAGGTGGTCAGCTGGTCAATAAGTGAATTTCTTGATTCAGTTGCTCTTTCCCAAAGCTTACCATGTCGTTGCTGACAAACTGGTGTTCGGGTGTAAGTCTTCCCTTGGTCCTTTTCACTCCATGACAGAATATTTAGTGAAACAAGATCAATAATGCCTGAAAACTTTTTCTCCTCATCATAGACTGGCAGTTGAATGAGCAATGGATTTAAATCCAGCTTGTATTTTAAAGATTCTACAGATAAGTTCAGACTTGCATCTCTACGATCCATTTTATTAACAAAAATAATACGTGGAATACCATAGCGGTCTGCCTGCCTCCATACCGTCAGTGTCTGAGCCTCAACACCTGTAGATAAGAAGTTAAATTTTAGTGATAAAAAAATAAAAGAATATAAATTATAAGAAGTCTAAATTATTCACTGTATGATTATAGGAAGTAAAATCTTAATTTTGATCCATAAACATTAAGAACAATGAGAACAAATAAAAAAATAAAATTAACACAAGACTGAATATATAAAGTGTGGTGCTGGTTGGGAATGGTATTTGATTAGAATTTTAATACGTGTGGGCTTCTGACCAAATGCTTTGGTTTACTAACAACACTTTACAATGCCAGAACAAATACATAAATAAACAAGGAAAACACTCACACTTAATCATCAAATCAGTTCACTTCAAATGTAACAATAATAAAAAACTAAACAAAGAGAATCAGATACTCATCTCTCAGTAATAAAATAATAAAAGCTTAAAAGATGGCACAAAGAATTTCACCTAAGATAAATGTAAATATCATTTTTAAGAAATATGACTTTGGCCCAAAAAAACTAACCCTACAAGAGAAACAAAAATAATACTGCATAACTCTGCTCGCATATCAGAAAATGTGAAGAACATCTGACCCACACACAGTGGAAAGTCGAGGATGGAATAACAACAATCCTTTGAAAAAGATAGATTGCTACTCACCACATAAAGGAGATGTTGAGTCGCGGACAGGCACAATGGAAAGACTTCTGTATATTTCAGCTTTTGGCCAAAAGGACTACTTCTGCAGTAAGGAGGCATGGGGCAGTGAAAGGAATCGGGGGGAGGGGGGGAGGGGCATTGCAGGGTGGGGTAGGGGAAGACACAGTGCTGCTTGAGGAGTGTGCAGGGGTGTGTTCGGGACAGGGTAGGGGCTAATAGGTCCAACCAGGAAGTTGAGGGGGGTGGGGGTGGGAAAAAGGAGAGAAGTAAAGAAGAAAAGCACTAGTATATGAATTGATGGAATAGAAGGCAGTGGAATAAAAGGCAGTGGAATAAAAGGCAGTGGTATAAAAGGCAGTGGTATAAAAGGCAGTGTTGTGCTGTAGTGGGAGCAGACAAGGGGATAGGTAAGTGGAGGACAGGGACTAGTAAAAGTTGAGGTCAGAGGGGTTATGGGAATGTAGCATATACTGCAGGTAGAGTTCCCACCTGCGCAGTTCACAAAATATGGAGTTGGTAGGAAGGATACAGATGGTACAGGCTGTGAAGCAGTCATTGGGCAGCATGTTCAGCAATTGGCTGGTCCAGGTGTCTCTTGGCCACAGTTTGTTGGTGGCCATTCACGCAGTCAGACAACTTGTTAGTCATGTACAAAGCCATGTACAAAGCAGCACAGTGATTGCAGCTTAATTTGTAGATGACACGACTGCTTTAACAGATAGCTCTGCCTTTGTGCCTTTGATAGGACAGGAAATGGCTGTGTCAAGGCTGGAGGATCAGATTCAGTTGCTCTGGTCCTGAGTGGTACTGAGTCATGAGGGGATTGCTCCTTTGTGGCTGCACAATGGGTATGTGGGAGGTGATAGGTGACTGGAGAGACAATGTCTGGGAGATCTGTTTTTGTGCAAAGTTGGGTGGCTAATTTTGGCCTTTGAACGCCTCACTGAGACCTTTGGTATATTTGGAGAGGGGTTGCCCGTCATTGCAGATATGACAACCACAAGTGGTTAGGCTGTTAAGAAGGGACTTCTTGCTATGGAATGAGTGGCAGCTGTCGAAGAAGATGATTTGCCCATGGTTGATAGGTTTGATACGGATAGAGGTACCAATGTAGCCACCCTTGAAGTGGGTGTCAGGTGAAGCAAATGGTGGAGAAGATGTTGAGGTTCTGGAGGAATGTGGTTGGGGTGTCCACACCCTGAATCCAGATCACGAAGATGTCATCAATGAATCAGAAATAGGTGAGGGATTTGGGATTCTGGGTGATTAGGAAGGATTCCTCTAGATGGTGTATGAATACGATGGTGTAGGATGGTGCTCTCTGCTGCACCACAGATTTTTTACAGGTGATGCCTTCAAAGGACAAGTAGCCGTGTATGAGGATATAGTTGAAAATGGTGACCAAGAAGGAGGTTACATTTTTGAAGTCAGTTGGGCACTGGCAAAGATAGTGTTCAATAGTGGCAAAGCCATGGACCTTAGAGATCTTAGTGAAGAGGGAGGTAGCTGCAACAGTGATGAACAGGACAAAATGTGGTAAAGGAATAGGATCTGTGAAGAGTCATCAGATGAAACAGTTGGTGTCTTTTATGTATGAAGGTAGGTCACATGTAATAGGCTACAGGTGTTGGTCCATCAGAGCAACAATGGGGTGTTCTACGTAGTTGGGTTTATGGACTTTCTAGACATGTAGAAAGTAGGAGTTCGGAGTGATACAGCTGAGGAGAGGGATAGACTCATGGGAGAGGTTCTGGGATGGGCCTAAGGATTTAAGCAGGGACTGGATATCTTGTTGGATTTCTCAAATGGGTCACTGTGGAAACCCCAACACCTTGCAGAATCCCTCTGCCAGGTAATCTAAGTGGTTCAAAACTCCAATGGTGGAGCCTTTATTGGCAGGTAGGATTATAAGGGCAACATCAAAGCGTATGTCATGGACTGCAATTCTTTCTGCAGACAAAAGGTTGGTTCCGATGTTGAGGAATTTAGGAATTAATTGTGAGGCAAGGACTGAAGCTAAGAAATTCTGGAATGTTAATAACAAGGGATGATTAGGGGGCAGTAGGGGTGGATCATGGTTGGATGGAGGAGTAAACTGAGTCAGGCAGGGTTCAGTATTGCTTTTGCATTGAGTCTGATTTGTAGGGTTGGTGGCAAAAAATTGTTTCCACTGTAGGGAGTGGAAAAAGGAAAGAAGGTCTTTAAGAAGCCCAGAATGAATGAATTTGGAGTGGGACAAAAGATATGGTGTTGGAAAGAACTGATACTTTTGTGGGACTAAGCTTTTGGAAGATAGGTTCATGATTATGTTTTGGGTCTGTTAGGTGCTGAGTTCTATATGGTGGGAGGGAGCTTTTGAAGGTGCAGTAAATGTAGTAGATGTGCAAGGCACCATTTGTTGGCTATGATGGAGTGTGGAGCAGATCAGGAGGCTCTTGTAGAGGTGGCAGGGATAGTTGTGAACAGTTTGGAGGGTTTTTTTGAGGTGATGCTGCGAATGCTGCTCTAGTTCCTGCTGGGCAAGGGCTTCAGTGTGAAAGATGGGATGAAGGAATTTGGCACTGCAGAGTTGATGAAGTTTATGGATAGACAGGTGGTGTTGCAAAAAGGTTTGGGCCTGATTTACTTGGTTTTACAGTACTAGGTTGGTGAGGGCTATGGACTGACAGAATGTGAACAGGTAGAGGTCACCATGGAATGGAGGTAGCAGCCAGAAATGGATAATTTGATGGTCAGGCTATTTGGGGCAGGGATTTCGAGAGCTTGGAAACAACTCAGGAACAGTATGTGGGACTCACTTCTCAACAGGAACTGGAAAATTTTTCTATATTGGTGTAGATAGAAGGAGCAAGGATACGTAGTGGAAGATAAAAAAATGCACAAAAATATAAAAAAGCTCATAAAAATATGTAAGATATGCTAAATTACCCAGAAAAAGCTCACAAAAAGGACAGTACAGATGAAGTATGGGCACGAGAGATGGAACCTGAAGGAGTAGGGCCGAAAGTGAAAGGTAAAAACAAATGATAAATGATGTAAAAATACAATATGAAAGTAAAAAATACATTAAAAAATGATAATAGTAGGATGGAGGTTGGTGGGTGTACATGCCTAAAGAATGGGGACAGCAGGTGTAAATGGATTTGGTAAGACTGGTATGTGCATGATGGAGTAAGGGAAGAGAGGGGGGGGGGGGGGGGGGGCAGGAGGGGTAGACTGGTAAGATCGAAGTTCAACAAGTTTGTGCAGGACAGGAAGGTATGGAAAATACATGCAAAAGTATGTGAGAATGAGGGTGGAAGTGTTATCAATTCGAAGGTCTAGGATTAATTTATTTGGGGGGGGGGGGGGGAGGGAGGAAATATGGGACATGAGATGCTGCACTAACAATTCATGCAGTCACATAGCCAGACCCTCCAACACCACAGCACAATCTGTCTGTCAAGGGACCATCTCATTCTGGTAATTTAAACTCATTGCCCACTGCAGCACCCTCAGTTGATGACAGCAGTCAACCCCTTGGGCAGCCACACCAATAAGAAAGTGCCACAGCACACCTGGCATCGAACCCAAGGCTTGTCTGCCACTGCCCACACCAGCTCATGGCACTACCTCATGTTTATGCAGCCAACTTGGCTTCATATTTCTGATACCAAGTTCCACACCCCAGCTCCAATGTCTGGTGACAGTCTCTCAGAGCCAGAGACTCTGAGACAAAAATGAGACCTTGGCCTAGTCCCATACTCAAAGTATTGCATGTGCTGTTGCTCGCTTGACCCAAAGTTGGCTTCAGATTGATGCTGCTTTCAAATTGCACCCCCAGGCTCTCAAATGCTGTGTTGCACCACTGCAGCAAGGCTCGGCATGGTGCCATCTCCACCAAACACTGGCACCAGAACTCATAAAACCCAAACCATGCTAGTGTGACCAGCTGGGGGGAAGGCGGGGGGAATATGAATGTGCCACAATATTTCAATTTCAAGGCAAAAAGTGAAATTATTGGTAACAAAATATTTGAAATAACAGCTCAGTGATTTTGCGCAACTTTCAAAAGTCTTATTGGCTTTGCAGAAAATACCTTGAAGTGATTCTCTTGAATGAGTGTTTATTATCATCATAACCATCAATTGTAGCAACAAACTCAAAACAAAAACAAAAATTACACGTACAGCTATTTACACTATACAGACATTAAATGGGCCAGACTAAACACAAATGCCATAAGACTCAACATAGTGGAGCACCTAATTTTCTGATTCATGTAGACTCTAGATACCACCAGGAAAACATCTATTTAGGCACTCACTCACAATGTGGCTCAATGTCCGAATATCACCACAGTCACACTAGTGTCAGTGCAACAACTCCACTTGTGTATGTTGTACTTGCACTTACCTTCCATAGTTCAGTATTTGTTAAGCTATACCCAAACATCCCTAGAACTATTAGAACCTGAAACTCCAACAATTGGATTGTGTGGCACTGTGCCTTTGATCCAAAGAACTGTATTTAGTCTGGCGACTATTAGTCAATCAATTCATCTACACTCAGACTTCATGTAACCAGGGTATAAGCCACATTCATGTCTTGCAGTACAATGGTGAAATATTTCTTTGTTAAACTTGTAGATCCTTTGTATCAGAATGATGCTTGACTAGGAAAACAAACCTGTTCACTTGTTCTTTAGAACCTGCAGTTTAGTTGACAACATGTCAAAGATGCTGTATATTGGTGAAATTCACATCAAAATTTAATTATCTCAGACTGTGATCATAATCTTAAACTATTAGTATGTCTTAAAAACTTCTTCTATTGCTTCAGTATACAAAAAGCATATAAACTGTTAATTAATCTTTCTTTGCAAAGAAAATAACTTTTCCTCTTTTATGTCATTTGTTATGGTCAACACAATAATTTTTATATTTCCAAAAGTCTATAATATTCGCACGCATAAATAGTAATTTATCTAAATTCATAAATAATTTTAGTTTTCATAAAAGAGCCAAACTTTATGTAAATTTTGCGAATATATCATAAACAATGAAGTACACCATATTTCCAGATTTTTAATCTGAAATTTATATTTACAAAAAATTATTTTAGAGAAAAGCAGAACCTCATAACAGCATCCAGAAATGTTAGCTTTCTACTCAAAATCATATGACAATGCCAAAAACCCAAACAGATAAGCATTAATTGGGAAATATGCATGTATTTGGTGCTTCACTAAATCTTCATAACAAATACTACAATATTTTCCAGCAGGGGTAGTTACATTTACCCCAGTATATGGCATTCTCCTTCTAGAAGTTTGATTTTCTTTTATTTTCATTCTTTGTTCCCTTACACATCACTCCAGCTCCTAACTCATACCTCATTATGCATCCACACTCACCCTCTCCCTCTCACTTCTGGCTTTTCTACAGTTTAAACTATTCTCGGATTTCCAGGCAGCTCTTAAGCTACATCTGCTACAAAGAGTGTGTGTGTGTGTGTGTGTGTGTGTGTGTGCTGGGCGGGGGGGGGGGGGGGGGGGGGGGGGGGGGGGAAGATGGAAGGGCACACATGTGTATATGATACAAAACAGAGAGAGAGAGAGAAAGTGGCTTTCTCATATATTTTAAGCTATATATTTGGGCAAATTTTAATATGATTTTACTTGGGAGTAAATTAGATATTACTTACCAGCAGAGCCATCCAAAATAACAATAGCGCCATCCAGCACATTTAGAGTGCGCTCCACTTCAATAGTAAAGTCAATATGACCAGGGGTGTCAATTAGGTTGAATTTGTGTTCATCCCAATAAAAGGTAACAGCAGCAGAAGTAATAGTGATACCTACAAAACAATAATTCACAAAGTATTCTTCAAACATGTAAAACTGCTATGTTCAATAAATTGATTAGAAGTGGAATTTGGAAGTTTGCAAACACTTCCATTTTTCCTCATCAAAACCAAATTTGTTGTTTTTAGACACCCTCCCCCCTTCCTCACAAACTCACAGACAAGTAAACAAACAAAAAGACATAATTAAATGCAATATTGCTCAGTGCATCACATCTAAATCAATTTACGATGCTTGATACACATTTGTTTTGTAGAAGTGCACCATATTGTCAGAAGTTCATCTTCATATCGTAAAGGTAATATTGTTTACGTTATTGTTATTTATTATGATGCAATTGTAATTACACAGTCGGTCACTACCACACTTGTTTCATTTCATTAGGTCTTGGCAACTTTTACCAAGTTTTTGCGGAATGAAATCGTTCAGGTTTTCATTCAAGAGTCATGTAGTCATGTATGGCAGGTATGATATTAATGATGGTACAAAAAATGCAGTAAGCATAATAAAGATGAAGCTTCCAGTTTTGTAGTGATAACCATGTCTCTTTTAGGTGGTATTAAAATGACAGGTAACTTTCATCTTTCCCATTATCCTCACAATGGTTTTTAATTTTGCATCACATACACTAAACTCACAGCAGGAAAATATCAGAGGCATGGCCACTGAAAGCAGCAGAACTTGTCTGTGTAGAGGACATCAATATAAACTGAAATTAGAAAAGAACACTGACCTACAATAGATACAAACTGTGAATTAAAAGTGTGCTAAAGAACATTCTGTTATCTCAAAATCAGCTGAGGTAATCCATTTTCATTTTTTGTTTAAAAAGATCCCATAGGGATGATTTTAGGTACATATTAATTAATTCACGTAGCTGTTAGAAACTGCATTAAAAATTACTGTTTTTTTGTTACAAAAACTGAAATAAATAGTATAAAAGCAGTGAAGTCACTACTTTTTTTTTTTTAAAAAAAAAAAAAAAAAAAAACCCTGCTGCTTCTTCATTTACATTAAACAGTTGTAGTTTTACCATGCACTTACAGTGGTTTGCAGAGTACAGATGTAGATGTACATGTATATATAAAATGCCTGATCCTTTCTGTTATTGTGTAACTTGGCATGTTGGATGTCATTGATGATTCTCCTTTACAATGAGATTTATAGGAAACAATTTGTGAATGACTGAGCTGTTGATTATTTCAAAGCCTGTAACACCATGAGAAGTTGGCACACTGGGTTGATATGCAGCTTGATAGCCACCTAGGTAAAACTTATTTCCAAGAGAAATGATAGCACAAGAAATCATAGCATTTTAGGTTCCTTATTGTGTTTCAAAGTCACTCCATCTCAGTGCCAGGTATAAGAAGATTACAGCCTCAATTGCTATACAAACATCCCTTCTGATGATCTAATTCTATACAGTGCAATATGATATATGAAGAAAAAGGGTATCCTGTATGTGTTCACTATAGTCAAGTAGGAAATTTTTGTTTGACACATTTCACTCACACCTTGCTCTACAAAGAAATGATATTTAAATGGAGACACATTCGTAAACAATCAATACATTGATTTACAAGAAACAGATATTAGAAAACATTGGGAATATTACCTCGATTTCTTTCCTCGACCATATAATCTGTAACTGTGTTGCCGCGATGAACTTCACCCATACTGTGAATTGTTCCAGAATAGTAAAGCATTCTCTCTGTTGTTGTTGTCTTTCCTTAATAACACCAAAAGAATGAAGAAGGTAATTCATTATAAATAAATAGGTAAGGGAAAAATTAAAAATAATTAACAATATTAAATGCTTTCTATACTCTGAACTAGTACAAAAGTATCTACATACCAGCATCAATGTGGGCCAAAATGCCAACGTTCCTTATGCGAGATATTTCCGAAGAAACATGTGTGCTCTGTTTTCCTACTTCCCTGCTAAAATATCTGAGAAACCTCAGACCACCAAGGGCTTTTATATGGCTGTAGTGCTTTGACATAGCAACAACATATCCTACAACATTAATAAAAAAATATGTATCAGTAATTTTTTCTACTGAAGAACAACATCAAGCAACTCCAACATCTTTAATACAGGGCTACAATGAAGTCTTGTATTATGCCAATTGTTATAAGAACACCTTTAGCATGAGAGGAAATGTTACGACTCAGTTCTACAGATGTAATTTAAATGTGTCAAACAAAACTCACTGACTCACATACAGCTGTTATCTTGAATCTATTCCCTGTTTACTTGTATCTGAAGAACACACAGCAACAGTGAAGGAGGAGCTTGCAACATTCAGCAATTGGTGGAATTGTAATGACAACAAAAACTACATGAAATTGATTTGAAGCTTTGAGCTTAACAGAATTCATGTTTCTTGTATGAGATAAAAAAAGGAATGGGCAGGGAGGTCATCCAAAACCCAGAACCACTGGAGAAATACAGAATATATAAATGCAGGGAAATGACAAAAGATGGGGTGTGAAGATATGAGAAGTAGCAGAGGAGTGAGTGTGATCAACAAGTAAAGGATGAGAGTAAGAGAAGATGAGGATGTGACTATACATGAGGCAAAGATGGATGACATGAGGGATAGATGAAAATGTTGCAAAAGGAGAAAGTAGATCAAACAATACAACTGCACTTGCGAGAGGACAGCATAATCTCAGTACATACTTATAATATGCAGAAAGCTCTCCCTCCTGTGATGAAAAGAGAGGGGAATTCCATTTCACCCCACTTCAACTTACTGAGAAGTAATGAAGTAAAAACAGCACCTCTATATGACTGTAAAATAGTTTTGTGAAACCTGTGTTCAAGCAACATGAGCAGATACTGAACGTTCACTTAAATTACAAAAAGACATGAGCTATTATTTCAGTCAAAAAATCAACGGTTCAACATTGTCAGCATGCTCCCTCATATTTTCAATTATAAATGAAGTTTCTTATATTCAGTATTACACTTCTCTCAAAGTATCATATCAGAAATAATATCAACAACTCAAAACTTTTTCAGTGAATACTTACTCAGAATGTCAGTTGTTGCACAGTCCAGTTTTTTTATTGTAGTATATTATTGCAACTGTTTTATAACGATTTATAGTTTAGTTCAAATTTACACATCTTACTATAACATAAAACAAATAAAAGAGAATTTACTTATTTTAGTTCCAGAGCAACCCTTCAGTTATATGTGCTGTGCTAGTCCTCCATACGCCACTGATGAATATACTGCAATATTGTGCCCTGCCCACGAAGTAATAACATACTATTTTCCTTTCCTATTGAAATATCAAGCGTTAAAGATATAATTTAACCACTGAGTCAATGAACTGCACTGCAACTCAAGCAAATATGTACGCCTAGGATAATGAAAGTGCCATAGCATTATCATCTGTATTTTGTTCTATATAAGAATACGTGCTCATCTTTTCTTTCTCTTTTTTTAGTCGCATCCCTTTCCAACAGCATCTTACTCTATCAGACACTTATTTCCTTCCATTTTGTTCAAATGAACTGAAATTGTGTTCCTGTTAGGAATTTGTTTAATTGTGCTTTCATTATTGCCAATTGCGATTACTGATATGACTTTACTATGAATACTTTTTGCATTTGCTCCAGAGTCAGGCTAAGATTATTGTAATTTTTTATGCAGATGATATGACTGTACTAAATGTTTCCAACAATTTGGAGGCACTTGAGCAAAATACATTCATATCAGTCAGTAGCACAGCACAATGGCTCTCTGAAAATGGGTTAATTATTAATCTGAAAAAAAAAACTATGTACATGGTCTTCAAAAATAAACAAAAAGAAGAAGAGATGGATGTTTTCTTAGATGAAAATGGACTGGAAGAAGTAGCCTCAGTTAAGTTTTTGGGCATTACAATAGACAGTGAGCTAAATTGGAAACAGAAGATAAATACTGTTTCCAGTAAGCTAAGCTCAGTGATATTTATAATGAAACAACTGGCTCAGTATACTTAACAAGACCTCTTGTACACTGTCTATCATGGACTTTTTCAACCATACATGTGATATGGGGTCACAGTATGGGGGAACTCAACTACCACAGGAATGAAGAGAATATTCACATTACAGATGCAAGCCATTCAAATTATATAGAAAAAGAAGCAAAAAGAATAGTGTAAAAGTTGTTTCAAAGAACTAAACATTCTAATATTTCCATCATTATATATATTCAAGAGCATTGTGAGTGCATTACGTGATCACACAAAACTGGAGACTAATGAGACTGTTCATACACACAACACAAGGAAAAGGAAACAACTGTGCTGCATTCAACATAGACTTAAGATTTTTGAAAAAGGACCCAAATACTCTGGCATTAAGTTAATACAAGCAATGCCAACGGAATTACAAGACCTCAAAACTGAGAAAGTGTTCCCCAAAACTCTAAAAAAAGTTTCTGATGCAAGGTGTATATTATAGTGTAGCTGACTACACTAGCAAACAGTGATCAAAAGTTCATCCTGTGAGCGATAAATCTCATGCATCATAAAAAGACCTAGCAACAGAAATCAGTTTTAAAGAAATTAACTATAATTAGGAATCACTGATGTATAATATAAGCTAATTACATCTCACAAAATTATTATTTTTTTTGTATGTTATCATAATAAGTCATTTTGTACCGTGTAATATTATGAGTATACTGCATCATAAGTCATTGTATACGATGTAATAATATATACACTCATGTTCATAAATTAAGGATAATGCTGATACATGGTGAAACAATGCTCTGATGGGCGGTTTGCAGGTTTAAATCACCTCAGGGTATGACGATGCAGTGCATTTGACCTGCGGTCATCACATAGTGGCTCTGGTAGCAGTCCACATACATAGAGGTGTGTTGGTGCATGTCGGAGTACAGTGCAGCAAGTAAATGTGCAGATGCTTTCAGATGTGCTAATGGTGACTATGTGTTGAAAATGGCTCAAAGAATACATATTGATGACGTTATGAGGGGTAGAATACTAGGGTAACAGGAAGCTGGTCAAACACAGCAGGTCATAGCACGGGTCCTCCGTGTGCCACAAAGTGTGATCTCAAGATGATGGCAACAATTCCAGCAAACAGGAAACATGTCCAGGCGCTACAGTAAGGGACGTCCACGGTGTACAACACCACAAGTAGACCGATATCTCACCATTAGTGCCCGCAGATGGCCACGGAGTACTGCAGGTAGCCTTGCTTGGGACCTTGTCACAGCCACTAGAACAGATGTCTCCAGACACACAACCTACAGATGACTGAACAGACATGGTTTATTCGCCCGGAGACCTGCAAGGTGCATTCCATTGACCCCTGGTCACAAGACAGCCCATAAAGCCTGGTGTCAAGAACACAGTACATGGTCACTGGAACAGTGGTCACAGGTTATGTTCACAGACGAGTCCAGGTATAGTCTGAGCAGTGATTCTCACCGGGTTTTCATCTGGTGTGAACCACGAACCAAATACCAACCCCTTAATGTCCTTGAAAGGGACCTGTAAGGAGGTCGTGTTTGATGGTGTAGGGTGGGATTATGATTGAGGCATGTACACCCCTGCATGTCTTTGACAGAGGAACTGTAACAGGTCAGGTGTATCGGGACATCATTTTGCACCAGTATGTCTGCCTTTTCAGGGGTGCAGTGGGTCCCACATTCCTCCTGATGGATGATAACACATGACCCCACTGAGCTGCCATCTTAGAGTACCACCTTAAAACAGAAGATATCAGGTGAATGGAGTGGCCTGCCTTTTCTCCAGACCTAAACCCCATCAAGCACATCTGGGATGCTCTTGGTCAACATATGTCTTCAAACACCTAGGACACTTCAGTAGCTCCAATGGGCACTGGTGCAAGAATGGGAGGCTATACCCCTGCAGCTGCTTGACCACCTGATCCAGAGAATGCCAACCCGTTGTGCGGCCTGTGTACATGCGCATGGTGATCATATGCCATATTGATGTCGGTGTACATGCTCAGGAAACAGTGGCGTTTTGTAGTACATGTGTTTTGGGTTGGTTTTCTCAACTTTTCACCAATACCATGGACTTACAGATCTGTGTCATGTGTGTTCCCTATGTGCCTATGCTATTAGCACCAGTTTTATATAGTGCCACATTGTGTGGCACCACATTCTGCAATTACCTTTAATTTATGAGCATGAGTGTAAATACTGTGAAAGCTCCTACACATTTTTAATGTGTAGGCTACTTTATATACTTTTATCTTTCATATTATCTAGATTGTAAGCCTAATGACATGTCCTGTGTTACAAGTACATATCTGTACAAAAGGTAATTTACGGGACCAATAAAAATCACAATCATAATCACATATTTCGCTGGAATATGGCAAAAATTCTATGTTATTTATTTATTTAGTCATCCGTGGACATTTTAAAATGTATGGATTTTGTCAGTTTGTGTACATTCATATATTTATACAGTTTGTTGTTACATGTAGTTAAACATTGTGACACATAAGTTATTGTCCAAAACTGTGAAATTAATGAATGAGATGCCTGACGTCTGTATAAAAAGCTTCTTTTGTTAAATAATAATTGTTTAATTTGGCATTTCTGCTTTCATTTCATAGTAACTATCACCAATCCCCAATTTATAAATGTTACAGATTTTGCTTTACTACATTTTTTTTCCTTACGTTGCCAAAGCGATAGCCACGAAATTAAATTAAACTATTCTGAATTTTCGCAAGAGGTGAGAAGACAGTTAGTAATATCTCTGAGATTATAGAAACCCAAATTAAATGTTTTTCAGCACACCACAAGTCTACTGACCTTCACTTCGAACAATAAAAAAAGGCAAAAAAGAGTGGAATTAACTAAGGAGTGAAGTGATTTTTTTTATGTAGTCGATAATATCATGTGCATTTTCAGACAAAAAATAATATTCATTACAGGGCCTAAGAAAGTGGTGTGTGTGTGTGTGTGTGTGTGTGTGTGTGTGTGTGTGTGTGTGTGTGAAATATTTAGGTTCATTTTACTTTTCAGTTAGTAGATTTCCTTTTAACAGTCGCACAATGTCCAATGCAATAATAGAAAACTTCCACATTCTTTACATTTAGAAGAATCCTTCTGGTTGACTCCCTAGTACAACTCTGATCTAACTCCAAGATAATTACCACATATCAACTCTCCCTCTTTCTCTCCTGTTTCTGCCTTCATTTCCCTCTTCTCCACAGTATGGTACTTCCTGCATTGCTTAATTTATCATTCTTTTTGCATAAATTTACAATCTTGTTCTTACATCTTCTAAAACACTAAAATTATTATTAACATTCTTGCCCTCATCAACACCATGACTACAATAATGACAAAAGTTTATCTCTTTTTTTTACACATACTCATATAAAACAAACAAGGAAATCTGATTGTTACAATATTTTATTTGTAGTTTCCAGTTTAATGGAAGAGAGGAGCAGAAGTCTATTACCTAAACAATAAAATATATTAGAAAAATATTGTTCTGATGTCACACACTGTGGTCCTGCTTCTTACTGTAATGACCTTACACCACCCTTTTTTTCTTTCTTTCTTTTTTTCATTCTTTTTGTGTGTTATATGGAAGCAGTGCAGAGGTGTAGATTAATACAAACAATTCTTGGTTGTAGACAAAATTTTATTCTTATTCACTGGCATTCACTTGGAAGCATCAATGACTTCATTATCAAAAGAATTATTGAATGCACTTCCAGATATGACTATTTATTCTAGGTCATGTTACTAGAGTTTCCATTGGCCCAAGGCCTCCAAACAGATTTTTTTTTCCATGGTGGAGAAAAATGATATTGCAGGCAATAGAATAACGTGCTGTGTTATGCACAGTCGTAGTGAAACATGTTCCATGAACACCAAAATAATTCTCATTCAAGTCTCTTTGCAATGAGCGAGAGCTGATGGTAAAATGACTGGTAACTATGGCTTGCATATAAACATTAAAATCTTTTTACATAAAAATTATGTAGAACATATTCAAGCAATAATGAAATCAAACAATGGAAAATCCAGGATAGAATAATGACGATATTATGAAAAGGATAGATTACTGCTCACCATATAGTGGAGATGTTAGTTTGCAGACAGGCACAACAAAAAGGCTGCTAAACGAGTAAGCTTTCAGCCAAAAGCCCTTCTTCTGAAATACTGAAAACACACACATTTCACACAAATGCAATTTACACACACATGACCACTGTCTCTGGTCATTGAGGCCAGACTGCAAACAACAGTATATGATGGGAGAGACAATCTGGGTGGTGGGGGTCAGGAAGAGACTGTGGCAGGGAGGGGGAGGGCCAGCAAGGTAGGGGTGGGGGATGAAGAGTTGTGTTGGGGGATGATGAAGTGTTGCCTGTGGGAGCATACAGGGACATAGTGGGGAGAGCGTAGAGCAGCTAGCTGCAGATGGAAGGTTAGACAGAGAGTGGTGGGGGAGGGGGGCAAGAGAAGTAAAAACACTGTGAGTTTATTGCTGAGAAAGAAGGTTGTGTAGTGCTGGATTTGCATCAGGGAAGGGGACAGGTGGGTGAAGGACAGTGACTAATGAAGGATGAGGCCAGGAGGGTTATGGGGATGTATGATATATTGCAGGGAGTGTTCCCACCTGTGCAAGGCAGAAAAGCTGGTGTTGGCAGGAAGAATCCAAATGGTGCAGGCTGTGAAACAGTAATTGAAATGAAGAATGTTGTGTGGCAGCATGCTCAGCAACTGGGTCGCCCAGCTGTTTCTTGGTCATAGTTTGTCGGTGGTCATTCATGTGGACAGACAGCTTGTTGGTTGTCATGCCCATGTAGAATGCAGCACAGTGGCTGCAGCGTAGCTTGTAGATCACTTGACAGATTTCACAGGTAGCCCTGCCTTTGGTGGGACAGGTGATTTTGTGACTGGACTGGAGTAGGTGGTGGTGGGACAGGTCTTGCATCTAGGTTTCTGTACAAGGTTGGGAGAGTAATTTTGGTCTGTGGAGGCTTCAGTGAGACCCTTGGTATATTTTGAGAGGGACTGCTTGTCATTATATATGCAACAACCAAGGGTGGCTAGGCTATACAGAAGAGACTTCTTGGCATGGAATGGGTGGCATCTATTCAGGTGGAGGTATTGCTGGTGTCGATAGGTTTGACATGGACAGAGGTGGAGGTCAACATTAAGGATGGTGGCCTGTTACATTGAGGGCCAGGTGAAGTGAATGGGAGAGTAAGTGTTGAGGTTCTGGAGGACTGTGAATAGGGTGGCCGCATCCTCAATCCAGATTATGAAGAGATCATCAATAAATATGAAACAGGTCAGGGGTTTGAGGTTCTGGTTGGTTAGGAAGGATTCCCTCTAGATGGCCCATGAATAGTTTGGCATAGATTGGAGCTATGCAGGTGCCCATTGCCATACCACAGATTTGTTTGTAGGTGATGACTTCGAAGGTGAAATATTTGTGATTGAGGATATTGTTGGTGATAGTAACCAGGAAGGAGTTTGTAGGTTTGGAATCCATTGGGCATTGAGAACGATAGCATTCATAAGTGGAAAGGACAGTGGCACTAAAGATCTTAGTATAAAGTGATGTGGCATCAACAGTGGTGAGAAGGGTGTGATGTGGTAAAGGAACAGGAACTGTGGACAGTCAGTGGAGGAAATAGTTGGTGTCTTTCATAAAGGAGAGTAGGCTATGGATAATAGGCTGAAGATGTGGTCTACAAGTGCAGAGATTCTCTCAGTGGGGGTACAGAAACTGGCCACAATGGGACATCCTGGATGGTTGGATTTATGGACTTTGGGAAACATGGATAAGGTAGAAGTGCGGGGAGTGGTACGGTTGATGAGAGAGACAGACTCAAGGGAGAGGTTCTGGGATGGGTATAAGGATTTGAGGAGAGACTGGATTTCCAGAATGGGATCAATGTGACAAGGTTTGTAGGTGAACGAATCTGAGATTCCTTTGATGAGGTAATCTTTACGGATCAAAATCAGCGGTTGAGCCTTTGACAGTGTGCAGGACTATAAGGTCAGGATCAGGTTTTCCGGTTTTAGGTTGCTGATTGTGGTTCTTTCTATGGATGTAATGTTCACTCACATGTTGAGGAATTTGGGGAGTGATTGTGAGACAAGGTTCAAGGTTAAGAAATACTAGAACTGTAACAGAGGGTGATCTGGAGCAGTGGGGTTGGATCATGGTTGAATGTAGGAGTGAACTGGGGAAGGCAGGGTTTAGTATTGCTTTTGCATTGCCAGCATGATTGAATTTGGGAGCAGGGTGAAAGGTAAGGCCTTTGGAAAGGGCCGATACTTCTGTGGTACTAGGGTTTTTGGAGAAAAGGTTCATGGCTGTGTTTCAGATCTAGTAAGGTTCAGAGTGCTGTATGGTGGTGGGAGGGAGGTTTTGAGAGTATGGTAAATATAGCAGGTATGCAAGGCAGGGTTTGTCAGCTATGAGGGTATGTGGGGGAGGGATGGAGGCTGTTGGATGAGGTAGTTCAAAAATGGCTCTGAGCACTATGGGACTCAACTGCTGTGGTCATAAGTCCCCTAGAACTTAGAACTACTTAAACCTAACTAACCTAAGGACATCACACAACACCCAGCCATCACGAGGCAGAGAAAATCCCTGACCCCGCCGGGAATCGAACCCGGGAACCCGGGCGTGGGAAGCGAGAACGCTACCGCACGACCACGAGATGCGGGCAGATGAGGTAGTGTATAATGGTAATCCAAGGTGGTAGTAATAGGTGAATAGGTCGGAGAGCTTTTTGAGATGGCATTATGCATGCTGATTTAGTTCCTGGAGGACAAGAGTTTCACTGTGAGAGATGGGATACAGGAATTTGGAATTGCAGAGCAGAAAAATTTTTCCAGCAGGAAGGAGGTATTGTAAGAAGATTTGGGCCTGATTTACAAGGTTTTGCAAAACTAGTTTGGTGAGGGCTAGTGACTGATGGAATTTAAACAGATGGAGGTCATTGTGGAAGGAGGGGTTCCAACTGGTGATGGGCAATTTGATGGTAAGGCCCTCTGGAGGGATTCCATGAGGCAGGCAAAAATGCAGCAACAGTATGTGGGACTGGGTTCTGGTTAGGGATAAGGAAACTTTTCTGTATTGGCACCTACGGAAGGTGCAAGGATCCATAGTGGAGGATAGAAACAAGTAAAGTGTGTAAATAACTTAGAAATACCTGTGAAAAAATTCGCAAAAATATATGGCAAAAATCACAAAATGAGCAGGATGCATGAAGTGTGGGGAAACTAGATGAAACCTGAGGAAGTTGAGCTGATAGTGAAAGCTGAAAACAAATTGAAATCGATATGACAACACAAAGAGATCAAAGATAAAAGTAAGGTTGGTGGGTGGATATGTATGACGAAAGGGGACATCAAATGTGACTAGATTAGGTGAGGTTAATAAGTGCGCACTGGAACAATGTGTTTTTGTGTTCCTTTGCTGCATAGCAACTGAAGAGTTCTCAAGAGTCAGGATGACCAACAATCAGAGAGTCTCCAGCCAAAACTGCCATCAATTTGTCCAGTGGCATTTATAGCATGAAGACCAATCAGATGAAGACGATGTATCAGGTCATCAGGCATACCACACTACTGCTCTGGATACTGATAGTGAAATGGAGGAGCAGCCTGTGGTGTGCTTGTAGTTCTCGAGAGTGGTGCTGCACCATCAGTGCCAAAGCCAATGGGGCTACCTCTCACAGTTTACTTCCCATCAAAGATGCAGCACAAAGCAATCACAGTCACTGGTATCACCTAAGCTGTATTCACTGGTCTGCCATCTGCCACCCAGAACTCTACATGAAGAACTGCACTGTTTGCAGCCTTTGTGTGTGAGTAGTCCACAGATTTGTATTTGTCTCACTGGTGATGTATTTCTGTGATCTACTTACTTAGTCTCTCACTTGGTTCCACATCAACTAGTGACTGTGACGTTGTGCAATCATCATGTACATAGATCACTTTCTGTGCTATCGTTTGTGTGTAAAAAATAGATATTGCCGATAAAAATACAAAATACTGTATACTACTGCAATAATACGAGATCATAACAATGTAGGGTGAGCTAATGGAAGTTTACCCTATAACATTACATGTCTCAAAGCATGACTTGATGGATCATTTGTGGTTTGATGGGAAAGAGAGCAGCCCAATAAATATATAACGTCACAGGAAAGAGAAAAAAATATACTGATGAACAAAAAAGTTTTTGTTAGAGGTATGAAAAAAGTAATGGATTTAGTGGATAATGTACCAAGACAATTCATTTGGAGCTTGTGGATTCCAAGGTCAACAACAATTGCCAAGACATCGTATAAGAACAGATATAAGAGGAGATGGTATTACTGTTACAGCATTGCCCAAACTGAGGTGCACGTTCAATGTCGATAATGGCAATCATGTAACAGTAGTACCACATATTCTTATATCTCTTCTTATATGATGCCTTGGAAATTCTTGTTAACCATGCAATCCACAACTTCAAAAAGAATTATCCTGGTACCCATGCCTGTGTGTTGTCCCAGTACTTTCAACTGAGAGTACACCATTTCTTTTTATTACTAGAATTTGTGTACATATGGCATACTAAATGCAGTTTAGGAGTAGCATCTTTAACTACTATTGCAAAATTCATAGATCATGTGTTACTGCTTATGTTGTGGTAAAAGTGATCAGTAACTGTACCCGAAGACTCTCTGTATATGAGTCAGCCTCAATTTTTGCTAACGGCCTTAGTAAAAAGGCAGAAAAGTGAATAGAGCTTCCCCTTTGGATCCCTAGGAAGGGACTGCCAATGAGGGGGCACCATGAAATAACATTTAAGAAAGTAAAGAAAGGGTAACATTTTGTAAGACAGAGCACATATCAGAAGTTTATGTAAGAGAGATGAAAACTCAACAGTCATGGGAGATTGCAACACTGTGTTACTGGGGAATACATACTCAGCAATAGGAATGAGAGAGGAAAAAGGCTCCTCGAGTTCAGGGATAAATTTCAGTTAATAACAGCAAATACATTGTTCAAAAAGGACCTGAGACAGGAGATTCTGAAATGAAGTATTGGATTGTAAGGCATATCCCACAACAGGTACAGTCCCAGATAACAATTTAGTGATGATCATCTGTACACTGCAGTTTAAGAGGTTTATCAGGCAGAATCAAATGTGTCAGGAGGCAGAATATTGAAGTATTGATAAATGATGAGCTGAATTTACACTCTCTGAGTCTGTAGATAATGAGTATCACATATGTGGTTCAGTTGAAGAATAAATCATATCCAGAAAAAATGCAATCATAGAAGCTGGAGGGACAAATATGCATATAATAAAGATGACTACAAAGAAATTATGAATAACAGAGCAAATGCTTCAACTGAACAATTCAACTGAGAGAAGAAAATACAGAAATATTCAGGAAAAAGTAAATACAGCAATATAGTTACTACCAATGAAATCAGGATGAACTGCAAAAAAAGCTAGAATGAAAATCAAAAGCATCAAAGAATGCAAAAGAAATTTCACTTTTAAATACAGAGGAGAAAGGAGATAGGTGTAAATTATGCACTGAGGAACTTGATTGGAGGAACAATCTGCTGGTGTGATATAAAATAAGTGTGTGCTGATTTGGCAGACAGGGATCTAGTGGAAGAATCATAATTTCACAGAGCTTTGGAAGAATTGTGATCAAACAGGGCAGAAAGGGTAGATAGCACTGATTCAGCATTTCTAAAAAACATTAGGGGAAGTGGGACCCAAATGATTATTCATGTTAGTGAGTAGACTCAACATGACCAGAGGAAAACCACCAAGATTTTGGGAGAATATCATCTATCATATCACAGAATGCATAAATGTGAGAACTTCTGCACACTCAGCTTGAATTGGAGACTATGAAAATTATTTACGAATACAAAAGTATATCAGATTAAAGTTCTGCACCCTACAGAATGAAGGCTACATAAGCATATGTGAAACAGGCAATTATTTAACAAATGTACTGCAAATATGAAAAGATGTCACAAGAACAAAGGAAACCATCTGAAATGGAAAGAGGCAGTTATTAATGATAGGATAAGAGTTTTTAGTAAATGATAAGGGGAACATGATAGAATATGCTGATTTAAAAAAAATCAAAAAGATCTTTGGGAGAATGTGAGAAGAAACAACTAAAACAATAAAAGTATAAAAAAGAGAAAACTGACTTATGTTACATAGACACCACATCAAAATACACATTGCACAATTATTAACAACAGAGAAAACTGTACAGACATTCCAAGATTTCTTTAAATAGTTGTGTAGTTTAGCAGATTAATCACAAACAGTGATAATTAGTAATGAAAATCATACTCTGGAAGTAATGCCAGACAAGACACACTAAGACAAGTGTCATATTACACTGTCCTCTGTTGTGACCTAAATTAATCCTTTTAGCTATGCAATTCATTATAGCATTTGTGTTGTTTGTTTTTGCAGTTGATTACCTGCTCACTTAGGTGTTTATATCTTTGTTGCTGCCTCAGATTGAATTATTATTCAAGATGAAAAAGAAAACACAAGAAAGCTATCAGAAACAGAATCAATAATAAGAGACTACTGTCACCTGAATAATAATGCAACTGACACTTTCATTCAGTAATAAAATCAGCACCAGGAGAGTTGTAGACTTTGAGAGTTTTTGACTGATTAGGTGTGATTACACAATGCTTTTCAGTTAATAGCAGCAGCTGTACTGTGCTTGTTCCAAGTTAGTGCACTATGCTATGGCATACATGAAAAATTAATTTATGTGGTTATGTTGTAACTGTGTCTAGTGAAATAAATTATTTCTTGTTGTGAATTAAGCAATAATGTGCAAATTGGGATCCAGTTGAGCAAATAAATGAAGTCACAGAAAAATTTAATAGTCCAACTGCATCTATGACCACTATGGTAGTCACAAAGGAATTGCCACAGAGAGAAGTTAGTACGAGAGTCTCGAGAGCATTGGTAACAAAAGTAGGTGCTATACCTAACCAAGCTGAGGCTATTTCAGACCATAACATACAGACCAATAAAATCAATTCTTGTGACAAACATAAGCAAGATTTGAGCAAAAAATTTCAGAAGCAGGACCAACAATTAAGGAAGAAGTTTCTTGTGATGGAAATTGCATTATGGAAGGAATTTGATTAGGAGTTCAAATGAAATTACAAGAACTTTAGGCAACAGTTCAACATAAAATTCAGGGAATGGCATGAAGTACAGGTTAGAAAATTCTCAGAATGGAGAGGGGTACAGGCCAAGAAGGTACACAGTTTTAGCAGGCCTTTGAAGCCCTATGGTGAAAATGAATTTGCATGTTGCTGAAGGGACTCAAATGCAGGCAGACTCACTCAAAACTGAGAAAGAAGAGCAGATGCATGAAACATCTGAAAAAAGAAGTAAGAGTCGAAAAGCCATTGGCAGAGTTAAAAACTGTCAATCACATGCAGTCAGAAGCTAACATAGACAACGTAAAACAAGATGCCAATGAAATTAACACCTTAACTTAAGACTCTGAGTTTTGATGGAGAAATAACATAGCCATTCAGTTGCAAGTAATTATTTAATAAGTTTTGACACCTCTAAGGATGTCTTCATCACAGTTCTGTGGTACATGATAAAAACATCCACTGTGCTGCAGCCAGCTCCTCGAAGATTTATGTTCACAGGAAACCATTGTGAAACATATGATTAGACTTTGTAGCTTTAAGTTTCAGGATAACTTAGTCGAAGTCCAGTGCGTGAGTATACTCGGGATTTTATTATTGGTAACTTTCAAAATTTTGTAGCTCACTAAAAGCTATCTTTGTATGTCTGTTTGTAATGTCATTTATAAGAGGATGTTTTCCATTAATAAATGAATAATTAATTATTTTTGCAACACAATTTGAAACAAATTGTGAAGTTAATGGGTTAAAGCTCACGTTAAGAAACAGGGGCCATACCCCCAAAGTTTGAGTATTTAATAACACAGAATATGGATAGTAGGAAGAAAGTAAACTACTCATGCATTAATTATGTATCGCATTTGCCCCACATTTTTTGTTTCAAATCTTACAAGTATTAGCTATCAAAACTTCACAGTCATACATTTTCAGTACTTTCTGTATGGGGTAAGGAGAAATTATTTTATGCTTTTCACGCCGATTTAAAATGTGGTAAGTTGAAATTTTTATTTTTATTTAAATATTCATTTTCTGCTCTTTAGTCTTGTGCTTGTGTAATTTTTCAATGCATTTTAAACATACTGATGAGACTGTAAGAGTCATGTCTTAAATTTCAGGTTATTTCAGTGCCTTTTCATGTGAAAATATAAGGAACAGAATGGTGTTATATCTACTTACTAATAATATATCAATTCGTTTGTTACCTTCCAACAAAATAAAATAAAGAAGCAAGCAAAATAAACTGAATATGACTTTTTGCAAGATTTTTATTTCAATCCTAGCTTCGTAGCTGTAGCTTCACCCTTGTACACATATGTTAATATACTGCACACATCTCCTCCTCCTCCTCTCTCTGTCCATTTCCTCCTCCCCCTAACTCTGGATATCTGCTGTTCATGCCTCTCTCTGTCCACCTCTCCATATCCCCTGTCTCTATCCATTTTCTTCTCTATCTTCCCTCCATCCATCTCCTCCTCACCCCTCTCTCTCTGTCCACCTCCTCCTTCCCTTTCTCTCTCTGTCCATCTCCTTCCCCCCACATCCATCTGTCCATCTCCTCTCCCCTCCTGTCTGTGTCCATCTCATACCTCATACTACCCACTATTGTTATCCATCTCCTCCTCACCCCTCTCTGTGCTCAGCAGTACCCATCTGCCATATAAGTCCTGAAACATTCAGATACTACCCACACAACACACCACTCATGAAGGGCACCCTAGATGTCAGGCATTACCAGTCTTTTTCAGCCAGCCCCCCCCCCTCCCCTACCAAACACACCAACAGAAAGTGTGTTAATATTGCATTGACATCCAGTTCTGAGGTATAGTTAAAATGTCAAGTCTCTAGTTTACTGGCAAGTTATATTAAAATCAACTGAAAAATTTGTACCAAAAAGACATACAGGCAAGGAAATAAGTTAATAAAAATGTGGTAATATACAGCAAATGGAGTACATGTTGCAAGGTTCATGATAAGCAAGAGTCCAGAACCATTTAGAACGACATATGTACTGAAGAGCAGTACATTACAGCTTCATCAATTTTGATTGTTCTTATCTGGAAAGCATAATGTTCACCCAATGATTTTCATCAAATCTTTCCGTGTTATATTGCTGCAGTACTGATGCAAGAATCAAAGGAATGGATTTGTCAGAGGGTATATATAGGGAGATGCCACACAGTGCAGTGACAGAAATACTAACACATGCCAAAATTTTGCTGAATTTGAGTGCACAATTTCTATCAAAGTATTGGTCACACAGAGTGCAGGTGAAACTCTGCCCAAAGGTTTTACACATGATAGAGGAGGACCACATACAAGCATGTGGACAGAATTTGTGAGTGACACAAAATGACATCAGGAATGACAAAAACAGTAGAGGCTTAGGAACTCTGATGACAAATGGCAGAGGAACACAGAACAATAAAAGTGAAAATCAAAGAAACAGACGTGAGTCAAATGGCCATACCCACAGGGTTGTGCAATGGACTTAAAGTATGCACCTCTAAAGCAGCACCCCATGCGTACATGTTTGGATCTGCAGAGTGGTTCGTATTGTCTGATTACACAATAAATGTGGGATAATCCTGGCACAAATTTACATGCATGCAGACTAGATTTCAATAATGCACCTTCATTCAAATTGAATATTTCTGGAAGTCAAAGTCTCTTATTTATTAAGTAATTGTTTCATTTTCTATTGTTATTACTATTTACTAGTGGGCAATGTTTCACAATTGCTAAATATGCATGGGGATTGGGTATATATCCTCATCTGCTTCTCCCTACCCTCTCTGTTCATCTCATCCTCACTTGCTCTTTGTCCGTTCCCTCTCCCTCTCTCCATCTCCTCCTCTCTCCAGCCAATAAGACATAAACACAACCATGCTGTTTTCTCAGAAAACAGACAAAATAGATGAAAATAAAACAACACATATGATTGTTCCATGTAATTATTTTTGGGTATGCAGCTGCGTAAATTTCACTTCCTCTGATATTTCAGCTGTATACCATCCAGCTATCTACTGAGTGAGCAAGGTGACTGATGGTCCAGCACTTGCTCCATCTTTTCAAATGCGTGGACCACGCCACTGCGCATACAGCCACAGGTACACAAGGTGCCAGAGATGCTGACTGACAACAAAGAGGTACAACACATGCATGAAATTAGATCTATGGCAGCAAGATAAATCCACACAGTGATAGCGATATATCTCTGTGAGCTGCAAATATTGTGACATCTTTGTAAGTTTATTAAAGAAACTGCTGGATTCCATGATTTGTCGAAGCTGATGCCACTATCTCTGTTAATTAAATTTGTCACCAAACAAATTTCAATTGTGTCTTTCACACTGAGTCCCAGAAAGATGAAGTAGAGGCTAAAATTTCAGCATCATCATACACTATAGTGTGCCCAGCATCAATAACGCAAATTTATTAGGTTGTAAGGGCCGGGTGTACCTGCAATGCTCTGTATGCCTATCATGGACTGTATGTGTTGGTTGTCCAATGTTTGAACAGCCACACCCACAGGGGATCTTGTAAACACCAGGCTTCTGAAGTACCAAATTGTTTTCAATGGAACACAGGAGTGCTGCTGTCTTTGGTGGAGGATGAAACATCATTTTCTCTTTGTGTTTGCTAAGGATCCATCCTATTTTTGATAACAGGTTCTCCACATATGACAGAAAAGCCATGCATTTACAACTTGCTGCGTCTTCTTCTACGTTCCTTATGCTCACTGTTGGTTTCATTCATAGAGCCTTAAGTAACTACTATGGAGAATACCATTGCTTTAAAAAACTCTTCTCGAGTGTAGAAGCTTGTCCTCCAGACTGCTCTCATCAGCAATGACATGTGCTCTGTGTACCAGAGTTCTGAGAACATTCATTGTCTGTTTAGGATTGTGGCAGCTATTTGCATGTAAATATAAACCCATATGGGTCAGTTTCTGATATACTTCATGTTCCTAAGTGGCATCATCTTTGTGTCATACCAAAACTTTCAAAATTGAAGGCATCCATGTTTCTCAATTTCCATTGTGAACTGCATTTGTCTATGGGTGGAATTCAGGTGATTTAAAAATTCTTTTACTTTAGCTTCCCCATGGGGCCATACTACAAACATGTCATCAACATACCTTCAAAATACTGTGGGCTTCAAGCTATCAGATTCCAGCTCCTTTTCCTTGAAGTCCTCCATAAAGAAGTTGGCCACCAATGGTGATGAAGGACTACCAATGGTGACACCGTCAGTCGGTTCATAAAATTTGTTACTGAATAAAAAATATGGCAAGGTAAAGACATGTTTAAACAATTATGTAACCTCTTTATCAAAGGTTTTGACAATGAGAAATAATTATTCCAGAAGAGGAACCTTTCTGAATGAAGACACTACATCAAAACTGACTAATATATCAGAAAAGTTCAATTTGAGTGATTTTAGTTTGCCATGGAACTCTGCCTAGTTATGCATGCAATGAGTGCATTTTTCCATAAGAGGCCTTAATAATGGCGCTAAGTGTTTAGCACAGTCACAGGTTGGAGAGCCAATGCTACTCACTATCAGATGTAGAGGAATATATTTCTTGTGGATCTCTGGAAGTCCATAAAGCGTCAGAGGAACTGTACCACTTAATTTCAATCTTCGCACAACTTATGGTACAAAGGTGGAGGCATTCAGAAGTGAAGTAGCTTCCTTACCACCTGGTTGGTGGGTCTTTAGTGGTCATCTGGTATCTGCTATCACTCAACAAACAATTCATTTTATTCTGCTAGTTGTCATGAGACTTTAAAACAGTGGCATTACCTTTATTAGCCAGAACAACCACCATCTCAGTATCCTGGTGACGGTAACATAGTGCATCACTCTCTGCCACAGAAATGTTACTCCTTTGTGGGTGAGCCTTCATAGCTGCTCAACAAGTTTCGTGCCTTATTTCTCTTGCTGAATCTGTGGAAAAATGTCGAACAGCTTCTACAATAGCACTGATAAATGCAGGTATTGGTAAAATTTTTAGTGTGGATGCAAACTTCAGTCCTTTCATAAAACCATCATCAAAACCTTTATCCATCATATCAATTGAAGCATTGAATAACACTTTCTTGCTGCGAAGATATCACAAGCTGGCTGAACTTTGCTGCTGTCTGTCTCGAAGTGGATACCTCACAAATTCAGTCTGACTTGACCCACATTATACCATCTATCCAGTTCCATGAATAGATATCTACAGATGCATGTACTAAAGTTTTTCAGAAACCAGGTACAATTCTCAACAGGTAAAGTAGAGCCACTCCTTAATGATAGCAGCACCAGTTTTCTTAAAATCTTATTCATTGCAGTTGATTTTATAAAATATACTAAGATGGAAAACTTTGAAATTATGCCATGGTCAAGGGACTTTAATAAAAAAAACTTAAAGAGCTCAGTAACATCACTCTCAAATGTTGTACCTTATCTAGCCATTGAACACTTAAAACTAGCTCCTCCCTGAAGAGGTATTTGATGTACATCTTCTTATTTTTGTGGCACGATAGTTGATCCATAATACTTCAGGCATGCAGCTCCATAAATTTCACTACTTCTTCTGATATCGTGGCTGTATATTGTCCAGCCATCTTCAGAGTGAGCTGGGTGACATGCTCCAAGTCTGCAGATTGTGTCACTGGACATTCAGCCACAAACACACAAAGTGCTAAAGACATTGATTGGCAGCAGAAAGCTAAAACATATGCACGAAATTAGATCTACGGCAGCACGGTCAATCAGCACGGTCATATCGATGCATCGCCGTGAGCTGCACCATTGCAACACCTTTGTGAGTTTATTAAAGAAAGTGACAGATTTCATGATTTTTCCAAGCTGAAGCCGCTATCTCTATTAATTTCATTCATCACCAACTGAATTTCAGTAGCTTGTTTCACTACTGAGTCCCATAAAAATGAAGTTGAGGTTAAAATTTCAGCATTATCACGCAACATAGAGTGCCCAGTGTCAATACCGCCACTTTATTAGTTTGTAAGATCTGATTGTACCTGCGGTGCACTGAGCATCTTTCACGGACTGTACGTATTGTCTGTTTGATGTATGAACAGGCATACTCACAGGGGATCTTGTAAACACCATGTTTCCAAAGCACCAAATCATCTTTAACGAAACCCAGGAGTGCTGCTTTCTTTGATGGAGGGTGAAAAATTACTTTCACTTTGTGTTTCCTGAAAATCTGTCCTATTTTTGAGACTAGGCTTCCCACATACGGCAGAAAAGCAATTCATTTAAAACTTCCCATATCTTCTTCCGAATTCTTTATACCCAGTGTTGGTTTCATTTGTAGTGCCTTACATATTTGCTGAGGAGAATACCTGTTGGCTTCAAAAGCCCTTCTCAAATGTAGAAGCTCCTCCTCCAGATTGCTCTCATCAGCAACAACGTGTGCTCTGTGTACTACAGTTCTGAGAACATTCACTGTCTGTGTAGGATGGTGGGAGCTTTTTGCATGTATATATAAATCCATATGGGTCAGTTTCCCATATACTGCATGTTGCAAAGTGCCATCATCTTTTTGTCATACCAAAACTTTCGAAATGGAAGGCATCCATCAAGCTGTGGTGCACCTTTTCTGGCACACCAGCTCTTTGGCACATCACTATCGATTACCCGGCTGTACTACGATCTTTGCCACTGTTGTGATCTGGGGGCTGTTTTGCAGTCACGGCAGTTGGGGTCAGACTAGCTATGAGGAGGAAGGATGTGCTCGTGGGGACAAAGGAGGAAAAGATGCAGGCTCGGCCAGCAGCAGTGCAGCTGGACTACCTTGCAACATAGTTGCCTGATGTCAACTCCGGGCCCTGTTCGTCGCATTGCCTTGGTGCCCGTTCTCTCAGAGAGACCCATCCCTCGAGACCATCTCAAACAACACTCTCCATCAAAGGTGTAAGTGATTTTGGTGTCTCCGTTTTGTTGAACGATTTGCGTTGCAGCGATTGTTCTTGTTGGTTGGTTGCCCTAACGTACATGTTGCTGAGGGAAGAGCAGCTGGCAAGGTGTGAGACCACATGGAGAGCAGCAGTCACTACTTCCTTTAAAAAATCAGTGTTCCCAAATGAGGTAGTAACTGTAAGGTATTTAAGATATTAGGTCATAGTCTAGTTGTAATTTTCTGCATACCAAGCTTACACAATTGGCAGCTACACTGCAGACCTATGCAACCAAATTATAGTGCACAAAACCTAGTATCATTGTGAAGTTGTGCATTTGAATAATGTGATATTATCTTGAATTTTTTTCCATTTCGTCTTTGTGCACATCGTCGGCCTTAATCATATGTGGAAATATTGTTGTTTGGCAAACTATGAGAGTGTAAAAGTCTGACACTGTATTTTCAGCATTGGATTTGTGTACAGTTCTTAGTTTAAATGTTTTACAGCATTGATATTGCTGTAAAACTTGTCACTTCTATTGAAAGCATTTATTGGTTCTTCATTTATATTGTTGTTTATTGACCTCTTAACTTTTATTAATTGATGTTTGCTTGGCCTTTGCCGTGTTTTCTGCGGTCTGTATGTGTTCAAGTTTTCTGCGTGTTGGGGTGTGTGGGAGCGGCACCATGTACTGCTTCGGTGCACAGAAGCTATGACATGTCATCTAATGGGAAGTGACTCCCGGTTGGGTCCCAGTGTTTAGGTGTTGCTTTGGACGGCTGGTCTGCTGCTTCCGGCGTTTTAAGTTAAGTCACCTTTTGCCCAGGGCAGCCTGGCATCACTGCCCATTTGGTAGACATTTAACCTTATCTGTTTTATAAAAGCTTGTTTTGAATAAATTGTCAATTATTGATTTGCTAGTTGTTGTGTTAAGGGGTGACATAGTAGGGGCCTTGACCTTCCTTGCTAAGTGTACCCCTCATCCCAGCTTTTCCATTGTGAACTGCATTTGTCTCTGGATGGAATTCAGATGATTTAAAAATTATTTTAATTTATCTTCACCATAAAGCCACACTAAAAACGTATCATCAACGTATCTCCAAACTGCTGTTGGCTTCAAGCTGGCCTTTTCCTTGAAGTCCTCACGTAATTCATCAGACTTCAATGGAAAACTAAAATCACTCAAACTGAACATTTCTAATATATTAGTTTGAATGTCGTGTTGCTGTTCACAAAGGTTCCTCTTTCAGAATCATTATTCATAATTGGAAAAACTTTGATAAAGAGATTTCAGCATTGTTTAAACATGTCTTGACCTCACCATATTTTTTATTCAATAACAAAATTAATTAACTGACTGATGGTGTCATTATTGGTAGTCCTTTGTCACAATTGGTAGCTATCTTCTTTATGGAGGACTTCAAGGAAAAGGAGCTGGAATCTGCTAGCTTGAAGCTCACAGTAGTTTGAAGTTATGTTGATGATATGTTTGTAGTATGGCCCTATGGGGAAGATAAAGTATAAAATTTAATTCCACCCACAGACAAATGCAGTTCACAATGGAAATTGAGAAATGTGGATGCCTTCAATTTTGAAAGTTTTGGTATGACACAAAGATGATGCCACTTAGGAACATGCAGTGTATCAGAAACTGACCCATATGGGTTTATATTTACAAGCAAATAGCTGCCACAATCCTATACAGACAATGAGTGTTCTCAGAACTCTGGTACACAGAGCACATGTCATTGCTGATGAGAGCAGTCTGAAGGACGAGCTTCTACACTTGAGAAGGGTTTTAGCAAGCAATGGGTATTCTCCACAGTAATTACATAAGGCACTATGAATGAAACCAACAGTGGGCATACGAAATGTAGAAGAAGACACAGCAAGTTTTAAATGCATGGTTGTTCTGTTGTATGTGGGAACACTGTTGTCAAAATTAGGATGGACCCTCAGCAAACACAAAGTGAAAGTGAATTTTCACCCTCAACCAAAGACAGCAGCACTTCTGGGTTCTGTTACATATGATTTGGTGCCAGTGTGTGTGGTTGTTTCCAAACTGAACAGACAATACATACAGTCCTTGAGAGACGCACAGAGCACCACTTGTATAACCAGTTCTTACAACTTAATAAATAAGTGGTATTGACATTGGGCGCTCTACAGTGCACAATAACTTCAAAATTTTAGCCTCGACTTCATCTTTCTGAGACTTAGTAGTGAAAGAAGCAACTGAAATTCGTTTGGCAACAAATGTTATTGTCAGAGATAGTGGCCTCAGCTTGCACTAATCATGGAATCCAGCACTTTCTTTAACAAACTGACAAAGACATCATCACAACAGTGCAGCTTACAGTGATACATCAATATCATCTTGTGGGTCAGTCGTGCAGACTAGATGAGTATGTTGTACCTCTTTGCCACCAATGAACATATATAATGAGAAAGGACATATATGGGGGCAACAATCTGTCTGACTGTGAGAAAGAAAATAAAGCTATGCATTTTCACAGGAGAGCACAGCATTTTCTTTCTCATAGTTTGTTTTAACAAGAAACCTGTACATTGCTGGTTTAAGAAATTGCAGCTTATGCACATCTGAATGTCTATTAGTGTGTCATGTGAAAATCTGAATTAACTGGTAAAAAAAATTTTGAAATTTTTGCTAACAACAATTACCTTTATATTACAGGTATATTCACATATTAAAAAAATATATAGCTTATGTCTGTTCATTAGAGTATCGTCTAAAAATTTGAAATAAATTAGTCAAGCACTTATTGAGATTTTTGGTAACAGCTTTTCCCCTTTGTATATTACATATATACTTATATATTGTATATATTAATAATTATATAATCTGTGTCCATCCAAGCATTCATTAGATTATCATCTAAAAATTTGAAGTAAATTGGCCAAGAATATTGGATATTTCCCCTTTATATATTATATATACATTCATATATTTAAAAAAAAAACATGTAACTTATGTCCATCCAACTGACCATTAGAATATTGTGTAAAAATTTGAAGTAAATCTGTCAGCTACTATTCAAGAATTTTGGAAACAACTTTAAACAATGACTTGTCTTCATACTGTTGCACAGATTATATATATAAATTTTGAAACAAAACTCTATTAAATGTCTGGATGGACATAGTTGCTATATATATTACCACATTTACGAAAATTTACAATCTGTTGGCTATGTTCGTTTGAATGTTTATTAGAGCATCATGTTAAAATTTGAAGTAAATTGGTCACGTACTTTTTGGTATTTGTGGTGAAAACTTTAAACAGTGACTCCTCTTTATATAGTAGTATATATTACGTAATTGTTGATCTCTTATGTAGTTATCCCGGATTTATGTTATTACTGTTCTTAATTGTGGACTCAACTGTTCATTTTATACTATGAAACTTGTCTGCACAACACTATATTTATCTAAATTTCTGTTTATACAGCATTTTGCACATGGAGGACACAGTACCCCCCCCCCCCCCCCCCCACAGTTATTGCCCTGGCAGTGCCTTTAACCTTTAGGATCAGGGTAGGATGATGACACCAATGAAAAGCCAGATGTTGCTGAATTTGATGCTGGCTGGGAAGAAGGGATGAAGGGAGGGGTGTATGTTCCCTATAAAAGAAGGTCTGCTGGAAAAACTATTGCTTTTGTTTGATTACTGCATTTTTGAAAATTTACCAATTGAAAATTGCACAAAACATCCAGTACGGAACCATGTGGAGCTATTGAAAGGATGCCTTTGGATTGGAACCTTCAAGGAGTTAGAAAACGTGGTCGTCCCAAACAAATGTGGAAAAGGACAATCGAGAGAGAAGCTGCAGAGGATGGGAAAACCTGGAGTGAAGTGAAGAGACTCGTACCAGGTGGAGGAATTTCGTCATGGCCCTATGTTCCAGAGGGAATGACAGGAACTAAGCATAAGCATCCAATATGAAAACCTAAAACCAGCTAGCCACATATGTCACTGCACCTGTGCTGTTCATGTGGATCTTTGTCTAATGCCCCCTTAAGTTAAAATAACAAGTACTGATAGTAACACCATGAGAACATACTGAAATGGAAATCACTGGAAGAGTTGATAGAGGAGACAGCCATGGAAAAACAATAATAACCACGAGTTGGAATTTAAAAAATGCCAACAGAAACATGAATGGATGAATACAGTTGGAACTGGACAAGTAGCTTGTCAGTCTTCATCTCGAAACACAGGCTGGAAATAAGAGAAGAGGGAAACGAAGCACAATACAAGTACTGCATTACAACACTGTAGGGGAGTTAGAAGGTGTACTTAGAAATGGTACAAAATTATGTAATCAGGCAAAAATGTTTGCATAAATGGAATAATAGTCAATAGTTGTGATTCACACAAGAGCTGTACTGAGGTGTATTTTGTAAAATACAGAAGGAGGAGGAAGTATCAACATCAGCAGCATGTGGTGTGAAATTAATAGTAGTTAGTGGAAATAGGACAAAGTTAGTCAAGTTGCAAGCTTTTGTAGAATTGGAACTGAATAGCAAAATAATGGGACATTACTTTTTGGTTGTTGGCGAATTACTGGTGGACTGTTTTGGGATTTGATTTTTTATGGGAGAAATACATACGAATCAACTTCTTGATGTAAATTTAAAGATATGTGTCTGGGAGGAAGTAAATAAATCACAGAATGCAATACCACACTTAGAAGATTCAGTGAACAGATTAAGAGTGCATAGTTGCTACTGAACATAGTTCATTATAAGAAGTACTTACAGAAGAAAGTGTCAAACTGAATGTGAAAGAGGTGATTCAAGGTAAAGCAGACAAATCATGTTATTTAAATGTGAGATTGAAGCAAGAGTTAGAAGATACACTAGTCTGATGTGTTTGAGAAATGAGCAGACACAGTCAAAGAATCACCTTGATGTGGAATCCCAAAAACCCTTTTGTCTCCTCACTTGCACTACACCCTATGCTAAGAGATCAGATTTAAATTTTGAAACTGATTGGCAGATAGTTGATGATTTGAAAAACCCGTATTGTAGTCCTCTTCTAATTTTGTTAAAATCAAGAGGGGGAGCAGGTCTAGTCGGGCTGCTACAACCATTTACAAAATTTTGGTACCAGTCACGATACAGCCAATACATTTGGGAGAGCAGTTTCGAAAGTTCCATGGAGGTCAGTATCTGTCAGGTTTGACTTGAAATAATTATACTGCAAAATTCTCTTGACAAAAGAACTGCACAGATATATGACTAGATTTGTCAGGAAAAGTTACCATTTCATTTCAGAGTACTACACTTCGGAATAATTTGAGTGTTGGTGTACTTACAGTAGCCTTAGACAAAGAGTTAGGACTGATATTGTTGGACACAGAGATTTGCATGTACAGTCTTTGACATAAAACATGGCCACTGCTGAGCCTAAGTTCGATCGGATTGCAAGCTGAGACAAATAACCTGGCCACGCTGATAAATATTTGAAGTCCCGCCCTCTGTACAATCTGGAAACACTGTATGCTGCAGCACTTCCTGGAGGAAGTCTTGGCTCCAGTTCAAGTGAGTTTGGTCTGGCTGTGGCCGTGGTCTAGCGGTAAAATGCTTGACGTCTGAATGTAAGGTCTCACAATTGAGACTCTTCTTTGGCTAAATTTTTGTAGCATCTTTCGTCTGAATGTTGAAGTCATGAGTGAAGTGATCGCAGAGCTACAATTTGTTTCACTTTCTGACACACACTGGTAATAATAGTTTCACCCAGTAGCAGTAACCAATTGCTTGGCAGACTGTTTGCTTCCAACTCAATTTTGATTTCAGGCGAGACGGCTGACCTGTGACATACTGCGCGTGGAGGTCCACATCGAAATTTTGTTTCGTTCTTACGGCACTTCTGCCTTTGTTCTTTGACATTTCCGGTCGAAAAAATTCCAGTTTGTAGAGGAAATATCAACAAGTATTTTAACCAAATTTGACATTGATATCTAAAACTCATCCTGAGAAAAAAATTCTCAAAGAACATGCTTTTTCTGGCCAAAGATAGTAAACATCCCCTTAATGCCCAGGCATTCTGGCTTCACTACTGTGTTGTAATGACTTATTTTTGCTTTTTCGAAAGGCAGATTTTACCGTAGAAGTCTATGGTGATACCATATGTTCTCCCCATTTTATGCAACTTTTCCTCTATTGGAGATTTTTCCAAAGCATTTTCTTGGATTATCTACCCTAGATATTTGAATTTTTTTTTTTTTATCCTCTCTACTTGGCCAACATCTGTTTTCAGGAATAAATTGTAGTGCCCTCAATGTTTGTACAATTTTTTTTTTTTCCTGCAGAAGGTCTTAAGCCAGTTATGCTGGCTGTTTCTTCCAGGAGATTTATTTGTTACAGGAGACACTACATTTTCGCAAAGTATAGAAAAATCATCTGCAAATGCAAGACAGTTGACTTTGATCAATTTTCCTCCTCTTCATAACCATATAGGTGAGGTGTCGAGTCCAATAAATTTTTCATCCCATATTCTCGGCGTTTTTCTCAACACACTATTAAATAGAATTAGAGGCCTGTCACCTTGCCGTACACCTGTTTTTACTGTGAAAGGCTGTGAAATCTCTCCCATCAATTTTACTTTATAGAATGTATATGTAAGTGTTTTGCAGATTAGGTTTGCAAGTTTCAACTTTATGCCAAATTCTCAGGTTATTTTACTTACAGCTTCTCTATCAACAGAATCAAAAGGCTTTTTGAAAACCACAAACATAACTACAACGTCCTTTGAATTAAGTAATCTGTGGTGATTTACTGACTTGAGATTAAATATTTGTTCTGAACATGACCTTCCTTTCCTAAAACCACCTTGATATTCACCTAAATGATTGTTTAGTGTTGTTTCTATTCTTGGAACATACTTCATATGTTGTTGGCAGTAAAGAGATTCCTCTGTAGTTGTTTACATCCTGTTTATTACCTTTTTTGTGGAGTGGATGTATCAAGGCAACTTTCCATTCCTCTGGGTTTTTTTTTTTTTCAGATTTATTGAAGAGTAAACTTAGCTCCTTTGCTATATTTGGCAAAGATCACTTTAAAAGTTCAGCTTCAATAGAACCGTCTCCACTAACTCTGTTGTTTTTGAGGGTTTTAATTACTTCTTCAATTTCTTCTATAGTTGGTGAATATTCTTCAATTAATAACTGAGAATTTCAAATTATGACTTGGCTCAGAACAATTCAGAAGATGATTGAAAAAAGACAAGTATTATATTTTAGAAAATTTTTGTCTATTTTGAAAAGTTTCTTCTTTTCAAAGGCTGATTTGGTATTTCTGATTAATCTGGCTGTTTCCTTTCTTTGCAGTTTAAATTGATGATAATCTTCAATTTTCTTTGAGTATTTCCATTCTTCCCACTTTTTAGCCCTCTCCACTATGGCTCCTTTGCATCTTTCACTCCATCATATTTTCCTTTTATTTTTTATTGACCCAAATATTTCCCGTGCAGCATTATTAATTGTTTTGGATATTTCTTGCCAGTGATATGTTTAGCCACTTTAATTTTGTATTGATAGTTTTTAATTGATTCTTTTGTTACAGTAAGTCTGTCTGTATTATATTTTATTAACTTTTGTGACTTTATTTGTTTTTTATTAGGTAGGAGTTTGACTTTAATTTTATTTAGGTAATGATTCACTACTTCTTACTACTTTCACATTCATAATTTCCATTGCATTTTTTTTTGCAAAACAGCTATATGACCTAACTGAAATTCTCCTAACATTGGGTTGGGAGATATCCACATTTTAGCTTTTCTTGGGCGTTTCCCAAAGAACGTTGACATTAGTTTCAGGTGAGAGCTCAGACACAAATTCATTAGCCTCATACTATCTCCGTTGGTTCTTCTATGAGCAAGGTATTGTCCTACTACATTTCTAAATTTCTTTTCTCTGCCTATTTGTGCACTGAAGTCACCTAATAGTAATACAGTGATCATCTTTGGAATTTCAGATAGTTCAGTTTCCAAAAGACCCCATAATTCTTATGTTTTTCTGAATTTTTCCTATTCTCATTTATTGGTGCATGGCAATTAACAAATATGTACAATATATCTTGTTCTTGCATTTTACTGATAGGTAAAATATTCTCTCTGAGAGGGATTTAAATTATGTTACATTTCCTTTTATACTTTTATGAACATAGAAAGCTATACCCAATAATGGCACTTAATTCAAAATTTTGATTGCTGGTTTGCCTTTGAAGATTCTGTAGTTACAAGTATCAACTACATTTTCATCTAGGAACTGCTAAAATTGTATTTCTCTAAAAGTATTTCTAGTCTTCCTGTATTTAACTCAAAAAATTGCGTTTAACAAGAATTCCTCATTTTCTAACCTTTCTGACACGAAAGAAGACTGTTAAGCACAGTGTTATACAGTAACAATGTAGGGATATCAAAGCTAGTGATATTAGTTTCGTTCATGCAGGATATGACTGAAGTATTGAGATACGTAATTTTCCATCACTGATAAAATTCCCCCAAAATATAAAGGAATAATTTGCAACAAATCTTATTTCAGTGGAGTAAAAAAATATTTGAATTCAACCTTGTCCCACACATCACAAAACAGTAACAAACCAAACACTTTATACCTCACAATCGACTATCTGTGTGCACTCTTGTGTATATCGGCAGGATGGAAGCCAGAATAAAAACAGTTAACTAATTATTCAATGTCATGCAGTAATCAGTTCATTTGAGGATGTAAAAGAGAAGAAACTGGAAATATGTTGATTAAAATGGAAACTAATCTGTTAATGTGGGCAAAATGAGATTCAGTGCCTTCACATATTTTTCATCTCTCTCTCTCTGTGTGTGTGTGTGTGTGTGTGTGTGTGTGTGTGTGAGAGAGAGAGAGAGAGAGAGAGAGAGAGAGAGAGAGAGAGAGAGAGAGAGAGAGAGAGAGAGAGACGGTCTGCTGACTGATTTCTTAATGAGAGAGATGCCAGTTTATACTGTCAGAGAGCAGCTATGAAACAACCTTTGACCGACCATCAGAAAACTGACCCTCTTCACTTTTAGGGCACAATACATCAACTTTGATTCGAGCAAAGTAATCTTCTCCTATGAAAAAGTATTTTCTTCTTGTAGTGATGCCCCTGCTTGGGTGAGATATGAGAATTAATGTATAAAATTATTTCAGAAGCAACTGTTTCATGCCTAAATGGCTTTAGTTTTGTAGTAGGTTAAAAATAATCGAAATAAGCAGTTTCCTATATGTTGACTTCATTAGTCTCATCCATTATCTGTTAAGTAAATGTAATCACTGAATGTGTGCATAACCATTTTAACAAGCAATAATTTGGGAGCTTTAAGTGTACCACCCACAGGAACAACACTTCCAACCAGGCTATGTTCACGAAAGGCAAAGAAGTGGATGGTTCTCTGTTGCAATATGGAGCTATATCTCGGTTCATGGAGCAGGCCCTCTGTGAAGAATAGATATAATTCTCAATGGAAACACGCATACTAATTTGTTCGATTGAGGTCAATTGAGAAGTAGCAGCTCCTGTCACAAAAACTGACAATGGCTGGGAAAGCGGTATGCTGACCATATGCCCCTCCATATCCGCATCCAGAGATGCCGGTCGGCTGAAGATGAGATGGCAATCAGCTGGTACCATTGGGCCTTCTGAGGCCTGTTCAAACAGAATTTAGTTTAGTTTAGTTTTCCATCATGAAACCAGGTGTAGAAATGTTGCACCCACGGGATGAAATATATTTTCTGCAGGTATTAACAATGGAAACTGTAGAGTTATGAATACTTCCAGTTTTTCTGAAAACTTATTCATTACTTTCATGAACTATACTCCTTGCTGAAGCAACTGTTCGACTCTCATTTCTATTCTTTCGATCTCTCCGTAATAACTGGATTTCTTGGACATCATCTTAGTTTCTTTTTTAGTAGTACATTTCATAATTATATTTGGAAGAAAGAATTCGTATGTAAGACTATGACCTACGAATTGATTCTCGTCCTTTCTTTTTCTCTTCTTAATCTTTTATCCTAGCCTCATACAGATTCCCATCCCCATACGAACAGGCTTGAAAATTTGTGTTTCTCAGTTTCTAAAAGCTATGACAACACTTATAAAATTTAAAACCAAAATATTGTTGTGCATCGAACAGATAATAGTAAGGAGTGTAAAGAGTAACTGTCATTGAGTAAAATCATATAGCAGTTCATATCATATGCAGTGTAATAAAACTGTTAGTGACTTAGGAGAACTAATTATGCACCAATAATTGATTGCATGTGCCCAACATTTTTCATTTTAAATTTTGGCAAGTATTGTCATAGGTACTGAAAATTCATAAGCTCAAAGTTTCTGAACTACCAGTACTGGGTAAGGATTTTGTATGGGACTAGGAGTAATTATTTTATATGTTTTATTTTACTCTAAAAAGTATTACATTAAAAACTGTTTTGTTCAAATAATTATTTACTATGTTCGTATGTTTCTTCTAGCCATGGAAGCCTGGGTAGTGGCCTGAATTGTGTACTGTTAACAACCTTATCAGATTTTGATATAGCCTATCTCAGGTCATTCGTACTCACTTCTGCCCGCCTGCCTGACAAGGGAAGTGTGCAAGGTTGTGGATAACGACCAGAGTGGAGTGAATGGTGATCAAGTTTCAGTTGCCAGAAATCTTGCCATAAAGCTGTTTACCCAGGTGGGCCTTTCGTAAGTGGATATTGCTTTCGGAAAGAGCTGAGATAGTAGTAGCAGTAGCGTCTTACATTAGCACACTGTGGTGTGTGGGTTCGATTCTAGTCCTATGGGAGATTTGTTTTTCATTTATCTCTCTCTTTACTCTTCTTCTATTTTCACTTTTGATACCAGGTGCCAACTACTTTCGTTATGTTGATTACAAAACAGATGACGAAGTGATCAAACAAAACCAATTTCAGATTTAATATTCTGTAGTTGCATGCAGATGTATTTACTATGATACAGTTTACACATTTCATGCTGTTTGTCATCATATCAACACTGGAAACATCAGTTGTTTCATGGGTAAGCTTCACCATGGCATTTAGTTGTCACTAATTGGAAGGGAAAACTTATTTCATTAACATTCTGAAATCAGTTATTTACCTAAACTTTAGGCACTTGTTCCAAGCCCTGAGCAGTGAGTAACAATGTTGACATGAGAAACAAAGAGTCAATGGTGGCAACCACCATCATCTTTGGTAAATGCTGCACATTGTGCGAGCAGCCACTTGTAATGTCCACAGGGCATAGCCCCCAATAAAAATGGATCTGTATCATTAATTGTATAATTATGAGTGGAAAGAGAGAGAAAAGGATACTAAAGTAGAGGATAGCTGTCATTTTGAACAGACAAAGCCATGAAACAGAGTCTAAGAAAAGGTCAGCTGAGTACTCCACTATTTGCAGTAACATACACTAACACATTTCTACTCTAACAAAAATAAAAAAGTAAACTTTTACATGACTTGTATCGAATCCGTGATTTCAAATAGTCTAGCCTAGCAACAGGCATTCTAATCTACAACTGCATATGCCATTTTAATGGAGGACGATACATCCTGAATGGAGACCTATGATTCTGTGTTCTGATCTCCATCACTGCACCCTCCCCTTATAAGTCCCCCCCCCTCCCCCCACACACACTATGCTCATCCAAGTTTCATGGAATATGAAACCCTTTCTCTTACTGTGACTTTTAAATCTCTAGCTTAAGATGCCACAGCTATTGCACGGTCGAATTTGTTCACAGCATTAAAATTAAAAATTCTCACTATTAATCAGTAATGTACTTCAAACCTAATAGGTGATAATTTTTTTACAGGGCCACAGCCCCTTTCACAACAGCAGAGTCATCTAGAACTGGTTCGAACAACAGAGAAGGATAAAACTTCTTCCTTTCGTGTCGAGACCACCAGACCTCAAACCAATAGAAAATATGTGGGTGGAAGCTGAGAGGTTGCTACCACTTCAAGTAATGTATGCAGAATGCCTAAGATCCAACACAGAGACTATGTGGTGGCAGATTAATAGTCAGGAAAATCTCTGTACACATTTAGCATTGTCAGTGTTTGGACACCTTCAAGCTATCATAGAAAATGACGGAGGATGGGTAGGGCACTAAAATCAAAATAAAGGCTAAATAAGCCAGTCAGTATAGGCTTAATCCCCACAGGATTGACATCCTTCAGCCGCCTTTTGCAAAAAGTTTTTTATTTACAGGACATTGAAAGCAGCATATTACTTCATGCCAGCAAATTATCATAATGTCCAACATCAAATGTATGTCTGTGCAGCAACTGATGGTTGGATTGGTGCACACATTGTCCAAGAACCATAGATAATCTGTTTCACTGGATATATGAGGACAGACACATCAACACATCTATATGATATAGCGGGCAGACTCTACACATAGCTTAAACATTCTCCTCACCCAAAAGAGGGCAAAGCCGACTGATAGCTGCAGACCTCTCTTCCAAAAGTTGCTCATCCTACCCCTTGGCAGCCTGCATATACTAGAACTATGCAAATTTGTAAAAAGTAATATTACAAAATTTAATAAAAATGTAAATGTCCATGACTATGGTACTAGACAGAAAATGAAACTCCATGTTAAAGAAATGAGCACCTCTGCCTTTAAAAACTCTCCCTTCAACAAAGGCATTAAAATATACAATAGCCTGCCATCAGAAATAAAAACAGTAAGTCTCTGACTGTATTTAATAAAAAAAATTAAAATCATTCCTACTTGATCATTGTTTCTACAGTGCAAGTGAATTTCTGCTCCACATGGGTGGAAAGAAACATGAAACAAATTGCAGCAAAGAACTTTGTAAAGATTAAAACATTAATGCAAGTATGTGCAAAAATCTTGCATCTATATCATCTGCTACTAAGCAAATTAAGTGCAGAAAGGATATCCAACCAGGTACTGTTGTGTATGTGTGTGAGAGGAATACAACACTAAAATACAAATGTGTAACTGAGTATTTAATTTGTGTGTTCATAACTTCTCAGAAAATATGTATGTAAGCTCATGTTTGTGTAAACTTTTGGCATATTACTTCATGCCAGCAAATTATCATAATGTCCAACATCAAATGTATGTCTGTGCATCACCATGTGCATGTCATGCACAGTATTGATTCAGAGGACAATAAGTAAAATAAATGGTGTGGACACTAGCCACCTTTTCATAAAGGCTCATTTTTTGACATTGCGACTTAAATGAGTAAATGAACAACTTTGTTTTACCGTTTTTCAGGATCTAAGAGAATTCCTGGTGACTACTTTGAAGGACAGTAACAGGTGCAAACATGTAACTCTTTCGTATCAGTTGCAAGTAAATAGTTGCCATTATTTAAGTTCCAACCCTCGTATTCAGTCTTCTCGCACTCTTGTCTACGTAAGCTGTTTTAATGGCCACAGATGTCCCTTTTGTTAATATCTGGTTCCATCAGTACATAAACATCTCTAAATAGGTGCAAGTCAACTGTCAGCGATCCTTATTTGAGGTTTGTTCATGATGTAGAACCCACATGTCAAGGGGAATAGTTATAAAGTGAACGTACTGATTAACATAGTTACTCTGTGCTAAGTTTCTATAGTAGCAGTTAGGCACCCTCTGTAGACATTTTCTGACATTGGCATTAGCAACATCCTTTCGTTCAGGGTGGCTCTGAATGCGGGCAGATTTGTTCATTTAAATGTAACTGAATAGCTTAAATGTAATTTTCGATTAGCATCAAGTTCTCCACGAGTCCATATGTGGTCCTCAAAATGTGCAGTGTACCTGTGTTGCTATAAATCATGCACTGCAAAGCTTTAGCAGAGTTTATCACATACATTTACTGGACAAATTCCTGAAGAAATAATCACATGAAGGATCACCTCCAAAAGAAAAAATGTGACTTGTAAAGCATTAATAGCATTAAACAACATAGAGCGATATTTTAATTGAATCACAAACTATAAAAATGATTCTGTGCCATAGTTATGTCTTGCATATTAGTGTAATAGAAAAGTCATCATATTAAAATGGGTCATCTGCCTACATTGGTACTGAGTATCAAATGCTAATTGTAGACTTTTATGTGGAGCATCATTCAACAACAATAAAGCATTTTATACTCTCCAAAGCAATGAACGATAGCAGGTGCCTTGGACAAGGGGTGAGGCAGTACAGTACTGCTGCTGCAATCAGTGGTGGTAGCTAACAAATGGGTCCCAGATGGTACTGGCACATGTAATGTTCAGAGACTAACAGTCCACAAAGCAATCTGGCACAAAACTGTTATTACTGATGTGTGAGGAGGTGCAATACACTGTAGCTGCATTATGCTTTCATTCATGACATCAACATTCAGACAAAAACTGCTATAAAATTTTAAGCAGCAAGTGGTCTTGATCACAAGACCTGACATTCAGACATCATGTGTTTTACCGTTAGACCACAGCTACAACTAGAACAAACTTACATGAATTGGAGGCAAGACTTAAATTGGAAAGACCACACAGATAATACTGTGGGGAGGGTGAAACAAAGACTGTGCTTTGTTGGTGGAACACTTAGAAGATGTGACAAACACACTAAAGAGACAACGTACATTACACTTGTCCATCCTCTGATGGAATATTGCTGTGCGGTATGGGATCCTTACCAAGTGGGATTGACGGAGGACATCGAAAAAGTGCAAAGGAGGGCATCTCGTTTTGTGTTATCGTGCAATAGGGGTGAGAGTGTCACTGATATGATACACCAGTTGGGGTGCCAGTCAATGAAACAAAGGCGGCTTTCTTTGCGATGAGATCTATTTACGAAATTTCAATCACCAGCTTTCTCTTCCGAGTGCGAAAATATTTTGTTGACACCCACCTACATAGGGAGAAGTGATGATCACAATAAAAAAAGAGAAATCAGAGCTTGAACGGTAAGATTTAGGTGTTCTTTTCTCCCACACGCCATTCAATAGTGGAATGGTAGAGAAGTAGTATGAAAATGATTCGATGAACCCTCTGCCAGGCACTTAAGTGTGAATTGCAAAGTAACCACATAGATGTAGATGTAGACTTCCTCCAGAAAGTGCCACAGCATACTGTGTCGCCTGATTGTGAAGATGGCTGGACTTGGAATATTTATCAGTGTGGCCATGTGATTTGTCCCATCTCACGATTGGTGCAAACTTACACTTTGCGGCGGCCAACTGCTAGCCATATTTTGTGTCAAAGAACATATGTGGCATATTAATAGCTATTCCAACCTGGGGCTGGGACATACTGAACTGATATGGGAAGTTCAGTAAGCATTTTGGAAGGCTGCACTTACAGCAAATCTGCAAAAGTCCAAATCTGGTAGAAGAGAAATAAAATTTTTTGGTCACATGTTATCCAAACGATTAGCATCACAGAGAGTAAGAAATCTACCACAGAAAATTATCCAACACCACATAATAAGAAGCAAATAATATTATTCATGGGGTTATGTAGCTTCCACTGAAGATTTTTTGTAAAACAGGTACCAAATAGTGAAGTGCTCCACAGACTGTTGAAAAAATATGCAACATGAGTGTGGTCATTTTTCAAATTTGGCCATGTCATTATGAAACACTAAAACAACTAAAGTAGTGACATTTCAATCAACTCTCCCATGGTCCTCTTCAGGACAAATAACTGCTGGACTCTATCTATTTCAGTTGTTTGATAATACACAGCCTAATACCCAATTCAGTTGTTTGATAATACACAGCCTAATACCCAAAATAATTTTATTCAAATTGACAGTGCCTGTGGTAGTAATGAACTTAACATTTTCTTAACTGTTCATTTAATTGATCATGGAAAATAGTCTTCCTTGAGTACAATATTTCATTCTTGTTTTTACTGCTCAATTACATGTAATGTTAGAGGTTATTTGGCATCCAAGTTACCTGAAGTTATAAACATGTTCCATTCTACTCATCACAAATTTTCACTTTTATATTCCTTGATTACCCTGTAAAATGCATTGCTTTAGTTTCCTTCGCATTTGTCTTTATTCCATTTTCCGCAAAGCTGGTGGTCAGTTCTTTAATTTTCATTTTGTCTTAGCAATACCATGTCCTCAGCCAATATTACACATATGATTATCACTCCTCTATTGTCACACCCCAGTTTGGTGGAAGCAATTTTTAAGTAAATCATCTAAACACATATTAAACTGATAAGTGAAGCATGCAGCTTTACTGTATGGTTAATGATGATGACGTCCTCTTGGGTAAAATATTCCGGAGGTAAAATAGTCCCCCATTCGGATCTCCAGGCGGGGACTACTCAAGAGGACATCGTTATCAGGAGAAAGAAAACTGGCGTTCTATGGATCGGAGTGTGGAATGTCAGATCCCTTAATCGGGCAGGTAGGTTAGAAAATTTAAAAAGGGAAATGGATAGGTTAAAGTTAGATCTAGTGGGAATTAGTGAAGTTCGGTGGGAGGAGGAACAAGACTTTTGGTCAGGTGAATACAGGGTTATAAATACAAAGTCAAATAGGGGTAAAGCAGGAGTAGGTTTAATAATGAATAAAAAAATAGGAATGCGGGTAAGCTACTACAAACAGCATAGTGAACGCATTATTGTGGCCAAGATAGATATGAAGCCCACGCCTACTACAGTAGTACAAGTTTATATGCCAACTAGCTCTGCAGATGACGAAGAAATCGAAGAAATGTATGACGAAATAAAAGAAATTATTCAGATAGTGCAGGGAGACGAAAATTTAATAGTCATGGGTGACTGGAATTCGGTAGTAGGAAAAGGGAGAGAAGGAAACGTAGTAGGTGACTATGGATTGGGGCTAAGAAATGAAAGATGAAGCCGCCTGGTAGAATTTTGCACAGAGCACAACTTAATCATAGCTAACACTTGGTTCAAGAATCATAAAAGAAGGTTGTATACATGGAAGAAGCCTGGAGATACTGACAGATTTCAGATAGATTATATAATGGTAAGACAGAGACTTAGGAACCAGGTTTTAAATTGTAAGACATTTCTAGGGGCAGATGTGGACTCTGACCACAATCTATTGGTTATGAACTGTAGATTAAAACTGAAGAAACTGCAAAAAGGTGGGAATTTAAGGAGATGGGATCTGGATAAACTGACTAAACCAGAGGTTGGACAGAGTTTCAGGGAGAGCGTCAGGGAACAAATGGCAGGACTGGGGGAAAGAAATACAGTAGAAGAACAATGGGTAGCTTTGAGAGATGAAGTAGTGAAGGCAGCAGAGGATCAAGTAGGTAAAAAGATGAGGGCTAGTAGAAATCCTTGGGTAACAGAAGAAATATTGAATTTAATTGATGAAAGGAGAAAATATAAAAATGCAGTAAATGAAGCAGGCAAAAAGGAATACAAACGTCTCAAAAATGAGATCGACAGGAAGTGCAAAATGGCTAAGCAGGGATGGCTAGAGGATAAATGTAAGGATGTAGAGGCTTATCTGACTAGGGGTAAGATAGATACTGCCTATAGGAAAATTAAAGAAACCTTTGGAGAAAAGAGATCCACTTGTATGAATATTAAGAGCTCATATGGAAACCCAGTTCTAAGCAAAGAAGGGAAACCAGAAAGGTGGAAGGAGTATATAGAGGGTCTATACAAGGGCGATGTACTTGAGGACAATATTATGGAAATGGAAGAGGATGTAGATGAAATGGGAGATATGATACTGCGTGAAGAGTTTGACAGAACACTGAAAGTCCTGAGTCGAAACAAGGGCCCGGGAGTTGACAACATTCCATTAGAACTAGTGACGGCCTTGGGAGAGCCAGTCCTGACAAAACTCTACCATCTGGTGAGCAAGATGTATGAGACAGGCGAAATACCCTCAGACTTCAAGAAGAATATAATAATTCCAATCCCAAAGAAAGCAGGTGTTGACAGATGTGAAAATTACCGAACTATCGCTTTAATAAGTCACTGCTGCAAAATACTAACGCGAATTCTTTACAGACGAATGGAAAAACCAGTAGAAGCCGACCTCGGGGAAGATCAGTTTGGATTCCGTATAAATATTGGAACACGTGAGGCAATACTGACCCTACGACTTATCTTAGAAGCTAGATTAAGGAAAGGCAAGACTACATTTCTAGCATTTGTAGACTTAGAGAAAGCTTTTGACAATGTTGACGGGAATACTCTCTTTCAAATTCTAAAGGTGGCAGGGGTAAAATACAGGGAGAGAAAGGCTATTTAAAATTTGTACAGAAACCAGATGGCAGTTATAAGAGTTGAGGGACATGAAAGGGAAGCAGTGGTTGGGTAGGGAGTGAGACAGGGTTGTAGCCTCTCCCTGATGTTATTCAATCTGTATATTGAGCAAGCAGTGAAGGAAACAAAAGAAAAATTTGGAGTAGGTATTAAAATCCATGGAGAAGAAATAAAAACTTTGAGGTTCGCCGATGACATTGTAATTCTGTCAGAGACAGCAAAGGACTTGGAACAGCAGTTGAATAGAATGGATAGTGTCTTGAAAGGAGGATATAAGATGAACATCAACAAAATTAAAACGAGGATAATGGAATGTAGTCGAATTAAGTCAGGTGATGCTGAGGGAATTAGATTAGGAAATGAGACACTTAAAGTAGTAAAGGAGTTTTGCTATTTGGGGAGCAAAATAACTGATGATGGTCAAAGTAGAGAGGATATAAAATGTAGACTGGCAATGGCAAGGAAAGCGTTTCTGAAGAAGAGAAATTTGTTAACATCGAGTATAGATTTAAGCGTCAGGAAGTCGTTTCTGAAAGTATTTGTATGGAGTGTAGCCATGTATGGAAGTGAAACATGGGCAATAAATAGTTTAGACAAGAAGAGAATAGAAGCTTTCGAAATGTGGTGCTACAGAAGATTGCTGAAGATTAGATGGGTAGATCACATAACTAATGAGGAGGTGTTGAATAGGATTGGGGAGAAGAGAAGTTTGTGGCACAACTTGACTAGAAGAGCTTAGGAATGGTACCAGGGAGGAGTGGGATCATGTGCTCTTCTCAGACAAGAGTACACATTCACCTGAGTAGTGATTCAGTATGTACCCTCATATGGTGAAAGGAGGGAACATGCACTGGACCCAGGAACATTGCCGAACATGATAGTTTTGGTGGTTCAGGTGTTATGGTGTGGGGAGGCACAATTTTACATGGATGTACTGATCACCAAATCTTTGAACATGGTACACTCAACAGTCAGTGTTACTATGACACTGTACTTCTTCCCCATGTCTGTCATTTCTGGGGCACATTTGGCCCTGACTTCATTTTTATGGATGACAATGTGCAGTCACACCAAAGAGTGTAGGTCACCCCCCCTCTCCATCTTAAATCCTACTTAGGTTGTGTGGGATGCATTGGGGACATGTACTGGAACATGTCCACATGTACCAATGACCATCCAGCAGACATCAACTGTGCTGGTGAAGAAATGGGATACCCTATTGCAAGAACTCCTAACTAGCCAGCACAGGAGTACATTGCAGAGCATGCCTTTCTGTCTGTGGTGATCACATACTCTATTAAGAACCATGTCAAGCCTTTTGTAATGTCCAAAGAACCACCATAAATCACCATGATTTCAGTGTAATTATTGCCTTTGAATAACAGGATCATTTCTGTTCATCTCAACATATATGCCTTTCAGTTATCTTATGCACTACACCATTGCATTTCTTTCTATGTACTGTCAAAGTTTCATTGAGCTATGTTACTTGGCAATCGCACATCAAGCTAAAGTTACTTTGTTTCTTAAGTTTTGCATACCAATTTACTACTCCTGAGTGTGTTATAATTTGCACATGTTTACTTCTTGAAATATCTTGTGTTTAGAAGAGGAACATACAAGTATGTCTACAGAGAGAATTTTCAGTGATTTGTGGTTGTTGAAGTCATCAGTCCAGAGGCTGGTTTGAAGCAGCTCTCCACACTAGTCTATCCTGTGCAAGCCTCTTTGTCTTAGCTGGACTATGTGACTTATATCCATCTGAACTTGCTCACTACAGTCAAACCTTGGTCTGCCTATACAATTTTTGTCCTTCACATTTAATTCGATTTTAAAAAAATCAACTATTCTTTGATACCTCAGGATGTGTAACATCAACATATTCCTTTGTTTAGTCAAATTGTGCCACAAAGATCCACTGCCATTTTTAAAAGTTTTGTTCATTCTGCTCAATTGATGTTCCAGGTCCTTTGATGCCTCCGAGAATGACACAAGCAAATCTCAGAAGTTTCTACTGCTTCTGCCAGAAAAATTCTCTTTCCAAATGTATTCTTACTGGTTGTTCAATATACAGATTGCATAAAATCTGAGATATGCTACACCTCTGTCTCAGTCCCCTCTCAACAACTGCTTCCCTTACACAGATGCAGTCTAGTTTCTGTAAAAGTTACATTTAACATTTCACTCCCTGCACTTTATTGCTACTACCTTCAGAATTTCAAAATGTGTATTCTAGTGAACACTGCCAGAGGCTTTCCTAGCACTACAAATGCTACCAAAATAGGTTTGTCTTTCTCCAGTTAATCTTGTAAGTCAAGTCATAGGTACAGTATTCCCTCTAGTGTTCCTACAGTTCCCCATAGCCCAAAGTGATCTTCTCCAAGGTTGGATTTTACCAGTTTTTCTATTCTTCTGTATAATTTATGTCAGTATTCTGCATCTGTGACCTGCTAAAATCATAGTTCGAATATGTATTCAGAGCCGTCAGCACTTGCCTTCTTTGAAATTGGAATTTCTGCATTATTATCAAAGTATGAGTATATTTCACTTGTGTCATACGCCAATACCTTGCATACCATATGGGATGTTTTTGTCATGACAAGTTCCCACAAGAATCTCAATAATTCTAAGGGACTGATTTCTACCGCAGCTCCATTTTTTTCAACTTAGGTTTTTCACTGCTCTATCAAACTCTTCTCACAATATCATATATCCCACCTTATCACCGTCTACTTTCTTTTCCTTTTTCATAACAATGTCTTCAAGTTCCAGGGTTCACTTTTCCCTGTTTTGCTTTGCTTGGTGCTGGCTTGACCGTCAGTGTATTCCTTCCAGCTTCCCATCTCTACAGTTACTTCTCTTTGATTGAAAGTTCTCCCCTGACTCTACAGTCTGCATCTCACTTTCCAATAGTCGTGCTTGCTCGAACAGCTCTGCCATTTTGCATTTCCCTCTCTGTCTGTATTTCTGTCTGTATTTCCTTTTGGGTATTTAATTCTTTTGTTTTCTCCTTTCACAAATTAAATTCGGTATCTAATGTGTTATCCAAATTTCCTATAGGGTGGGGCAACTAAAGGTAGCTTGGCCAAGTGGATATGATTGGACATGAATGTATGCATATAACTACACCCCATGACGCACAAACCACATTATCCATACTGGTTACACAGCCTTCATGTCTGATGGAGTTGTCAGCAGAGGTCAGTCTGCTCATAGGCCTAGGTGGACCACCCAGATCCCTTGATCTGTCAGTGTGCAATTACTTTATGTGGGGAGGGCCCAAAAGTGCCAAGAGATGAATGATTGTCAGTTCCAACATCTGCCATAATCTGGTTGGTACTGTATTTCCTGTCCTCTGCTGTGTTTATTTGTACCCTGGAACTTTGTTCTCCAGGCCACTTTTATTTGCCCCTCTCTGTACTGGACTTTTTGATCATCTGCTTCCTTCACTAATTCACCTCTCAAAGCTACCCATTTATCTTCTGTTGTATTCTGTCCCCTGTCTCAGTTAACTGTCCCACAATGCTGCCTTTGAAACTTTCAACAACCAGTGATTCTTTCAATTTACTTACATCCATTTCCTTTGTATCCCGCCTTTTTGCATTTTTAACACTAGAATAGTGGAGTTTCTAACATTCCTAAAACAGCAGAAAAGGGACATTTTGATCCCACATAAAATATTTTCATATTTGACTTAAAACAAGTACTTTTTTTAGTGTTTGTTAATCCATATTTTATTTCTTGTAATCACAATTATTATTTACAATTATAAATAATGATTACTAATTTATTTGATCAATAATATATCATACAAATTTATTGTTGCTACTGTTAACAAGTTTCTTAACTATAGATTTTAATTTATTAACTATTCACACAAACTTCTACACACATTTTAATATATTTGGTCCATTTTACTCTAATGCCTGATGTTCTTGCTCTTTCGTTTAACTGAGTTCATTTGCCAGTTGAAGTATGAACTACTTCCTTTACATTTTCTTGTTCGATACTATGTTATAGATGACCCATGCATTTATTGCCGCCATGTCTAGTAATATGTTGTAGAAGACATGCATTGGCCATCTCCTACATGCAACCTTCATAGTATATTTATGGGTAATTTGGTCAACCACATCCACCCCATAATTTGTTGCATTGTAGAACATTATGGTTTCAGGTTTTTTCTTTCCTTCCTTGCTTATTGCTACTTCAACATGCAGAGTACTCAGAGGAATGACATTTTTATTCTTCTTTCCCTGGTATACAGTCAAGGTGCAGTCTGTATTGCCACTATTGTGCAATATTGTGGTGGAGCGTATTTTAGCAGTCGGCTTCCTTACTTCACCGGGATTTCATGGTGGATCCTATTCATTGTATGAACTACTGAAGTTCTCTTTTCTTTGAGTTTTTTAGCAAGTTGAAGAGCCTTAAAGAAATTGTCTATGGTCACATTTCTTCCTTGATTTATAAATGGCTCCATTAGACACAGAACGACATACACTCCAAATGGTTGTTTCCCTCTATGCGTGTCCTCTTTGCCGAGGTATGGGTAAGCATTATATACATACTTTGTTGTTACATCAATACCCAACCAGAATTTGAGACCATATTTGTCTGGTGTGTTGCACATGAAACTGAGTAAACCAGGAACTTGCTTTGCTTGGTAAGAGTTGCTCATCAATGGTTATATTTTCTCCAGGGCGGTAGGCATGAATACTAATTTGTTGGCTGCCAGGCATTCAGCCCGGGATGATTTTTCATCAAAACAGAGAAATCTGAGAATCTCCTGAAATATGTCCCTTGGCATAATGTCCTTGATAAAAACAGGCCCCCAAGAGTGTGACTAGAGATCATCCACACACATACCTTTTGTGCACAATACACCCAGAACATAAATGATGGCTATCAGTTTCTCCAGTTCCTCAAGCGACACAGTCCAGTCATTGTTTTTTAGTATTTTTTTAGCATTTGATTCTGTGTAGTTCTTCATGAGACGTAGCATTGCATCGTCAAAAATACAACAGAAGGTGCTGGTGACAGACCTGTCTACTTGTTGGCAAGTGTAAGCAGTGGGCTCTCCTCTCTCCTTCAAAACATTAACAGCTGACTGCCTTCCAGAAGATGAATAATTTCCAATCTCCCACTTGGTTCCATCCCTTGCAACCATCTTTGTAGACACTTCCAACTGCACCTGCTAAGGTGAAAGAGGTGATGATTGACGTATATCAGCATCTGAATCCTCTTCTACTAATCGCCCATCATTCACAATGCTTTCATCTTCACTTGTGTCAGGTACATAATCGTCATCTTCATCAGTGAAGTGAATTTCCGATTCAACTTCAGAAATCTCTTCCTTATCAGAAAGTCCACACTGATGATACATGTTCGAAAACAAGGGCTGCCTGAGTGTCACAACATAAGCTGTGGCAGACTGGAATATACACATGCCAAGTTGCAACAATGAGGAGCAACTGCTCTGCATTACTGCTTATTGTTGCCACTGTACTGTCGGATAACTTACTTATATTCAGAAGAGAAATTACAGTGGGGTCAAACTGAACCCTTCGCCGTTCTAGGTATATGATTGAAATGGTGAAAAAAATTAAAATATTTTGTAAATACTAAAACATCTTTGGAAAGAGGAGAAGAAATTAGAAAAAGTCATATAATTTCATTACTGGAGTAAATAAACTGGACATGACAATGAACAAAAAAGTATGACAATGGTAATTTTAACCCCTTCCACCGTTCTAGCATTAATCTACATCTCACAACCAGTAAATTATGATCAGTGTCCACATATGTCTCTGAAAATGGTTTGCAGTTTAAAATTTCTGTCTAGCATTACATAATTTACATGAAATCTGATATATTTAGGTCTTTTCCACATATACAACCTTGTTTCAAGATTCCTTAACCAAGTGTGTTAGCAATGATTAAATTTTGCTATGTGCAAAATTCTACCAGGTAGGTTACCTTTCAGCCCTTTCCCCCAGTTAATGTCCTAATTTTCCTTTTCTATTACTGAATTTCAGTCCCCCTCCACAGCACATTTTTGTCTCCCTTAACTGTCTGAATAATTCCTTTTATCTTTTCATACATTGTTTTAGTACCTTCATCATCGGCGGAACTAATAACTTTGGTGGGTGTTGGCTTCATATCTATCTTGGCTATGATAATATTTGCTCTATATTGTTCATAGTAGCTCACCCTCCATATTTTCTTATTATTAGACACACTACTGCATTACACATTTCTTTTTATCTTGTAATCATAATGCTGTACTCACCTGCACAGAATTCTTGCTACTGCTCTTCACCAATCTCAATATACTTAACATGAATCTAGGCATTTCTTTTTTTAAACTCTTTAACTTACCTACCTAATTAAGGGTGTAATATTTCTTGTTTCGTCCCACAGAATGCCTGATAAGTTTTTGCTGGCAACATTCTCCTGATTAGTCCCAGTTCAGAAATTCAAATGAGAAACTATTTTACATTGTAATAGAACTGCTCAACATATCCCTTCATTTTGCAAAGTATAGAACAAGATACACAATAAGTTTGATTTGGTTTTGTAATTACACTTTTGTTTCGCATAATCTTTCAAAAAATTAAAATTGATAAAAAATGTTTTAGTTTATGAAATATTAGTTGACTGTATCCCTTTGATTACGAAACATTGATTATTGTATTTGAATTTTGAATATTGTTGGAACAGTAAACAAGTATTTGTATCGAGTGTAGCCATGACTGGAAATGAAACATGGACAATAAATAGTTTAAACAAGAAAGGAATATAAGCTTTTGAAATGCGGTGCTACAGAAGAATTCTGAAGATTAGATGGGTAGATCACATAACTAATGAGGAGGTACTGAACAGAATTGGGCAGAAGAGGAATTTGTGGCACAACTTGACTAAAAGAAGGGATCGGTTGGTAGGACATGTTCTGAGGGGTCAAGGGATCACCAATTTAGTATTGGAGGGCAGCGTGGAGGGTAAAAATCATAGGAGGAGACCAAGAGATAAATACACTAAGCAGATTCAGAAGGATGTAGCTTGCAGTAGTTACTTGGAGATGAAGAAGCTCGCACAGGATAGAGTAGCATGGAGAGCTGCATGAAACCAGTCTCTGGACTGAAGACAACAATAACAACAGTAAACAAGTTGTTGGACTCTGTTGGTAGTGCACTGGCCAGTTACAGAGTAACATGTAATACATAGCTGTAATTGGTCTGATACCAAGCAGCAAGTGGGCATGAGGTGCTAGACTGTAAATTTGTTTTGCAAATGATTTTCTCAAATTATAGACAAATACTCTGTGTGAGGGATTTGACATTAATTACAAAGTTGACATGAAGAAAGAAACCTGCATCATTATACTATATCAATGAACATATTTCCAAAGAAACAACCCAACCATCTTGCAGCAAGCAGAATCTACCATCAAGATGAACAGCCAGACATGAATTTTAACATCAACAAGCACAAAGTCACATAGAAAAAATAAACGTTATTCACTCAACATTCATTTGCTCTTACAAATATGTACTAACTTTTGCAAATGCTTGCAAAATGAGAAAAGTGTGAAACATGTTAATTTCTTTAGTACTTTAATTATTGAACTCAGTCTGTGCCAAGTGGATACCATCATCATTAAACCATTTAGGAGAGTTGCATATGCTCACAAAATAAAATGGCTGTAGTTTCCCCTTGCTTCCATCCATTCTTAAAATCAACACAGCATGTCCATGTAGGTTAATGTTACAAGCCCAGATAAGCCAATCATCCAAACTAATGAACCTGCATTTATTGAAAAATCTGCAGCCCCTCTTCAGGAATCATACGTCAGTCCGAGCCTTTCAAAAGATACCTGTTCCATGTGGTTGCATCTATGCGGTACGCTCTTTGTGTCACTGAGGCACACAAGCTAACCCCACACTGATAAGGTCTGTGATTCATGGAGTGCAATTATTTGCAATGTTTATGAAGCTGACGTGTGTGACTGAATTTTGATTAGGGTTTTCTAGTGGCAGGAAAGCAGTAGGATTAGGGTCATGCAGGAAATGTTACATTTGTGGATTTGCGTGGTTTGATACATTCTGGTAGCTGATTTTATTCATTTTCTGAGAATTTTCTGAGACAGACTAAAACTGCCCCGAATAATCATTGACCGTAATTGGGATGCTTATGCGAAATTAGCAACACAATAATCAGTGAGAACATGAATCTAAATTTCATTGAAATTGTAACATGCAACAGGAAGTGCAATTATGTCAGAAAGTTATTACTTTAGTAATGTATTATTTTAATTTATTATTGTATGTCTAGTGTTCATTAAGAAGTACATTATCAAACATTTTGCAAGCCCAGAAAACTTACACAATACAAAGTACATAGCTAAATAAGCAGCAGTGGTACAGGAGTGATGAAAGACATTTGAGGCAAGGTGCTGTGGAGCTCCACGAGCTTTGGTAGTGAGAGGCACTAGTGTAGTTTTAACACTGAAAATAGTAATGTTCGAAACTAGATGACAACAATTACTGTGTATGACACAATGAGTAAACCAGTTATCAGTTGAACTGTAGTAAACCAACTGTTGTGGACTGAGACAATGTTCACAGCGAGCCCTATGGACATGCTGCATGTACTGCTAGTGCAATGTAAGATTAAATTACCATATGACAGGGGTCTGTACTAATGGAAACAAATTACTGTTGGTCAGACAGTGTGCCTGACATGCAAATGAATGGTGCTTTTCTAGTTTCACATTATGTGGTACAGACTTTTATTTATGTTGTGGAAGTGCATTTGTTTACATCCTTACATAAACTGAGATACACTGCATGCTGTGAGCATACCAGTCTACGACAGAATTTCTTCATTGTTTCATTTACTTCTTTTATTTAACTATTGCTGTGCACACTTTATAGTTGCTCAGCCAAAATATTAGAACAGCAGTGTGCCAGCAAAACTCACTGTTGACTATTTCAGCTTTTTATTTATTTATTTTTTTTAATACTAAAAATGCTGGCTGCACAGTGGGCACACTGGTGCAGTGCAGAAAGTACTTGTCTGTGCCTAGCTAACTTACAATGAGTCACATACATTCAACAGATACACTTAAGAGATGCCTCTAACACTCACAAAGGGAAGGTGCTATTGTGCCCAAAAGAATCTTTCCGATTAGGTAGCTAAACTTACCTCTCAAGGTCACCCTGCCAACCAAGACATTACTTTACTTTAGTTTTATGTTATTTAACAGAAATGTGAAATAATGTGCTAGGGAACCATGAGGTAATCTACATGTAGAACAATAAATATTTGTTTTCTGCATCATTAATCTGACAGTCAGACATGTGGTGACACATTTCAAACTGTCATCATCTAAACACTTTCATACTGTACAAGCACATACGACAAAAGCCAGTTAGCTATGTGATGCAGGTAAGGAGCCATTAAAGATAAGTGTGCAGTGTGACATGTTAGTTATATAACTAACATGTTTGACATGTTTGAGAAATAATAACTCTCTCTCTCTCTCTCTCTCTCTCTCTCTCTCTCTCTCTGTGTGTGTGTGTGTGTGTGTGTGTGTGTGTGTGTGTGTGTGTGTGTGTGTGTGTGTTTCAACATACACACGACGTGTGTGTTTCATGGTAGCTGATAAGCTCCTGGAGTCAAACTTGTTGTCACAGTTATGTCACCTGTCTCTTGCAGCAGCTCCTACTGGATCAGTGATGGCTTGTAGGCCAACTTAATGAAGGTGATGTTTTTGGTCATCAGGAAATAAATAGTCATTAACAACCATCCAGTTGTCAAACAATCAAGAACATTGAATCCTTTTGTTTAAAATATTATACTGTTTGTGTCCATGTCTTAAACATTCATCTTGAATCCATACTTTATGATACAGATGCACATTACATTACGAGTCAAACTATGTGAAATACTTTATCATACAGTCAATGAAAAAAAGGCATTCACAAATTTTTACATTAGTGGTTTGATGTATTTTATTTCTCATGTTTTTGTAGCAAATTACACTCAAATGTTGACTAATGAAAAATTAATGTTCACAATTTATAGTGAGAAATGTAACAGTAATTGATGACAGATAAGTAATAAAAGTTTCATGGCAAAGAATGCATACAATAATTTATGTGGAATCAAATTCCAGAAGTAAATACATAAAGAAATTTTCAAGATTTGTAGAGTTTATCTTCGGCACAAGAAAAATTGTTTGAAACACTGGTAGCATAGCTCAATGCCTGCTACACAATCAATATTAACTGATGGAGTAATAGAGAGAGAAAAGAATTGCAAACTTCATGGGCCCATCATGTGTCCCCAAACAGAAAGCAGCAAATTAAGCAATTTGAAAAAGTGAATGATAGAAGCTGACTTATGAATTTAACTAGCTCAAGATCCAGGAACTGATTTGACATGAGTTTAGATGATGCAGCAGAAATATTATATCATTGCATATGTGGCACAAGTGTAACTTGAAATATATGCTACACAGCATTCAGACCCAGCAAGAAAGAGATACGTACAGTGTGTTCTTTCAATTGCTTTGGTTAGTGCTGTCAGCTTCCTGGAATAAATAAAGGAAAATTAAATTATTGCAAGATTTATGAAAAGATATGTAGTACTGTAAGCAACTGAAGCATCAGATCTGTGCAGGACATGCAAATTGTGAATGAGCTATTTTTTATAGTTCCGAATCTGGGAAATTTCAGCCTCTGAAAGAGCAGCCTATAGTCATATTTTCATAAATATTTGAACTAGGTAAAACATAGGGACAGACACATATCAGAAACCAAAAAAACTGAGAATTCTAAAAATTAAATTCCCCTTAGACAGTTAGGAAAAGTTGCTGAGGTTTCTTGTTGAGAGCATAAAAAACATTTTTCATAGTCATTCATAGTTTCAATTAAATGAAGGAAATCAGAAAGAATTCAGAAGCAGATAACACAGACAAGAACACACTATTGCAAATTGGCACAATCTGCTACCTATATGCAACAGCATGATGTGAATCACAAAGGTGTGTGAGATTTGAGAACACAAAAAACAGATTCAAATGAGAACATAAAAAGAAATGCATTTATGAACAAATTACAAGTGATATGATATGAGACAAAACCAGAACAGAAATGGGAGCTCAATGTAGAGTAGTCAGCAAATAATTTTCTTGCCAATATAATCATTTTGGGTTACAAGTCATACCACTTGGTAACATTAAAAACAAATATGAAGAACAAGATTATTTTGGGTATCTTTGCAGAGGTTCTTTCCTGGATGACAAAACTGCAGTATTATAAAGCTTTTTTATAGGTACCATCACTGTATGATTTCCAGTACTATTATTGGGGAAAATAAAAGGCGCACAGTAACCGTACTGCACAGAAGAAGGTGTAAATGTACAGACAAAGTACCACAAACAGACTATATCTCAAAGTAACACAAATGCGAACAAAAAAAACTTCATTTGCCATGTTGCACACCAGAGCAGCATATAGATAGTTGAAGCAATGTAACACCAATAGGCTTAATGTTCTATTCACAGTTACAATGATGCAAACTTCACAAGGACACTGTGCATTATTAAATGTACGAAGATGCTAGTGATGTAATGCAACAATGAATGAGGCAGCACAGGAATGCAGCTCTGACAGGGAACAGAACTATCATAGCCACTGCGAGTATTTTTTAACACAACCATCAAGATGAATTTGCAGCATGCTGGACTGGTTTTTCGTTGTACTGACACCCATCAGTGTCATCCAGTCCTCAGATATTAACTTTCTTTTTGTTATGCTGGGACTGGTGATCTACATTTAAAGTCACAGCTTTGAGAAAAATTGTTTCATATTATCATACACTGCCTAACAAAATAAGAGAAACATCCAGATGGAGGGGTGGGGGGTGGGTGCAAAATGCAAGTTCACAGACTGAAAGGTTATGTGATTTTATTTCAGTGATTACAAAATTGCATCAAATTTATGAAGAAATTGGCAGTATGAGCCCAGTTATCAGTATGATGTTGCACCCCTTCCTGCCTGGATGTATGCACTGATTTGGTTGGGAAAGGTGTCATCAACTAGTTATATCCTCTTGAGGCACAATGGCCCACAAATGTAATTGATTCTTGATATTCTGGATACTGGTACTGGGGCAGAGTTGGCATCCATACTGGACCCAAATTTTTTCTATTGGTGACAGATATAAGGACCATGCTGGCCATGACAGTACCTCAACATCAGGAAGCACTTCATACAGACATGTGCCTTGTGTGGATGACCATTGTCTTGTTGAGAAATGGCACCATGATATTGCTGCATGAAAGCTAAACATGAGGATTTAGGATGTCTGTGACATACAATTATGATGCCCAAGTACCCTTAAATCACTACCAGCAGTAATCTGCAGTTGTACTCGATGGTTTCCACCACTAAGAAGCCATAAGTAACACTGCTGTACCTCTCCAAAATACTGGAAGAATGAGACTTCCTTTTAGGTCACCACAATCCTTTGCATCTACGGTCATCTGGGGAGTACAAAAGCACGTTCATCATTGAACACGATGTGGTACCGTTCATCAACAGTCCGTATCTCCCAGTCATGACACAACCTCAAACCAGCATTTGTGTTACAGTTTAATGTCAGCCTACACATTTAATTGTAATTCATTAATCTACTTCTGCTAGCCTCCGACCAATGGTGCAGTGTAGTGTGACACAGAATGGTGCAGGGACTCCATTAATTATTCTCAGATGGTAGGTGTAAATGTGAGAGGACTACAATGTGCTTGGTGCACAACACAGTGATCTTCCCTTGTGGTGGTCAGATGTGGTTGACCAGGAGCTTGACAACATGTATGCCTACCCTCACATTCCAGTGCAGTCCACCACTGAGCCATGTCATATCCAAATGACCCACAAACCTGGATACTGAACAATTCAACCAGCCGACCAAAAGGTGATCCAAAATGATGCTCCTTTTAGACACTGTTAGGTGCATCAACACTGTGTCCTTCACATTGATCACTCAATGTCTGATACTGCTCACAACCCCTATATATCCTACCAGGCAGAGTAATAATACCGATGCACACTAGTGACTGTTCTATTTGTCGCAGAGAATTTACAAATCCACAAATGCTGAGTATGCATACAAAAAAATGTTGACATTTGAGCATGTTTTCCGGGTGCCTCACATTTTTTGTCACGAAGTGTATATCAATTGCTTCTGGTTTCAGCATTTGCCTTATGTTCTTTCTTGATGTGAAAAAAGGGATTTTCTCAATGTCTCTTCCTGTTCTTTAATTGCACAGAGTATCTTCTACAACAATGAATATGACATGGTACTTATTTGTTAACAAGTTTCACTTTAATGAATGTTTGTTTATCATTAGCTGTAAGATAGTGTGAATCGTGAATGGCAAGCCTGATGCAGTGGTGCAGGTAAGTGGACAGAGGCGTGGCTGGGACAGGTGAGGAGCAGGCAGCCTCATGTAATCCTGCAGCGGATGAAAAAAAAGTTGAACAGGTAGCTCAGGGAGATAACTGTAATGGTTTTCCCAGCACTGTAAATGTCCAATGGTTGTGATTCCAGCCAGCTAAGTAAACAATGTGTCATATACTGTGACACGGTGAAATAAATGAGTTATGAGAATTCCAAGCACATCAAAATGAGCATCACGCCAAGAAAATTAAGATAATCTAATGTAACAATGCCTGTGATAAGAATTCAGTGAACAGCTCTCATTTTAATTATGTTCATTTTTCATCAAACATGATAATTTATTATTGAATGCTTGACGACATAAGGGCACTCTAACACTTATGCATGACAACATATGTTGATCATCAATATGGTGTTGCTGTGTCTGCAATAAATATGACTGAATATGTCAATTAAGTCATATCTTGGTCAATGCAACACACAATGTTGTGACTAAATGGCAGTCAATAATCATACAAATTCAGTGATTTCTTTGTCATCTGAATGTTAGATGTAAGATATTTCTTATAAGAGAACTTAATCTTTTCTAAAATACATATTAATGAAGATGATTGAAATGTAAGATTGGTGCATGCAACAATAAAACTGAGAGCAGCACTGGAAGAAGCAAGGAAAACCATATGTTTTATCTGTCCATTTTTTTATTGTTTAGGACATTTCACACACACACACACACACACACACACACACACACACACACACACACACAAATTCAGTCTTTCCTTATCTACTTAAATATTACTGAAAAGAGAATATCATGTATAACATCAAAATGATTAGTGCAATAGTACTCTTCTGTAAGTGTATATACTGTAAGTTTATGGTTAATGTTGTAATATTTGAATGATTAGCCACTTTGCACTTTAAAGGAAATTCAACTGCCATTCTTTAGTAGAGGGCGTAACATGGCACAATAGGACCTCACAATGTGAACCTTGTGATACTACGATTATTTTGTTTCAACCACATATTACAGTACTAATGGACAGTATTTAACCTAATTTATTTATGTATTTAGTTCAGTGTTAACCACAGGTGTCACCAGCATTAAATTGTTGTTGTTGTTGTTATTGTTGTTGTTGTTGTTGGTGGTGGTGGTGGTGAGGGTGGGATGGAGGGGGAGGGGGGGGGGGGGGGGGGGGTGAATAGACATGGTAGAGCATTTGCCCACAAAAGGTAGTCCTAAGTTTGAGTCTCAGTCCAGCACACAGTTTTAATCTGTCAGGAGGTTTCATATCCACACACAATCTGCTGCAGAGTGAAAAATTTCATTCTATATAATATTAACATTTAAATTTATCGAAACTATGTTTATGATTATTATGTCCTAAATAACCCTGATAACTATTTCAAACTTAAGTTTTTCTAACTAGCTTCTGCTTGATTTTTATTGGAAATGTAAATAAATTGCCTATTACTATAATAGATGGAAACATTCCACGTGGGAAAAATTATATATAAAAACAAAGATGAGGTGACTTACCGAACGAAAGCGCTGGCAGGTCGATAGACACACAAACAAACACAAACATACACACAAAATTCAAGCTTTCGCAACAAACTGTTGCCTCATCAGGAAAGAGGGAAGGAGAGGGGAAGACGAAAGGAAGTGGGTTTTAAGGGAGAGGGTAAGGAGTCATTCCAATCCCGGGAGCGGAGTGTGCGAGTGTATACCTGTCCTTTTTTCCCCCTAAGGTAAGTCTTTCCGCTCCCGGGATTGGAATGACTCCTTACCCTCTCCCTTAAAACCCACTTCCTTTCGTCTTCCCCTCTCCTTCCCTCTTTCCTGATGAGGCAACAGTTTGTTGCGAAAGCTTGAATTTTGTGTGTATGTTTGTGTTTGTTTGTGTGTCTATCGACCTGCCAGCGCTTTCGTTCGGTAAGTCACCTCATCTTTGTTTTTATATATAAATTGCCTATTACATACATAATTTTATTTAGTTTATTTTTCAAACATTAAAATACATTTAAAAACACAAAAAGAAAATAAAAATGTAAGTAATTACAATGTCAGAAATGATAAATACAGTATCAACAGCATAAGGTAAAATAATCTTACAAAGTTCATTCTATAGTGATCAGAAAGTATTTATCAGATAAAAATATTCTAGCAATTTTTCTTTAGTCTATCTGATCTAACAACAATTTGTGAACACTGCAGCCTGCTGAATGATTGAGCCTCTGCTGTGTCACTGCAGAACACAAGTAACTCTCTAGCCATCGTAAAGCAGTAAAAATGCATTCTGCTTCAAGCTTGAAGCTGGGTACATAAGGATAGCTCTTACCAGTGCTTCAACATAACTAAATAATAATTCAACTTCTTTTCTCACAGAAACCAAAAGCTCTTTTGCGTCTTTCAGGCATTTTACTTTGTATCGTAATTGAAAGCGTTCAAGTTCTATTTTCAGAGTTTGAACATCAATTTCTGGGTATGGAGACACTAAATCATGTCCTTTTTTCTCCAACAATACTTTTTCCATGGTACCTTGTTTCTTCATGCTAGGTTGGCCAAGTATTCAATATCTAAGCCCTTGGGCAGCCATTTCAATAATTTGAAATTATTCCTGGCAGTAAAATTCTTCCAGCAATAGAAATTCATGTGGATCCATGCCCTTGGACAACTGCTTAGGAACTCCTTTTTTCCTTGGAAGTTGCAGCTGTTCTAAGCCAAGTTCAGATATCTTTACATTCTTTGCATAAGGAAGAAAATCTTTCTTTCAACCTGAGTTTGTTAAGGCCCTCAATTATAAATTCAACTGATGAATGAAGTCCTGAGACTGTTCTTTTTCTCCTTGGAAACACTTGTCCAAGATGTTTAGAAGCTCAATTACTTCCTTCCCCATTATGAAATCAAGGTATATTTTTCCAGCCTCAAAAGCACTATGTTGACCAATGGCTCCTCCATATCCCTGTTCTGGTAGTTCATTCAGTGTTTTGAGAACCAAGGATATTTTTTCAAAAATTGGCTATATAAAAAGCATTTTATGTAAAAATATCTAAAACATGTTAGGATCATTCAGCTTGCTGTAATTTGTATGTTAATTGGAAACATAGTTGTTGAATTTAATGCAACTAATGTATTTGTAATGTTGTTATCAAAATCATAACTTTGCTATATATTGATCCTTTTGTATCATATTCAGATTCATTATTGTAGCTTTGTAAAAAACATTTATACAACAATACATGATTATGTTAAGCATTACTGTAATAATATATATATGATGTGGGAGAAGCAATGCTTTTTCAGTTCTAGCTCACTTTTTCTCAGTTCTCAGCAAGCTTTCTTGGTACAAAATCTGTACCAGTTAAAGGCGTAAATTTCATCTTTTTTTAATATATGGAAAAGTTTCATCAAACTGCTGTGTTTTCTACTTCATTTGGTAGTTAGCACACCATAAACATTTCAATATGCCCACTGAACCACAGGCAGTAACACTTTCAAAAAATATTAATTTATTTGAATAGTCCGGCACACCCTTCACTGCAGGACCAGTACTTCAAAAGTAAGCGTGCTACAGGTGCAGTTCAAGGGGATGCAAGCAGTGTACATATACAAAACAGCTACTGCGAATTGAATATTACTGTTTTGTATGTCTTTGGAAGTTAAATAAATCTGTGTCAGCCCGCTCAAAGTTTTTGATTTAGTTTCTTAGTGGCAAGGTGGCTGCACATTCTCAGGACTTGGTAAACTTTGTGGGTAGTACATGTAACAGTTAAGACTTTCTCTGTGCACAATGCTGACACAGTTGCATTTCAGTGTGGAGGTAACACTTAAACTTTTTTTTAGACTTTGCTGAACTTTTAGCACTCATGCACTGATTATTGATTTTATGCTGATTTATGCAGCTAGAGCTTTTGTTTAGCAGTTCAACAGAGTTATAACATTAAATGAACTTTATAAGTTCAACATTCAGTTTATTTATGACAAACTAAGTTAACAAGTAAATCACAATTTATTTGAAGCCTATAATTTGGTGACTTGCATCATATATATTTTATTTATTTGTATTGCCGAAACTGAACTTCATTTATTTAACATTTTCATGTACTGCTCAGACTGAGGCTGTAGAGTTTGTTAGTTGAAGTAATTTTACGGATATGTGATCAACTCCCCTCCGATTTCCCTTCCATCTACACCCACAACTGTAGAAGTGAGCAGAGCCGCAATAGTTGTAGGGACACCCATTTGTCCTACACCCGAAAACATTTATACAGACTTTGATATTGCCGTAGATAGCAGAGTGACTTATTAAATTTTAAATTTGGAAGCCATAGACTACACATGATTATTTTATTTTCCATTAAAATAATTTTTTCTGAGATAACATACAGCAGAAGACAGGATTACAAAGTCTAGATCAGTTACTACATACTGTGCTTCATTGAATAACTCACACTTTTATTTCGAACAAACAGTTCACTCAGTGACACACACACACACACACACACACACACACACACACACACACACACATCAAGGTTGAACGTAAACAAAATTCATGGGTAATGCCAACAAAGGCAAACAGAAGTAAAGCCCTGACATCAACTTATAATAATGACAGTCCTGGCTGATGAACACAGCTTACATCTATTCACAAAGTGTGTAGCACTACACAGGATGCCGTATGAACTGCTTGCTTCAGAATGCAAAGAACAATAGAAGAGGTTCCTGTAATGAGTTTTCAGTGGGGTTAATTGCATTTCAGACCAAATTAATTACAAATGAATCAATCTCTAATGAAGCAGGTATCTATTAACAATAGCTGAAACTGTTGTGTACCAATTAATCAGGCAATGACCATGCTTAATTAGATGCGATCCCTCTGGAGGTATACACTTACTTTCCTTCAATGTAAGAACCCATTTATCCAGTGAGTGTTAATATGATATTGAAATCAAGTTGTAATTTTGCACTTTTCACATATGCCAAGCTATGTCCAAAGGAATATTTAGCAGAAGAGAACATACATCCAAAAGCTGCCACACCACAAACTACACAAAAATGACTAACACAAAAACCCATGAGACGAAATTAATATAAAACTAAATTTAAAAAACTAATCCCAACATACCTTAAACTCTCAACACCAAAGAATCTTTCAGTCAGTTTCTTCCCATTGCAAATCTTTTCATTTAGTTGCCCAGCAGAGGCAATCCTATCAACATTTTGACCCTCTGGAATAAAATTTATTAATAATTAGCACATGCCTCTTACCTGCTTAAGTGTTTTATTCATTCATTTCATCATCCTATACATTCTGTACATCCCATAATGAAAGGGAGCCTTCATTAATGCTGGATGACTTAAGTTACACATTAACAGGCAGAAGCTGCCACCAAAAGCGGCTTATGTGAATGTTTCTATTCATCTTAAATGGTCTATTAACAGCAAAATTTCCCTCACGGAATAAATTGTATGTACAACTATGGCTATTCGCAATAATTTATCATAAATTTACACTCTAGAATGCTCATATGACACAGGTTTTTAACTTTTTCCATTATGTAGGCAGCCAATAGTGGTACCTGATATCAGTAATGTTTCTTTTCCCTAAAAATAATCTGCACTACCTGCTTCCACACCTATCATTAGCACAGAAGTAAGTGAAATTTTTGGCAGTGAAAGTCTTTCACAATGTAGATAACTGTTTTGCTCTATGATCAATGTCAATGTGATCATACAAATATTCTGCAAGCAACAAGACATATCAACAGATTTTTAATAAAACAGAGGGAACAGCAGCTTTCCTGAAGTAGAAATGTTTCTGCTAACTTTATTGCATGAAATTTAGGCATGAGGAGGACAAATATTTTATAGCACTTTAAAAACAGTTAACTGTTAATGTGATTTCTAAGAGCTGTTTCCCTTTTTGAGTTTCTTTGTTTTGATAGTGCACGTAATTTCAGTTCATTAGCATCCAGGGATCTGTGGAGATCAATAAATGGGTGGATTACTCTACCTATAGAAATAAAGTGTCTAGTAGACAGTAGCAGTGTTTTCAAATGCAGATTAATTTTGTTTCTCCTAGACAATTTCTCCCACAATACTGAGGAATTCTTAAAAGCGATTAATTAGTCAATTACAAACCTTTGAACAATCATCATGTTACCACATGAAACAGTAATTTCAGAATGAGAATAATAATTACAGATGTATCACAAGGACCAACACTGGGTATGCCGTTGTTCTTGTAATACATAAATAATCTTCCAACATATATTCAAGAAGTAGAAGTACTTCCTTTTGCTGATAAGTATTATAATGAACACTAATGGAGGAACTTCCACACTTGCAAATGTAAATAATATTTTTTTTAATATTAATACATGGTTCTCTGAAAATCGACTGTCACCGTATTTGGATAAAACACAGTACGAGCAATTCAGTGCTGCACAAGACCTGACCACACCATTACAAATAATGAATGATGGTAAATCAATAAACAAAACATAATATTTGAAATTCTTAGATGTTTACATTGATAAGAATCTGCACTGTAAATAAAATGTTATAAGGCTTGTTAAGTATCAAATCTGTGCAACTTTTGAATTTCAGTTACCAGATTTTGGAGATGAAAATTTCAAAAAGTTGTGTATTTTTTTTTCTATTTTCATTCATTAATATCATATGGTGTAATATTCTGGGATAACATGTCATTGAGGAAACAATGTGTTTGTTGTGCAGAAGTATGTAATAAGGATTGTAAGCAATGCCCTTTCTAGAACGTCTTGGAGACCGCTCTTTAAACAGTTTAGCATACTTCTGAAGCTTGTTGTCAACAGTAAACCACAGTTTGAAATCAACAGTAAAATTCAAACATACAACATCAGAAGGAGAAATGGTTTACACTATTCATCAGCCAGCCTTAGTGTGGCATGTAAACAAGTGAGGTATCTGGAGACGAAAATATTCAATGTCAAACACAAGTCATATATACTTGCCAACTCCTCCTACTCCATAGGATTTCTGTATGTTTAGTAGTGTGTGTGTGTGTGTGTGGGGGGGGGGGGGGGGGGGCGGGGGAGGGGGGGGCGCATGCGCATGCATGGATGTGTGTGTGTGTGTGTGTGCGTGTGTCAAGAACCTAACAGAACAATGCTGGAAACAGAATTCAGCAAAATGGACTCCAGCATTGGGCAGGTTAGGCAATAATTATAAGGCCTATACAGAGGTATGTGTGGTTTTAAGAGAGAGAGAGAGAATATAGTTAAATACAAATCACTGTAAAAAACTAACCTTAAGAAATCGTGGAAATGGTCAGCAAGTTGACTTATCTCATGTTGCTGAAAAGATGTACAATAACTGTATAAGTGACTCATACCACATCATACGAAAAGGCTGCAGTTATAATCCCAGAACATACAAATAACTGACTAATATATTTAGCAGATATGTTGCTTATGAAATGTGGGCAATATTTGTTCATTTTACACACTTGTCAGATTCAGATTGAATGTGTTTAATGGTAGTACACATAACTAACTAAAACAAAAACAAAGAAAGCAAATAAAACTACAGGTACAAGTTTCTTTCTTAAGAAACATGTCTTTAAGGTACTCAATTCATTTTTGTTTATCAGCTCCAGGAAACCAATTAAATAAATCTAAATTCATTTTTTAACATTTTCTTGTTTTCTTGTGTTATTTACACACAATTAGATGAAATAACAACTTTGCTGCAGTGTTTTACACAACATCAACAAAGTAGATGTACCATTTGGTGTCCCATTTCGTTTGGCTGTTGATCTAATTCGTAAGTCCTTTTGGCACTTACTATTTCTTCCTTGGACAGGAGTTCAAGCCTTCGCTTCGTTGAATGAAGATGAAACATTCTTTCACTTTAACCACTCCATAATATCTGCCTTGCGCCAATATGAACATGGCAGCTTTTCTATCTGCATGGAGTGGTAGCTGGTGTTATCCATCACGATAATTGACCCTTCTTCCAGTGCAGACAACAATCGAATAAACTAATTCTTAAAAACTTCTCCATTCATTTCTGAATGGTAATCGTATTGGCAAGAACTTTTCCCACCACGAAAACAAGTTTGGCCTCTGGTATGTAGCATGTGGTTAATGAACTATCGTGGGCGATGATTAATCGGCCACCTCTAAAAATAGGCACTTTCAAACCGCCGTTTCCTTTGGAGTCATGCCATATATACTTATTGGCGTGGTTCTGTGAAACCTGAGTTTCATGCAAGGACTCTACCGGCCTGGTGTCTTCAGCACGCAAGAAGTGCACTGTAGGCAAAAACTTCGCTCTTGCTGCTGCAATGTCTCTGTGTTCCATTAAGAATTTCCTTGTCCGCCATTACACTTTTTGAATCGGAAACCAAGCGAGTGGAGAAGGCAAAGATCAGAGGTCTCTGAGCCCGAGTAATTAATTTTTTCATGGAGGTCAGACTGTATTTTTTTATCCGTTGGATACTCTCCTCTGTCGTAATATCCAAGTACAGTTCTATGCACGAGCTCTTTGTTAAAATTGTCAAAGTCGGTTGATTTCCGTTCACGTTCATATCCCTTTCTTGGAGAATCGAAATACTCATTCATGTCTGGACTCTACTTCTGTGCCAGCCACTATAGTGTACTATTTTGTAGTAAGGACCAACGAAAGGCACCTGTTACAACGGGGTGTTAATAAGTTGTTGGCTTTTCCTAGTAAAAATTGATGTACATTAATTCTGATGTTTTGTTTTTGCATTAAACTTTATTCTTTACATAATGGGTGATAGTACTTGTATAGCAGTAACATTGATTTTTATTTCTTGGGTGTATGTTTGAAACGAACATGGCACAAGAAAACAGAGAATTCACAGTGAGAGAGAATTTAGCTGTAAGGGAACACAACCAAACAAATTTATGACGGTATGTCTGGTACACTGGGCGATAACTGCCACTCCTATTCCACTACCAAGAAATGAGTTGCTGCATTTAAAACAGGGCATTATGGCACTGAAGATGAAGAGCATACTGAAAGGCCATATTAAGTCACGGTTCTGGAAACAGTGTGTGCTGTTCATTCCATGATTCTGGATAGTGTAAGGATAACTGCTAAAAATATAACAGAGACCCAAAGCATATCCCAAGAACATGTGGTCATATTGTTCACAAAGTTTTGGACATGAGGAAGCTCTCAGACACATGGATTCCTAAATGTGTCAAGGCAGACCGAAAGTGTGAATGAGTGTTTGCTTTACAGTTAATTTGGGTCGAGTTTCCCTGGTATTCTGTAGGATTTTTGGATCATCTCATCAACATAGTTGAAACCTGGACACACACTTATGATCTAGAGCCCAAATAATAGTCCAAAGAATACACACACATTGATTAAAGAAGTTCAAAACAAAGCTCAGCTGACAAGTAACTGGCATCCATCTTTTGTGATAAAGATGGAATCCTGTTTACAGACTACTAAGAACATGGTAAACTATCATGTCAAAGTACTATGTTGAACTTCTCAACAAACTGAAGCAACAATTGGTCTCCAAATGTTGTGGAAAGCTGAGAGAAGGAATGTTGTCTCTGCAAGACAATGCCCCTCCTCACAAGGCACCCATCACACAGCAACAATTGGCAGACCTTCACTTTGAAATCCTGAAACTTCCACCATATCCATCTGACTTGGTTCCCTCAGACCTATCTTTTCCCAAATATCAAGAAACATCTCACGAGAAAATGATTGCTGAACACTGAGGAAACCAAAAAGGCTGTGGATCAGAGGTTTGCAGCACAACTGAAATCTTTTATTTGGATGGGTTAAAGACTCTGGAGCAAAGATGCCAGAAAGGAGTTGAGCTCGAAGGCGAATATGTTGAGCAAATCAATAATTCATACTCATACAACATTACTTTCTTTATAAAGCCAGGGTCTTATCAGCACTCCCTCATAAGTGTTGGAGAGCACCAAAACTCATGGTCCCTTAGTGAGAAAAAGAAAACAATGTAAGGACACACTTTCATTCAGCTTAAAATATGGGATTTTGATAACTACTCCTCACTGTGGCATTTTTGAAAAGATATCATATTCATCTGTTGAAACAGCTTCAAGCAGTTCCTCAAAATGCTAACAGCCTGGAGATGCAGGTATCCTTTTACACCATCAGCTTTATCAAAATTGTACAACTGATCATTCTATCAATCAGAGGGCTATTACTAGACTACAGCTTCAATGATTTATTGACTTCATAGTACACAGTTACCTTCTCTAAGACTTTAAGCAGTATTATACATGAACAATGAACTCTAATCTGATAGTGGTTGCACACTTTCACGAAATTATGTATGACAGAACACAAACATCAAGATACCAGCCAATGAAACATAAAACATGAGAGCAGGACTGCAAAGAGAATGGTTACACCCATATTAAATTAGTTCCAGAAATTATAATTTCTTTGTTGGAACTGAGAAACTAATGCTTAAGTCCTGAATGGACAGCTAAGTTGGTAAAAGCATTGGCCATGATTCTGATTTTGAGTCATGGTTTGGTACACATTTTAATGTGCTAGTATGTTTTATGTTTACTTTCCATTTCATTTTTTTCTCTTCTCTGTGTTTTTTCCTTTCCTTTTTCTTTCATCTCAACCCCTGTTCCTGACTCAAGTCTTCCAGCTTTCATCCCATATTCTTTCTTTGTTCTCTTATCTCCTGTACCTACCCTTTTTCTTGCAGATTTCTTTTCACTAGCAATTTCAGTTTGGTTTTATTTTTTGTCTTTAACTCTCATTTATTACTTATTAACTACCTACAGCTCATAATTGTGCACTGTGGAATTTGAATCTAGTCTGTTGCTCCAGAGGTACAGCCCAATAATTTCCTACACCCAGTTTTTGGAAGGACCTTTTTTCATTCCTTTGGCTTTTTTTCTGGGTGAATGAGTTTAAAATCTGAATACTTTAAAATTCACTACATTTTTAAATATCTGTTTGTGACAGTCCTATTTCTGTTAGCAATTCATTCACTCCTCCACCATGATCTGGAGCCCGACTTTTGTCAATGTAGTAATGGTAGAGTTATTAAATAAGAAAGTGAAGCAGCAACTAGAAACTGATTGTGCACACTGCACTAACAAAACACTATCATTCTAATGCAATATGCTGTTTCTTCAGTCACAAGCCAAAACGAATCAGTCAAATTAGCAGAAAATCTGTTTTTTCTTAGCTGCATTAAAATTGCTGCTGTTTATCTTCTATTATCTGTATTACTATACTGAAGAATAACAGTCACCAACATGTTCAAAGGACATGGGCCAGTATACAATAGGTATTATGACTCAACATGATGTTTTCTATATTCCAGTGAATCTGCAGTGTGTCTCAATTTCTTGTTTCTAGTTTTTGCAGCAGTGTCCTTTTTTTACCTGTATTAATTACACTTCATATAAAAATTATGTTTTTACTAGCAACAGATACCGTAAAGAAGAACAACCAGAAGGATTGTGACATCCTGAAAGATGACTGTAAAATGTGAAGCTGTCAGCCTCAGGCAATATTCTTACAGCTAATTTTCATCCAATAAATACTTGATTTATTTCAGTGACATTTGTTCCAGAAACTAATTCTCAAAGACATTATGGGATGAAAGAATGGAAAAATTAGTTAGTATTTTTCTCTACAAGTGAATACTCAATGTTTCATTTAGTCACACACCATCAATGTCTGTCTCTGGCACCAACAAGCCATTTTTATTTGTTTGAAATTGAATAATATGAATTTTAATTACTTGTTAAGAATTAGATTAGTGTGTAACATCCCACAGAGATGTAGAGATGGCTCGGGGAAGGAAAGACACCACACCATTTCGAGAGGAGCAACCCCTATAACAGAATCAAGTGATCTACAATAGTCACAGAAAACCTAACTCTAGAAGGGCAGGCAATTGTACACACAGTATATTAAATTCCAACTTTCTTAGATAATTTTCAGAAAGTAAAACAGCAAGAAAACAGCCTAAAATGCCAAGTAGTTCCAGAAAATTACAACTCATGATCCACTGATTTCATTAAAGGCTGCATTTTTTTTATTTTTTTATTTTTATATAACACTGCTGGTCGATTGCATACATAGTGCCTGTTGCAGAAAATCTGTGTATATGAGTCTGGTTGCTTCTTGGTAAATACAATGTTCATTGTCACTGTGGGGCAGTGACCAATGATCTGAATCAATTATCATTTCTACCACTGAATTTTGGTATCTGAGTTTCATTTTCTTCAATGTTTTATTTGTTTTTTCTTTAATAAAGCTCATCAGATACATTACTTTTTGCTTTATTCTCAGAGTAGTTTCATCTTATGTGCATAGAATGTGTCCTGGATTGATGCTTCATCTACTATAGTTTGAACAAAGCATACACCAAACTGTCATATTAGGCAAGGTCCAAAAGATCAAGCTTTTTCTTACACTATTCATTCATCCAATCATTCATTACGTTCCATAGATACCATCATGAAGGAGAACCTTCACAGATAAACAAGTCAAGGTATACAATAATAAAACACAAGTACACCAAGAAGCTTACTCTGTACACCGCATTAACAGAAAACTTGCCACTATACTGCTTAGTACTATTCATGCTTATGACAGCTAAATTTAATTGACTAAATTAGAAAGGACACTGCCACTTTGAAATAGCTACTGCCATCTCAGTTATACTATATAGCTGCTGGAAATTGCTATTGGTAGTTTAATATTATCTTATTACAATGGGATTTTTTGAAGAAAAGAGTAAATTAAAAATTGTGCAGCAACTTTACAGCAAACACTAAAGATGCACACCACCTATTCTGTCTGTAGGATAAGATTTTCATTTACTAATCGTACAAACTTGAAAACAAAAATCAGTAACATAGATCAGATTGTTAATTAATTCCACATTCCACACATCATTTGCATTATTTCTTTAAAAAATATACAAAATAAATTAGTTTTCTGACTGTGCACCCATGATTTGTAAATAAACACACTAAAATTTATCAACAAAGTAAACATTTTTGTCTTTCTTATTACACATGCTTTTAGTTTTTAATTATTTGCTTTTAAAGAATAAAATGAGTTGTCCAGCAAAAACAATTTGAGATTAGATTTAAAACTTGCTACCTGTCATATACATTATGTCATTTGACGTATAACAAAATGATTTTATGGCTGCAGACTAAACAGCTTTTTGAGATGCTTTACTAATGAGTAATGAAGAAAATTTGGTTAATAATCAGCAACTTCTTTCTTATCATGTTGTTCTCATAATATGAAGGATTTTTAAGATGAATTTTGTTAGAGAAGATATACACAGTGAAAGTGTGGTTGTCAAACCTAATTCCTTGAAAATATCACTACAATATAAATATGGATGAACATTGGTTCCGAAAGCTTGCATATTTCCTGAGCTTCTTTTTATGCATTTTCTCCTGCCTTTGCACAGTGAGTAGATTTTTTTATCTATTCAATTATATTTTCAAAAGCAAGAATTTCATTATTTATTAATATAAATGATTCATGTATGTTAAGAGGTAGGTAATATTCATGTGTAAAGAATCAGACTGAATCTAAAATTGAACCCTATAGGACTTCATTCATGGTTAATTTCTAGCCCTTAAGACTGTCTATACTTATAATATTGTTTGCATCATTCACCACCACATTTTACAGTCTTTTTTTTAAGTATGTTTCAAATCAAGTTGTTTGTAACACAATTTAGTCTATAAAATGTAAGCTTTTCTAAGAAGGTGTATTTATTCACCAAATAAGATGCATTATAACATTAAAAATAATTAATTTTTGAAAATATTTTGTGATTTGATATTATTTAATTTTCTTGTCATCCATCAGTTAAGCCTCCCCTGTCCAGCTGAGCAACCCTTCTTTCTGATTGTTGGGAACTGCTCTGGATGAGATTGGAAATGCGAGAGCTTAGTGGCTGAAGTGGTAATAAGCAAGATCTAGATTACCGATAAAATATTGCGCAAGAGTTAGTAAGTGTGGAAAGCTAAGGGCATTGTATGTGGCAGGCAGGGGGAGGGGGATAAACAGGTCTAAAAATAAAAGATATACGAAACTGCAAGGGAGAGAAGCAAGGAGTAGTTACTGAAAAGAAATGCTGAGATCAAAGAAATTGACGTAAATTAGGGGCAGGTGGGTAGTAAGAACCAGGGACACATTGTAACGCTAGGTCCCACAGAATTGTATCTTGAATAATTTTGTCCTGTGATCCCACACAACTTTACTAAGTAATTCCCTGTCTGCCTTTAAGGGCAGCCATTACTCTCTACCCATTCACAGATTAAAATTTCAACAATTTCATTTTATATGCTCACTGAATGCCACTACGAACCTGCAGTTAACATTCAGTAAAACTGGGCTGCAACAGTTGTGGTAAAGAGGCTTCATTAACAGTCTCACATCACTACATTCAAAATATGCCTCCACAATCCTACATCAGGACTCCAGTTAGCTTCATACTCAAGCTGAAAATACCATAACATTTCAATCATCATTCCGTTAAGCCTCTCTCTCATCAAGATCCATTGACTCCAAGCTTCTACTCATTTCTCTCAATTAGTCACACAAGATTTATCTGCATCATCATCTTATCACACCCGACTTCAAGTATCCACCTGAATGCATATCTGCCTTAGATGACCAATCTAAAACACTTTTACCACAAACTCCCCTTGTTTACCTAGGATAAACTTACATCCTTGGATGCATGAAATGCATCCCTACATGGATCCCCACCCTATTCGCAACAAATGCCATTCTTATTGCTTGTTAGTGCAATATGACTCTGAATCTTGCATGCGGCCAAACCCTTATTCTTCAGTGTACATACTCTTACTGTAAGACCAAGAAAACATATCTTTTCACTATCAAAAACTTCATTTTGACAATCAATCATTTTCTTTTTGAGGATAAGAGTTACAAACAAATCAGAACATCTCTCTCCTGCACACACGCACATAACAACTGCTGTATGGCGTCACAATGAGCCTGCAGTTTTTAATTTTCTGGAAAAACGGTATAACCTGATCCAAATTACTTACTCCTGTATCAATAGAATCTAAGAACAGTATTGTGTAAAGGATAGACAATATTCTGAAAAGCATAGATGATATTGTGCAATATCACGAAAAGGATAGATTGCCGTTCACCGAATAGAGGAGACATTGAGTTGCAGATGGGTGCAACGAAAACACAGCTATAAAATTAAGCTTTTGGTTAGAAGCTTTTCTTCCGAAATAGAAAAAAACATATACACACAAAAACCACTGTCCCCATGACCTGACTGTGGACTGTAACTGTGCCAGACAGGAGCAGCAATTTGGTGTGGGTTGCTAGCGGGGTGGGGGAGGCTTCTGTATTTCTGATTGTGGGAGCGTGAAGGGACATGATGGGGGAATAGTAGCTAGGTGCAGTGGAGAGGTTTTGAGGGGCAGCAGGGGCAGGGATTGGAAAAGGACAACTGTGGAGAAGGGAAAAGAGTTGGTGGTGTGTAGGCAGAGCAGAAGGCTGTTTAGTGCTAGAGTGGGAGCAGGGATGGGGATGGGTTAGGATATATTGCAGGGAGAGTTCGCCTCAATGCAGTTTGAAAAAGCTGGTGTCAGTAGGAAGAATCCAGATGGTGCAGGCTCTGAAGCAGTAATTGAAGTGATGGCTTGTTAGCTGTCATGCCCACATAAAAGCAGCACAGTGGTTGCAGCTTAGTTTGTACATCACATAAACGCTTTCACAGTCAATCCTGCCTTTTATGGGACAGGAGATATCTGTGACCAGCCCGGAGTAGGTGGTGGTAGGGGGATGTATGGGACAGGTCTTCCATGTACATCTATTGCACATAAACAGGCTAGGTGCCAAGGGGCCGGGAGCAGGGTTCGAGCAGAGGTGGACTATGATATCGTATAGGCTCGGTGGATGTTTGGTTGGTTGGTGCTTTAGAGCACAAAACTCCTAGGGCCATAAGCACCCATATCATAATGTTAGGAAAACGAAGTACTAAATAAAAACCTGAAGCAAAAAAGGCAACAACCCGATCAAGTATCTTTAAAAGAGGAGCAGATAAGGACAAGGACAACCCTAATGAAAATTTCTCAAAACATCATTGAGATGGTGGAAGTCCCCAGGGAGCGTGGGATCAAATTTGCTTCACCATGCTGCTGCAGTGAATAAAAAGTAAGACACGATTGACACAATGCGTGTCATCCGCTAAAACATCTGACAAAGTAGATGGCAAACATAGACGTAAAAAGCTAAAAAATGGGGACTGGATCAGAAAGTGGCACACTGTCAAGAATGAGAGCAGCAGAAACAGAGTGGGGCAGAACGCCACTTAATAAATGGCAGTTCTAAAATGACAGTGTCCTATACACAGCCGGGCTAAAATGACCTCATGATGTGACAGCCAGGAGGAAGTCGACCATGCTATTGGGAGAGGTTTAATGTCCTGATATTTGTTCCCCTGAAGAGAAGACCATTGTGTACTCCAGAGTGACACTACTTGATAACAGACAGTGGCACGAAGATCATCCGAGGAACACAATGACTAGTAACCGAGGGAGGAGAGAGCTGCACCCTATGCAGCAGCATCAGCGTTCTCATTCCCTGGCATGCCGACGTGACCAGGAACCCACAGGAACACGAGGTATTCTTGGATCCGTTGTATTAAAGGGTGGGCTGAGTACAGTACACGAAGGATCTGGAGAGCACAGAGAGAATCTGAGCAGACAACACGGTTCGGAAATCTGTGTCACTGGATGTACTGGGAGGTCTGATAAAGAGTGTAGAGCTCCGTGGTAAAAATCTAGCACTGGTCAAGAAGCCAATATTGATAAGGATCATGGCAAGTACAAAGGGACACCCGAAACTATGGCCAGTCCTGGACCGTTGTAGTAGACGTAGTCACTGTTTCCAAGCCATGCACGAAGTGTGAGAAACTTGCTACGGTATACCAGGCCAGGAATAGTGCCCACAGGAAGCGAACGGAGTCCGAAATGAACGAGTATCTCGGCACAAAGCCACACTGGCGAAGGGCTCGCATCCGTGGGGAACGCGGCAGGGAATGTAAAACAAAGCAGTCATAGCAGCAAACGAAATTGAACTCCAGGAGGCAACAGAGAAGAAAGGTGCAGTCCATACTGGCAGTCAAGGGAAACGTCAAAAAAGGGAGCATAGGATGGGTGACCCAGCTCACCTAAAGACTGAGGAGAACATTCCGCAAGTAGGACCCTGGTAAGTCAACAGCCTCAGCAGAGAGACTCTCAAGGGGACTAGTGTAGAAGGCACCAGTGGCTAAAGGAATCCCACAATCGTGGACATTGTTAAGACGGCGTAAGATAGTCAGAGGGGTGGATGAATATACAATACATCCATAGTCCCATTTCGAACAGACGAGGAACCGGTATAAAGAGAGGAGGATGGTCCAGTCTGCTCCCCACGAGGTATCGCATAAAACACGTAGATCACTGAGAAAGTGAGTACAACGAGCTGCCAGGTAAGAGACACGGGAAGACCAAAAAAATTTCCTATCAAACATCAAGTGCGAAGAGTTTCATCGTGTCAATGAACGAAAGAAGGAATAGGCCGAGACATAGAGACATGGAAAGAAACTCCTAATGCCGCCAGTTTGTACAGACAGTCTTGTCTGTAGAACAGTGGACGACACTGTTGATGCCCCATGAGTAAAGATGATCAAGACATTGCTGAAGATGCTGCTCAAGTAGAAAAGAGAGCGCAACATATCTGGCAGGAGACAATCCATAATACGGTTAATTACTACGGCAAATAAGATGACGCTGAACAGTGAACCCTGAAGCAACCCGTTTTCTTGAATGAAAGTGTCCGACAGAGCCCAGCCCACACATAATCTTTTAAAATTCCTGGAAAAAAAGGGGCAGGCAACACACGAAGCCTCACTCATACACAATACAGAGGACCCCCATCTTCCAGCAGGTGCCATACGCCTGCTCCAAAAAGAACACGGCCACAGTTTGGTACTTCTGCAAAAAATTGTTCCCAGTATGAGTTGAAAAGGTGTGCCAAGATGATCAACTGCATAGCAGTGCCTACGGAATCCACATTGGGCATTACAGAGTAGATTCCGAGAATCGAGTCACCACATCAACCTACCATTAATCATACATTCCATCACCTTGCAGATGGTACTGGTGAGGGAAATTGGGCAGCAGCTGGAAGGAAGATGTTTGTCTTCCCAGGCTTAGGTATGGGAATGACAACCGCCTCATGCCAGTGACTGGGAAATGTGTCATCTGTCCAGATGTGGTTATATGTGTGGAGGAGAAAGCATAGGCCCTCAGGAGATAGATGTTGAAACACCAGAGTGTGAATGCGGTCCGGTCCTGAAGCAGATGACCAGGATGAAGAGAATGCATGTTTAAACTCCCTCATAGTAAAAGCAGTACTGCAACATTCACAATTCTAGGAGGAGAGAGATCATCTTTGCCTCCGGCGGCCATTTCAGAGGGAGGAAGGCAGGATGGTAGTAGGTGGAACTCGAAATGTCTGTAAAATATTGGGCCAAGGTGTTGGAGATATCAAGGGGATCTACAATAACATTGTTTGCTATGGTCAGACCAGGAACAGGTCAATGAACCACAGTTCTTGAAAGCCAATAGAGATTACACCAAACAACAGAAGAGGGATTAAAACTGTTAAAAGAGCTTTGAAAAGAAAGCCAGCTACCTTTTTTTTTTGGTATCCCTTCTCCGTTCGCATATTGCGTCGTGGCATGCCTCAATCCACCAGGGAACGGGAGCATGTCACAGTGAGGAAGAGGTGGCAGGTATGGAACATTCTGCAGCAGTAAAGATAGTGTTTCTAAGGTATTCTACCTGGTCATCAACGCAGGGAAAATAGTATTTATTGGAAGTGGCCAGTGAGGAGTAGAGCTGCCAGTCAGCTTTGGAAAGCTGCCAGTTGGTTGGATGCACAGATGGGATAGGCATTACCAAACGAATGACACGGGGGAAATGGCCACTTGAATGTGTGTCAGAGAGAACAGACCACTCGAGACAACAAGCAGGCCGAGAAGTACACATTGGAAGCTCCAAGTGCGAAAAGGAATGTACGGAATTGGAAAGAAATGTGGGTGTACCTGTATTCAAACAGATTAGATTGAGCTGGTTGAGCCCTAAAGTGGATGGTGGGCACTGAAGCTCCAAGCAGCAAAAATGGAGGAGGAAGTCGAGAAGCAAGTTGCAAAATGTCTGTCCTGGTGGCAGCACAAGACAAGGGTGAGTAGACAAAGCAAAGAGAGGAGGTGAAACTGGGAAAGGAAAGACAGACAGCAACAACTTGAAGTTGGGTGTGCAAGGAAATGGTGTGACTAGATATTGTCTCAAATGAGCCAAAGCCCCCATTACAGGGTGACGGTCAAAACGGACTTAAGTGAAGTGTGGGAGGTGAGAGTGATTGTGAGGGCATAGTTTTGTTTTCTGGAGGCAGAAAACAACGGGACAGAAGGATCAAAATAGAAGCTGTAATTCAACCCTATTGGATCTGATGCTGCAAATGTTCCACATCCAATGACAGGCAGAAATGGGTCAACTAAGGGGTTGACCTGAATGGCTCTCTCATTGAGGTAGATTGGACAGTCACAGGAGGAAGCAGCTTGATCAGCTCTGCAGCTGATACAGTGAGGTAAAGGAGGTGGTCATTCATTCTCATGAGCTTCCATGCCACAGGTTTATATTCAGCTGTATTTTCACAAGATTAATGGGCCTGGCTGTGGTGCTCACATTTATACCAATGCATGTGATATATGGTCTGACCACAATAGCTCCATAGCCAGCCTTCATTTTCATTGGAAGTAGCTCACAGTCAAATGCGAGGAATAGAGTGTGAGTAGGCACTAATTCTTTATCAACCCTTTTCATGACGTGGTGACCTGCAGTCACTCTCTGGTCAGTGAGATAGGCTGTTATTTCAGCCTCGGTCAGACAATCATGAAGCCAAGTGTATCTGACACCACGGGAGAAATTCAGAGTGCGGTGTGCCTCTACTTTAACAGGATAGCTGTGGAGAAGTGTTGCCCTAAGCAGGTTCTGTGCTTGAAATCTATCACCAAAAGTAAGGTCCCATTACGCAACCAGGAGCAGGACTTCATATGACCGGCAATGGCACCCACACCATTCTGTACAACAAATAGACTAACTTTCATTAAATTGCGACCATCTTCCATGCGTGATGTCATGAGGTATATGGGTATAGCCAGGAGAGGCATCAATTCTATCATCTAAACCCATTTACATTTCTGAGATGAGGAACTCAACATGGAGAAATCCCCCATGATTCTCAGTGACTCTGCGGCATGCTCCTTCCCACTGGGGGGGGGGGGGGGGGGGGGGGGGGGGGGGTGCAGAGGGGGGGAGAGGGGGGTTAGGCCTCATCTGCCTTACGTGATTGTCCACACCTCAGGTCACAACTCCCAGAATCTGGACAGAGGGACCAATCGGCATAGAGGAAGGTACCAGCTCAGGCAATCATCCCTCCCTGGGCCTGGCCTTTACAAGGGGGTATGTAGGAGACCTACTTGTCAACCTGGGGCTGGGAATTATTCATTACCCAGTCACCTTTTATGTGTCAAACACATGGGATGGCCTTCAGGAACACACAGGGAAGAAGAAAAAGGAAAGGAAAAAGAGAGATCTGTAACACCAAAGTGGAGGAAGGGAAAGAAAAGGAAGGACAGAGAAAGAAAGATGGGTGCACAAGATGAATCCATACACAGTTTTACCAAGAACTTTGGTTTCCCGAAGATGACATACAACTAAGTCCCAAAGGGAGGGGAAAGGAAGAGCAGCTGAGGCTAGACATGCAGCTTGGAAAAGGAAATAGTGCTGCAAAGGCTGGGGACCCATTGTAGCCAAGCATGTACTCATCAAGTAGTGCTGAGCCCCCTGGGAGTGGTTCGGTGGACGTTTGAATACCACTGTGAGAGGTGTTACCCTCCCAGTTCACCCTTGCATTCTCTCTCCCATCACCTCCCACAAACACACCTTCTGGCAACAAAAGAGAACCTCTCTCTCTCATGACTCAGTATCACCCAAGACTGGAGCAACTGAATCACATTCTCCACCAGGTTTTCGACTACCTCCCGTCATGCCCTGAAATGACGAATATCCTAGCCACTGTACTGCCCAACCCTCCCACACTAGTATTCCACTGCTCACCGAACCTATGCCATATCCTTGTCCATCCCTACTTCCAACCTTTTGCTTCATATCCTTGCAAACTGACCTAGGTGCAACACCTGCCCCTTACTTCCTCCCACCACCATCTACTCCATTCTGGTCATAAGCATCCCATCAAAGGCAGGGCAATCTGTGAAAGCAACGATGTGATCTACAAATTATGCTACAACCACTGTGCTCCTTTCTATGTGGACACGGCAGATCACAAGCTGTCTGACCACATGAATGACCACTGACAAACTGTGCCCAAGAAACAGCTTCCCAACATGACTTCAACAATTGCTTCACAGCCTTTGCCACATGGAACATTCTCACCAACACTAATTTTCCTGAGTTGTACAGGTGACAACTGTTCCTGAGGTATACCCTATGTTCCCATAATCCCACCCACCCTGGTCTCAACCTTCACTAGCCTGTCATAAACCCACCTATCCCTTTCACTGCTCCCACTCCAGCACTCAACAGCCTTCTATTCCACCAATGCACCCACAAGTCTTTTCCCCTTCTCTGCCTCACTACCTTTCACCAAACCTCCTAACTGACCTAACAGCCCTATCCTGTTCCTGGCACATTTTTAAATGGATTTTGTCAAACTGTTGTTCACTTACAGATATGTGATAACTGAGTAGCTTTCTATATAGCGATGACCACCATCAACTTGATGTACATAAGAATGCACACAAAATAACTGTTTGTCTTGGAAATATGTGTAACAAGTTCTGATCATGCTGCACAACACTATCCAAGAGATCAGGATGAAGGAGCTTATGGACACTCAACAGCAAGGTTATCTGTGACACAGAGTGCCTACCATATCACAACTTACGTACCGCCAGATGTCATATAGCTCTGCCCTAGTGTAAGTTCCCTTGAAGTTTGAAGACGGGAATTCATTCTCAAAAATATTCTCTCACCACAAAGTGTTCCTCAACGTAATATTCATTCACCTTAACCCCCTCTTACTGAACTTTAGACCTACTTTAGTACTTTACCTTATTTTCTACCAAGCCAAATTTATATTCATCTCAGCTTAATCTAAACGATTATAGAGAGGATTACGATCGATTTCAGAATCTTAATATTCCATTCTCAAGCATCTACAGAGCACACTAAAACCACTAGTTAAAACTCTCTCAAGAAATCAAATTAGATGAAAGCACCCATGTGTTTTGACATGTAAAAGGATCACCACCATCTCCTGTAACTAGTGGCCACCAAGATCACTTTTTGACCATCAATAATAACAATGCTTATGAGCAAACCTGACTCTTTACAGAAAGAGAATATGTAGAGAAATAAATAGCATTTAAGTAAGAAACATTTGTATCAGCTATGTCAACTTCATGCCAATAGCTCCTATAAGATACTGTGCTGTGTCATTAAAACTCAAAGAAATGCTGAATAATTAATAATTTGAGAAGTGTCTTGAATAACACAGTGCTATTGTTACAACAATATATGAATTTGTTCTTAGTAATAACAAAAAAATTGAAAGGATAGTGACATTACAATGCCACAATTCAGCTGACTAGTCTGTAGCAGTTACACTTCCAATATGTACATCGACTCTATAAAAAGTAGTTACATTTAATGGCCAATCTGCAGTTATTTTAAATTTGTAGCTGGCAGGAAGTATCTTTACAATGTTCCTGGCAAAGGCTGGATCCACTGGCAGTGGTTTGTTAGGTAAAGGACTTTATTTTTTGTCTGCCTACAGAAACCTCATTTGTCTAGTAACACAGCAGTTCAGGTAATTTTGAACTTCTGTTTTGACAGAGGAATGTGAAAGTTATTCTAAATATTAACAATACATAGCTTCTTATTAAGCCCATTTTTATATCTATTCTAGACAGCACCTTCACTATAGTTAGGCCCAAGTGTTTTTAACCTAATCGTTTATTTCAAGCACACAGGAGTAATTAATACTAAAAAATCTATAAAAACTGACTCCAACAGGATGAATCACAAACAGAACGGATGGGTAAATGAAAGTTAAAGTTACTTCTCACACAGTTACATTTCCTAGAACGAGGTTCCCAATGCCAGTCAGCTAGCAGAACCTATAATTTACATTTAGGAGCAAGTAACGTATTAATGAAATATATAGATTGCATGGACGCAAAAAATATTGATATGACCAACAGAAGCTGCTGCTTTAACGTCATGCAAATTCAAACGTCTTTTATGTTTTTAATTTCAATAAAATGTTTTCTGTTGCAAGAAACGAGGGAACAGGTTCGTATGCTATAATTTACGACAACAAGCTTTCTCTCTCTCCGTTGAATCATTTTATTTTTTATTCATTATTTCTAGCCCCTCAGCATGACAGTATCTAAATCCTCTTATCTTAAGTGCGTCGATTACACTGCAAGGCTCTCAAAAACCATCGTTGTAATGACAATTCGCGTGCCTTCAGGGAAACCAGTAATTGAGCGATTCTAGTGAAAATCCACTTAATTGAAACGGTGGCAGAGCATTTATGTCCCTTGTTCCCTGTAACAGCGTTCTTGCAGATGTATGGATGTGTGTGGATAAGTACGGGTTATTAACATACCTAATAACAAACAGCCATCACACATATATACAAAAATCCCTGATTGCCAATTTAGGTAACCACAACTTCATCCCAACATAACCGCTAATTACAAATAGTTTAACGCTCAGATTCCTCATGCATTTACTGTGACTCAACAGTAAATAATTTGTTATTTGAGTACTACACTACTACTGTAATTGGGTTGGGATATCGCACAGCGATATGTCGACTTCACGATATATTAGATATATTTAATCGATACTAATCCGGGCGATAGATAGTCAACATCGATATTTTATGGCGATATCGTCGCTAGGCAATGAAAACCTCGTAACTCCATCTGACAATGAAATCCACGTAACTGCATTACCAAATGTAGAAAATTATGCCACATAGGCTGTTGAAACCTTTCTTCTTCGAGTTGAACGGTGTTGCCATCTAGCGGCAATAATGAAAAACTCACATCTCCAGCGATATGTAGTTTGTGCTGAAAACCTCGCATCTCCGATAATTGCCATTGTTAGTGTGCAGGGCGAACACATACTCCGATATTAAAACGTTTTTTGATGTGATAGTAACTTTTTTGACTGACACACCCAACACTGCTTTATTGCTACAGGTACGTGTTAGTATTTCTAGGTATTTATGTATTGTATTTTAATATACAGAATTGTTAATTACCTCGTTAAATACAATGTTGACTTCGAGTTTTTCATCGCGCGTAAAGCAGACTGCACTCGGTACATACGAGGTTCTAATTTCAGAACTGAACAGAATCCTATACATTTTACAGTAACTACTTTGTTTTCAGCTATGTGTAGAAAGAGTAAATTCACTCTTCACCTTGTGAAACAAGCCGACAACGGATCATATCGTATAAAATCACCGGAAGAAGATTCTAGTCAGGTTCCTCCTTGTCCTGCACCAAAAGAAAGGGTAGACCTTCAAAATGAAGGTAAACCGTAGTTTATATTGTTGTAATTTGAAGTAATATCCTTGTTTGGAGGCTGAGGTGATTCAATTACTTAAATGTCATTGATGACGTTATGGTTTACACTACAGATAATGCGGAAAAAGAAGCCAATACAGAGGCGAATTCCACTTCTGAGTTTGGAAGTCTTTTCGAACACAGCAGCGAGGATGATATCTCCAGTGGCAATTGTGATGCGTACGATCCAGATAAAAACAAAAATGACCATAGCAGTAACAACAACACGGAAGAGGACGATGACGAAGTTGATGCGGGAGTAAAAAGTACTAAGCAGCGCCGTAAAAGGAAAAGCAATCAATCACTTCAGACTTTGCAGAAAGAAAAACGTATGAGGGGAAGGATTATTTAGGAATGCAAAAAGATGAGTTTGGCAAGAAAAGACCAACAATGAGCAGAAGTAGGAGGGAAATGAGACCACGATGTACTTGTAAACATTCTTCCTTAAATTGGAACAGGAATTGCAAGGATATTACAGAAGAGCAGAGACAGCTAATATTTAATCATTTCTGGCAGGATATGTCTTGGGGTGAAAGAAAAATTTTTGTTAGAAGCCATGTCTACTACGTTCCAGTTAAAAGACGCAGAAATAATTCAGAATCCAATAAATCTCACCGTTCTAACACACTATATTACAATTTTGTAATAGGACAGAGAAAAACTGTCTGCACGACTATGTTTCTGAATAGTTTGTGCTTAGGCGAATGGAGTGTCAGAACATGGGCATCTAGTGCATCAGGAAGAACGCTTGCAGAAGGGCCTCAAATGCAGGAGAGACCAACGAGTGTTTCAGGTGGACGACAATCAGCATCAGATTTTTTGCAGAGTTGCCATAACTGGAATCGCATTACTGCCGTCGTTCTTCCACAAAACTCTATTTGGAACCTAACTGGCAGAGTAAATCAGAACTACATAGGGAATATATACAATTTTGCAAGAAAAGAGGACAAATCCCAGCTGCTTACAAACAGTTCTGCGAGGTATTCGATGAAAATAATCTTAACTTATTTTCGCCTAAAAAAGACCAGTGCGATCTTTGTTGTTCTCACTAGACAGGCAATCTCTCAGACCATGAATACTCTTTGCATATGGCTCGAAAAACTGAGGAAAGGGAAGCGAAAAATCGTGATAAATTAATTAGCTCGAGTGTTTACAATGGACCTTCAAGCACATCTGCTTTCTCCCAGACTAAAAGCCTCTGCACTGTACTATAAAAGCAAACTGAAGGTCCACAACTTTGCCATCTATGATTTAAAAAGTAACGATGGTTATTGTTACCTTTGGCACGAGAGTGAAGGTGGACGAACAGCTTCGGAATTTGCCAGTATACTCGTGCATTTTATAGAAACGTTCGTCCAAAATCATTCAGAAGCTATTTTCTACAGCGACGGATGCACGTACCAGAATCGAAACTCAATCATGAGTAATGCACTGGCTCATCTCGCCAATCAGAAAGGCATTACAACAGTGCAAAAATTTCTGGAGAAAGGTCTCATTCAAATGGAGTGTGATTCTATGCACTACACCATAGAAAGGAAGTTAAAAAACACACATACTCCTGCTGGCTATGTAGAAGTTTGTGCTACCACAAGACAAAGTCCTAGACCTTATGTTGTCAATTATTTGGACCACACGTTTTGCAAGTCCTATGATAAACTCTCGTTGTATTCGTCTATTCGGCCAGGATCCAAAATTGGGGATCCAACAGTGACTGATATCCGGTGTCTCAAGTGTGATCCCTCCGGAAAAATGGAATATAAATTGAAATTCAGCGATACATGGGAACCACTTCCAAGAAGGATGTCAAACATACCCAGCTCATTTACAGTGCCCCCTCTCTACAATTCACCACTAAAGATCAGCGCAGAAAAGTTTGCGCATTTGCAACAACTAAAGCTGCTCCTTCCTAAGGATGTGCATTCATTTTATGACACACTGCATCACATTTGTACTGAGAGAACATGTCCGTGTCTAAAAAAATGCAGCCGAAAATAAACTTGTTTACAGCCACCTATGACTGTCAGTGTAACAGCAATAGTAACAATAATAAATGTTAATGAACTGCACAAATGTTTACAGTAATAAAAAGTTAATTAAAGTTAACAACATTGTTTCTATGTTTTAAACACTGTAATTTGTTAACATCCAGATTCTAATATTTTGATCAATGTGAAATTATTCATTTCACTTTACATCTGTAACAATGTATCGTTACAGATGTTTCATAATACACAAATAATTCAAAATTTCAGTAACTTTTTTAAAATAAATTCATTTCAATTCCTAATCGTGCACTCGTTACATGCCTCTTATCTCCATCACTACCAAAAAAATAACTGTGAAAACCTCGTAACTCCAAAAACCGGCAGACAATTTGAAGTGCATAATAAAGTCTGATGTACCAATGACCGGATCCATATTGTGTAGAAGAAACCACTAAATTTGACTAATCAGGTCCTCATGTGATTTCTATAATTAGTTTTTTGCTTCTCCTGTAAAATTTGACCAATTTGAGTTACGATGTTTTCATTGCCTAGCGACGATATACTTCACACATCCAACAAAACTGTCGCCACCGCTAGTTGTATACTGTGATGTGGTTGCCGTTAAATTAAAACTTCGTTCTTTGAAATTTCGTCTTCGAGTCTACTTTTGTAAACGTTTTTGTGGCCCTCGATTTACACGTGTGTGAAATCTATTTTCGGAACCAGCATTAGGGTTTCGTCTTCCTTGCATTTAACTCTCGTCACAGCTCTAATGATGCAATCTGCTCTATAAAATTCTTACCTGCCCATATGTTTTCAATTGACACCATACTGAAAGCTGTCCAAACACATAGAAATTGTGGCGTCTGTGTGAACAGAACCTCACAGTGCAATTACAATAAGCCACAAGTTGTGGCTACACATTAGTTGTTTGTGTGATCTCATGGACATCATGCCTCCGTCAAGTAATAGTGTGATATACAGGACATAAAATCCCATCTGTAGCCTGGGATCATTTTTATGTTAATAATTGGCATCCAGTGCTCTACAATCGCAATGCAGTCATGGGATGTTCAATTGACTCTTTTATTAGAATATGTGAAGGAGTCAATTGAAAATCTCATGACTTTATTGCGATTGTACAGCATTGGTTCCTAATTATTTAGTAATAGTTTGTTCACATTGTCCCTCACATCATATCACATCAGGTGAATTTAAGTCCTTGATATCAACTAGCATGGCTGCCCTCAGCTGTTTTCAGTCTATAACAACAACGAGCAACAAAGATGTAGAATAACAACTGAAACCAGCCCCAAAAACAATTGGGGTAGCATTCTTTTTTTATTTTTTTATTGGCTTCTAGCATACAAACATTTTAGCCATCACAAATATATGTACTGACACATATAACAAGATAACATTTTTTCCCCTTCATCATACATACTGTTTAGGGCATACATTCATATGTTTTTAGATCAAAATTATTGTGATTAGATTACAAAAGACAGTTGAGTGCTAAAAATGTATTTGTTAATTAAGTTCTTTATTTAAGTTCAATTCATTTTAGATTGTTATGTCTTCTTTCGCTAGAAACGGAGCTATGGCATCATATGTATTCCTGGTTGTGTCTCCGAGAATTGGGATCATGCAAAGTAGCTGGCAGTGACCAACTCTTAAGAGCTCCTTTAAAAAGTCTACTCTGCCTTTCTCATAGAGTCTACACTGAAATAAGATATGATTGACATCACCAGTTGTTTCCTCTTCACATTGACAGTAGGGTGTCTCCGATATTCCGATTCTATGTAAGTGGGCAGGGAAAGATCCATGATTGAGACGCATTCTCATAGTGGACGTTATAATTTTCCTTGAATGTTTGAAGTTTGGAAACCATGTCTGTATACGTGCATAGCTTTTACCTCTTGTTTGTTGGCTTTCATTCCATTCTTAATGCCATGAGAGAATCGCTTGTTATTTTACTTTTAGGAGGTATTCTGTGTATGGGTATTTTAATGTCCATAGGTCTTCCAATGCTAATCTATCTCTCGCTAGTTGATCTACTTTGTCATTGTATAGAATGCCGGAATGTGATTTGACCCATGCAAATAGGGGTAGCATTCATCCCATGCGAAATGAGGCGAACCCTACGTCACAGTGACATAACGCTACGTCATCGTGACGTAAATAACCTAAATTGACTACATCAGTACGTGTATCGATCTTTGCAGTTGTACCACAGAGGATGCACCGATAATGTGGAAGCTAAATGTAAATAGACGTGAAAAACGATATGCTCGTCCCATATGAATTACTTATTAAGTTGTAATCTCAACAATTTTGTATGTTATTGTGTGTTTCTTGATGAAGTGAATGTCTGAACGAAGGAACCATAACAATAACGAAAGTCAAAAATAGCGTCTAGTCATTGTTTGAAAAAATCTGTGAAGATTGCAATTTTAATGATTCTCTGCGTGACCATCAAAGAGTAAAACAGGTGTTTTTTGTTCAGTTGTTCTGTTACGCCTTTCAGTTTAATAAATATAGTTTTAACCTTATGTGTGTTATTTTTATCTTAAGAAACTAAATTACATCAGGTTATGGGCCCAGGTTGGTTTTAAATAAACGGAATCTGCGATAAATACCTGGCCCCAAGTGTTCTCTCACGTAAAGTGAATCCGAGATGGAAACTGAATCGTAAAAATACCGTATTCCTTTATTCGACAGAACGAATTTCAACAACTGGAAATTCAGGATGGAAATTCTCCTTGGGGAACTGGAACTATTACCATTTGTGCAAGCGAATTATCTCACAAAGGTGGAATTTGTCGATGGAGAGGAGAACACACAGCGTGATGCAAAGGAAACACGATTGGCTGAAAAGGCTAAACAAGATCTTAAATGTAAGTCTCACCTTGTTCAACGCAATGCCGACAGTCACTTGGAATACGCGTAAGGTAAGGTAACTTCTTTTGATTTATGGACCTCTCTGTGCAATATGTTCGAGAGGAAAGGAATTGCTGGTCAACTTCTGTTGAGAAAACAAATGTTAACCATGAAATTCAACGCAACAAATGATTTGCTAGTTAACCTCTTTCTGAAGTTTGATAAACTGATTCGTGATTGTAGTTCGACTGGAGCTACTGTCGAAGAAACGGACATAGTGTGCCATTTGCTTTTAACGATGCCTGCAGAATACAACGTAGTGGTCACTGCAATCGAAACACTCTCAATGAAAGACTTGACGCTGAGCTTCGTGAAAAATAGGTTACTGCATGAAGAATCGAAGTGGAAGGGAGTCGTTGAGAAAAACAAAAATGATGAAACACGCCTCCTACAGCTTTTCACACTCAATGGTCAGACACCAGTAAAACAAGAAGTCAACAAGAAACTTCTTTCAACTTGTCACCATTGCGGCAAGCCTGGGCACAAAAGGGCTAATTGCAGAGTTAAGGTACCAAACAAGAACTTCGGAATCAGCAACTCTGCGGTTGTAGCTAACGTCAAAGAGGAAGATGGGTTTGTTTTTTTGCAGTGTCAAATGAAGCTGTCTCGTGGGCCCCTACCACCACAGCACAGCACGTCCCCAGGTTGCAGATAGGGGTTATGGCCTTCAGATATGAGGGGTAGCTGCGAATACAAAAAATAAGCAGTCGTGGACAGCCGGTGGGGAGCAGGCGATGGCGTGATGAACCATCCCTGTTTCTTCTTCTCTTACTATCAAATCTATTCATTAAGAATCAGCACCATTAATGGGCATGGGTCCCTTTGAAGTAAAATATTCCGGAGGTAAACTAGGTTCCCATTCGGATCTCCGGGCGGAACCTACTTCGAAGAGATTCATGCCGAAAGGAACTTTCAGGTTGAGAACATGGAACATTAAAAGTTTGAACAGGCCAGGAACGTTCCAGACATTATTAGACGAATTAGATGGATACAATGTAGACATTACAGCTATTCAAGAAACACGGTGGCAGGGGGAGGGTAGCATAAAGAGGGGTAACCATACATTTTTCTATGGAGGTGCGGAAGCTCACAGTTTCGGAACAGGTTTCGCAGTACAGAGAAAAGTGCTTCATGCAATCAGAGATATAAGGTTCATTAGTGACCGACTATCAGTTATAGTGTTGTCCGGCAGGTGAAATAGACTAGTAGTAATTAATGTACACACACCAACTGAGGACACTGAAGAAGTTGTTAAAGATGGCTTTTATGAAGAACTAGATCAACTGTGGGATGAGTTCTCCTCGTATGATACAAAATTAATCATAGGGGATTTTAATGCAAAGGTAGGGAAGGAGGAAGCATTCAGGCATACAATTGGGAAAGAAAGTTTGCATAATATTTCGAATGATAATGGCACAAGGGTGGTTAATTTTCTGTTTCAAAAGACATAATTGTTAAGAGCATATATTTCAAAAGGAACGACATTCATAAAGCAACTTGGGTCTCTCCAGATGGACACACCCGAAACCAAATTGATCATGTTCTTGTAGATCGGAGATGGTACACTAGTATAGAAAATGTCAGGACTTTCAGGGGAGCAGACTGTGATTCTGATCATTTTCTTGTAGTTGCCAAAGTTCACCAACGGCTATCTACAGCAACATCAAGGTGTCACAATGCAGAACTTGTTAGGTTCGACACTGACAAGCTAAATGATGAAAACTTTAGAAGAAGGTACATGATAAAAAATTGAAATAGATTCGATGCTCTCAGGACACATGAAGATCAAGACGAGGATGTAAATAAACAGTGGATCACTGTGAGGAATAATATCAAAGAGGCAGTGAAAGTCACAATAGGTACAATTAAGAAGAACAGGAGGTAACCGTGGTTTGATGAGGAATGCAAGAAATTGGTAGAGGAAAGGAGAAAAGTGCGATTAGATTGGAACAGAATGGGAGACAGAAAACGAGAGGATTTCTTGAACTTGAGAAGGGAAGTTGGTCGTAGGCTACGGGCAAAGAAGAGGAATTATTTGAACAATCAAATTACAAAAATGGAAACAAACAGTAAAACAAAAAACATTAGGGAACTTTACCTAGACATAAATGGGTATAGAAAGGGCTTCAAGGCTAGGACAAATGCACTTCGAGGGGATGCTGGGGGAATACTGACAGACCCCAGTGCTATATTAAGTAAATGGAAGTCGTATTTTGAGCATCTATTAAATGTACACCAGGAAGCAGGAAATGAGCAGGCGTACGAAATACATACAGCAGAGCCCCAGATGCCTGAGCCAACGTTAAAGGAAGTAAGAGAAGCAATCAACAAATTAAAAAACCATAAAGCCCCAGGATCAGATTGCATAACTGCAGAATTAGTTAAAAATGGGGGATAGAAATTGGTGGAAGTAGTTCACAAAGTGATAACTAAAGTATGGATCTCAGAGATGATACCTAAAGAGTGGCAGGAGTCGATTCTGATCCCAATTTTTGAGAAAGGTGACAAATTATATAGGGATATCGCTATTACCAGTATGTTCCAAAATTTTCTCGAATAATCTGCTAAGCAGGCTTACACCATATGCAGATGAAATTGTGGGGGATTACCAAGCTGGCTTTCGGAGGAACAGATCAATTATAGACCAAATATTAACCCTGTGCCAAATTTTGGAAAAGAAGTGGGAATACAATAAACCAATTCATAATCTTTTCATAGATTTTACAAAAGTATATGATTCAGTATTGCAGTCAAAATTGTACAGAATTCTTTTGGAACTTGGAATACGAAAGAAGTATGTTAGACTTATAGAAGCGAGTTTGAAAAACACAAAAGGTAAGGTGTGCGTGGGGATATTGGAGTCAGAAGAATTTGTAATAAAGAACGGACTTAAGCAGAGAGATGCCCTGTCTCCACTACTTTTTAATTTAGTCCTAGAATATATTGTACAAATGGCAGCAGATAATTCAGAGGGCGTGGAGTTAAATGAAAATATTAAGATGTTAGGGTATGCAGATGATCTAAATATCATTAGTGATAGGAAAGACTCTATAACAGCAAATGCGAATGCGTTAATCAAGGCTAGTGATGATGTAGATGTAAGGATAAGTGAAGACAAAACTAAATACCTGGTTACTACTAGAATGCCAACAGCAGTAAATCAGGAAATGTTAAGAGTTGTGCTGATCTACAGCATGAAGGCAAAATTAAAATTCCAGCAACATTCGGAATTATCTTTGGAACCACATTAATTTCTTGGTTTAACATTTCTGCCCAGAAGAATTATGTACAATCCATTGGCTTTTCTAAAAATACGAAACACTTTAATATCTCCCTATTTCACCTTTCTATCTAAATGATTTATGCACAATTAACTGGATTTTTTTTTAAATGACTACTCCCTTTTTTTGACTTTCGTTGTGGTTATGGTTCCCTCGTTCAATATTCGTTATGTTCATGAAACACACAATACCATCCCACATTCTTGGGATTAGAGCTTAATAATTAATTATTTCACGTTTCTGTCGACACAATCATGCACGATTCATGAGATTTTTTTAAAAATGACTACAAATTTTCTTTGACTTTCGTTATGCTCATGAAATACCCAATAACGTCCCAATTTCTTTGGATTAAAGCTTAATAATTAATTATTTCATGTTTCTACCCACATGACCTATGGACGATTCATGGGATTAAAAAAAATAAATAACTGCAAGCGTTTCTTTTACTTTCGTTATGACAATCGTTCAGATATTCATTATGTTCAAAAAACAGAATAACACCCAAAATTGTTAGGATTCCAGCTTAATAACTAATTCAGCTGGGCTGAACATACCACACAACTCCTGTAACTTCGTTTATACACATGTATTTACATTTAGCTTTCACGTTACCGTACAACCTTCGTGGTACAACTGCAAAAATTGATATACGTACTCATGAAGTCGATTTAGGTTTATTTACATCCCGATGACGTACCGTTACATCACTATGACGTAGGGCTTTCCTCACCTAGCATGAGATGAATGCTACCCATAACCATGACCTAACAAAAATTTAACGAAACAAAGGATGTATAGGGTCTCTTGTTCAACAATGAACGATAACGCCGTCTATCATATCCTTGTCCCTAGAAAATAGAGTTGGGCAACACGATTCTTTTTCCCGATTCGATTCCTATGATTCAATCTCACGTTGTGAATCGATTCCTACGATTCGTTCACGGTTCTTTCACGATTCATTCTAGTCTGCGATGGCACGATTCTTACGGAATGCAAAAAGTTCTACATCTTACTCACAGATGGCAGGGCATGTCTAAAATTGTCAATGGGGTTAGAATCGAACTGTGTCATGATAAGATATGCCAGAAATAGTTTATTTATGAGTAAACATGCATATGACGTTACAAGTGTGATTTTTGATTTATACGTGTAATGCCTTAATTGTTGAAAGGTCACGTTTTGATTTGATTGCATCTATTGTTTTATTTCATTATGTCAGGAAAGAGGAGTCTATTTGTGCGGAAGGTGGTGCAAAATTACGTGGAATGTCAGTTTGGTTGTGTGGCTTGAACGTATCTAACTACAGACGTCTGTTTTATAGTAACAAAATCTAGCAGTGAGGCAGACGTGGTTTGGCTCATATCATCCTAAGTTTTTCTGTGCTAAGATGTCTTTCCAAGTCCACATCACCATTGTAATTCATAACGCAGCTGACAGCCCTCCCACACAGCAAATTTAGCTTTAACTTTCCTTTCCTATAGGTACAAAGCATAGGTATTTTGCTTTCAATTTGTCTGAGAACTTGCCGCTGTCAGTACTATTTACGTGAGAAGACGACATACTTCTAAACAATAGGATTCAATCGTATACAGCGACATTACTTCACTAAAATTTAATATGAATCTGAACACGATAACATTCGAAAACTCGAACTTGAAGTTATTAATTAAAAAGCTTTTGTTTAAAGACGGTATTACACGGCGATCCGCCAAGAAAGGTATTGGTTAGACAGCCTACATTTTCTCTATATAGGCTCTGTAATATTGGACTAGTGCGACAGCCATTTAGTGGCGGCACTGGTGGAACTAACAGAATTAGCAGTGAAGTAATGTCGCTGCATACGATTGTATCCTACACTGTAGAAGTATGTCGTCTTCTCACATAAATAGTATTGGCAGAAGCAAGTTCTCAGACAAATTAAAAACAAAATACCTAAGCTTTGTATTTCGACGAAACAAAAGTTAAGCTAAATTTGCAGTGTGTGAGGGCTGACAGTTGCTTTATTGTGAAATATGAGGTGATGTGGAATTGGAAAGAGCACAGAAAAACGTAGGATGATACGAATCCGCGCATGTGCACTATATAGGGATAGTAAATGGGAAATGCCTTTACGCTCGCCACATAGAGGCGTTCCCGTCAGCCACCGCCAAATATCAGCTCGGTTTTCACGAGTAATATTACGGCCCACAAACTTCGTTTGTTCGTTCCGAGTTTCCTTTGTTCACACGCATCCTCCTCTTGACTGCCATCTGGCGATCGTAATCATTCGGCACGACTCGGCATGATTCGGAAGTTGCCTTCGAAGCATAGCGTACTAAGAATCGATGAATCGTTGGAACTTGGAAGCGTCACGACTCGGAAACACGCAATCGTTCTTACGATTCTTTTGAACGACGATTCGTCCGTATCACGATTCGATTCTTACGATTCTTTATTTAGAGTCGTTCAAATGAACGACTCATTCACGAATCGCCACAACTCTACTAGAAACCTGTAAGGTGCTGTGACATGACGTGACGTGACATGAAGGCCTGTGTGAATGCCGCTATTTGAAATGCATTATGATATGATGTTATGGCCAGTGAGAATTGGGCTTTGTAGAGAAAACTCAGCTCTACCTAATTTTTAGTATTGAAATATTTACAACATAAGAATAGTACCTTCGAATTTTTACATAGAAGTTGTTAAAGAAAGTTTGACTTTTGTGAGTTTTGTATTTTCATAATCTCATATCACTCGAAAGCAAAATCTCAGCTCACAGTGACTTATGGCAACACAGTCATGACATGATGTATTCACACTGTGCATCACATCACGCCATTTTGCTTAATCCAGGAACAGAAGCATGAAACTGAGGTTATAATTTGCCATCCTCTATACAAAATGTCAGAGAGTAGTATTGGAATTGAGGAACTAACAACGATAAAGTTTGTTAATGGCCAAACTTTATGACACATGTTTCTGATAACTTTTGTAATTAAGTGCTAAGAAGTGAAGCAATATTTCCAAAAATCGGCATCTAGCGAAAGTATATTATATAAGAAGATCAAACAATATTTCAAAGCAAATAAACAGACCTCTTGTCTGAAACAACAATCAATGAAAAAAACATTCAAGTGATCATGAAACATTTGCAATTTGCCACGAAAACAAAGAACAACAATAAAAAAGATTAAGAAGACAGAAGTATGAAATCCACTATTGTAACACAAGTGAGAGCAACGAAAGTAGGTTAACTTCCGCAGTTACCAGACTTCCCAAAAACCTTGATATGAGTTGCATGTTATCTCAGATATAGAGCCATCGGCAGATCTACAGAAGTAACTTCACTTCAGTGACCTGAGGCTTTTTTAAGATGTGCAGTTTTCTGTAATGAAGTACTATCTGAAAGACACTGCATAAATATTCGGTCAGATCTTGATAAGATTTCAAAGTGATGCTAATATTGGTAACGTGCTTCACAAAATGAAAAAAAACAACATAGTATCCTATGACTAGAATATCAGTGAGTCAATGTTGGAATCGGCCAACTCATACAAATAACTGGGTGTATTACTTTGTAGGGATGTGAAATAGAATGATCAGATAGATCAGTTGTGGGTAAAGCAGGTGGTAGACTTTGGTTTATTGGTAGAATAGTGGGGAGGTGCAATCAGTGTACAAAGGAGATTGCTTACAAATCACTCATGCACCCCATCCTATAATCTACCTCTAGTGGGTGGTACCTGTGCCAGATAGGACTGACAAGAGATAATGAATGTGTACAGAGAAGGGCAGCATGGATGTACACATGTTTGTTTGAGCCATGGGAGGGTGTCACAGAGCTACTGAAAGAACTGAACTGGAAGGCTTTTGAAGTTAGACATATACTATACCAAGAAAGTCTAATAACAAAGTTTCTAGGACCTCCTTTAAATGGTGACTCTAGGGATATACTACAATCCCCTAAGCTTCGCTCATACAGGGATCGTTAGGGTAAGATTAGAATATTACTGCAGACACAGAGGCATTCAAACAATCATTTTCCATGTGCTCTATATGAGAATGGAATGGGAAGCAACGCTAGTAACTGCCACAATGGGATGTACCCTCTACCATGCCCATCACTGTGGTTTGCGGAGTATAGATGTAGACGCGACACTCCATTGACATCCTGTAAGAATGCTGCCGTTTGGAATGGATTGTGGAATGTTTTAACATGTCATGAAGTGACGGACAGTGTCAGTTTGCCTTAAGGTTGGTATAAATGTTTGAAATGTTGAGAGATTGCAGGGCACTCTCAGTTCTGATTCGGTGTAGGGAATACGATCTACTGCGATTTGACTTAATGCATTATGATGAAATGGTAGGCAGCAGTTTATGGTCTTGTTTGCGTGCTCTAGGGAAAGAAATACGGTAAGCTTTACCTGCGTTCAAAGGAACAGGGTACTGACTTAAACGACTGCAGTAAAAGCGCGGCTTTGGTGGGCCGACAAAGCGCGTTTTTTCTGGGGAACGATGGGGAGACATTTCCAGACGGCCGCGTGCAGCGGTCGCATGGTCAAAACACATTAGCTTGGCGCCAGACTGGTGGCAGACGTCCAGGTATATGGCCTAGTGCCAAAAAGTCGCCAACAGCGCATTATAGGCCGGGAATGAAGCAGTGGATGGACCCTTGTTAGAGAGCAAGCCGCCAAAAGAAATGTAAACGTTCTGCAAATGTATGTGGGACAGGGAAACTGGCGTCCAGACTCTGTTTCAAAAGTTGTTTGTGAGAGTACCGCACTTTGAACGCAACACTGATGTGCCATGGGACCACACGGACTTCAGCATTGTCCCATTGTCCTACTTGGTCTGAGAACTGCATTCAAATCAGACATTGAGCCTTCACCAGCAGAGCTTGTATATGGAGAGTCACTGCGTCTACCAGGTGGATACGTTGACACCACAAAGATATGCAACTTATAACGATCAACGATAATTCCTAAGTACTTTATGTGAGACTGTGTACCACATGAAACCAGTGAAAGCCCTAGGCATGGACAGCACACAATGTTCAAGCATAAGGATACGGACACATGCATGCATGTTACGTTTCACATGGACTCTGTCAAACCACAACTGCAACCTCTCTACACTGGACTACACCATTTGCTGCGAACGAATTTTCGTACCATGGACATTCACATTAATGGCAAACAAGCTATAGTTTCAATTAATAGAGTTAAGCCGGCGTATCAATGAATAGAGTTAAGCCGGCCTACATGTTCAAAGAGGTGCCGACTACACTGCTGAAGATTTTGAGAGAGAAGAAGGAAGGGACTACAATCCTGCCTCCCATTCCACCACCACCTCAACCACATCAAGATGAAGCAAAATGCACAGCTCACCCAGGAAGACATTTTCATTTTCCAGCCAGGTACAGAGAAGAGTTACCACACTTCACTCTCGCCAAGGGGGCTCGTGTAACTACTAATACACGTTGACACTGCAGTTCATGCGTGCAATAGTCATTCGCATCAAAGTTTGCGTGTGAGTGTGAAATGAAGACAGAAGAATGGCGACCTTATGCCAAGCATTTTTGCCACTAGTAGTGCAGAGATTCACCTGCAGTGACGCGCCACATCTGCTCTTAGAACAGCAGAGCAACTACTGATTTTTACTCTTTTTTTTTTTTTTTTTTTTTTTTTTTTAGAATTTCTGTGACTCTTATTTTTATAGTAACACTTCCACACAACTGTAAATGTGGAAAGTTAATAAATCTGTTTGAAGTTCCATCTCATCTATGATTGTATGGAAGTTCAAGTACAGAAATTTCAATGTCTAGCCATATTACTTGCACTGCACAATCAAATTCGCAACACTCAAGTTATGTTTCAACATCAATATCACCGTCAGAACACAAAAGTTTACATTTAAATCATAAATTAATTGTAGAATCAATGCATGAGTTCTTATTTTCAAAAACAGGCACACTTGATGTTTGTCAAATACAGCACTATCTGCCAGATTTTCCCCTAGAAAATTGATTTTATATGAATCACCATTTTTAAGATATTTAGTTGTCTCAAGTATAAGAAACACCCTGTATATTACTAGTAATGCAACAGCTTTTTACATTTGACAGTTCCTGCCAGAAAAAAAGTCTTTTTATATGTTTATGATTTACTAGTTGCCCACATTGAAAATATATTGGGGGGAAGGGGGGGGGGGTTACCCAGAGTTCTCCAGATGCCAGTCTTTCTCGGGGCATAAACAGGATCCTCACACTGTGTTGTAGGAGTGTAAATTCAGCCAGGACTTAACTGTTTCATCATTTTTGATGGATCTGGAAGGCAAGAGTCTGGAGCCAGTATCTGTTCCTCTTTCTCTCTTATGATTCTCTCATTCAAACTTCTTGCATCCAATTCTTTTTTGATGCATCATCTCAATGTTCTGACACCATTTTATGGAGTCTCCTTCAGTAGTTCTTGGTACATGTGTCCTCAGCAACATTCTTTATAAGATGTGCAGCTTCTTTTCCTCCTTCATCTTAGCGCCGACTATTTCACACAGCTCTCAGAAGTCTTGGATGTATAAGGGGCAATCAAATGAAAAGGAGACAGACAGAAAAAAAGTAAACAGACAGTTTATTATTTCATTAGTAATTACCTTAGCTATTAACACATTGGTCCGCCCCCGGTAGGTGAGTGGTCAGTGCGACAGACTGTCAATCCTAAGGGCCTGGGTTCGATCCCTGGCTGGGTCGGAGATTTTCTCCGCTCAGGGACTGGGTGTTGTGTTGTCCTACTCATCATCATTTCATCCCCATTGACGCGCAAGTTGCCGAAGTGGCGTCAGGCGGGCAGTCTACCCGACGGGAGGCCCTCGTCACACGACATTTTTATTATTAATACATTTACCCCACTGTGAGACAAGATGGTCACTGCCTGCATGAAGAAATGTTTGCGGTTACCTGTGGAACCATGATTGTACCTATGCATGCACCTCTTCACCCAAAGCCAATTGACAATCATGAATGTCTTTCTTGTTGTTGTTGTTGTGGTCTTCAGTCCTGAGACTGGTTTGGTGCAGCTCTCCATGCTACTCTATCCTGTGCAAGCTTCTTCATCTCCCAGTACCTACTGCAACCTACATCCTTCTGAATCTGCTTAGTGTATTGATCTCTTGGTCTCCCTCTACGATTTTTACCCTCCACGCTACCCTCCAATGCTAAATTTGTGATCCCTTGATGCCTCAAAACATGTCCTACCAACCGATCCCTTCTTCTAGTCAAGTTGTGCCACAAACTTCTCTTCTCCCCAATCCTATTCAATACCTCCTCATTAGTTACGTGATCTACCCACCTTATCTTCAGCATTCTTCTGTAGCACCACATTTCGAAAGCTTCTATTCTCTTCTTGTCCAAACTGGTTATCGTCCATGTTTCACTTCCATACATGGCTACACTCCATACAAATAATTTCAGAAACGACTTACTGACACTTAAATCTATACTCGATGTTAACAAATTTCTCTTCTTCAGAAACGATTTCCTTGCCATTGCCAGTCTACATTTTATATCCTCTCTACTTCGACCATCATCAGTTATTTTGCTCCCTAAATAGCAAAACTCCTTTACTGCTTTAAGTGTCTCATTTCCTAATCTAATTCCCTCAGCATCACCCGATTTAATTTGACTACATTCCATTATCCTCGTTTTGCTTTTGTTGATGTTCATCTTATATCCTCCTTTCAAGACACTGTCCATTCCGTTCAACTGCTCTTCCAAGTCCTTTGCTGTCTCTGACAGAATTACAATGTCATCGGCGAACCTCAAAGTTTTTATTTCTTCTCCATGGATTTTAATACCTACTCCGAATATTTCTTTTGTTTCCTTTACTGCTTGCTCAATATACAGATTGAATAACATCGGGGAGAGGCTACAACCCTGTCTCACTCCTTTCCCAACCACTGCTTCCCTTTCATGCCCCTCGACTCTTATAACTGCCATCTGGTTTCTGTACAAATTGTAAATAGCCTTTCGCTCCCTGTATTTTACCCCTGCCACCTTCAGAATTTGAAAGAGTATTCCAGTTAACGTTGTCAAAAGCTTTCTCTAAGTCTACAAATGCTAGAAACGTAGGTTTGCCTTTTCTTAATCTTTCTTCTAATATAAGTCGTAAGGTTAGTATTGCCTCACGTGTTCCAACATTTCTACGGAATCCAAACTGGTCTTCCCCGAGGTCCGCTTCTACCAGTTTTTCCATTCGTCTGTAAAGAATTAGCGTTAGTATTTTGCAGCTGTGACTTATTAAACTAATAGTTCGGTAATTTTCACATCTGTCAACACCTGCTTTCTTTGGGATTGGAATTATTATATTCTTCTTGAAGTCTGTGGGTATTTCGCCTGTCTCATACATCTTGCTCACCAGATGGTAGAGTTTTGTCATGACTGGCTCTCCCAAGGCCATCAGTAGTTCTAATGGAATGTTGTCTACTCCCGGGGCCTTGTTTCGACTCAGGTCTTTCAGTGCTCTGTCAAACTCTTCACGCAGTATCTTATCTCCCATTTCATCTTTATCTACATCCTCTTCCATTTCCATAATATTGTCCTCAAGTACATCGCCCTTGTATAAACCCTCTATATACTCCTTCCATCTTTCTGCCTTCCCTTCTTTGCTTAGAACTGGGTTGCCATCTGAGCTCTTGATATTCATACAAGTGGTTCTCTTCTCTCCAAAGGTCTCTTTAATTTTCCTGTAGGCAGTATCTATCTTACCCCTAGTGAGACAAGCCTCTACATCCTTACATTTGTCCTCTAGCCATCCCTGCTTAGCCATTTTGCACTTCCTGTCGATCTCATTTTTGAGACGTTTGTATTCCTTTTTGCCTGCTTCATTTACTGCATTTTTATATTTTCTCCTTTCATCAATTAAATTCAATATTTCTTTTGTTACCCAAGGATTTCTATTAGCCCTCGTCTTTTTACCTACTTGATCCTCTGCTGCCTTCACTACTTCATTCCTCAGAGCTACCTGTTCTTCTTCTACTGTATTTCTTTCCCCCATTCCTGTCAATTGTTCCCTTATGCTCTCCCTGAAACTCTGTACCACCTCTGGTTCTTTCAGTTTATCCAGGTCCCATCTCCTTAAATTCCCGCCTTTTTGCAGTTTCTTCAGTTTCAATCTGCAGTTCATAACCAATAGGTTGTGGTCAGAATCCACATCTGCCCCTGGAAATGTCTTACAATTTAAAACCTTGTTCCTAAATCTCTGTCTTACCATTATGTAATCTATCTGATACCTTTTAGTATCTCCAGGATTCTTCCAGGTATACAACCTTCTTTCATGATTCTTGAACCAAGTGTTAGCTATGATTAAGTTATGCTCTGTGCAAAATTCTGCAAGGCGGCTTCCTCTTTCATTTCTTCCCCCCAATCCATATTCACCTACTATGTTTCCTTCTCTCCCTTTTCCTACTGACGAATTCCAGTCACCCATGACTATTAAATTTTCGTCTCCCTTCACTACCTGAATAATTTCTTTTATCTCGTCATACATTTCATCAATTTCTTCATTATCTGCAGAGCTAGTTGGCATATAAACTTGTACTACTGTAGTAGGCATGGGCTTTGTGTCTATCTTGACCACAATAATGCGTTCACTATGCTGTTTGTAGTAGCTAACCCGCACTCCTATTTTTTTATTCATTATTAAACCTACTCCTGCATTACCCCTATTTGATTTTGTATTTATAACCCTGTAATCACCTGACCAAAAGTCTTGTTCCTCCTGCCATCGAACTTCACTAATTCCCACTATATCTAACTTTAACCTATCCATTTCCCTTTTTAAATTTTCTAACCTACCTGCCCGATTAAGGGATCTGACATTCCACACTCCGATCCGTAGAATGCCAGTTTTCTTTCTCCTGATAACGACGTCCTCTTGAGTAGTCCCCGCCCGGAGATCCGAATGGGGGACTATTTTACCTCCGGAATATTTTACCCAAGAGGACGCCATCATCATTTAATCACACAGTAAAGCTGCATGTCCTCAGGAAAAATTACGGCTGTAGTTTCCCCTTGCTTTCAGCCGTTCGCAGTACCAGCACAGCAAGGCCGTTTTGGTTAATGTTACCAGGCCAGATCAGTCGATCATCCAGACTGTTGCCCCTGCAACTACTGAAAAGGCTGCTGCCCCTCTTCAGGAACCACATGTTTGTCTGGCCTCTCAACAGATACCCCTCCATTATGGTTGCACCTACGGTACGGCCATCTGTATCGCTGAGGCATGCAAGCCTCCCCACCAACGGCAAGGTCCATGGTTCATGGGGGGGATGTCTTTCTTAAGGACTCGAAAAATATGGAAGTCACAGGGAAAGAGATGAATAGTGTATTGAGGATATGCAATGGCATCCCCGCAAAATTTCTGCAGTAGTTGAAACAGCCTTAGTGATACATGGGCCTGCCCACATGTTGCCAAGGTTGTTTCGAATTTGCAGCAGAAGTTCTGCTCAGAAGCCCTTACACATCCTCCATACTGTACTGATGCCTCCACATGTGATTTCCATACTGTGTCATTGTTCCATAGGCAACAACAAACATTTTTCTATGATCAAGTCTTGGCCACCTTGTCCCACAGTAGGATAAATGCATTAACGGTTACGGCAATTATATTTGAATAATAAAAACTTTACTTACTTTTTTTCATCCGTCTTGTTTTCATTCGATTGCCCCTTACATAATTTTGTAGTTATATCATGATTCTGCAATCTGAATTTTAATTTTTCTCAGTCTGGCATTTCTGTAATTGTGTATCTCCACAATACTTCTGCAATTCCCTCTGGGATACCACTCAGCTTGTCAGTTTTTCCTCATCGTTTCCATACCACTGATTGGTAGTCCCTTCCAAGGAGACAAATACATTAGCGAAGCATACTGTGTAGCCCCAGTTGTTTAATTTGGCAATACATTTGTACCCCTTCAGCCACTTGTTTGAGTCTTTACCATTGCCTCCAGAGAACATTACTGGATGTCTCACACATTGGCAAACTTTTGGCATTGTTTGAGTTATCTCCTCTTCTTCAGTCTCTGACATAAATTTCTAGAACACTGGTTCTCAGTGCATATAGAAGGTACTAAAATTGAATATTCAAATTAAAATTTACAGAGAAAGTGTGCTGAACTCATGACCCATTATGCGAGAGTTCAACACTCTATCTGCTACACCATACTTAGGACCAATTCGAGAAAATTTTTCCACCTATGGACTTATCAGCTGCAGCGCCCCATTTTTCCTCCTGAACTTTCACCAGTGTCAGTTTCCGCTACTAATTGTGATACACACAGTATATAAATTTTGTAATTAGGTGACACTCAGGGCCATAAACCAGCCCTGACTATATTAATACTTGCTCTTGTCTTGATCTGAGACAATAGTATTATTCCTTCCTGGGTTTTCCATTGTTTGATTTCATTATTCTTGTACCTTATAATGCCCCACTTACTCCACAGTGATAACTGATTTCTTTGAGCAGGTGTATAGGGACTGGTAGCAGAGGTTGGCACCTGTCAGCTTCATGAACAGTACACCTGCCACTAGTAACTGACCATTGCACTGTCTTCCAAAATCCTACACTAAAGATCACATCACACATTAGCTTATATAAACATAACATGTCTCAGGGACCATAGCTTAATATTTTGTAGGAGGCAGAGATGTTCTCCTAAATACGTCACAGATTAAATCCTGGAAAATGTCTGTTTACCCAGAATACATGCTTCTGCATTTAAGCTATTTTTATATAAAATCATCTGTAAACTATTCACATTCAAATAGGAATAGTGTAGTGCTTATAGCTTTATATTGACAATTTCTATTCTATAGCATTAAGGATCACCCTACTATGAATCTATGGAATAAAATGGATACCTATCTGTTTATCTGATGAATATACATAACTACCTGAAATAAGCCGTAACGTCACTTGCTGAACAGTGTCAAAATGAAAATTCGCTTGAACAACAGATAAAATGCCAGAGACAGAATGGTTAGTCAATACTTACCTCGAAGTGGCCAAATTCCAGTACAGCTGACAGATAAATTTATAAGTGAAACAATTATTCCTAGCTGGCAAAACTACTAATTCCATCCACAAGGAGGATAGAGAGATAGATTGGGTAAGAGATCATTATGAGCTCTATGTGTATTTTGTCAGAATATGATGGATTGTTGTATTATAATAATAATAAAAAAATAAAAATGATGATATAATTAAAAATAGAAAAACTGAGGGATAGTACATTTGCATTATTGGGTAAGAGGTCACTGTGAGCTCTATGTATATTTTGTCAAAATATGGTGGACAGTTGTGTTATAGTAATAACAAAAAAACAAAAATGATAGTATAGTTAAAAATGGAAAAAACTGAAGGATAGTACATTTGCATTATTAGTAAATATTCTGTGTGTACAAATCGCTTCTCTCTCTCTCTCTCTCTCTCTCTCTCTCTCTCTCTCTGTGTGTGTGTGTGTGTGTGTGTGTGTGTGTGTGTGTGTGTGTGTGTGTGCGGGATGAAGGAAATTCTCCCTACTTGGCACCTCCTCACAGCAATAAAAATACTTAATACTGTTATTAAGTCTTCTCTTATTCAGAATCACATGTAATACAAAACACTTGTAGTACATCATACTTCGAGCAGTACATTTTAACCATCCTTCTACATACGAGAGAGTGAAACAAAATCTTGTACAAAGAAAAGTGAATGATGTTTTTTGTTCATTTGTCTGCACCTTGCTGTGTATTCATAATTAATGTTTGTGCCCACGCTTATGGTCAGTCCTTGCTTCTGGCATTATTACTATTTCATTTTTTTAAAATAAATTTAGCTTTACTGTATCCAGGGCATCTTTCGCCATGTACCTACACACAGTGTATTAATCAGGCACTGTGAGCTTAGTTTCATTTAGGAGTAAAGATATATTGTCTAGGCAACATATGTTTTCTGTCATAATGACATGATGCTGTCATCAACTAGCATGCAGCCAATGATGACATCAGCCACCCAGCAACTTTTCTGGCAGCCTGGGAGGAGCAATACACTGGTAGTAGGGCTAGCCAGATGGCAGCAATACTAAACAGAACAGTTCGCCAGCAATGCCAAATCACCTGGGATGCAGTCTCTGTATCACAAAGCAGGTGCATGCACACCTAGATATAGCACCGTACTTTTCCAGTGGCATGCACGGCTTCAGGTAAGCTATGTGGACCTGTGGAGAGCTTGTATTTCCTCTCAGGCACAATACTGATAAATGACCACAACTATGTGTGAGCAACACAACACTTGCTGACTGCAGTATACCACAAACAACATTGATGTCTATTTACTAATGAACACTGCTGCAGGAAATGATTCCTGAGACATCAGAGGTCCACTGGTGTACCATAGATTGATGTATTTCCTGCCAGATATTAATGCATTCAGCACTTGTGCATATCATCTCAGGAATACCTTTGTAATATAGTGAGGCATGCACACCACAGTGACTTGACATGAAGTGTTTAAAGGTTCTGGTTAATTGTTATAACTGAATTAACAACTTCACAAATGATCTGTCATCTTGATGTTGTCCATGAGCTTTTACTTTGAGTGCTTTCTTGTGGTTACCTTCTCATAGTTCCTTGATACTGTGTACCTGCTATGCAGCGCCACCAACACTCACCATGTGACTTTGTTTCCATTTGTATGGGGTAGAGGGCTGTGAAAAGAGTTCTATAATCTTCAAGCTATGAAATGGCATAACTGACTTTTAAAGAACTCTTCTATATTTTGTTCCCCATATGAAACATTTACATACATTGAGTGAATAGATCTCATATTAACGAGAACAACATTTTTGAAGGTTATCTCATAATGTCACAAAAGCAACAGGCATTTCCCTTTTTTTATTTTTTTTTCATTCAACTATTCATTAACGTTGTAGTCAGCACTTCTTGCCAGTGGCAGATTAGGGGCCAAAATTCTGAGGATGCCAGGAAGTATACTAGAAAATCCCCTTTCCTTCCCTTTTAGGTTAGGTTAGGTTAGGTTGGGTTAGAATGTGCTCATACCCAGCACTCCTAGCAATAGCCACCACTATTACCATTACTGCTAAAACGACAATGACGACTAGTGCTAGTGTAACTACTGCTAATAATAATAATAATGAGACACACTTTTATTTACAGACGAACTGGAATTTGAGTGTTGTTGCTTGTAAAAGAAGTTAACTCGATGATCCTTATTCTTCACAAATTTTTCAATGGCATCATCATACCATGTGTCTCGGCTTTCAAACATTTGCAGTACTGGTTGTCAGTTGAGGCGCCAGCAAGAGTCAAGGGTGCTCATACCTGTGGGAAAGGGAGGGCCGCACTCCAGCACCACACCTCGCTCTCAAGGAAAGGAAAAAAATATAGTATAATCAGGTGTTTTTCTTTCAAGAAAATGATTAAAATTCAGTATTATGCAGATTTTTAACAAGGTCAGGACTGGGACTTTTTGATGTCTACTCATAAGTCATCATTCATCTTCCAAAATATTAAAAGCACTTCAGTACTTCACGCTTCCAGTCTCCCCCCCCCCCCCCCCCCCCCCTTACAAATTATCGTATGGGCACCCTAGGCAATAAGTGATCCTGGCCCGTACTGTTTGTTGAAAATGTTTTTACATGTTCAAGACAGGAAAACTCCTTTCAACTGAAATACGTGTTGCAGGAATGGTAGCAGTTAGGCAAAATAACTTGAAAGCTTTTGAAAGAATTTGTCTGTTTGATTTTCATCCATGCTTTGGTTACACGTCCCAAACTGACAGAGTGAAATGTTTATTTATGCTGAGATGAAAATTCAGTCTGCAATTCTACAACCAACTGTGAGTGACAGAAAGATGCATCATGAGTTTATAATAATGAATCCACACCATCTACAGGGAAATTCTGAGCATAACTGGTGAACTGAGTAGTATCACCTAATTTAAGGAAGAGCAGTTTATCACAACATGAAAATCTTGTTAGCAGTTGTGTTACACTTTCATCCAATACATCAAAGAACACCTGTTTGTATTCTGACATCAGAGGATTGCCAATGTATTCATCCATCATTTCAGTCCTGTTCATGGAAATTTCAGGTTGTGAATTAGTTGAGCATGTCACAGAATTTAAAAAGTTGATCAATGTATCTCCATTTCTTAAGTTTCTCATGCGAGGTATGTATTTGGAGACATCATTGTTGCAAAACAGTGCATCATTCTTTTTTCTGAAGAATGTTGCAAAGCAGTTCAGTCTTTAGAAATATGCTTTGAAAAACAGAGAGCAGAAAAAAACCTGTCTGTATCGTGATATACTGAAATTTTGAACATTCACATGCGCTGTGATAAACTTGTAGCATAATCGTCAATTCTAGACGTAAACTTAACTGTGCTATTTTAAAACTTTTGGGAACAGTAGGCCTATTCTCATTCAAAACAATCATTCTCTAATTTCATTGCACGATTACATGAGGAAAAGGTTATTTTGAGAATTTTTGGATGCATGTAAAACTATATTTTCTTAAGTTACTGGTACGAGTGTTTTGAATATGTAATTTTGTCATAGCAAATCAGCATTTGTGGTTCACAGTTCAACCGAAGAATATAGTACCCCTGAATTTCAATGTATATCAACGCAGATAAATGTGCGTTTGAGAAATTTTGGATGCGGCCTTTGTCCTATGCATAATCTAGCAGCAATTTGTAGTGAATCAGCATTTGTGATTTAGTTACTGTAGCTGATTTTCTAACTAACATATTACATCTAGTTTTCCCATAAAGAGGAGTAACCCTACATATTACCGGCATTTATTGTAAATTGACCCTATTTTTGAGTTTGCTTACAACTATAGTTAGCCTCAAAATGTTTTAGGAAACTATTAATTTTTACCATAGGTTTGTGTGTTGCCTTAAAATAAATCTTATTTTGTGTATTTGCTTCAGTTCTTGTGGGAATGAGTAACTTTTTAGCTCAACAGATTAAAAGACGATCAGTGGGTTAATTAAAATTTATTTATTCACTGCCTTCTAATGTATTGCACCAGCAAAATGGAGCCTTACTGTGAATGCTGTTCTCGAACAGGAGATGAGTTGGTTGATGTTCGTAAGCTGTTGGAAATTGCCCTGACTACTTTCAAATGATTGGCAGCTGCGGAAAATCAGTGTGTTGGAAGAGCTCCTGGGAATCATGTACCTGTGATACCTGTAGCAGAGGTACCTCAAGTACTATCTTCTCCTGCGGATCCTGTCTCCTCTGCAGAAAGTACAGGGTCTGTCATTACTCATTCCCTTGACTGGAAGTGGCATGCGAGTGGCAGATATAGGTCTCCTGTATAGGGTAGATGGAGGCCATGAAGGACTCTGGGGATTGTACTGATCCCACTAACCAACAAGTTCGAGGTGCTACCTTTCACTGAAACTGAAACCAAAACCACGCCAATAGGACACACTGCTCTTGTTTTGGGGAAAACCGTTTTGTCTGGTGTCAGGAGGAGGCAAACACAAAAGGGTGGGGTCTATTGATTATTTGCAGTTCAAACACATGGCAAATAATAGTACCTATTAGGGAAATGGCAGCAAGGGACAGGAAAGAAAACCAGGTGCACTCTGAGTGTATGCCTGGGAGCCTCATTAAAACTGTTGAAAAGTCTATTCGAGCAGCCATTGGCGGAACAGGGTGCAACCAACTGCAGATTGTGGTGCATGTTGAAACAAGTGATGCCTGTCATCTAGGCTCTGAGATAATTCTTGGGACATTCCAGTGACTGGCAGAGAAGGCTGAGAAGACCAAACTTGTGCACTGAGTTTCAACAAACCTCACAATCTGCGGGATTGTCTCCAGAACTGATCATGGACCTTTGGTTCTGAGTTGAGTGGAAGGACTGAACCAGAGACTTAGAAGAGTCTGTGACAAGCTAGGCTGTGACATCTGAACTTGAAGGTCTGTAACAATGTCGGCTGTGGCATCCTGGACTTCTGGACTTGCACCATAGGGCAGAGAACTGTTGGATCTCCCTAAATAGGTCACATGCTGCTACTCAGATACCTGACTGTGTTCAGGGTGCACACAGGGGTATTCTAGATTAGGCAACTCGCTATCCAACCCAGATAATGATAGCTGTAGGAAACCCAAAGTATCAGTGTAAGCAGAAAATAAATACTTCCCACATGTGGGAGTATTAAAATCCAAATGGTAAACTGCTGAAGCATTCGTAACAAAGTGTCATAGTTTGAAATGCTCATGAAAAGCAGTGAAGCCCACACAATATCAGGGACAGAAAGTTTGTTGACACCTGAAATTGATGGCTGTGAGAATTTTGGGGAAAACTTAAGTGTATATCGAAAGGATAGCCAAAGGCGAAGAGGAGAAGGTATATTTGTTGTAGTAGACAAGAAACTCAAATCCAATGACATAGAAACTGAAGCTGCATGTGAGATTGTTTGGGTAAGACTCAGTATCAGATGGGGGGGGGGGGGGGGATAAAATGACAACTGCATCTTTCTATCACCCACCAGACTTGTCTCCTGATGGAACCAACAATGTTACAAAAACTCTCAGTTCACTTGTATGTAAGTTCCACAATCATACTGTAATCAACGGTAGAGACTTTAAGCATCCAACAATTGGGAAAATCACAATTTTGTTAGTGGTCATTGTAATAGGACATACTGTGAAACATTAGTAAATGCCTTCTCTGAGAACTACCTAGAACAGATAGTGCAGAACTTCACTCATGATGGAAATATATTGGATACAATGGCAACAAATAGACATGACCTGTAACATGATGCAGTTGTGGCAACAATGATTATCACAGTACAAAGAGTAATTAAAATAAGCAGACAGATAAATATGTTCAGTAAACTAGATAAAAAATCAGTAGTGTCATATCTCAACAAGGAACTTGAAACTTTCAGCAAAGGCCAAGATCATGTATGAGAACTATGGCTCAAGTTCTAAAGAATAGTTGACCATGCACTGTATAGATATGTACCCAGTAGAACAGTTCATAATTGGAGGGAACCACCATGGTATGCAGTCACTGTAAAGAAACTTCTAAAGAAATAAAGATTACTGCATAATAGGTGTAAAACAAAGCGTATTGCTATGGATAGAGAGATGCTGAATGAAACATGTTTGGCTGTCAAGAGAGCAATGTGTGATGCCTTCAATGACTACTGTAGCAGAATATTGTCAAATGATCTTCCATAGACCCCAAAGAAATACTGGTCATATGTGAAGGCAGTTAGTGACACCAAAGTTAGTGTCCAGTCCCTAGCGAATGAGACAGGAACTGAAATTGAGGGTAGTAAAGCAAAAGCTGAAATGCGTAACTCCATTTTCAAATGTTCCTTCAAAAAGGAAAATCCAGGAGAACTGCCCTAATTTAATCCTTGTACCATTGAAAATGTAAATGAAATAAGTATTAGTGTCAGTGGTGTTGAGAAACAGCTGAAACTGTTAAAGCTGAACAAAGATCCAAATTCTATACTAAATTTGTGACTGAGTTAGTGTCTCTTCAAACTATAATCTATTGTAGATCCCTCGAATGAAAAACCATGCCCAGGTCTTGGAAAAGGCAGAGCTCACACCCGTATACAAGAAGAGTAGCAGAACTGATCCACAAAAGTACTGTTCAACATCCTTGACATTGATTTGTTGTAGAATCTTAGAACATATTCTGAGCTTAAACATAATGAGGTATCTTGTACAGAATGACCTCCTCAGTGCCAACCAGCATGGATTTCAAAAACATCGATCTTGTGAAACCCGACACGCACTTTTCTCACACGACATACTGAAAGCTTTGGATCAAGGCAATCAGGTAGATGCAATATTTCTTGATTTCCAAAAAGCATTTGACTCAGTTCAACACCTATGTTTACTGTCAAAAGTATGATCCCATGGGGTATCAAGTAAAATTTGTGACTGGACTGAAGACTTTTTGGCAGGGGGGACACAGCATGTTATCTTGGATCATCAGATGTATTAGTAACTTTAGGTATGCCCCAAGGAAGTGTTTTGGGACCCTTGCTGTTCATGTTATATATTAATGACCTTGCAACCAATATTAATAGTGGATCAGGCTTTTTGCAGATGATGTAGTTATCTATCACAAAGTACTATCTGAAACAAGCTGTATAAATATTCAATCAGAATTTGATAAGATTTCAAACAATGGCAGCCTGCTTTAAATGTTCAGATATGTAAAATTGTGCATTTCACAAAATGAAAAAATGCAGCATCCCATATCAGTGAGTCACTGTCAAAATTGGCCAACTCATACCAGTACCTGTATACACTTTGTAGGGATACAAAATGGAATGATCACATAGGTTCAGTCACGTGTAAAGCAGGTAGTGGACTTCAGTTTATTGGTAGGACCCTGGGAGAGTGCAATTGGTCTACAAAGGAGATTGCTTACAAATCACTCGTGCAACTGGCTCCAGAATATTGCTCAAGTGTGTGGGATCCATACCAGATAGGACTAACAAGTGATATTGGGCGTAAACAGAGAAAGGCAGCATGAATGGTCACAGGTTTTTTAATCTGTGGGAGAGTGTCTCAGAGATACTACAGGTACTGAACTAGAAGACTTATGAAGATAGACATAAACTATGCTGAGAAAGTCTGTGTTTTAAGAACGAGCTTTAAGTGATCACTCTAGGGATATACTACAGCCCCCTACATATCGCTCACACAGGGATCATGAGGATAAGATTAGAATAAATACTGCATGCACAGAGACATTCAAATAATCATTCTTCTCACACTCCATATGTGAATGGAACAAGAAGAAACCCTAATAACTGATACAATTTGATGTACCTGTGCCATGCACCTCATGGTGGTTGCAGAGTGTACATGTAATGTAGGAAGTCAAAATATAGGAGGCTATTTTTGAAACCACAGGCTTCTCTTGTAGTTGTTGTACTACAATGTGGTCTGTCAATTATTTCATTTAAAATGTAATTAGCTCTGGACAGTTATCAAGAATGACAGATATTATTCTGGCATTACAGTTCCATCTCATTTCACCATTGGAAGGAATGCATTTACAAACAATACTGTCCAGAATACATTGAAGTGTGGAGAATAAAATTCTTACTGATTTTACACAAGAACAGCTCTGCTGCAAAACTAAATAGAAACAATATGCAAAAGAGTAAGTTTGGGAGGCAATTTCACACACTTTAGCTTGCAGGCCATTTAATTCTCCTGCCAGAACAGAAGCACCATCTTACATTTGGACAACCAGTTTGTTCTTCATATCATAATTCTGAAACATGTCATTAAGTAGCAGCAATTTTAGCTTGTCTAACACAATGAAAACCAAGAAAATATTCTTGAATGTCACTGTTGCAGTTCAACAGCCTCAGAAAAATAAAGCATTGTGACTTGTCCAAAAATATTTCTTGCTTCATCCACAGGCATAAAATGAGGTTATATACAAACTTGAATGTGTATAATCACAAACCAACTTATGCAATCACTCTGTTCTGCATAGTTTTTGGAAATCTTGAAAACAGCTCATTTTCTTCTAGTATGTTTTCATATCTTCATTTATGTTTAGCACAAGCTTAAAAATGACTCTGCAATTTCTGGTATGCAGGGAATCATCTGTTTCATTTTTACTTCTAAAAGCTAGTTCCTGCTTGACATGTCAGTTAAAATTTTTATGACCTGTCTGTTGGTTTCACTTCATTGTTGAGTCTGATTTTCATTGGTTTGTGATGTTCATTAAGTAGCTCTGAAATGCTTAATACTTTCTGGGTCGTTCTTCGACTGAAATAAAACTACTTAGATGACCTTTAGAAAAAGCATGTCATGCTGGACAGATTTTCCAGAGCATTTAAACCCTCATCAGACCATACAGTTTTCTTGTGCTTAAGAACAAACATGGCCAGAAGAATAATTTTCCTTTTGTAGGTATAGCACATAACCATTTGTGCTGCTTGTATCATGAAGTTTTGAACTTATCTGTCTGAAGAAGGTGTAATTCCAAAATTTTGTGTCATTTAGCACTGCATCTTCTTGATAATGAAAGGTCCTACAAGGAAGTAATTATTTCCTCACTCAAAAGTATCACATCAGTATATGTACATGGCAATCGAGCATTTACAGGTGGCGTGGCTGCCTCCTTGCCACATGTTTTGCATCTCCGTCTGCTTTAGGTTAAGGCTAATCTTTCACACTTTGAATTGCTCTCTAGTGCTGGTGGTTTTGAAGGAATAACACAAGCTAATGTCTCTCACACTTGCTGACAAAACTGCATAAAGATTAATTGTAAAAATAATTATTGCTGATGTTTACTACTACTCCTACTTCTACTACAGAAAAGTGAGGGGGACTGGCCTCTCTTGGCTCCTCTCATCAGCCGCCACTGCCTCTTTCTCTCAGCCCCTCAAAACACTGCCAAGCCACAATGCCAAAGCATAAGTGGCCCCTTCATAGTGGATGAAGATGCTTGATCACTGTTGCACTTTGCCAATGTCTAGTGCCCACACATCTTTCACCATCTCTGCACATATGTCAACAAAAAGCATGCACAGTGGAGACCCCCTACATGCTAGCTACCTAAACAATGTTCTCTGCACAAACACTTTCCATCTGATTATGAGGAAGCGATGGAAAATCTTGCTGCACAACTGACCCCCCCACCCCACCAAAGATGAAAGATGTAGTGTAAATTAATTTAATTAACTAATTACAACATTACTATAATGCTGTGCTTTTTAATAAATGATTAACATTACTAAAATAAAAGTCTTATGAGACTGAATTCAATTTCTCCACTCAACAGAACTTGAATCATCATACATATTAAGTCAGTCAATTTCAGTTTATAGCGTCTTGCTTTACCAATGGTACATATCACAGTCTGCATATACATTTTTGGATAAGTATTTATTATTCGTTTTAATTGATAAAAGCATATCACATCCTTTAAATATCTTCATTCTTTCTAAATATAACCTCTTTAAATTAATAGCGAATATTGATTTAAAAACTAAGATCTATTCTTTATTTCAATCTTGTAAATGTTTTTCTCTTTATCTATTTTATTACATTGTTATTAACAACCAATGACTTTGCTTATTCATCATTGCATTGTCAAAACCCATAAGAAATTCTTGTTGTGATCTGTCAGACTTTATCATGATTTCATTATTCTTAACCAACTGTAGTCCCATGTGATTAGCATGTAAGAACCAAATCTTCTCAACTTTATTGACATGTACAATATTTAAACTATTATTTACCATAAGGAGTTACATGCTGTTACTTTCCTCTATACTACTTTCCACAATTCTAAATCTCAGATTTGTGATAGGTCAACATGCATGAAAACAAAGATTCAAAACATCATCGCTCAGGTAAGCCTGTTTGCTTTTGACTACATTGGAGAACACTTCAACAGTGTGACTGTCATTGTGCAGCTCCATATCTTTGTAAGAACTGTACACACACCTTATCATTTGGGCTGTTACTGAAAACCTACACTGTTGTCTTTGTGATGTGGATGTCACACTCCTTACTCCTCCACATAAAGGAACGGTACAGGTTATTCCTTCTATGAGTCCACCCATCCCTCCTACAGATCTGTCTGTCCTTTACAATTACATCTACATACATACTCCACATGCCACCAAACAATGAATGGCGGAGGGTACCCTGTACCACTAGTAGTCATTTTCTTTCCGGTTCCACTCACAAACAGAGTGAGGGAAAAACGACTATCTATGCCTCTGTATGAGCCCTAATTTCTCCTATCTTATCTTTGTAGTCCTTATGTGAAATATGTGTTGGCTATATTAGAATTGTTCAGCAGTCAGCCTCAAATGCTGTCTGTCTAAATTTGCTCAATCAGATTCCTCGAAAATAACATTGCCTTCCCTCCAGGGGTTCCCATTTGAGTTGCCAAAGCATCTCTGTAATACTTGCATGTTGTTTGATCCTGTTAGTAACAAATCTAGCAGCCCAGCTCTGGATTGCTTTGATGTCTTCCTATAATCTAAGCAGGTGCAGATCACAAACACTTGAGCAGTACTCAAGAATAAGTCACACCAGTGTCCTATATGTGGTCTCCTCCAAAGATGAAGAACAATTCCCCAAAATACTCTCAATAAACTGAAGTTGACCATTTGCTTTCCCTATCAGAACCCTAAAATGCTCATTTCATTTTATACTGATTTGCAATGTTACACCCAGATATTTAAATGACATGACGGTGTCAAGCATCACACTACTAAAGCTGTACTCAAATATTTCATGTTTGTTTTTCCTACTCATCTGCATTAACTTACATTTTTCTACATTAGCTGCCATTACCATTTAGCACATCAACAAAAAATCTTGTGTAAGTCATCTTGTACCCTCCTACAGTCACTCAACAATGATATCTTCCCATACACTGCAGCATCACCAGAAAACAACCTCAGATTGGTGCCCACACTGTCCTCCAAATTATTTATGTATGTAGAAAGTAATAGCAGTCCCAGCACTTGCCTGAGGCACTCCTGATGATATCTTTGTCTCTGATTAACACTCACCACCTCAAGCTGGGTTTTATTATTTAAGAAGTCTTCAAGACACTGAGATACCTGGAACCTATTTCATATACTCGTACCTTCATTGACAGTCTTCAGTGGGGCATCATGTCAAATGCTTTTCAGAAATCAAGAAGCATGAAATCTGCCTGTAGCCCTTCATCCATAGTTTGTGGTATATCATGTGGGAAAAGAACAAGCTGAATTTCATGTGTGTGATGCTTTCTAAAGCTGCGCTGATTTGTGGACGGAGCCTTTTCAATCTAAAGGAACTTTATTATATTCAAACTTAGAACATATTTTATAATCCTGAAGCAAACCTACTATGTAAAGAATATTGGTCTGTAATTCTGCAGGTCCATTCATTTACCCTTCTTATATACAGGAGTCACTCCCACTTTTTTCTATTTGCTTAGGGTTTGCACTGGATTCATGATAGATGCAAGCTAAATAAGAGTCCAGTGTCATAGAGTACTCTGTAGAACCTGATTGGGATTCCATCTGGAGATATTGGCTTTTTTATTTCCAGCTTTTTTAGAGTATATGCATATGCAGATGCACATTACTATGGGATCCATATGGTAGTCTGTATGATAATCAAATGATGGTATGTTTGTACAATTCTCCTGTGTGAATGATTTCTTAAATGTGCAATTTAAAACTTTGGCTTTCCTTTTACTTTCTTCTACTGTCACACCAGGCTGCTCAGTGAATGCCAGGATAGGAGACTTAGACCCACATATTGATTTTACATAAGACTAAAATTTTCTCAGCTTCTCGACCAGATTTTTTGCCCAAGTATGACAATAGCAGTTGTATGCTTCATGCATTGATCTTTTTTCAGATCCACAAATCTCTAATGACGTTAGCCAGTCATCATTTGCACATTATCTTTTGAACCTAGAGTGCAACAGCCTCTTCTCCCTCAGCATTTTCCAAATTTCAGTGTTAAACCATGGTGGATTTTTTCTGTGCTTTACCCACTTACTAGGCACATATGTCTCTAAAGCACGATTTACAATCTGTTTAAACTTTGCCCTTGATGCCTCTATGTCCACCGTATTGGAACTAATAAATGATGTCACTTCATTGTCTAAGTGAGATGCTAACAACTGTTTACCTGCTCTTTCTAGCAGAACCACCAATCTCCTAACCTTCTTAACTTTAGTAATCATAGTCACCAAGAGTATCCATATCTACATCTACATCCATACTCCGCAAGCCACCTGACGGTGTGTGGCGGAGGGTACCCTGAGTACCTCTATCGGTTCTCCCTTCTATTCCAGTTTGGTAGTTTGTAGAGCGGTGAGGGGTGGGAGGGGGGGTGGGGTGGGGGTGGGGGGGAGAGGCAATGGCCAGGGTAAGGAGTATTTTTCATATTTTGGAAGACAAATGGTGACTTGTAAGTAGCCTTCCTAATACTGACATTTAAACCACTTTCTTGAGAGAAAAACTGCTGATTGCACTATATTTTTCTCTTTTGCTGAGAGCTAGGTGAGGGGGAGGGGGGGGGGGGATGGGAGAGGCTCCCCTTACCTCCTGGTTTCGGCATCCTTGATAGTCACTATGACGACATTATGATCACTCTATACTAATGTCATTGATAATGTCAGACCTGTTTGTAGCTACAAGGTTTAAAATATTTCCATTGCATGTGGGTTCTCAAACTAACTGCTCAAGACAGTTTTCAAAAAATGTGTTCAAAGGTACTTCACAAGAGTGTCTCCCTGCACCACCTACAATGAATACATTCATGTCCATGTCTATACTCAGCAGGTAAAGTCACCTCCAACTAGTATTGCATGATCTGGAGATTTATGCACTTCTGATCATAGACTTTCTTTGAAGTCTGTCACACTGGAATTGGGTGGCTGGTAAAACCAGCCAACAATTAACTTGATTTCACCTAGACCTATTATTTGTGCCCAGATAACTTCAATGTCATACTCAATGTCAAACCTCAATATTTTTTTAACTGTGATGAATGGTCCCTCTCCTGTAGCATTTAACGTGTATTCCTGACATAAGTTCACTTACTAAGTTCAGAGCTTTCTACTCTCCAACACATCCATTATATCATATTCTTCTAAACATTCTTCCAAACTAGCCAAAGCACTTGAGGCACATGTTACTTCATCAAAATCTTTACTTTTTTCTAATGTTCCACTCAGCTTTGTGCATCTGTTATTTGAATATATGAATATAATAGAGGGAAACATTCCACATGGGAAAAATACATCTAAAAACAAAGATGATGTGACTTACCAAACAAAAGCGCTGGCAGGTCGATAGACACACAAACAAACACAAACACACACACAAAATTCAAGCTTTCGCAACCAGCGGTTGCTTCATCAGGAAAGAGGGAAGGAGAGGGAAAGACAAAAGGATGTGGGTTTTAAGGGAGAGGGTAAGGAGTCATTCCAATCCCGGGAGCGGAAAGACTTACCTTAGGGGGGAAAAAAGGACGGGTATACACTCGCACACACACACACACACACACATATCCATCCACACATATACAGACACAATGTGTGGATGGATATGTGTGTGTGTGCGCGAGTGTATACCCGTCCTTTTTTCCTTTTTTCCCCCCTAAGGTAAGTCTTTCCCCTCCCGGGATTGGAATGACTCCTTACCCTCTCCCTTAAAACCCACATCCTTTCGTCTTTCCCTCTCCTTCCCTCTTTCCTGATGAGGCAACAGTTTGTTGCGAAAGCTTGAATTTTGTGTATATGTTTGTGTGTCTGTCGACCTGCCAGCACTTTCATTTGGAAAGTCACATCATCTTTGTTTTTAGATATATAAACAAATGATTACAATTTCATAAAAATTGAATGTCTTATTCACGAGAAAGAGCTTCACATATTGAGCCCATCAATAATGCTTTGGACCACCTCTGGCCCTTATGAAGGCAGTTATTCAGCTTGGCATTGATTGACAGTCATTGGGTGCCCTCCTGAAGGACACCATGACAAATTCTGTCCAATTGGTGAGTTAAATAGTCAAAATCCCAAGGTGGTTAGATGGCACAGCCCATAATGCTCCAAACAGTCTCAATTGGAAAGATATCTGGCGACCAGGCTGGCCAAGGTAGGATTTGGCAAGCAGCAGAAACTCTTCCTTTGTGTGGGTGGGCATCTTGCTGAAATTTAAGCCCAGGATGGCTTACCACAAAGGGCAACAAAACAGAACGCAGAATATTATCAACATATTGCTGTGCTGTAAGGGTGCTGCAGATGACAACCAAATGGTTCTTGCTATTAAAAGATATGGCACCTCAGACCATCACTGCTGGCTGTCAAGCTGTATGGCAAATGACAGTAAGGTTGATATCTCAGTGCTGCTCGGGGCATCTCCAGATACGCCACCGGGGCTCAATTTGAAGCGGAACTCTCCACTGAAGACAGTTCTACATTTAGTGAGATTCCAGGCTGAATGTGCCACTGCAAATGAGTTTGTTGGTGCCATTGGCCGACTGCCATGTCAGTGCAAGGTGCGCTCTAAGATTAACTGCCTTTCTGTGAGCCACCTATTAATGGTCCTTGGTCACATAAGCACCAGCTGCATGTCAGATTGATGACAATGATGAATTCAGTGCAATGAGTGTCCCTCTGATGACTGCTCAGTCCTCTCAATCTATTGTCGAGGTCAAGAGCTTCCTTTTTGATGCTTCGTTGAGCCACAATTCACCTATTCCTGAAACATCGTCGAATAGTGGCATCACTCCTATTCAAATGTTGAGCATTTTGCCAATTGACCCCAACTACACATGCTCTCTCAGATGTTGACATCTGTGTATATTGTTGATGCTCCTGTCAGCGAGTCATAGTTACTATTCAGCTGAGTACATGAAATGAAATCCCCAAATACTTTATGCCTTGCATGTCCCCAGTTTACTATCCTCGCCAGTTGGACTGTGAAATTGTGCTGCACTGTCACAAATTCATCCATTGGCCACCAAAGTTTACAGTTTTTCGCTTTCTACTGATACCCTGCATTTTTTTTCTTGCTGTCTGTGGAAACATGGATACATGCTGACCATGTACATAACTGGATTTTTTTGTTTTAATCTGAATGTACAACAACCTAATCCCAAAAATTTTATCTAGCCAGAAATTTATGTATGTAATAGGAGTTGTAAAGTATAAATGATTTAATTTGTTTTTAAAACTTTCACTATGTGCCAGAGCCTTCACTTCGTAAGGGAGGTGATTAAATATTTTTATGGCTGTATATTTTGCTCCGTTCTATGCCAGAGTAAAACGTTTTGTGGACAGTGGAAGCTATTTTTGTCCCTTGTGTTATATTTATGAATCCTATTATTATTTCCAAACACTGCTCAATTCTTCATATGAAACTTCGTAAAGGAGTAAAAGTATTGTGATTCTGTTGTTAGTATGCCTAATTTTTTAAACAGTTGTGTACATGAAGTTTGAGGATAGACACCTGTTGCTATCCTTACAGCAAGTTTCTGTGCAATGACTATTTTGTGTCTGCATGTGGAATTGTCCCATAAAATTATTCTAAGACATCAATGAATGGAACTGTACAAAGTAACCTAATTTTTTTATGATTTCATCACCCAAATATGAAATGACATACACAGCAAATGTTTCTGAACTATAGTGCTTGATAAGATCTACAGTATGAGATACATAATTCAAGCCCTGACCAATAAGCACATCTAAGAATTTGGAATAACCAGTTTTACATATTCCCTTTGCCCATTCCATATTGTTATTTTAGCAATTTACTTTGCCTTTCACAAAATATTTTGAACTGTGTTTTTCCAAAGTTAAGTGATAGACCCTTTAACAAGAAGCAATGAATAATATGAGCTGTGTGGAATAATTCGCAAATATGTTGATAATGATTTAATCTCTGGAAGTTCATGATTCAATGACTTCAAATGTACCAAAATTCAGGCTACCATAAATTATTAAGAGTAGCCTGAGTTTCTGTGGAATGCATTACAATTTTTCATTGATGGATGCACACTTATAATGGCAGAACAGTAATTGTTGAATGTACTTAACATTTGACTATCAAGTTTTGCAACCGAGAGTGTTAGTCATGCCTAAAGCAGGTGTAGACTTTGGTTTATTGGTAGAATACTGGGGAAGTACAATCAGTCTACAAAGGGGGCTGCTTGTGCGACCCATCCTAGAACATTGCTCAAGTGTATGGGACCTGTGCCAAATGGGACAAAAAGAGGATACTGAACGTATACATAGAAGGGCACCATGAATGGTAGCAGGTTTGTTTAATCCATGCAAGAGTGTCATAGAGATACTGAAGGAATTGAAATGGAAGACTTGAAGATAGACATAAACTATCCTGATAAATTCTGTTAACAAAGTTTCAAGGACAAGCTTTGAATGATGACCCTAGGAATATACTACAATCCTGTAAGTACCGCTTACATAGGGATCATGAGGATAAAATAAGAATAATTACTGCATACACAGAGGCATTCAAACAATCATTCTTGCTGCACTCCATATATGAATGGAATGGGAAGAAACCTTAATAGCTGGTACAATGGAACATACCCTCTGCCATGCAGCTCATGCTGGATCGTCGAGTATAGATGTAGATGTTAGCTGGGATAATAAGCTGATTTCTCAACTAATGGACTTCTCAGTTGTCATTAACTCACTATTTGAAGAAATACATTCAAACAGTAGTGAAATTCAAAGCACAAATTGTTCTCATTCAATTTTCTTTTATTAATATCTAGCTGTATTGCATTTTTTAACACATACAGTTATGTTAATGCTCTTATGCTGTACACACTGCTTAGAATGTAACACTAAATCTGTTAACAGGTCAAGCATATATACCAGTATGCTACTCACATAGCAGATGAATACTTTCAGATGCTCCGCGAACTGAACAAAGGCAAAAAATGTAATCTTTTAAGAAATGGGGATGTACAAGACAAGAAATGACATATTACAACTAGTAGATGAGTGTTGCTATTTGGGCAGTAAAATAACTGGCAATGGCCAAAGTAGAGAGGATATAAAATGTGCAATGGCAGTAACAAGAAACACGATTCTGAAAAAAACACTGACTAGAAATTTAAGTGTTAGGAAGTGTTTTCTGAGGGCATCTGTCTGATGTTTAGACATGTATGGAAGTGAAACATTGACAACAAACCTTTCAGACAAGAAGAGAATAGTAGCTTTTGAAATTTTATCTTACAGCATAGTGCAGAAAATTAGATGGATAGATCATATAACTAGGAAGGTACCAAAAACACACCCTAGAGGAACCCAAACAAAATGACATAATCAACTGAAAAGCATAGTGCTGTGTGCTAACTGGTGTTCTACATTTGAGATGATCACAAAATGACATAACCGACTAAAAAGTGTAGTATTGTGTGGTAATTAGTGTTCTACATTTGAGGCAAAAATTGCTACAATACATGTTAAGTTGGTGCTAGTGTATGACAACAATGCAGAATATGACACAGTAGTTAGGTCGTGCTGCATCTCCAGTGTGATAAGATAAGCTTGAATGATAACAAATGAAATAGCAGACTATCTCTTCTGGGAATTGCAAAAGAAGTAGTGGTCCTGGGATGCAAAGACTGCCATATCACAAGTTGGGCTGTAATGGACGAAGTGAAACACAGTCATGGACCAGGTTTCAACATCTGCACATTTTCACACAATGTTATGCCATTGGGTTCCGCTACTGCTCACACCAATTGGAAAAGCATGCTGAATTGAGGCAAGAGTAGAAATGTTACAGCTGTGTGAGGCCACTCCAAATGACTTCATTAGCCTTAGGTTTCCAAGGGTGTTTTTGGCCCATGACAACACCACAGCACATTCTGCACAGGACACCTGCTGCTTCTTTGGAATATCAAATTTTGCCTGACTCCAAGTATTCTCCTGATGCATGAGGGTGGTTTGAAAATTCTTGGAATGGAATGGAATAGAAAAAATGTACTTACATCACTAAAACTTTTTTTTATATTTTTCATTGAAGTCTCTTTGTAGATTAATGACCTTGGTCCAAAGATGTTATAGGGCCCTGATCCCATCTCGAAAATGAGTTTCCTCCAGACCGGCAAAATAGTTGTCAACTCTGGCTATAAATTCTTCATTTGAAGTGAGTCTTTGTCCACTAAAAAAAATTTTCAGTTTTGGGAATTCATCGGTTAAAATGTGATGTACCCTTTCAGATGACACCTGGCAAGTGTGAGAAATTTCACGCACTTTCAATCGGCGATCCTCCATGACCATTTTGTGCACTTTTGCAATGATTTCTGGGGTAGTTACACACCTTGGCCGACCACTGCACAGTTCATCATCTAAGTTCTCCCAGCCAAATTTAAATTCATTTGTCCACTTGGCAACAGTTGAATATGAAGGAGCAGAGTCCCCTGTGTATTCTGAAAATTGGCACGAATGTCTTTTACTTTCCTACCTTTCTAGTACTTAATCAGTGCTCAAGTCTCAATTTTTTCCATCTTCGCAAATCACTACGCGGGAATAACAGATCCATGTCACCGCCCACAGCTCTCCCCCAAGAGCACTGACATGTCGTGTTTGCAGGCAACAGTTCAATGAATATCACGTGAACAACTCATTGCACTAGTGCTGACTTCCCATGGTGATTCTGAGAACTTTTCAAACCACCCTCGTAGCACTCAGTGACTTCTTCCTCTATCCTTGGACAAAGAAACCATAGTGTGACAGTCATCCACTGCTGGGGAAAATGTGTTGCAATGGAGACTGAAGACACTTCAGTTTCCTAATTTAAATATGTTTAAAATTTGTATAACAACTTAGAATTCTAATTGAAAGCCTAGTACTGCAAATAAAAGCAATATGATGAAACCATTTCCAGACACTTGGGATAAAATTTAGGAAGTGCAGATGATGAAACTGGTAAAATAAATTAATAAATGCTGTGGAAGGAGT